>NC_069708.1:26032260-26664848 GCF_023699985.2 Odocoileus virginianus
TGGGGGTTAGAATGCCAGTTTCTCGACCTTTGTTTTTGATCTCACTTGAGGGATCAAAAGAAAAGATAAGTGGGCTCTATGGCAAAGACAAGGAAATGTGAGATCGCAACACTCATCCCAGAGGGGAGGCAGTTGAGACTCAGAGAGCCTGGGTGCTTGTCCACAGTTCCCCGGCTGGTAGAGGCATGGCCACAACCCTCTGTGTCAAGCGCCAAAGCATCTGTTGATTTTCTTGGTTGGCTTGTTTTTGTCTTTCTCGTTTTGAGGAAGGACAGGAGGATGATAAAAGTCATATGTATACACAACAGAAAATTTGCGAACCACAGAGCGTATTACCAAGAAAACATCACCTAGAATTCCACTAACCAGGGAGAAATACTGTTAATTTGGGGTTATCTTTCTTTCTAGTTGTTTTCTTTCCCTCTGCACATGCATACAGTCCCTGTTTTTACCCACAAGATCATTCTGGCATTCTGCTTTTTTTTTTTTAATTGTGGTAAAAAAAAAAACCCATAACATGAGATGTACCCTCTTAACAAACTTCTAGGCATACAGTATTGTTAACATAGGCATTATGCCATACAGCAGATTTGGAAAAATTTTCCATCTTGCATAACTGAAACTTTATACCCATTGAACTGCATCATTATTTTCCCATCACCCCAGTGCCTGGAAATCACCATTCTACTTTTTGTTTCTAAGAGTCTGACTACTTTAGAGATCTCATACAGTTGGAATAATGTAGTATTTGTCTTTCTGCGTCTGGCTTATTTCGCTTAGCATAATGTCCTCCAGGTTCATCCATGTTGCTGCAAATGGCAGGATTTTCTTCTCTAAGGCAGAATAATATTCCCTTGGGTGCATATACCAAATTTTCTTTATCCATTTATCTGTTGATGCATACTTGTTTCCATGTCTTGACTATTGTGAATAATGCTGCAATGAACATGGGAGTGCAAATATCTCTTGAGAGATCCTGATTTCAATTAGTTTGGCTAAATACCTAGAAGTGGAATTACTGGATCATATATTAGTCTTGTTTTTAACTTTTTTAGGAAATTCCATACTGCTTTCTAAAGCAGCTCATGAACAGCATACAAGGGTTCCAATTTCTCCACATCCTCACTGACATTATTTTCTGTCTCTGTTGTTATAAGGGCCATTCTCACAGGTCTGAGGTGATATCTCATTGTGGTTTTGATTTGCATTTCCTTGATGATGAGTAATATTGAGCACTTTTCATATACCTGTTGGCCATTTGGATGTCTTCTTTTGGACATTCTGTTTTGTACCCCAAGTCTCCCATATATCATTAAACTGTAAGCATTTCTGTGTCATTAAATAGTTTTTGCACTGCTCTTTGCTTTACCCTGAAGGCAGGGATCTGAACTTGGAGAGTTTTGAGGTTCTGTCAGGCTTCTGTTGGTACTTGGTACCTCAGCAGGTCTCTGGCCTGGCAGGGGTAGAGGTGGGAATAAGTCCAGGAGAGGCACTGGAACAATAATAACTAACAGCATAAAGTAGGCAGCAGACAGCCCTAGGCTCAAAGTCAGATTCTGCCATTTTCAGGCTGCCTGGCTTTGGGTTGGTCAGTTCCTCTCTGAGCCCCGGCTTCCCCATCCAGAAAATGGGGATAATAGTAGAATCTATTTGATCACCCTTTTGTGTGGCCCCACAGAGCATGTTGGGATTCAATGCACATGCCAGGATGTAAGCCACAGAAAGTCCCCAGGAATATCAGCTATTATTATTTCAGGAATGTCAGGAGGCCGGAGAAAGTCCCTTTCTCTGTCTCTGGTTTTAGCTTCTTCTTCTGTCCTATGGGGGACTGTACAAGATATTCCCTTTTAGCTCTGACTGTCTTGAGGTCTCTATGAATAAAGGTGGAATGAAGGTGGATACTAGCTGTGGAGGAGCTGGGAACTCTTCCTCTGACCTCCTTGTCTTTGTGGTCCTCATCCCTTTCCTCCAGCAGACTCTTCACCCTGGGGCTGAGGCACAGACAGGCTCTGATGAGGCCCTGGCTTGGTGGGACCTCTGCCCAGAGTGCTTCCCTGATAGCTCAGTGGTAAAGAATCTACCTGCAATTGAGGAGATCCCGGTTCGATTCCTGGATTGGGAAGACCTGCTGGAGAAGGGATAGGCTACCCACTCCAGTATTCTTGGGCTTCCCTGGTGGTTCAGCTGGTAAAGCATCCACCCGAAATGCAGGAGACTTGGGTTTGTTCCCTGGGTTGGAAAGATCCCTTGGAGAAGGGAATAGCTACCCACTCCAGTATTCTGGCCTGGAGAATTCCATAGACTATATAGTCCATGGGGTCACAAAGAGTCAGACACGACTGAACGACTTTCACTGGCCAGAGTAGGGCTAGGCTGGGCTGGACTGTCTCAGAGAGCCCTCTGTGGGCCTGGATTACATCAACAACACCCTGGAGAATGTGAGCTTTTGATTTTGGCACCTGTTGGGAGAGTCACATGGAGAGAGTCTGGCCCGCCTGGCATCAGATAGAAACCAGGTTCACCTTCTTCTGGCTCAGAATTAGCTACTCAATTTAGTTTTATAGAGACAGAGCCAGCATTTAATATGGGGTTCCTGCCAGTCCTAGAGACTGTCTCTCTTCTTGCCTACAGGAGGAACTCAATCATGGGAGGGCCCTCAGAAAATATTGAATCTAATTCTTCCCATTGTACAGATGGAGACACTGAGGCCAGGAGGGGAGAAAGGATTAGTTCATGCTGCCCATCTCTTCCATGTTATTGGGTGGGAATGGAAAGATCAACTATTTCTACTCTAACTTTTCTGGAGATTATGGGTAAGCAGAATCAGAGGCTGCATGGGATAGAGCTTAGATAAGGCTTCTCTAGTAGCTCAGTTGGTAAAGAATTCACCTGCAATGCAGGAGACCCAGGTTTGATCCCTGGGTGGGGAAGATCCCCTGGAGAAGGAAATGGTAACCCACTCCAGTATTCTTGCCTGGAGAATCCCATGGACAGAGGAGCCTGGCAGGCTACAGTCCATGAGGTCACAAAGAGTCAGACACGACTGAGCGACTAAGCACAGCATAGCACAGGACCTTGCCAGGAAGTTCACCTACTTGGTTTGGTGGTTTAGATCTGCCCCCATTGGTGTCCCTCCCTGGACACATACTGTCATTCAGTTAAATTCCTTTGGCCTGCTATCTGCCAAAATATGAACTCTCTGGGGACCCCAGGCTATTGTCTCTGTAGCATCTCTGCTTGTCCCCTGCATATGTCATATCAGGGGGACAGCTTTGTGTTGGCTGCCTGAATCTGTGTGAATCAAGTGGTACCAGACAGGGACGGACATGGACAGAGCAAGTGGGCAGAGACAGCCCAGAGCCCACAGCTGTGGCTATCTGTGACCTGACATGACAGGACCTCTACCCCAGTGGTGGCGACCTGAGGCCTTTCCTAGGCTGCCTCAAGTACCCAGGAGTTGCCCAGAGGGCTGTGCCCATAGTCCCTAGGCCACAGGATGCACTAGAAGGTGAGAGGTTGGTCCATCCAGCCCTCAACTCTGGTGCCTGAAGCTGCTTCTGAAGTCCAGACAGGTGGCAGTGGGCACTGCTGACATTAAAAGCTAAAGCTAGGGGTGGGGTGACAGGCCTGGTCAGGAAGCTTTTCATTTCTCTCCCAACTTCATTCAGCTTCCATTTTTGATAATTCCTTCTTGGAGGCCAAGAATGGCTGACCCCTGGTCTGGATGATATTAGAGGAGAAGCAGGAAATAAAGTTCATGAATTGAGCACCAATTATGTGCCAGGCATTAGGGTGGGAGCTACTCTTACATGGCTTTATTTGTTCCTCAAACCACTGCGTGAGGCAGACATGAAGGTCTCCAGTTCACAGCTGGATTAACCAAAGCCCAGAGAAGCAGAGCTGGGATGGAGCCTAGTTAGGTTGGATTTACCCCATAGCCAGTGCTCTATCCATTGCTCCTATCCATGAGCCTGTCAGAGAGACTAAGGAAGCTTCTGGCTGTTGAGGGTGGTGCAGGGAAAAGAGAGGGCCAAGGTTGGGAGCCCTCATCAGGGTCCATGGGGCACTGGCTGCCTTTGATCTCTTCTCTCTTTCTGAGTTTTCCAACCTGGCAAGCAGCATGGGGGACAGGGGCTGGGAGGGGCTGAAAGGGGTTGGGGGATAGGAGGAACAGGGCTGGAGGCTGCAAAGAGCTCCCCACAGTCCCAGAAACTCCCTGCTTGGCCCCCTGCCAGTGAGGCGGCTCCAGAGAGACCTTCTGGGAATAGAGAGAAATTCATTAGCGGATGTGCAAGTCCCAAACCGATTAACGATTTATACTCTGGCCTCAAACGGCAGGTGGCTTACGTTTATTATCTGATTTAGCCCAAAGGCCACCCAGTCCCACCCCTCCCTCTTTCTTTCCCTTCTCCCTGCCATCCTCAGGAATGGATCCTTAGCCTGATTTGTCCTAGGCCCTTCCTTTAGTCCCTGTAGCCTAGGCCAGTTGCCAGAAGGAAATGTGCTAGGAATGGGAGTGGTGGGGAATGACAGGGGGCAGGGTGCCAAAATGACCTCCTGAATAGCAGGAGGCTTTCTAATTTGAGCTTTGTCCATTCAAGAACCAAACAGGACTTAATTTCTATTTGGAGGCAGGGCAAGAAGAAAGTAGGATACTGAAGCAGCAAGGATGGAGGATAGATATCAAGGGGAACTTCTAGAGTACTCGAGTTTTGATTCCTTGGCTGCTATAAATGTACATCTTGAAAAGGGATAGGCTACCCACTCTAGTATTCTTGGGCTTCCCTGGTGGCTCATCTGGTAAAGAATCCACCTGCAATGAGGGAGACCTGGGTTCAATCCCTGGGTTGGGAAGATCTCCTCGAGAAGGGAAAGGCTACCCACTTCAGTAATCTGGCCTGGAGAATTCCATGGACTATATCGTCCATGGGGTCGCAAAGAGTCAGACACGACTGAGTGACTTTCACTTTCTACACTTTCTTTCTTTCTGGCTGTGGAAGAGGGGTTGGGATGGAAATGACACACACAGCCTGGGCCTATAGCCAGTGGGAACTTCCCCACAGAAGATGCCACTTAAAAGTGTTATTAAACCCTCTGGACTTTTAAAGTAGAGAACAAGGTAACTATGAACACCCTTTAAAGAGCTATTGAGAGTTCCCAAGGGAGCTCTGTGTCTTTCTCACTCCCCTCTGCCTTGGATGGAGACTTGTGGTTCCCTCATCCCCCACTTCCACCACCCCAAACCCCCCTCCCCCAATAGTGTTGATGGTCATGGCTGTCATTCCCTTCTCTCTCCCCCAGCCTAGCCCCCTTTTGGGCCCTGAGCCAAAGGGCCATCATTGATTTCTGGGCTTCTCTAGTGAAGACAGACAACAGGGTCTGGGTCTGTCTGCCTCAGCTGAGTTCTTGGATGGCTTATGGGAGAAAGAGTTTGTGGTGGCCTTGAGCTTTCACCTCTAATCAGCAGCCTCAGAACTGGACTGGGAACATTACTAGGTGCCATTTGCTCCAGAGTATTGATAGGAAATGAGGTTAATTGATTCCCTTGCCCCAATCTGGGGAGCTCCTCTCCCTCCTGCCACCCATCAACACTGAACTCTAGGCTGAGTGGAAAAATTACTCAGCCAGCCTTTGCCCAGCTCTGAATGTTACTTCCCCATCCCCCATTGCACTTCCTGTTCAGGGCAGGAGACTCCAGAGTCCACCTGGATTGCTGCTTCTACGGGTTTCCACCTTCAGGAAGTTCTTCCTGGTGTCTGACCTTGAGCCTCCTGCTATAACCAACTCATTTATTTTTTCTGGTTCTGTGCAAAGAATCATGAGGTGAATCTTTCTTATTTAGGATCACACTATGAGTGGTGCTTAGAAGACTGGGAAGCATTGACTGGACCAGGAAGCCTAAAGGGGCTCAGAGTTTGCTGAAGTGGGAGCTGAGGTGGCTGGCCCCTCCAGTCTGGCCATTCTTGAAGTTCCTACCCTAGTCCTGTGAAAAGTGGCATCATGGGAAAGTGCTCAGTGCAGCTTCTTCTTAGCCCTGTGACCTTTGGAGTCAGTCCTAGAGCCCTGGTCATTTCCCTCCTGGTGTAGTCTTGTCTGGCTTCCTTGGTGGCTCAGCTGGTAAAGGATCTGCCTGCAATGCAGGAGATCCGGGTTCTGTCACTGGGTCAGGAAAATCCCCTGGAAAAGGGAATGGCTACCCACTCCAGTATTCTTGCCTGGAGAATTCCATGGGCAGTCTGGCAGGCTACAGTCCTTGAGGCCTCAAAGAGTTGGACACGACTGAATGACTAACACACACACACTTAGGGTCTTGTCACTCATGATCTCTCCCAGTACCATTAGTCCTGCCTGTTAGTCAATTATTCAACCAAGGTTTGTGTGCCCACCCCAGAGTGAAGCAATGCTGACAGTGGGGGTGGCACTGACAGGAATGTGACCCAAGTGGCCAGGCCCTACCCTTCAGGAGGCTCCCAGCCTAGCAGCTCTTTCCAGCTTTCCCTCCTTCTACATAAACAACCTGGGCTGGGGGTGTTTCCAGTCCAGCTGAATTGAGTAATTAAAATCTCTCCTCTTTCCCTGACAGATGACCTCCAAGGTCCGTTCCAAGCCTATGATTCTATGATTCCAGCTGGGGGTATCCAATTAACCCTAGTCATGCTTGGCTGGGCTTCATGGGCTGTGGAGTGGGAAGGGGTGGGGATGCACACGGGAGATGCCAGGATGCTCCGCCCCCTTCCACCCCTCCCCGCTCCCCACCTCCATCTTCCCCAATCTGGTGCCAGGGTGGTGCTCACCTAGCCTGGGCCCTGTGGTCAGAATGGCAGGGGAAGAACAGACCTGTCTCTGGGGAGTTGCCTCTCTTCAGCCTGGTCCTGAAGGCTTTGCATAGTACCTGCCTGCTCTTTGGTTCAGGCACAGGCAGGATGTGTTCTCAGAGGAAGGCCTTGAAGGACTTGTCTGAGGTAGGGAGAGGTAGGAGCTTTAGAAGCAAATTATTGGCCAGTAAACAGATCATCGAGAAGCCTAACTTCTTGGGTCATATCTCCCCCACCACCCTTCCAACCAGTGCCAGGGCAAGGCAGCCTCCTCCTTGTGTCTGGCTATTCTCCAAGGACATGAGATTTGGGTGAGGTTTGGACTTTGCTCAGGATGGTGGTGGAGCCACAGATGTGGCAATTGTCAGAGCTGGTGTGGGCCTACAAGACTGCCATAAACAGGTACCTTATGGGCCACTTAAGACCCTCAGAGTGTTTTCTTTGGCTCACAAAGTACCTACATTGAGAAGAAATTAGCTGCCATCATTGAAAATTCAGGAGATTTTTACATAAAAATCCAGATTTATAACTTCTAAAAAATCTGAAAATCTAGTAACACTGGGCCCACATTCTCAAAAGACCACAGCTGGAGCTGAGTGGCAGTTGCCCTCTTAGCCAGGGCATATGCTCTGCCTTTCCATGGTTCTCACCTGCCCGAGTTGGCCCTTCATGGGAGCAAGTGGAGAAACTGAGATCCATAGAGAAAGGAGGGCTCTTGCCCACAGTCACCCAGCCGGAGTGGGGGACCGAGCCAAGATTAGAACCCAGGACTCCTGCCTGCTGGCCAGTGTGGCCCTTTGTCCTTCCCTCTTCCCCCAGGGCTCTGCAGAGGTTACATGGCTTCTCTGCCATTGCAATCCCCTCCATTCCTGAGGCCTGGTAACCTCAGCGGCTGAGCTTTGTCTGGTCGCTTTCCTGCACAGCTTCTACTGCTGCCCTGGCCCCAGCCCCAGCCCAGGCCCCCTTTGGGTGAGAGCAGAGACACTGCAGGGACTCCACAGCCTGGCCCCATCTCCCGCAGCTCCGAACAAGAATCTCATTAAGTGTAGGGGGCGGCCGCCGCCAGGCCTGGGGCGCCCTGACCACAGAGCTGGCTTCCTTCTGCAAACAGCCCCACTTGGGGCTGGGCTGGCCATGTGTCTGTGCACGGAGGAGGCACTGTGGCCGCCCCCATCCAGCCCAGCCCACCGCCTCCCATGCTGCCTTTTGCTTCCCTCCCTGTCCAGCCCTCTGACCACCCCAGCCCTGTGTCTGTCTCCCCACTACTCCTCCTGCTTCCATCCCCTTTCTTTCCCTCTCCCTTCTGCTTTTCCTTTTTGCTCTTTGCCTGGCTCCGTTGTCTGTTGCTGTCTTGGTTTTGTCATCATATCTCTCTCTAGCATGACCCCTGTTCTTCCTTGCAGTCTGGTTTCCCATCACATTCCGAGTCCTGCTTGTTTCTCCATCTTACTGCATCAACATCTTGCTGCCCCAGAGGGGCACCCTCTTAGCTTCTGTCTCTCACCCTCCATCTCTGAGCTTCACTCTCTGTCTCTTTCTCAGCTTCTCCCTCCCTCAGGCCCCCTGGCCTCCTCTGAGTCTGTGTTTCTGAGGCTGCCACAAGATGCTTCTGGGTAGGTTTGCTGTACTGGATAAACATGGCCTCAGCAGCAGGACGTGAGGAATTCTGCTGACGGCAGTTTCCTCGGGTGCTAAGGAGGGGCAGTGTGAGCTGGCGGCCAGGGGCCCCAAGGAGATGGCAGGGTCCTTCTGTGCTCATGCCCCTGACTTTCAAGCCTATCAGCAAGAGCACAGTGTCTCCCTAGCTGGAAAAAAGGAACAGGCCACAAGGGACTATTCACCTGGCTTTGACCACTCACCAACATTTCCCCCCACCACACACCACACACACACACACACACATACACACACACACACATACTATGCACACACTTCCCTGCAGTATCTACGGCCTAGAGCCAACTAAGTGGAATTCAGTTCTGTTTCTCCTGGCCTGGCCTGCCTAGGCCTCAAGGGCAGGGGCTTTGGGGAGAAGAACAATCCCAGAGGCCTTGGAAACAAGGCAGTAGATGCAAGAACCCATCCATCAGAGATCAGTGCAGCCATGCCTCTGCTTTCAGACAACACCCTACCCATTGCAATTGTTCTATATTTAAAATCCCTACTCTCAGAGGAAAAGTTTGTAGACCTTCCCCTCTCACCTCCTCTGAGGCCTTATCCCACTGTCAAAGGTTCCTAAGTCAAACTGAAATCCTTCATACTGAGACTCAGACAGAGTGTGGGTGTCCTGGGATGTGTATGGTGTATGGTACAAGTGTGTGGTAGTGTGGGTGGGGCTGGGACCCTAGACAAAAAGATCATTTATTTGAGGGTGTGTGGCAGGGGGATGAGATGGGATGTAGAGAGCTAGAAGAAGAAGCTGGTATAATAGTCCAGAGCAGAGACAATGGGGTCTGGTGGCAGAGGGGCTGAAGAGAAGAAGGCTTGATAGCATGGGGGAGGCTATGGACACAACTGCTGAGGAAGGGGACTCAGAAGGTGCTGTATGACATGCATCTGGGAGGCTTCCTGAGAAAGCATGGGAGCAAATTTAAGAGAAGAGACTTTTAGACTGAAGAATATCAAGTTATGTGGAGAAGTGAGAGGTAGGCATTGGGGACCTGGTTTCAGGAACAAAGATTCATCTGACACCTATTCTGAGGGTAACGAATGCATCTTAATTTGCTCAGGACTGTGGAGATTTTAGCACAGAAAGTTCTACATCCTGAGAAACCCCTCAGTCCCGGGTAAACCAGCTGGTTGCCCTCCCCACCCACCCCACCTACCAGGCAGTGCGCACAGGATGGCTCCTGTCAACCTCACAACAACCCTGGGCAGGGGATAGAGTATATTAGTTCCATTTTCCAGAGGAGAAAATAGAAGCTAAGAAAATTTAAGTAATTCGCTTTAAAGTCACAAAAGTGGCAGGTTTGAAGCCCAGGTCTGTAGTTTTACTGCACTGAGTCGTTTTATCCTAGAGTCAGAGACTTTCAGGGACAAACTAAGCAACCCTCCCCCCCTACCTCCTCCCCTATACACATTCCAACCTCACAGAGTTTCAAAGTCCTGATGTGAGGCAGAGTCATTTGGACCTACTGTCTGAGTCCCACTGGGCAGGGGTTGCAAGCGGGGGTGGGTTAGGGGAAGGGGGCGGGGGTTGTCCTGCTTAGTCAGTCCAGTCCTACCAGGGCTTCCCTCTGGATCGCCACCTGTTGATTTTTTGGCTTCTCCCCCAGCTGGGGGCAGGACCAGCTGCTAGAGGGTGGGGGTGGGCTGCGGAAGCCGGGGGAAGTGCTGAGGGAGGGTGTCTCCAGGGCCTTGCTGGGTTCCTGGGCTCCAGGTGGTAGGTCTGGGGAGGGCTGGCCCAACATCTGAGAGCAGGCTGGGGGCCGGGCCCCAGGAGTCCTGCACTGCTGGTCAGCACCTCCGGTGTGCCGGGGTGTGAGGAAGCGGCCACAGAGCAAACAAACAGAGCCTGTGAGGACAGGAAGCAATTACAGACCACCCGGCCTAGGCTGTCGAAGCACTCAGAGTGGAGGGAGGGCAGGCTGAGGCGGGGATAGGCCACCAGCTAGGTGTGGCCTGGGACAAGGTCAGCAAAATGAGATGGGGAGGTCCTAAGCTGGTGGGATTCTGGGGAGGCCATAGCAGGTGTTACCCTGCCTTTTGGGGGGCATCTCTTCCACTCAGAAATAACTCCAGAGAAGGGGCAACATTGGTGGGCATGGGGTGTTGGCTTCTGGTCAGGGGGCTTTGGTATGCAACACTCATGTGGTTAGTTTGAGGTCTATCACTTCTGCTCACTGAGCCTCGGTTTTCCCATCTGTATAATGGAGTAGGTAAAATAATTGATTTTCAACAGTTCCTCTAGGTTTGATAGTCCATTATGCCATAAAATGGCTGAGAGTTAAGGATTTCTTAGCTGAGAGTTAAGGGTTTATCATTTACCACATGTAGGCAGACACTGGGGCTACATGATGAAGTTTATGAAGAAAGAAATTTAGAAGCTGAAGACCTGGGTTCTGTCCTTGAGGAATAGTATTATCTTAAAAAACAATATGTATTGAATGTTTACATGGACTGGGAGGTGTGTCAAAATGATCTCAAGTTCCTCACAAATCCTGTGAAGTAGATACTGTTATTATTCCCATTTCATAGATGAGGAGACTGAGACCAAGGAAAGTTACATGACTTGCTTAAGACTGTGTATCTAGGAAAGGGAGACCCAGACTTTTACCTAGATCAGTCTTACTCCAAAGCCAGTGCTCTGAACCTTGATTCTAAATTGCTTCTTCTGTAGTTGATAAACCAAGAATTGCCCACGTTCTGTATGATGTGCTTTTCTGTTCATTAGCTTACTTCAGCTTCACAGTAGTCACGTGGGCCTGGTGATATTATCCCCACTTTATAGCTAAGGGGATTGAGGCTCAGAGATGTGAAGGCCTGGCTACCCATCTTCCGATGCCTGATGTGCACCAGGGTGCAGCCAAATCACTTTTACCTCTACCACCACCCTGGCTTCAAAATAAACCCAGCAATTCTCCTGCAGCAACTGGGATATGTCCCATCTTGTCACCCCCGTGGAGCTGGTAGATGGACAGGCAGCATTGGGCCCTTCGCTCTGGCCTGGATACCTATATCCTCCCCTTTTCTCCCCTCCCCAATGATTTCTTGAGTACCTGTGATACTCGAAGTGTTATACTGGGGGGTTCTGTGCATTCCCTTCACCTCACAGCTACCCCATGAAGTAATTCGAACCCTCATTTTGCAGATGAGAAAACTGAGGCTTAGGAGGTACCAGGGAGTCCCTGGGCATTCCAGCCGCCTTTTCTCTTTCCCCAGGCTGGGTTCAGGGACCACAGGAACCTTGGGAGCCTGTGCTTGCAGTTTTGTTGCCCTCCATGAACTGCCTAGCCAAGGCCAGATCTTCCTCTCAGCTCCTGAAAATGAGGCCAAGTTTAGCCTCTCTCACAGAACCCTCCTTCCCTCTGTCCAAATCCAGCTCCATTTTCTGATTTACATGGAGCCATGGCTGAGGCCCTTTGGGACCTGAGCCACAAGTGCTTCTGGGGCCTCAGCTCATAGGTACTGTCCAGAGCTTTGTTAACTGTATTACCTCATTTACTCTTCCCTCCACTCCCATGAATTAGATACTGTCATTATCAAGCAACATTCCCATTTTCCAGATAAGGAATCTGAGGTACAGGGAGGTAAGTGGATTGCCCAAGGCCATCAGCTGATAAGTGGCAGAGCCAGGATTCATACCCAAGCCAGCTGGTGCCAAGCCAACCTGTGAAGGTCCTTAAGTGCCACCCTTGAGCATGGCCTTGATCCTGAGGCAAAAGACAGTAATTGAGGGGCTTAGCCTAGGAGGGACATAATCTTCTTTGCCTAAGAGAACAATCTGTCTGATTTCTCCAAAGAAGACATACAGATGGCTAACAAACATATGAAAAAATGCTCAACATCACTCATTATCAGAGAAATGCAAATCAAAACCACAATGAGGTACCGTCTCACACCGGTCAGAATGGCTGCTATCAAAAAGTCTACAAACAATAAATGCTGGAGAGGGTGTGGAGAAAAAGGAACCTTCTTACACTGCTGGTAGGAATGCAAACTAGTACAGCCACTATTGAGAACAGTGTGGAGATTCTTTAAAAAGCTGGAAATAGAACTGCCATATGACCCAGCAATCCCACTGCTGGGCATACACACCGAGGAAACCAGAATTGAAAGAGACACGTGTACCCCAATGTTCATTGCAGCACTGTTTATAATAGCCAGGACATGGAAGCAACCTAGATGTCCATTGGCAGACGAATGGATAAGAAAGCTGTGGTACATATACACAGTGGAATATTACTCAGCTATTAAAAAGAATGCATTTGAATCAGTTCTAATGAGGTGGATGAAACTGGAGCCTATTATACAGAGTGAAGTAAGTCAGAAAGAAAAACACCAGTATAGTATATTAACGCATATATATGGAATTTAGAAAGATGGTAATGATGACCCTATATACGAGACAGCAAGAGAGACACAGATGTAAAGAACAGACTTTTGGACTCTGTGGAAGAAGGCGAGGGTGGGAAGATTTGAGAGAATGGCATTGAGACATGTATATTATCAAATGTGAAATAGATTCACCCGTCCAGGTTTGATGCATAAGACAGGGTGCTCAGGGCTGGTGCACTGGGATGAACCTGAGGGATGGGATGGGGAGGGAGGTGGGAGGGAGGTTCAGGATGGGGAACATATGTACACCTATGGCTTTTTCATGAGAATGTATGGCAAAAATCACCACAGTATTGTAAAGTAATTAGCCTCCAATTAAAATTTTTTAAAAAAGAGAACAATCTGTCAGGCAGCAGTAAGGAGGATACCTGGAGGGGTAGAAGTGAGACAGGGACACTAGTGAGAAGGCTGGGGAAGCTTGAATCCCAGGGAGGGATAGTGGGAGACTGACAGAGCAGTGACAGTGGCTATGGGTGGAAAGGGGCAGAGATGGGGGATGCCCCAAAGGACATGAAGACAGAGTCACTGCTCTGCTCCTTCTCCTTCTGCCAGCCTGTGTGTCCTGATGTGGAATAGCATCTGCCCTCTGAAGGGGGTACCCATTTCTAAATTGTCTACCCAGAGGAGCAACTTTTTCAAATTGGCTCCAAGTGCCACATGGGCTACCTAGGTACCTTGATTAGATGGCTGTGTGAGGGAAAGACCTCCAGGAGGCTTCTAAGGAGGATCCTGCCATCACTGTTCCCTGTTATGCCCTGGAGTTCCCTTCAAGGTGGGGCATATTGTGACAACAGGGGGAAATGCAATGTGTGTGTGTGTGTGTGTGTGTGTGTGTGCGCGTGTGAAGTCTACAGACAGATGGCAAACTGTCAACTGTGGTTGTGCTGGGGCTAGATAGGGGATGAGAACTTAACTGTTTGCCATATACACTTAGGCATGGTGTGTATGAACATGTTTTGTTGAAAAAATAATAGAAGTATTTTTTAAAGGAAGAAAACCTTAATGCCCAGGGTTAATGTATCAATGAGATAATAGACAACACTTCAAATTGAGAGGTTAGGATAACTGATTAGTGATATTTCCATCCCTCCTTCCTGTGAAAGAGGAAAAGGTGAAACATCTTAGGGCTGACCATTCTCAGGCACAGAGCCCTGGTTGGGCCAAACCCTGGAGAAAAGGTGGTCAAACTCAGCTTCCCTAGGTTCCTCAATGGTTGTTCTTATCCTATCAACCCCCTGGGGCCAGGCAGAGGTTGCACAAAAGGGAGCTTTAGTTGTAGGCCTTTGCTGGGGACCTGAGAATCATTGACAAATTGAATGGGATAATAAGTTAATTAAAGCTGTCCCATATGGGAGGCATCCCACGGCAGAAGAAAGGGGTTTGGCCAGGGGGTCCCACAGGTCACCTGGATTCCTAACTCACAGACTCCTGGAGGAAACCTAGGCCAGTCCCTCCCCCTCTCTGAGCCTCAGTTTCCCTATTTATACAATAAGGAGACTGGCACACCTGGTCTCTTAAGACAATGCCAATTCTAACGTTCCAGGAGTCTCTAATTAAAACTGTCCCCTGTGTATTAATCTTCTTGTCAAGTTTTAATTAATGGCTGATGGAGCCAGAGCAGGCATCAGCTGCCAACCCCTGCTGGGAGGCAGGGGACACCCATAGGATTCTTGACCTGATAATCACTGCTAAGTGGCCTCTATCCCCATCTCTTCACCCCAGGCCTCCTCTCATGGCTCAATGCTTTTTCCACTACACCACACCACCTAGGGTTTGAGGGCTGGGGTATGTATGTGTATTTGATAGTAGTAAAGGGTATAGCCTCATCTTGGCTCTGCTACTAACTAGCTCTGTGATCTTGGTTTGTAACTTAACCTCTGTGTTCTTGTTTCCCCTTCCATTAAACGGGGATAGCATTTGGCTGCAAGTAACATAAAAAAACACTCATAGCAGCTTACACAATAAGCACATTTATTATTCCACAGGGGAAGTTGTAAAAATGAGTGCTTTAATGGTTGGTTTATTCAGAATCAACAACTCCAGTTCTTCCTATCTTTCTGTTCCACCATTCTCTCAGCCCTTGGCTTTTGTCCTTAGGTCTGCCCCCTCATGATCATAAGGTGGTTGTGCCAATTATATCACACTCTCAGTTCAGTTCAGTCGCTCAATCCTGTCCAACTCTGCGACCCCATGGACTGCAGCATGCCAGGCCTCCCTGTCCATCATCAACTCACGGAGTATACTCAAACTCATGTTCATTGAGTCGGTGATGCCATCCAACCATTGCATCCTCTGTCGTCCCCTTCTCCTCCTGCTTTCAATCTTCCCCAGCATCAGGGTCTTTTCCAATGAGTCAGTTCTTCTCATCAGGTGGCCAAAGTATTGGAGTTTCAGCTCCAGCATCAGTCCTTCCAATGAATATTCAGGACTGATATCTTTTAGGATGGACTGGTTGGATCTCCTTGCAGTCTGAGGGACTCTCAAGAGTCTTTTCCAACACCACAGCTCAAAAGCATCAATTCTATGGTGCTCAGCTTTCCTAATGGTCCAAATCTCAAATCGATACATGACTACTGGAAAAACCACAGCTTTGACTAGGCGGACTTTTGTTGGCAAAATAATGTCTCTGCTTTTTAATATGCTGTCTAGGTTGGTCATGACTTTTCTTCCAAGGTGCAAGAATCTTTTAATTTCATGGCTGCAGTCACCATCTGCAGTGATTTTGGAGCCCCCCAAAAGAAAGTGTCTCACTGTTTCCACTGTTTCCCCATCTATTTGCCATGAAGTGATGGGACCAGATACCATGATTTTAGTTTTCTGAATGTTGAGTTTTAAGCCAACTTTCTCACTCTCTTTTACTTTCATCAAGAGACTCTTTAGTTCTTCTTCACTTTCTGCTGTAAGGGTGGTGTCATCTACATATCTGAGGTTATTGATACTTCTCCCGGCAATCTTGATTTCAGCTTGTGCTTCATCCAGCCCAGCGTTTCTCATATGTACACTACATGTAAGTTAAATAAGCAGGGTGGCAATATACAGCCTTGACATAATCCTTTCACTATTTGAAACCAGTCTGTTGTTCCATGTCCAGTTCGAACTGCTGCTTCTTGACCTGCATACAGATTTCTCAAGAGGCAGGTCAGGTGTTCTGGTATTCCCATATCTTTAAGAATTTTCCAGAGTTTGTTGTGGTCCACACTATCAAAGGCTTTGGCATAGTTAATAAAGCAGAAGTAGATATTTTTCTGGCACTCTCTTGCTTTTTTGATGATGCAGTGGATATTGGCAATTTAATCTCTGGTTCCTCTGCTTTTTCTAAATCCAGCTTGAACATCTGGAAGTTCACAGTTCATGTCCTGTTGAAGCCTGGCTTGGAGAATTTTGAGCATTACTTTACTAGCATGTGAGATGTGTGCAATTGTGTGGTAGTTTGAGCATTCTTTGGCATTGCCTTTCTTTGGGATTGGAATGAAAACTGACCTTTACCAGTCCTGTGGCCACTGCTGAGTTTTCCAAATTTGCTGGCATATTGAGTGCAGCACTTTCACAGCATCATCCGTCAGGATTTGAAATACCTCAGCTGGAATTCCATTACCTCCACTAGCTTTGTCCGTAGTGATGCTTCCTAAGGCTCACCTGACTTTGCATTCCAGAATGTCTGACTCTAGGTTGGTGATCACACCATGGTGATTATCTGAGGCATGAATATCTTTTTTATAGTTCTTCTGTGTATTCTTGCCACCTCTTCTGAATTTCTTCTGCTTCTCTTAGGTCCATACCATTTCTGTCCTTCATTGTGCCCATCTTTGCATGAAATGTTCCCTTTGTATCTCTAATTTTCTTGAAGAGATCTCTAGTCTTTCCCATTCTATTGTTTTCCTCTATTTCTTTGCATTGATCACTGAGGAAGATTTTGTTATCACTTCTTGCTATTCTTTGGAATTCTGCATTCAAATGGGTATATCTTTCCTTTTCTCCTTTGCCTTTCACTTCTCTTCTTTTCTCAGCTATTTGTAAGGCCTCCTCAGACAACCATTTTGCCTTCTTGCATTTCTTTTTCTTGGGGATGGTCTTGATCCCTGCCTCCTGTACAATGTCACAAACCTCCGTCCATAGTTCTTCAGGCACTCTGTCTATCAGATCTAATCCCTTGAATCTATTTGTCACTTTGAGACAAATCATAAGGGATTTGATTTAGGTCATACCTGAATGGTCTAGTGATTTTCCCTACATTCTTCAATGTAAGTCTGAATTTGACAATAAGGAGTTCATAATCTGAGCCAGAGTCAGCTCCTGGTCTTGTTTTTGCTGACTGTATAGAGCTTCTCCATCTTCGGCTGCAAAGAATATAACTAATCTGATTTCAGTATTCACTATCTGGTGATGTCCATGTGTAGAGTCTTCTCTTGTGTTGTTGGAAGAGGGTGTTTGCTATGACCAGTGTGTTCTCTTGGCAAAACTCTGTTAGTCTTTGCCTTGCTTCCTTTTGTACTCCAAGGACAAATTTGCCTGTTACTCCAGGTATTTCTTGACTCCCTACTTTTGCATTCCAGTCCCCTACAATGAAAAAGACATATTTTAGGGGTGTTAGTTCTAGAAGGCCTTGTAGGTCTTCATAGAACAGTTCAGCTTCAGCTTCTTCAGCATTACCGGTTGGGGCATAGATTTGGATTACCGTGATATTGAATGGTTTGCCTTGGAAACAAGCAGAGATCATTCTGTCATTTTTGAGATTGCACCCAAGTACTGCATTTCGGACTCTTGTTGACCGTGATGGCTACTCCATTTCTTCTAAGGGATTCTCGCCCATGGTAGTAGATATAATGGTCATCTGAGTTAAATTCACTCATTCCAGTCCATTTTAGTTCGCTGATTCCTAAAATGTGGATGTTCACTCTTGCCATCTCCTGTTTGACCACTTCCAATTTACCTTGATTCATGGACCTAACATTCCAGGTTCCTGTGCAATATTGCTCTTTACAGCATCAGACTTTACTTCCATCACCTGTCACATCCACAACTGGGTGTTGTTTTTGCTTTGGCTCCATCTCTTCATTCTTTCTGGAGTTATTTCTCCACTGATCTCCAGTAGCATATTGGGCACCTACTGACCTGGGGAGTTCATCTTTCAGTGTCCTATCGTTTTGACTTTTTATACTGTTCATAGGGTTCTCAAGGCAGGAATACTGAAGTGGTTTGCCATTCCCTTCTCCAGTGGACCACGTTTTGTCAGAACTCTCCACCGTGACCCGTCCATCTTGGGTGGCCCTACATGGCATGGCTCATAGTTTCATTGAATTAGACAATGATTGGATTGTCCATGTGATCAGACGACACTCTGATTGAACAAAATCCTAAGACTGAAAGAGGTAACAACCTTCCCTTAAGTCCTTTTTAGCAGTTTTCTGTCTATGCCTCCCACTGCCCATAATTGTGCCATGTACCCAAGTGGAACCCAACCACAAGATAAAGATTGGAATTACCATGACTGACTTAGAGGAGTATTCTCAACTTTGGCTATACATGAGAGTTTCCTGGGGTGCTTTTAAAAATTACCAGTGCCCAGACTGCCCTCCTGGATCAATTTAATCTCTGAAGGTGGGGCCTGATTACTAGTATTTTTTAAAAGTTCTCCAAGCAAGTCAAAAAGGCTTAGACTAACCAAGATTCAATCCCTTTAGCCCAGCTTCCCATGCACTGGTTCTGATAAAAAAAAAAAGAGGAAATGGTGGCAAATGGCTGTCAGCTACCCAATATCCACACATACCTTTTATCTCATGTTAGCACCAGGAGTGAGGTTCAAACCCATGCAAACATGTATCCTCCTGAGATTTCCGCCATGCCCTTAGAATGTAAGGCTCCAGGAAAATAAAGTTTCCTGGGCATACTAATGGTTATGGAATCAGAATAATTTAGAATAGAACCTAAGAATACATGCATGCACATGTGCACACACACAAAAAAACATATATTTGCTAATTCCTCAGGTGATTCTTAGCCTCTTATCTACAGGGTGGTGTTTTGGAATGACTGCTCCACATGTCTCCCACATGGGCCTGAAATGGTGCTCTGAAGTCCACCATTAGGGTCACTTCTCTAAGTCATCATCCCTAGCATCTCCTCCCCCACAATTAACACATGTCACATTATTGGTTGTTCAGGATAGATAGCTGGAAAGTCACTGAGAGTCTCTTGGCTTTGCTTTCCTTTCTCTTAGGGTAATCATGCTCACTTCACCTGTAATTGCAAAGGACTCAGGAGACGATAGAAAGTGGTTTGTCAACCTAAACATGCTACGGGATGGTGTGAAAATATCTGTGGAGGGGGACACAGGCAGTCAGCATTCCATCCTGTCCTTGAGTCACCTTGGCCAAGCCCTTTCTACTCTCTAATCACCAAACCTCTGTTTTTTAATTACTGAAATGTAAAGGATTGTGTGCATGGATAGATTTTGGGGGGGGGGGGTGGGGGCAGTGCTCTTAATGACAAGAAGAAGAACCTCTTCCACAGAAATAATTTCCCAGTTTATCAAGTTGCCCTGCTGTGTCCTGATGGGTAGGACAGAAATATCCCTGTGTTTGGCAGGATGGAGACAAAGGGAAAGGGCTGAATTGTAGGGTTCTGTTATGGGGTCGCACAGAGTCGGACATGACTGAAGTGACTTAGCAGCAGCAGCAGCAGATCAGAGAAGAAGAAATGCCTGGAGGTTATCCAGGGTGAGGTCTAGGAAAGCCTGAGTTGAATGAGGAAGGTTTCCCATATCTTTGAAATTTCTACTGTGGTCTATGGGGTCCTTAGCTTTGACAACTGGACTTCCCAAAGCCCCTGCTCCAGAAGACACTGCCTCAGTCAGCAACATCTGGGCTCAATGAGGGGTTAGTAAAGTCTGTGGGTCCCAACCTGGCCCCCAGGCTCCAGTCCCCCTCCAGGCTCTGGATCTCCTGCTTCCCCATTTCCCTTTGCTCTACATCTGGCTCCAAGTCAAATGTGGATTTTCTTTCAATCAGTCAGCCTGAGAGTGTCCGTCCGTGGAGCTGGAGCCAGAGGCAGTCCAACAAGGAGCTCATCCATCAGCTGAGCCCAAGATGAAGCTGGGAATGAAGAGCATGGGGTGTCAGGACACCCAGGATGTGGGGCAGAGAGGGGAGCTTCTGGATCCTCCAAGGAAGTTTCTGAGTAGTGGGGGGATCCAAGATGAAGAGTAAGGAATCCTGGGTCTAGTCCTCTGAGTACCACTAACTCTTTGTGTGACCTTGAGCATAACCCTGCCTCTCCCTGAGCCTCAGTCTACTCATCTGTAGCATAAAGGGGTTGGATAGAATCTCAGAGATATGGGCTCTTGACATTGGAAGTACCCTCAGTGACCATCTAGTCTGAACCCCCACCCAGGGCTTTTGAATCCCCTCTACAGCATTCTGCACAGTGATCACCTAAACTCTACTTGCATACACCCAGTGATGGGAAGCTGACCTCCTGTCTTATCTCAACATAGCTGTCTGTTAGACATCTCACCTGAAATTGGTCTCTCTGTGGCTTCCATCAGTGGATCCTAGCTTTGTCTCCTGGAGCCACACATCTTGTCTCCCCTGTGACAGCCCCTCAGAGGTCTGAATTCAGAGTTCAAGTTCCCCTGAGTCTAGCCAAATAGCCCCTTCAGGTCTGATTGTTCTCACAGAGCCTGGTCTATGACTGGACACAGACCCCTTGGAGGGTCTTGGCAAGGCTGCAAAAGGCCAGAAAATCACCTTGCTCCTTCCACATGCAATTGTTCTTGCAGCTGAACCTAAGCTCCCCTCAGATTTATGACTTAGAGAGTCTTCCCCACCCTGTGAGCTCTGTGAGGGTGGGGGCCTTCCTGGTTCCTTTCTGTTACCCCAGGGCCCAGCCCAGGGCCTTGCCCAGAGTTAGCATCACAACTTGTGTGTTGAAGTCGCTGAGAGCTAGGGCATGTGGGGATGAGTGTATGTACACATGGGCCTGCAGCCCAAATTGGAAGAGTGGGCTGGGCCATGGAAGGGTCCAGATTATTCATACACATTCAGGCAGCCTCCTCCCTGCACAGGCTACAGTGCTCCGCAGCGAGAGCCCAGTGTGTGGTCTTGGCATGATGGTGTTCATCAGTGTGCAAGCCCCAGGGAAGCTGGTATCTGTATCTACAACCTCCCAGGGTTCCTGGGAGTCCTGAATGTCTCTCACAGCTCTGCATACAACCCCCCAATGTTGTATATGTCTGTGTGTGGCTTCTGGAGGTATCCCCTAGTGCCTAATAGAAACAGGAGGCGACTATATCCCATCCATTGGCAGGGGTGACATGGGGATCTGTCTGAGGCAGTAAGAAATGACTGTGGCCCATCAGTTGGCATGGGCATTCCTCGCTGGCTGAAGGGGAGGAGGACAACGGCTGAGCCCTGTCACTTGACAGGGGTATTCCCAGCTGTCTGCATGAGGAGGGGGAGGCAGCTGCCCTGGCAGGTGGCTGGGGTATCCTGGCCATGCCCGCTTTGACGTGGCCCTTCTTTCTGTGTCCTCTTGCCACTCAGCTGTCATCAACCCCAACACCACAAGGGAAGGTGACTGTGCCAGAGCTCAAGGTCATGGGAAGGACACTTCAGTTATTCTACCATCTTTTATCTGGGTCCCAGTGAAGTAGGCAGTCACTGACTTCAGGGCAGGCTAGAGGCAGTACATGCCAAGGAAGGACAGGTCAGATGAAGGGAAGAAGGGGGAAGACCATGAGGGGAACCTATGTGCCATCTTGAGCAAAGGGAGCCAGCAGAGACTACTCCAGACATACAGCCACAGATGAGGTCTTCCTAGAGCCAATTCATGCAGTTGCTGGAGTGGCAAAGGCAGCCGTGAGCTTGGGAGTCAGACAGACTGGGTTTCAGTCCTGGTCTAACTGCTTCCTGGTGGCCTGGCCATTTTCTCAGCTGTGAAAAAACCCACAGTGGGGACCCAGGCAATGGAAGTCTCCTCTGTCTGTCCTCTCTCTCTGAGGCTATCCAAGTGAGGCAGAAGGTGGCTGGCACAGGTGAGAATATAAACTGCCTTGGGGAAAAAAAAAAAAAGAAACTGCCTTGGGGAGCCTCCATCAGGCTTGTCCTGAGCCCAGTCTAGAGTCTCTTTTCTTCTGGCTACTTTCTGTAGGCTGGGAAACTTAGTTGTCATCGAAGATAGGAAGGGGCAGGAGGGGAAGTGCCAGGGTCCCCGTGAGTAACTCTCTGTCCAGTTCTGGCTGCTACCTGAGGGTTCTTGGCATTCCCCATCTATGGGATCTTTCTAGAATCCTAGCCAGAAGTTGAAGACACACCAACTCCATAACCTAAAAGATTCGTTTTCCATCCTCTCCCTAGAGGGAAGGGCAGGTGTTAGTGCAGATGAGAAAACTAGGGTTCTATTTAGTGACTTGTCCAAGATCACAGAAGCTGTGGGCTTGACACAGGCTTCAGCTTTACAAGACGGTGGTACTCAATATCCCTTCCATCTGCTTTATCATCATCCTACCTCCTCCCACCCTCCCCCACCCCAGCATCTTGGACCCCTGCTAGGACAGACCAGCTGCTCAGGATTTCCATAGCATTCTCACTCTCTGGGTTTTTTCCCCATCCAGATCCTTTGGTCTGGAATGTCTAGCCAACCCTGTCTAGCCCCACTCCTCCCACTTGCATCCCTTTTCACCTTCTGGGCCTGTAAAAAAACTTTCTTATTCTGCAAAGTTGTGATGCCTCTTCTGGTCTCCAAAAGCTGAAGGGCTTCCTGTGCCCCCAGAGGGCTTTGCCACACTGCACACTTGTCTTGTGTCTTTAGATGCTGTGCCCACAGAACAAGAGAGATCTTGGAGATGGGTGAGGGGAACTCTTTCTGTGCTCTGCTAAGCAGCCTAGGAGAACCAGAGAGAGGAGGGTGTTCCAATTCCCTTCAACTTTCCTCAACCCTTCGGCCACTGTTTCATAATCTCTTTCCCATGGGAGGCCCTGGGGCCTTTAGACCCTGTTTGACTCTCACCTCTCTTTTCTACCTTTCTCACCTTTTGTGTGTGTTAGTTGCTCACTCGTGTCTGACTCTTTGCGACCACATAGACTATAGCCCACTAGATTCTTCTGTCCATGGAATTCTCCAGGCAAGAATACTGAAGTGGGTAACCTTTCCCTTCTCCAGGGGATCTTCCTGACCCAGAGATCGAACCCAGGTCTCCTGCATTACAGGCAGATTCTTTCCCATCTGAGCCATGGGGGAACTCATCTATGATAAGGTCTTAAAGACAAGATTTCTAATTGCCTACAGGTCATCTCCACCAGGATGTCTCGTATCTACCTACCTCAAACTCAACATGTCCCAACAAAACCCAGCAGCTGCCATCCTTTTGAGCCTGCATTTCTTCTTGTGTCCCTTCTCTCAGTGAATGTCATCACTACATCCCCACCAGAATCCTGGAGGCATCCTCTGCACCTTTCTCTCCTGAACCCTATTACAACCAATCAACCACCAAGTCCTGCCCACCCTACTTTCAACACAGGCTGAATTCACCTACTTCAGTCCAACTCCATGTTTTCCACCTTGGTCTAGGCCTCACCATCTGTTGCTGTGGTTGCCTCCTCCCCTCTTCCTGCTTCCACTCTGCCCCCTACCTCCAGCCTGTTTACTCACAAAGTAGTCAGAAGTTTACCAAAGACAAATCAGATCATGGCACTGCCATGCTCAGAAATCCCAGTGGTCAACAATAAAATTCAAGAGCCTACAGGATCTCACCTTTTCCCCTGCCATATTGAATGTGCCAAGCCATCTTCTGCTCCTGAGTCTTGCCCAGGATCAAACACTTGTCCATTTACCCTTCATTTGGCTAACACTTCCTCAGCATCTGGGTCTCAAGCCTCTGGGTCTCATCACTCTATATGTGTCCTTTAAGATGCAACTCAGGTGCCACCTCTTCCTGGGAGTCCTCCTGGATTTTTCTCTACCTCACCCCAGTCTGGATCAGGTGCCCCTTCTGTGGCCTCTGATCCCCCTCCGCCACTCTCCTCCACCACCCTGCAGATCTCTGTATCTTATCATTCATCCTGGATTGTATACACTTGGATATGTGTTTGTTTCTCCCACTAGAACAGGGACTGGTAAATGACAGTCCACAGGCCAAATCTGGCCTACTGCCTGGTTTTGTAAATAAAGTTTTATTGGAGCACAGCTATACCTATTCCCTTACGTAGTGTCTAAGACTGCTTTCACACCATAGCAGCAGAATTGAGTAGTGTGACAGGCTGCAAAGCCCACAAACAAATACTATGTGAGCCCTGCTCTACACCATGAGCCCCACAAGGGCAAGGACAGTGTCTGTTTGGTTCATTGCTGGACCCTCAACACTCAGCACAATGGCCAGTGGTTGGTAAGTGGTTGAGATATATTTGTCAACTTGCATTCAAAGAATATACAGTCACAGGCTAAGTCTGAGACCTCCCTAGGGTTCCTGGATCCCCAAGTAAGCTGTGACCTTTGATTTCCAGTTCTGTGTCCCCAAAAGACAAGAATGAGGTCAGACTCCCAGGAGACAGAGAGTCTGTGTCACCACTGACCACCCGAGGAGCTCAGGGGAGGATGGCAAGACCTGAGGCTGCTCTGAAGAGGGTTCCACCGCTGTGGAAGATGTGGACTTCCACCTCAAGGCTATTCCTGACAACAAAGCAGTGGTTCTCAATCAAGGACTATTTTGTGGCCCAGGGGATAATTTTCAATGCCTTGAGGACATTCTTGCTTGTCACATATGAGGGACTGAGGAAGGGGGTAATTGCTAGTGGCACCTAGTGAATAGAGGCCAGGGACGCTGCTAAGGATTCACAAATGCACAGGACAGCCCCACGCAACAACAAAGATCTGACCAAAAATGTCAGTAGTGTGAAGGTTGAGAAATTTTGCTCTGAAGTAAGGGTTCTCGGTCCTGCATGCACCTTAGCCCAAGACTTGGGCTCCAGCCTAGATCAATGAGAATAGAACTTCCGGGTTAGGGCCAAGGCATCAGCATTTTTATAATCTTCCCCAGGTGATTCTAATGTGAAGCCAACCTTGAGAACCTTCTGACTAGAGCCACTTCCTGGGGAAAGCGTCCAAGGATGGAGATGCACTAAGCCCCCAAATTACCCTGGATAGTCTTCACCTCAAACATTTGGCCCCATAGCCAGGCCCTGGCAAAGCTGGGTGCTACACTCATGAGGTATTATGGAGCACTGAGGGGACAGCAAAGCCCCTCTTCTTCCCCTTCCATCCCCTGCCCATCTCTGAAGGGGGAGGGCTACTGGTGAAGGAGAGGGGAGGGGCTGGGAGCACAGCTGGGATTCCAATCACCACAGAAATCCATATCAAGCCATCTTTCCCCCTTCCCCCTTCCAAACTTGGTTCTAGAGAGAAGCGCCCCCTTCCTGAAAGAAACCCAGAGGCCCCAAGCTGATGTGGGGAGAGGGGCTCAGCAGTTGTGGATGCTGGGGAGGAGGGGTGGGAGTCCATAGCTTCCTGAGCTGGCCCTAGTTTGGGGAATGTGTGTGAAGCTCTCTGCACGTTTTGAATCTGAGCAGCTCCTGGGCCTGAGCAGGCTCCCAGTCCAGCGAAAGGAAGGCGCTGGGTGGGTGAGGAAAGATGGGTTTCTCTGCCATGGGACAAACTTAACCTGTCCCTCTAAAATGGCAACTCTACTGAGCAGACTCAGTCTGGCTCCCCTACTCCCTCCCCAAGATAGAGCTGAGTATCCATACCAGACTGTGGGCTTTCTTCTTCAGGGAGAGTCCCCACCCACCTCCACTGCTTTCCTGGGCCACACAAGCCCCAATCCCAGCCTAGGCAGTGCCAGCCAACACTGCTTAGCATGGAGTGCTGGGAGGAAGGGAGGCTGGAGAGAGTGGACTTCCATGGGACTCCCTGACCGGGAAGACTTCTTCAGAGGCTGCAGAGATTCAAGATGTGGGAGGCCACAGTTCAACGAGGGTTTCACAGTAAGCCTGCAAAGAAGTGAGTAAGTTAGGCCAGACCTGGACCAGATCAGGGCCAATTCCTGAGGCCTGAACTGGGAAGCCAATTCCAGAGGGTCAGAGCAGAGGTGCCAACAGAGTGAAGCTGAGAGGCAGATTTGTGCTGCACAGAGTTAATGCTGGAAAGAGCTCTCTGAAATTGACAGATGAGGCTCCCGAGAGCACCAGAGCATGATGCTGACTGCCTTGCTTGGGTGAGGGCAAAGGAAGTGGGTGGGAAATGGCAGGCAGGTGACATTGGAGTCAGACCCTGAAGCACAAGGGAGAAATTGCAGAAGACAGGGATGAGTAATCAAGTGGGAAGACAAATGGGGGCAAATGCCCAGAGGTTAGCTGTTTCTGGGATTGGCACTTTGGGCCTTGTGGATAGAACACATGGTGTGAACAGGCCAAGGGTGACAGAGCCAGGGCAGGGGATGGGCGTGTTGGAGTTGGAAGGTCTGTGTGTTCACCCAGATGAGAAACCTGTCTTTATCTTGAAATTCATGGGGAGTTATGGATGTACTTGAAGCAGGGTAATTGATGTGATCAAATTTGACAGATATAACATTTTTCCCCTCATGGTTGGAGGTTGGATTGGGGCATGAGAGGGTCTAAGACCTGAACACAAGGGACCAGCTGGAGGCCAGTACAATGGTCTGAGTGTAGGCCCACGAGGTTGACAGAAAGCATCAGAAGTGGCAGAGAGACATTGTGGAGCTACACTACTTGAAAGTCAGGATGAGAAAGACTAGACTATCTCTTAGAAACTCCCCTCAGAGTTCTACTCACTTGCCTGAAACATTCTAACAGCTCCTGATGGCTCTTAAAATCTAAACTTCCAGTGGCCTATGAGGTCCAGGTGCCCTGATGCCTAGCCATTTCTCCAACTTCATTCTCCTCCCAGGCACACTATATGCAGCTTCTCTGAGTCCCCAGCTAGTAGCTCCATGCTCTGCCTTACTCTTGCCCTTGCCACATGCTCCTCTCCACCTGGAACACCCCAGCGTGCCCTCACTTCCCGCCTCCCCCTAGCCCAACAACACCGTGCACTGGGCTCTAGCCTCTTCACTGTTGGGGCCTCGGCTTTCTGGGAGGTCCTCCACGATCTCCACCCCTCTTACAGACTTCCTCAACCCCTCAGAGTGCTCACATCTCAGCTCTTAGTAACCTGGAGAGGGATTTTTCTGTCGGATGTGGGAAGACTGGGAACACAATCACTTGTTCACCACTGTCTCTCAGCTCTGTGCCCAGCACTGGCATGTGGTCAACGAACATGGGAGGGAGGAAGGAGAGAGGCATGTTGAGAATGATGCATGGCTGATAGGTGCTGACAATTATTCCTGGAGACCAAGGATGGGTTTTATTTTGGGGGCTGGGGATAGATGAGTTTAGATTAGACCCAGTTGAGCTGGAGTTATGGGAGGTCACTCCAGAAGCCATATTGAGTCAGCTGTCAAGTCTGTGGGCTTGGAACTCAAGGAACAGTTTGGACTGGCCCCGTCTCCTGTGAGCTGAGAGCTGAAGCTGTGGGAATGAATTTGAAACTTGATGTTTCTGATTCCTAAGTAAACAGTCAGCCAAGAACCAGTATATTTTGAAACACTGGTAGCCAAGGAGGAGATAGGAAGAGGTGAAGGAAGGTGGTGGGAGGTGGCGCCCTCCCCTGGTGCGGTTGAGAGGATCCCTCCTCTGGAAGTGCCCCAGCTGTTCCACAGTTCCTCCAGGAGAGAGGCTGGAGGGCCTGGCGTGGGAAGGAGGGCTGGACAGAATAAAGGTCCCCCTGGCCAACCTGTGCCCCACTCCTGACAAGTGCCCTGAGTTCTCCTTGGGTCCTTTCCCTGGTTAGAGCCTGTGGATCTCAGTTTGCTGTGGGTCCCCCATGTTCATTTACTCACCAACACCCCTTCTCCACCGCCTACCCGCTGTCCTCTGTAACTCAATGCTCTTGCTCCTTCCTTAGCTGGGCCTGGGAACCTTGCCAAACATTGTGCTTCCTGGCCTGAGGATGACTCAGGCTTCCCTCCCCAGCACCACCCCCAGCCCCTGAGCGATACCATAGGCCAAGCAGGGAGAAGAGCTGAGGGGACAGGCTGACTCAAGGAGCTGGATAGGCAGGCCCAGGCTCCTGTTCCTAGTGTCAGCCAAGTAGCATCCACCAGGGGCTGAGGGTACTGCAGACAAGGTGTCAAGGCTAGGAAGCAATGGGAGGCCTGGCAGGCTGGCATCAGCAGTCAGACATGATAGTACCCCAGGAAGCAGCCTGTCAATAAGTACCTCTTCCATTGCAAGCTCAAACTCTGTTTGCAGCAGGCCAGACCTTCTCACTTATAGCCTGAGAGTTTTCCACTGAAAGTGAAGGGGCCACTCAAGGGTTCTAGGGACCACAGACCTGACCTAAATTCCTGATGCCACCTCTTCTAGTGCTGGATAAGCAAGTCACTTTGCCTGAATGAGCCTCAGTTTGCTCATCTATACAATGGGGAGAAGAATACCCTCTTTCCAGGGCTGTTGGGAGGATTAAATGGAGGAACAAGTGGAAAACACTCTGTAAACAGTCAAGGGCTGTAACAGGAAGGGTGTTATATTTATCTAGAGGGTTAGGATGGAGAAGAAGAAACAGGTGGCTCTCTGCTTTTCTGTCATCCGGGGGCACATTCCCCAGTTCTTTCCACTTGATACTATGGGATTCCTTGAGGCCTCAGTCCATGGAAGGTCAGGGCTCAGAACGGTGGTTGCATACTTTGCTGGAGGATCGGCAAGTGACTTGACTTTTCTGTGCTTTGGTGAGCTGTGTTCAGAGGGGCAGAGAAAGGGAGAAATTCTCTTCTCGCTCCTCTCCCAAACTCTCTCTCTCCCTGTGGCTGGTGTGATCAAAAGAGAGGTTCACACAGAGGTGAGGCCCAAAGGCCCAGCTTTCTTTCCCAGATGTGCTGGGTGCGGGAAGCGGTGGGGAGGCAGGGGGAGGGGAGGACGGGTGGAGGACAGAAGAAATGTGGACATGTGGAAGGCAGGGCCAGGGCTGGCCTGTGTATGTGATCAAAGGCACAGGGTGGGGTGGGGCAGGGGTGGGGGGTGAGTTCTTTGCATTGCTGAGGGTTTAGTGCTTTCTCTTGGTTGCTTGGATGCCTTGGTATTCCCCCCCTCCCCAGTGTTGACCACAGGCCTATGTCTGTAGCCCCCACTCAGGCCTAGTGTGAGGGAAGGGCAGCCTGCTTACCTGGCCGCTAGCAAGCAGGTTGGCGGATCACTTGCCTAGCCAGCTGTCAGAACCCTACCTAGCTGACTGCCGCCTTTCCTAACTGTTGTGTACGTGTACGCATGGGCCACGAGCTTCCTGGACTCTCTGTTGGAGGACTGCCCTGCCAGCAAGTTGCCCTCAGCAAGACTATATGAGGCATCCCGCCGTCCCACTGCCCGGCGCTTACCAGCCTCCAGCGTGTGTGAGAAACGGCCTGTGCTGTGGGTGGGTCTGAGTCTCTTAGCCTCTTGACTCAGGGCAGCAACCCCTGTGTGGTGGTGTGGGTGGATGCAAGCTCATGTTCTAGGCTAGAGGAGGTAGAGTTCAGCTCTGCAGCCCCTGCAGCCTCCTCCAAGGGCAGGAAGATAATAGTAGAAATAGTGGCTTTGTTCTGGAGGACAGGAGGGAAGATGCAGGCTCTCTGGAGCCCACTCCAGTACCCCCGGGATGCTGACTGCCGACTCAGTCAGGAAGTGTGCCTTCTAAACAATGCCTAGGCCAGCCTGTCACGAGCCCTACTTCCCATCCTTGGTGGGAGTCTTAGGGGAGACGCCTCTGAACCATTGTTCTCAGGGACAGCTCACCAGGGTCAGGTCCAGGCCAGGATGGTGTCTTGAGCCCCCACATCCTGGGATGAGGCACATGATGTCTCCTCAAGCCTTTGTTCTTGGCTGGGCAGGCAGCCACTCAGGATGCCATGGTTTGCTGGGATGAGGGCTTAGGGTAGACAGTGCTCCTTTTTCTTTCCCTCGGGAAGAGTTTATGGGGGTACACTGAGGAAGGGAGCAGACACTTGATCATAGTGGAGTTGGAATCATACCACAAAATGGGAGAAAGCCCAACGTGTGTGTAGTTGCCCTTTAGAGTTTTGGCTCTGTGTGGGTAGGGACTTTGCTTTATTTGGGGCTGTATCCTCAGAACCTAGAACAATGCCTGGCACATAGCAAGCATTCAAGAAATATCTATGACGGTATGAACCTCTCTGCTTTCCCATCTGGTGCTCCACCCACATGACTAAAGTCTGCCAAGTTGCAGAGTGCTCTGGACTCACAGACAAACCTGGGTTCCAGTTTGGTCTACCTCACTTTCCAGCCAGATGACCTCAAGACTCAGTTTCCTTACCTGTAAAGTGGAGACAGTTATTCTTACCTCTGAGTTGCTAGGAAGATTTTTTTGAGATAACTTTTGGAGCTTTCCTGGCCCATAGTATGTGTTCCTTAAAGGTGAATCCTAGCCCCTCTCTTCTCTCTGAGTCTTCTCTTGTCCAGGCTAAACGACCAACAGCCTCAGGCATTCCTTATTATCTCGTTTTGAGCCCCACAATAGGCTCTGTCATGTGTGATGCTCTCTATATCTCCATCTTACAGATATGGAAACTGAGGCTCAATTAGAGATATTCTGGTTACATAGTAAGTGCTAGAGGCAGGCTTTGAATGCCATTCTATCTGGCTCTTGGCCATTTTCTCTAATGCAACATTTGACTCTTAGCATTCACAATAGCATATGCCTGACATTCTTAGTTGTGTAGCCTCAGGCCCCTCACTACATTTCCATAAGCCTCGGTTTCTTCAGCTGTCCAATGGGAATACTTATCCTGACTGCCGGGGCCTTGATGACAATCCAGGGCTGTTGGCCAGGTCAGCCATTCTTCGCCTGCCCCCTGCTTCTCTCCCAATGATTGACAGACACTGAGACTCTGACCGCCATCCTCCCCAGGCATTTCTGGCAAAGGTGGCTGGGACTCCAGCCCTTTTGCTCTTTTTCCAGGAAACATATCTGAATGCAAGTGAGTGCAAGGGACATTATTAAAGGGATAACACTGGGTCAACTCTAGTTTATTAAAACAGCCGTAAATCATTTTTTAAGACTATTATTAGCAGCAAATGACTTTCGCCACATTGTGCAACTGATTGTGACACACCAGTGGGTCATGGTCATAGGGCCTCAGGGAGAGTGGCTGGTGTTTCAGATAGGCTTTTTGTGAGCGCATATATGGAACTTCATATGGCAATGCAAGGAATGATTAGTGTTGTTATAATAATTACCATTGTTCCTATCCTGGGAGACTATGTGGTACAAAGATTAAGACCATGAGTTCAGGAGCCAAACTGATCGAGTTCAAACACAGGCTCTGCCATTTTCTAGCTGTATGACATTGAGCAATTTGCTCAAATTCTCTGTGCCTCAATTTCCCCATCTAACAAATGGGAATAATAAGAGGAGCATCTGCTTCCCAAGATTGTTTGAGGATCAAATGAGATCATGTAAATAAAGTGGTTAATACAGTGTTTAGTTCAAGGGTCAGCAAGCTACAACCTATAGGTCACATCTGGCTCTCTGCTTGTTTTTATAAATAAAGTTTTATTGGAACCCAGCCAGGTTAATTTGTTGCCCATCATCTCTGGCTGCTTTTGTGCTACAAAAACAAAGTTGAGTAGTTGCAACAGAGGCTGTACTCCCTTGTTCAGTTGCTCAGTCATATCCGACTCTTTGCGACTCCATGGACTGCAGCATGCCAGGCTTCCCTGCCCTTCACCTTCTCCCAGAGTTTGCTCAAACTCATGTCCATTGAGGCGGTGATGCCATCCAACCATCTTAACCTCTGTCGTCCCCTTCTGCTCCTGCCTTCAGCCTTTCCCAACTTCTGTGTCTTTTCTAATGAGTTGGCTCTTCTCATCAGGTGGCCAAAGTACTGGAGCTTCAGCTTCAGCATCAGTCCTTCCAATGAATACTCAGGGTTGATTTCCTTTAGGATTTACTTTATTGATTTACTTTAGGATCAACTGCAAGGGTTGATCTCCTTGCAGTCCAAGAAACTCTCAAGAGTTTTCTCCAACAGCACAGTTCAAATCATCAATTCTTCAGTGCTCAGCTTTCTTTATAGTGCAACTCTCACATTCATTCATGACTACTGGAAAAACAATAGCCTTGACTAGATGGACCTTTGTTGGCAAAGTAATGTCTCTGCTTTTTAATATACTTTCTAAGTTTGTCAAAGCTTTTCTTTGAGGGAGCAAGCATCTTTTAATTTCATGGCTGTAGTCGCTATCTGCAGTGATTTTGGAGCCCAAGAAAATAAAGTCTGTCACTGTTGCCATTGTTTCCCCATTTATTTACCATGAAGTGATGGGACCAGATGCCTTGATCTTTGTTTTTTGAATGTTGAATTTTAAGCCAGCTTTTCCACTGTTCTCTTTCACCTTCATCAAGAGGCAGTTTAGTTCCTCTTCACTTTCTGCCATAAGGGTGGTGTCATCTGCATATCTGAGGTTATTGATATTTCTCCCGGCAATCTTGATTCCAGCTTGTGCTTCATCCAGCCCAGCGTTTCTCATGATGTACTCTGGATATAAGTTAAATAAGCAGGGTGACAATATACAGCCTCGACATACTCCTTTCCCAATTTGGAACCAGTCCATTGTTCCTTGTCCGGTTCTAACTGTTGCTTCCTGATCTGCATACAGGTTTCTCAGGAAGCAGGCAAGGTGGTCTGACATTCCCATCTCTTCCCTGGTCTCTTACAGAAAATATCTGCCAACCTCTATGCTAGTTCATGGAGGAGTTGCTCACTAAATGTGGGCTGTTATCATTTCATTGTATTTAATTCTTTTGAAAGCCCATTCATTAAGGGGTACAAGTGTACAAGTGTAGAGAGGAAGTCTAAAGCAAGGATGGTACAGGATTTAGTGTGGAATCCAAGCCCACTGACTTCCTGTCCAGGGAATTTCTAGTACATGACATTAACCTGAGATCCCCTATGCTTGGAGTCCTTGGGCTCAATGTTCTTCCTTCAGGACATGGAAGGAACTGGCTTAGTTCCCAGGCCAAGTGATGCCAGTTACAAAGTCCAGGGGTATTGCTCTCTTCCTATGTCAGAGGCTCTGCCAGGTCCGCAGGCACAGAGCAGCTTCTTTGCCTCCTTCAAGTCCATCAGGGTCCTTCTGTGGCTTGCTATACTTGGGTCCATTGCCCTGGTAGGCCAGGCTGGGCTTGGCAGCCTTTCTGGGTGATTAATGTTTCTGTCCCACTCTCAGAACTCTTATCTGCTTGCTGGCCTTGCCCTTGCTCTCGTAATGGGCTAGTTTAGGCCATTTACGTTTCCTTTGGTCTGCTTTCCTGTCCAACAGCATCTATGACATAATTATGTTGCTCCCCCTTATCCTTAATCCTCTCAAGCTGCCTTGTTATCTTTAATTTCCTGTCCACTTCCCTTACTGGGGAGCTAAGTAGAGTAAACTCAGGTCCAAAGTGGTAGGATAGCATGAGAAAGCTGATAGATGTTCACCCAGGGTCCCTGGAGCCCAGAGAGGTAGCTTGGGCTCCAGAGCCTGTGAAGGCCGGCAGGACACAGTGCTTCCCAGTTTGGACCGCCTTTGTTAACAAGCATAAATCATTGGTGGGACAGGGATGGAAGACCTCTGAGGTCCTTTCCTCCTAGCTTGCATGGTCTAGGAGTCTTGAGATTTCATTTCGATAGTTTCAGTAGTCTTTAGTCTCTCCACCTCCCCTTGGTACATATATTACACACTATTCCTGTCTCCTCTGTCTGTCTTGGGTCTCAGGGCTCCAGGAATAGCAGACCCAGGACTAATTCTAGATAAAGTGAGCTTGAGTATGTGTATATGTGAGTGTGTATGTACATACACTATATATGCAGACTCATGCACACTCCTGGGACCAAGGACTCCCTTTGACATGGGGTCTGGCAAATGGTAAGCACTCAGGACTGCTCCTTTTCTTCCTCTCTTGGGTGACTACAGTGCTTGACACTGCGCAGAGCTAGTTGGGTGGGCACACAGTAGATAGTCAATCAGTGTTTATCACATGAGTAGATTGAATAGGCGTGTTCTTCCTGGGGGTGGGTTCTGTGTATATGTGTGTAGTTTATGAAATGTGTGCACTTTGAGTGTGGTGTGGTATGCTCTGTGACCATGTGTACTATATGTATTTTGCATATGAGCAAAAGTTTATAGTGTGCTGGTGTGTATGACTACAGAGGAGTGGGTACAGGCAGAGTGTAGTAATTTGGAGTTCAAGGCACGAAGTCCGAAGTTAGATTCACCTGCATTGGAGTCCCAGCTCTGTATTTTTACATGTGGTGTATGAGTCTCTGAATTTTATAAGTCCCAGTTTCCTCATCTGTAGAAAGAGGGGATACAAATGCCAAACTCACAGGGACATAGAGAACAGGAAATGTGCTAATGTAGGCAAAAGTCCTAGCATATGACCTGGCTCATGGTGAGCGTACAAGAGATGATAATTGTTGCTGCTGATAATTGGTATGTGGAGAGCTTGGCTATCAGGGGCATCTATGGCATGCAGGGAGTGTGAGCATGTGCATGTACATGCCTGTATGGGACCAATTGTGTGAAGCAAGACCTGAAGGGAGAGGCTGGAGGTATTGGGCAGACTCAGGGGATGCCCCCCTCACCCCAGAGGGAAGCAGGAGCAAAGACCACATGCACAGAGAGAAACCTGGACTTGGGTGAATGGAGCTGATGACTTAAGAAGCCTCTTCCCCTCTCAGCAGCAGGATTCATGGCATGAGAGCGGGAATGGACAGTTTAGCTAGAAATTCAGAAACCAGTCCTCAATGGGGCTATTTATTGGCTTAAGAAATGGTCTCTCCCAGGATGCTATCTGGTTCTCACCCAGTGCATTTCAAAGCCCTGTTTGCCCAAGAGAGGGGAGGAGAGAGCTGGCAAGTTAGAGAAGAGACAGCAGGGAGCCAGGGAGCAGATGGGCAGCAGGCCGGAGGGTAGACTGGGAATGGTGGAAGGTGTGCAGGCAGTGTTGGGAAAAGGGGCTGAGAGAGGAGGGGGGTCTTAGAAGGAGGGAGAGAGCAGGAGCCTCTAGAAGGGAGAGGAGAGAAGAAGAAACCAGTGGCACTGGGAAAGCCACCCCCTCCCTCTTTTTGGGTCTCGTGGAATCTCCTTTAGGCTGGGTATTGCAGCCTCTCTGACTCAGAGAGCCTGGTTCTAGGGCCATTCCATTATCCAGTAACTGTGTTTGCTGTTGAGAACATGAAATGTGACCCAAACTCCAGAGTGATCCAGGGACACCTGGATATGTGGAAGAAGTGTTCCTCAGCCAAGGACTGAGTCTAAGAGCCAACCACTCTATGCCTCCTTAACACACCTTCATGGCATTTTCAGTCTACCCCTGTGCCCTGTACTTTGGCTTCTGTCTTTCAGGGTACCATCTCTCCTGGTCTGACCCTGGTCACTCTTGAGGCTCAGCTGGGGTTGATTTGCCTTGTACTCTGGGAATTGGTGTCTGGCTGCCCTTACCATCTGCTACTATAGGTCTGAAGTCTTGTCCTGTTTCCCTGCACTCTCCAAGATAGACCCGTATCCCTGAATGGGGACACTTCCCTGGCCACAGTTAAGATGGACATCTGAGGATTTCAAAATTCCCACACTTTTGTCTCTGTCCTTATCCTCTTTACTTTCAACCTGAGTATCTACCAATTGTCTATGGGTCTTTGAATGCATGAACCAAAATATATTTCATTAATGATAAAAATGGTGGTGGTGGTGGTGATCATAATATTACTGCCAATGAATATAGAGCATGTCAATGGTGATGTTAATAGCATTGATGGTGATGGTGGGGATGAAGGTAAAGATGAGGAGGACAATAGAGGTGGTAATGATAGAAGTGATGATGGTAATGGCACATGTGGTAATGGCAATGGTGTTAACTTGGTCATGGTGATAAAGGCATGATAATGATGAAGGTGGTAATGTCTATGTTACAGATAGACATGGTGACAAGGAAGAGGAATGAGGCTGATGATGATGGTTGAAGTGGTAATGTTACTGATGATGATGGAAGTGGAGATAATAATATGGAGGTAGTGATGGTGGTGGGGAAGGTGATGGTGATGGGATGGTGATTGATGGAAGAATTAGTGATGTTCAGACATACTGTGGAGGCTATGGTGATGAAGATGGTAATGGAGGTGATGGAGAGGATGGTGATGTTGATAGCTGTGATAGCAATAAATATGGCAATGGAGGTAGAGATGGCAGTGGCAGTGGTGATGGTGATGAAGATTGGAGCAATTGACAATGATGATGGTGATGACAATTATGATAGCCAAGATTCTATAGGACTGCTCACAAGATCTAATGTTTTCTATATTATTCTGGGCTTTTCTTTCAATACCTTCTATCTGGGCTTTACTTTATTTTCCATCCTTTACTATTTCTGGGGAATTTGAAAATTGGGCTAACCAATAAAGATACTGTGCAGTCGTTGGTTTCCAGAAGAGTAGCTGGGTCTTCTGGTCTTATTTATTGTCAGGAGTGTTCAGGCAGTGACTTTCCCTATTTCCACTAAATTCAAAACAGCAAAGACTTGACATCATGGGCTAAAGTTAGGTATTATGAACAGCATCCTAACAGGGAGGAGTGCCATGCTGAAAAGTTACCCCAGGAAGGCTATGAAATATCCTAGCTTTAAAATGGCACAAAACAAGAGAGAGAGAGAGACCCATTGGTCTACATAAATCATGCCTAAAGGCAGGGAGATGGACACAATGATCTCTGTAGGCCAGAACTAACTGCAGGAGTCTGATTCTTTGCCTTACTAGGTGGAAATGGAGGTGGATTTGTCTACTGCACCCTGGAGTTCCATCTCTGATGCGAATCATGAGGAGATGGGAAGAGGAGGTTTGGGGAAGGAAGAGGCAATGCAATCCGGTGGTTTAGAGAAATGTCGGCATTCTCGTCCAGATTCTTTGTGGTTCTGAGTGGGAGGTAACCCAGGATGTGGGCCTCTGTGGCACTGCCTCCAGCCCTGCATCTGCCAAGAGGCTGTCCTTCAGGACAGTGGTTCCCATCCCCCAGCCAGGCAGTGGTAAGAATGAGGGAGAGGAAGGAAAGAGGGAGGGACAATGTTCACAGTTCCCAGGAGGAATCTTTCTCCCACAGTCTCTTGGTGTTCTTACCTCCTCTGCAGTTTTCCTTTTCCCTCCCTCCTCTCAGTTCCCTGATTTCTTAAGGCAACTCACTGAAACCCATCAGGGATAAGCTTTCCTGTAGCAACTAGATGGGCACTGAAGCAATGATCAATGCCAAGGGAAGAGGGCGCAGAATGTTGCCCAAATAGCACGGGCTTTAGAATCAGAACCAGGGCCAAGTCATAACTTGATTACTTAATCATTGTGTGACTTTAGACCTCATGGTGCCACTCTCTGAGCTCTACTATAAAATGAAGACCAATCTCTCAGAGTTTTATAAGGGTTAAATGAGATAATGTATATCAGGTACCTAATATTCTACTTGATACCTAGTAGATGTCCAAGAAACATCTGTTTTCTTTCCCTATTCTCTCATCACTTTCAGAAGGAGAGAGAGTAGTCATGGCCTACTCCACTTCCAGGCTCCTTGGCCACGAACATTTCCCACCTGGTTCTGTCATCTGAATCTCCCCCTCACATTCCCCATGAGACCAGGAAAGTCTACAGAAGGTTAAAGGGGAAGACACCCCTTCCAGCCTGGGTGCCAAGTTTGGAGTCAGAGGACTTGCTAGTGGTACGACTTTGATCATTGCTTAACTTCTCTGGGCCTCAGTTTCCTCATCTGAAAATAAGGATAATAATTCCTGCTCTGCCGGCCTCACAGGGTTGTAATGAGACTCAAATGAGATCATGCTGTGGGAAATGCAAAGTGCTGGATACATGTAAGGGTTATAGCTTAGTCTGTGATGGGGAGAGGGGAGGATTAGTCACTAGAGACTGGATTAGTGCCCAACTCAGAGGGCTTTTTTCCCCTTGGGGATACCAAGGCCAAAGTACTCCGGGGTTCAGGAGTGGCTAATACAGAATTGGAATCTAGCCAGGAGGCCATCCATGTTCAACTTGGGTGGAGTGGCACAGGGGGAGTTCATTTATGTCCTCTACATATGTCACAGGTAAATATGTCAATTATGAGGTTTGAGTCAACTGCCTGGGGACTTCTTGAGCCAGATGACAATCCCAAAGAGCCAAAGGCCTCCCTTCATCTCATCCTCCCACCCTCCAGTTTTACTGAGGTCAGAACTTGGCCAGTGTTTGAAATTAGCCAGTCCTTCCCCACCTGCCATGGGGAACCATGGGCCAGGTCTTCTGGGTGACCTGGAGTCAGAGTACGGCTTCGGCTGAGCTGAGAGTTCTGATGGGGTACAGCTCTTTGTGGTACCCTCGGTCTACATGACCATGGGCCCAGTGTTGGTGGCCTGACAGCCCTCACCAGTGGTCTTCTTTCTCCCATGCCTACTTCCTCCTTCCTTCCCTGATCAACAGCCCACTCTTCCTTCTCTCCATAATGGCCAACGCCTTCACATCTTCAGCTCTCATCAGTGGGTCCTCTTCTTCCTGACCAATGTCTAATTCTCCACTCTCACTTTTGGGCAGCAAGGGTACCCATTCCTGCTGAATGTTCCAGGCTGATGACATAGCTTCCAACCTTACATTTCTCTACCCTTTGTTCCCTGTGTAGCAGGTTCCCAGCCTCTCACTACTCTTTGAAAGCCTCGTTTCCAAGAGCCTATATTAGCCTCTGGCTCTGACTCCTCCTGCACCTTTTCTCAACTCCTGCCTCTAACTTCCCTGAGGGCAAGCCAGAGGTTCTCCTCCCAGCCCACCTCCTCTCCATTCATCCTCCTTTCTTTCTACCACAGCATCTCCTCTCACCTCCTGACTCTGTTTCTAGCTCAGGCCCCTGGTGCTGTGGATGCATTCTTGTGCTCCTCCCGCCACAAGCAACCTGACCTCAGGACGCCCCCTCACTCCAAGTCAGCTTGGGTCCTGCCTAGCCACCACCCACAAAGCTCATTCTGGTTGGCCCCTCCCTGTGGACACCCCACAGCAGCTAGCTGCTGCCTGCAGTTCACTGGTAGAGACCACATGCCAGTCACCCCTGGAACCGGAGTTCAAACCTGGACCTCCTAGCCTGTGTTTAATCAGCTGAGGCCAAATCCACAGCCACCTAGGAAATGGCGCCCACAAGCTCAGCTCTATTCTGGAACCAGAGTCCTAAGGCAGGCCTGGCATGGCCCAGCATCCAAGACATAGAGAGGGAGGGAGGGTGAAAGGAGGAAAGCTCTTTTTCTATTTTCAGTGTATGTATGTGTGTGTTTTTGTGTGTGTATGTGGTGAGTGGGGGTGGTGGTGATATATGTGTTGTGTCAGTGTCGTTGGAAACTGTTGGGGGCCACAAGGGTGTTTGTTGGTCTGTCACTGTGCCGTGCAGGCACCCAGCACTGACCCTATGTGTTGTGTGCCAAAGGTTGGAGGGCTGCCACGCTGTGGGTATGGTGTGTGTGTCAGGTGACATTATGTCCTGAAATGCATGCTGGGCCAGTGGTCTGGAGTCTGGGGGATGCTTTGATGGGTGTGTTGTCTCACTGAGATGGGCTTGCTGTGGGGGGTTGCCCCACACTTGGCTGCTTGAGGACCTGGGTGTCATGGTGCTGATGTGTAGTGGGGATATGCTGTGTGTTACTAGGTGTATGTGTCTGGTGGGAGTCTGTGACCCTTGTGGTGTGAGGTTCATGAACCTCATACCCAGCTCCCAGTGCCTGTAGCTCAGACCTGGGAGTCTCCAATTTCAGATGAATTGGGGCCAAATTCTTGTATAAGTTGTCCCGCTTCCCACCCTACCCCCACCCTGTAGGTCAGGTCATCCTTCAGTTCTTGTGGTTTGATCCAAACCATCAACTGAAGTTCCCTGAATACTCAACTTCTGATGACAAGAGTGGGAGGAGTTAGAGGAGAAGCTGTGGGCAGAGAAGGAGGGGGATAGGGAGGAGGGGAGAAGCAGGAGGAAAAAGGAGGAAAAGAGAGAAAGAGGGGAAGAAGGAAGAGAAGGAAGAGGAGGAGGAATAAGAGCAGAGGAAGGGTAGGGCATAGAAAGCCAATCAGAGGGCTTGCCTTAGCCCTGTAACACTCTTTTAGACCCTGGAGATGCAGTAAATCCAAGTGAGGTTGGCACTCAGAAGGCCAAGTTCATGGGGTGGTGGGAGAGTCAATCAGGTAGACCGGGTTTAATCTGGGGGAGCAGAAAAGATGTTCCAGAGGAAGAGATGTTTTGGGCTGATGTCTGAAGGTGTGATGTATGAAATCTGCTCTGGGTTTCTGATTCCGGCACTTGGGAACATTTCCACTTACTTTCTTGGTTACCCAGGCTCAGCTGAGGGTGTTATCTTTGGATGATTCCTCTTTCCCCACATCCAATCAAGTTGGCAGACATTTCAATGGCTCCTGTGTTTAACCGTTCACTTGACAAATAGTCATGGAGCCTGGACTCTGCTAAGCTTGGTGCCTGGCCCCAGGAAGCCAGCCATGAGAAAGCAGGAGGAATTTCTTGCCCACATGGTTCTCATCCTCTTGGTGCTGCCCTCCCTGCCACTGCTCTACATCAGGCCTCTGGGCAGGACTCTGGTAACCTCTTCACTTCTCCCCCATCTCTAGGCTCACTCATCTGGCCCGTGTCCTCACTGCAGTCAAGGGAACTTGAAAAAACTGTGTTCACTCAAGAAAATTCATTGTGGTCCTACTGCATGCAGGGTAGTTTTAGACACTTGGCATATATCAGTGAAGAAAACCAAGTTCCCTCTTAGAGCTAACAGTGGAGCAAGAGATGAATGATAAGCACTAATATAATAAGTAAATTATATGGCATATTTGAAACTGGTACATATTTTGGAAAAATCAAAGTAGAAAAGAACTAAGGATTAGGGATACTAGAATGAGGGGCAAGATGCAAAATGACTTAAGATGGTTACAGTAGGTCTCATCAAGAAGGTGATATGTGAGCAAAGACTTCAAGGCAATAGGAGAATTAGCCATCTAGCTATCTGGGCGAAGATCCTTCTGGATAGAGGGAGCAGTCAGTGCAAAGGCTATGAGGTTGGAGTGTGCCTAGTATGGTTTGGGAACAGCCAGGAGACTAGTATGGCTGAAGTCCAGTGAATGAGGGGCTGGAGATACTGAGGGTCAGATTGCATGAGGTTTGGGGACCAGTGTAGGGACAATAGCTTTTACTCTGAGCGAGATAGGAAGACTTGGGAGGATCTCAAGCTCCGTTGTAAGGGGATCTCATGGGCTTCATGGTGGGGGAGTGTGGAAGGTGCATGGGCATAGGCAGGAACCAGTCAGGAGGCTACCACAGTGATCCAGGAAAACTCAAATAGATCAAATGGCAGGGATGGATTTTGTGTGCTCTAAAAGTCTGGGCAGATAGGCAGGGCCCATGGAGGTGTCATCATTTCTGGCAAGCAGAATGATGTCCATAGAATGGCCAGACAGGCAGGCGGACCTAAGCTGGCCACTGACCATGTGCAGGGTCACGGGAAGCCCTAAGATGTGCATAGAGCCCTTTCTGTTCAGGCCAAGCCTCTAAACCCACCCCAATCCCCAAATACAGCCAGTGGTGCTGGGCCAGGTGTAGGCTGAACATACACACTCATCCTAGAGCTTATGGAGCCCTTGCTAAGCCACTGTCTTACATATTTCTCCCGCACTGCTATGCAATATGTGTTCGTATCCCCATTTCAAAACAACAGAAATAGTTGCGACTTGCATGGTACTTACTATAATGCAGGCACTTATTCTCAGAGCTTTACATGCATCATTTGACCCTCACTATCATCCACTAGATATACTGTTATCATCTCCTTATATTGATATGTGTAATGAAGTTGAGGCACAGAGAGGTTAAATAACTTGCCCCAAATTACACAGTTGATAACAGACAGAGCCAGCATTTAAACTGAAGCATTCTGGCTCCAGAGTTTGTGCTCTTAAAACAAAACCCAGAGACGGGAGTGACTTCCCAAAGTTACACAGCAAGTTTGTGGTGAAGTTCATATTTGCGCCAACACATCTGATTCACAGCCCAGTGATTCCTCCGACATGTCACACATTTCCGCAGCTTTCCACCCTACCACTCCAAGCTCACTACAGGCTCTGAGGGTCGACTATTGTCTTTAGACTTTATCTTCATTTTTAAAAAATGTTCTTTTGCTTCTTCCGCCCCCGCACTTGCATGTTTCCAAGTAGAAACTTGATGCTTTCACACAAGCCCATGCCCTGAATGGCAGAGGCCAGGACAGGAGGTTGAGCTGCCGACAAGTGGGTGGCATTTGCTGGAGGCATTTTTCCATTCAGTAAGTGTCTTCATTCCCCCAAAGACTAAAGGAGAGATCTAAGTGAGGAGTGCCGTGGGTTGGACTGGAACAATCCCTCCCAAGCCTCCCCAAAAGGTACACACATGTTTGTGGTTGTTCATACATATGTGTGCCTGTGTTCTCACACATATGTCTGAATGAACAAGGTGTGGGGGGAGCAGTGTGTATAGGAGCTTCTGTATGCGTCTGGGCTTGTTTGTATTTATTGATGTCTGTGTGTAAAACTGCAGTGGAGGTGGGGGAGTGAGTACATGTGAGCTTGCGTGTGCCTGGTGCATGATGGGAGTGGGCTGGGTGTGTTCATGTGTCTATGTGTGGGGATGGGCATGTGAGGTTATGAAGTATGAGCTAACCTCTGGACCCTTCTGCTGATCTGGCTGATCTCAACCTGCCCTGGCCATGTCGGGCACATCTGTCGGCCCAGTTCTGTAGCCCACATCAGAGATTGCCTGCCTCTCTGCTGCAGCTTCAGTCTCCTTTTCACTCCTGCCCAGCTCACAGCCTCTCCCTCAAGACCAGTGTAAGAGAGGTAAGTATGCACTAACCCAGGATCCTGAGACTCAGCACCATGGTATTCCTGGGGGCCTGGGATCAGGCAGAGGCTGCTTCTATCGGAACAGGAAGGGCTATTCATTTGGAAGCCTTCTGACAACTCTACTTTCCCCATGGCACAGATGGGGACTGTGTCTGTCAAAATGTAGTCAGGAAAACAGAAACCATCCTAGGTCTTTCAACAGAGGAAGTTTCATCCAGGAGGTTAATCCATGTAGCACAGACTCAGGAGTCAGACAGGCTGATTTTAGGTCTTGGCTCTGCTGTTTATTTGCAGTTTGACTTGAGTAAGTTACTTAACCCCTCTTGCTTGTGTCCTCATCTGTAAACTAGGGATGAAAATAGTGCTGTGTATCTCACAGGCTCATGGGGAGGATAAATGAGCCAATGTATGTAAAAGTGTTCAGAGCAGTGCCTGGCACAGAGTGCTACTTAAGTACAAGTTGTTGATGGCGGCTGAGGAGTTGAGATGGAATTTCTAGGTGTCTAGAATTTGCTCCACTTTAGGAGGGCACTTTCCTCTCTCTGGATCTCTGCCTGTCACAGTATCTAGTCAGGAAATTCTTACACACTGCCAACATAATGGCAGAATCAGACAGTAGGCAGCACTTGGCCGCTTAGCTCTGAGCTGGGGCCTCATGCCCTCTTTTACCCACAGTGCTCTTCATCAGCTTCCAGATGCGCACACACATCTGGATGCACATCAGAGGCTCAACCCATTCCAGGCATGGCCCCAACCCTGTAATCCCAATACCTTGGAACATCCCCACACACCTGCACAGCTCATGATTCACAAAGGACTCACCAGCCATTAGCTCATTTGGCAGGCATGACAATCCTGGGAGATGAAGATTTTTAACCTTCACCCACCCCCCACCCCCCGCCCGAGAGTTGAAAGCTGAGTCTGAGAGGTTGATCAACTTGCCCAGGGACACACAGCTAGTACATGGCAGAACCAGGGTATGAACTCACAGTTGTCTGACTCCAGGCCCACATTCATAGCCAGTCTAAGTCATAACCTCCGAGGGTCTGTAGACATGGTCTCCCCCACAGCAACCTAAACCCCTTGAGACTTCTGTGCTTATCAATCAGTGTCCAGCAGTGCCTGGCAGAGAGTTCTGTGCCTGATGAGGTACATCCCACAGGCCAAACTCAGCCTAGAAATAGGTTTGGTTTAGCTTGTAGAATATTTCTAGGAAGTTTAAGATCAGTCATCAAGATTGCAAAATGGGATTATTTTGTGTAAAAATCCTACTTTCTTCTCCTCTCTAAAAATTTAGGAGCCCTGGGCTTGCATTCAAACATAGAAACAAGCGAGGAGCTGCTGTTCTAGGAGATGGGGCACGTGTCTTCCATTTTACCCCAAACCTGAGCACTCCCTGCTGGAGCCCCAGCTGCCATTCCTCAACCTGCTTGTACCAGGCTTCCTGTCACTTGGCCTGAATGGGCATCTGGGCCAATGCCTCCTGAGGCAGAGTGTGAACCCAAGGGAAAGGCTGGGACCAAAGTGGCCGTCTACCCACATGACCTATCCAATATTAGCTACGTATTCATCTGTCCCCTGACCCGTTCACTCAGGCCTCTCTCTTTCAACCCCATCTAGCAGAGGACTTGAGACAGGGGCACAGACAGGTTTTTGCTCATAAATCAAGGGCTTTAGGATGGTAGCAGATAGGGACATTTCTTCTGGCCAGAGTGAAATCAGGGGAAGCTTTCAGGATGAAGTTGCATTTGAACCTGAAAGGATACACAGGCTTTTGGATGAGTAGCAGAAGGGAGGGTAGAGTTAGCAGCAGGAGCAACAAGACAAGGAGGGAACAATGTCTATGTTGTATGCTGATATGCTTGAATGGTTGAGTATGACTGGATCTTGGGGTGACGGAGGGGAGTAGGGGAAGAGGGAACAGGAGCTAACAGTTGCTGGCCCCTCATCTCTGGACATCCTAGTCCCAGCCTGGCACCCTGTGAGGGACATGCTTGCAGTAACCCACGTAGTTCTCACAGTGATCTTGTGAACCTGAGACTACAGTGGAAGTCATTATAAATGACTGAACTGAGGTTCAGAGGTCGGGCCATTTGCCCCAAACCGCACAACTAGTGGAAGAGCTAGAAATTCTCCCAGGTCCGTATTGGGAGACAGCAACCTGAGGAGCCAGAGAAGGCTTTGAGCAGGCAAGTGGCCTGGTCTGTCATGCCATCTGGTATACAAGCAGGTGGCCCAGGGGATACGGGTGGGGAATCCCAGTGTGTCTTCTGCCTCCTCCCCCTACCTCCCACAGCTTGCACTCACCAAGCCCATTGATCCAACCTTCTAAATAGCTCTCCAACCCCACTGCCTTGCCTTTGATCCAGGCCCCCATTCCTGTCATTTGGATCATGGCAGGAATCTTCCACTTAAGTCTCCCCACTCACATTCTTTCTCTCTTCTCATCCACTCTCTGGCCATAGCCAGAGTGAACTTCCAAAAGGTCAGAGCTGACTGTGTCACCCCCACCCCACACTTACAGCCACTCATTTGCTGGAAACTCTCCAAACAGCTCCCTGTTGTCTGAAGGGTCTGTTTTTTCATCAGCTTCTGCCTCTGTCTGGACTGTCCGTTCACTCCTCCATGCCTTTCAGTGCCAGCTGTACTCATTACATACCCTAGGACTCAGCTCAGGTGCTACTTTCTCCTGGAAGCTTGTCCTGAGTTCTCTCCTTCTTCCATAGATGGGTTAGGCAGCCCTGCCCTGGATTCTCAGAGCTCCCTGGGCTCACCTCCATCATGGTCATTTCCTGTGCACACTGCAATAACAGCCCCTTTCATAGTCTCTTTCAAGACCAGGCTTCCTCCCTGGCAGAACTGAGGGGCCAGTAGGGTACAGTGGTTAAGAGCATGAACTCTGAACTCAGAATGCCTGACTTTGAACACTGGAACTGTCATGTAGTAGATGTGGGCACTTGACTAAGTCCCTTTGCCACTCTGTGCCTGTTTCCGTCTGTAAAAATGCAGATTATAATACCTTTGATCTAGTTTTTATGAGAAAAAAAGGGGAGAGTCCACATAAAGCACTTAGAGCAGTGCCCAGCTTACAGTAAGTGCTCAATAAATGTGGCTATTAGTACTCATTTCTGTAGCCCCAGGGCTTGGCATGGAGTAGAAGTTTGGTGGCTTGATGGGGGGTCTGGAGTACCATGGGTCAGAGGAGACTGGTCTTCTTAGAGGGAGGTCTCACTGGAAGATGAGCTCCTTGCTAAGTGTCTGGAAAGGGGTTGGGCCCCCCCCCCCCCCCCCCGCCCAGGGAGCAACTTCAGAGCTAATGGCTGCTGCATGTGGCAGCTCCTATCTGCTCCGGTCGCCAGCCTCCCCCACCAATGTGGTTCTAATAGTCAGCTGACACCTCATTAGCCTAAGTCCAGGCCCAATTCTGCTGCTGCGCAGTAAGTGAGCAAGCCACTGGGGTCCAGAGGCTCGTTAGGGCCAGGCCCTCACCAGGGCCAGAGGGCCCACAATTGCTCAGAACCCAGTCAGTGTGTTTCCAATCAGCAATTAGTCTTTAATTAATGGAGCTTGCAAAATGATTGTTTTCCCATCTGAATGGCGGAGTGGGCAGGGAGCTGGCAGGAATGGCCATATGGGTAGTGTTAGGCTGGAGTTACAAGAGGAGACATAAAGAAAGGAACCAAATAACCCAATTTGGGCCCAAATCATGGCCCTGGGCAAGCTGAATGGCACCCAGCCCAGTGGCAAATGAAAGCCACGCCTGGGCTCCTTGTGGCACCTGCTCTTGCCCAGGCTCCAGCATCCCCAGTGGCTCTGGGATATTCTGTGAAGCCTCGGTTTCTCCAGAGGCACCATGAGAGGTTTACTGGTGGTTCTCCAGGGGCCCTCATAGCTCTGGTGCACTGACAGAATTGCCCACGTCACACATCGCTTAGTGGGAAAGCTGGTTCTCCCTGCCTGACATCCCATCCAGGCCTCATCTCTAAAATGGTCATCACCATTTCTACCTCTTAGGCTCATTGGGGTGGAAAGGAATTCTGTAACCTGAGAAGTACTATGCTGGTCTCCTGGGGCTTGGGGCTGGGAAATCATCTATCAGCTTCTGGGAGTTCCTGTCCTGAGTGCCTCTGAGCCCGGTTCTCATACCCTTAGACCCACCAGCCAGAGAATGAAGAGTCAATGAGGATGAAAACCACTGTATGCATTGAGCAGCTGCTGAGTTTGTCCACTGCACTATCCCATTGAGGTTTTGCTATAGCCCTCCTAGGCAGGGATTTTTTTTTAATTGGAGGAAAATTGCTCTACAATGTTGTGTTGGTTTATGCCATACAACAATGTGAGGGATTGATTTTATTGCCCCCAGTTTACAGAAGAGGAACCTGGGCTCCTGGGCTCCTGGGCTCCTGGGCTCCTGGGCTCCTGGGCAGTTTACGGAGTCAGCACTGAAGTCAGAGGCCCCAGTTTGGAGCCCAAACACTTAACTACCAAATTAGGGGGCAGTGGGTTTTTTTGGGGAGAGGCCCCATCTTGGGTGACAGTTTGACACCCTTCCACAACATATAGAACCACAGGCAAAGGACATCAGCCTTGGCCAAGACATTAGTGATAAACTTATTCAGCCCTCCCATGGTGTGCATGAGGAAACAGATCCAGAAAAGGTAGAGATGTGTCCAGGATCATACTGTAGACTTTTGACAGTTCCAGGCTTGAGATCCAGCTTACTGATTCCTAGGTCTGTTCAATGGGAGCAGACTCCCATCCCCTGGGGCTTCTCCGTCTCCTTCATCCCTGCCAGCCTGTTGATTCTGGCTTCTAGATACACTGCTCATTCATCAGCACCTCCTCATTCCCTCTGTGCCTTCCTTGGGGTCAAGTCTTCTCCTACTCTCCCCATCCAGAGCAGCTGCTTCAGCCCCCTCAATGGCTTCCAGATGAATCTTCCAAATGTACACCTCAGATCCTATTGCACACTTGCTCAGAAAGCCTCAGTGACTCCCTACAGTCTGCTGAATGAGGTACAGACTCCTCAGCCTGCCATCCAGGGCCTTCTACATAAAGCTCAAATTCACTTTTCCAGCTTTAACTCCATTTTCCCACTATTAAATCTTATACGTCAGTCAACCTGAACTCACCAAAGATTGGTTTCTTGCTCTGTAGGATTGTTGTGAGGATTAAACTAGTTGCTCTATGTAAAGTCCTTGGAACAGTGCCTGGCACAGAGCAAGGGCCATATTAGCATTATTAAACAGATACAAAAATAATATGTGGACCTGCCTGATCTATGCCCATCTCCAGGTTTCTCTGCTCACTGGGCTCCCTAGACTTGCAGTGGCCTTTTCACCACTCTCTCTGCCTAGCCAAACCCTACCCAGCCTTCAAGGCTTTCAGCTGTCCCATGTTACTTCCTTCAGAAAGGCTTCCTGATGCCCTCTGCCATGGAATCAAACTGGCATTCTCTTCATTCTCTCCCATGGCTGCCTAGTAAGCCTTTTATTAGCCATCAGTATTTGCATATGCTCTTGAGTAGCCTCAAAGCAACTTCAGGGTAGGTGACAGTGTTGGGAACAGAGCACAGGTGTGAGCACCAGACCGATTAGCATTTGAATCACCCCTGCCAAGTTCCAGCTGTGTGACCTTGTACCTAGTCTCTCTAAGCCTCAGTTTCCTCAGTGGTAAAATAGTCCTTACCTGATAGGCGACTTTTGAAGGGTTTGGCCCAAGAGAGTGTGACCTCTCTGACACACAGTAGGAGTTCTCTTCTCTTACCCTTTTGTGTTGAGAATCTAGAAAGGAGCCCTGGCAGTTTGGGGCTGAGACCTGGCTGCTTCTGGCCTCAGAGGTATTTCATAGGTGACTTGACCTCTCCCCATATTATGAGGCCTAGGTGACTGAGTCCTTCCCCAGTCCTTCCCTGGTCTAGCCTTCAGAACTTGCAGCAATGACCTGAGCTGGTCACTAAAGCCAGCCGCCCTTGTGTTTCTTAAAATGAAGTTTACCTTAGTCAGTGCCTTCTGGCAAGTTAATTCTAATCACCATCATGGGAATCAAAGGAAAGGAACCCTAGAAATTCTCCATGGGTTCCAGCCCACCAGCCAACTCCCCATGGCCTTGCCAAGGTGCTTTCTTGGTCAGACTTTGGGTCACATCGGCTCCCATTCCCTGCATCAATGGCCCCATGTCTGGCCTCACCTTCTGAGAATTCCCAGGTGGGCAGACTTGGAAATATACAGAATGCCTAGGAAGGCAAAAGGCCTGGATGTGGTTCTCACACTGAGGATGACTGGCCATGAATGCCGGGGTCAGTGCTTTCCCCTCTTTGACCTTCAGAATTTAATTTTCTACCATGACACAGTCTTGGCCTCCAGGATCTCTCACCTCAAAGACTGAACTAGCCCCTGACTCATCTTCTTGCCTCCACCCTTTCCCACTTCAGTCTACTATCAATACAAAATCCAGGAGGGTCCTGTTAAAACATTCACCGCATCCTGTCATGCCTCTGCTCAAAACCATCTCTTGGCTTCTCAACAGCCATAGTAAATGCCAATGGTCTTATAGTGATCTGCTGCTGCTGCTGCTAAGTCACTTCAGTCATGTCTGACTCTGTGTGACCCCATAGATGGCAGCCCACCAGGCTCCTCCACCCCTGGGATTCTCCACACAAGAACGCTGGAGTGGGTTGCCATTTCCTTCTCCAATGCATGAAAGTGAAAAGTGAAAGCGAAGTAGTGTCCAACTCTCCGCGACCCCATGATCTGTAGCCTACCAGGCTCCTCCATCCATGGGATTTTCTAGGCAAGAGTAGTGGAGTGGGTTGCCGCTGCCTTCTCCTTATAGTGATCTATAAGACATCAAATCGTGGATTTCCAATCTTGGCTGCACATCAGAACCATCTAGGGAGTTTTTTTTTTTTTTTAATGCTGAAACCTGGGTCTCATCCTCAGAGGTTCTGGACTAATTGATCTGGGATGCAGTCTGGGTGTGGAGAGTTAAAAAAAACTCCTAATATAAGTACTAGTGAGAACCACAGCCCAAATGATCTCTCTCTGCCTCCCCCCTCACCTCTCTGACTTTATCTTTTATTCTCCTCCTATTTACCCTGCTCCAGATACTGCTCTTGCTGTTCCTAAAACATTCAAGGAACACTTTCACCGAAGGACTTCGCACTTACTACTCTGACTGCTTGGGTTGCTTTTTCCCCAGCTACCTGTATGCCTAGCTCCCTCACTTTATTCAGATTCTTGCTCAGTTGTCACCTTCTAAGAGAAGCTTTCCCTACTCACCCAAGCTAAAATAGCACTTTCTGTCACCGCTGACCATTGCCATGCTTCGTTTTCCTTATAGCATTATCACTATCAGGCATGCTGCTGCTGCTGCTGCTGCTGTTAAGTCGCTTCAGTCGTGTCCGACTATGTATGACCCCATAGACAGCAGCCCACCAGGCTCCCTGCCCCTGGGATTCTCCAGGCAAGAACACTGGAGTGGGTTGCCATTTCCTTCTCCAGTGCATGAAAGTGAAAAGTGAAAGTGAAGTCATTCAGTCGTGTCTGACTCTTAGCGACCCCATGGACTGCAACCTACCAGGCTCCTCTGCCCATGGGATTTTCCAGGCAAGAGTACTGGAGTGGGTTGCCATTGCCTTCTCCGACTATTAGGCATACTGTTTGCTTATTCATTTATTTATTTGTCTGTCTCCCTTCACTATGATATCAGTTCCATGAAGACCAGGGCTTTGTTGCTCTATCTCCAGCATAGTGCCAGAACATAATAGATGTTTCAAAAAGGTTGGTTGGGTAAGTGAATGAATCAAAACAATAGAAAAGGAAGCTTGAGAATTGGGTCCATATAGATTAGAATTTCCATATCAATCTTTTCTAGCTCTGTAACCTTGAGTAAATTATTGAACCTCTCTGATCTTCAGTTTCCTCAGTTGTTAAATGGGCTTAAGAAAGTCCCTCTTATAGAGTTACTATATAGACTTATTGTTCAAGCCAGGTGACTGGTCATTTGCTATTTTCCTACACCCTAGCTTTCCTGTAACAATCATTTAGCGTTTTACTTTGAAATGATTATTCACAGCAAATTGCAAAGACAGTACAGAGATGTTAGCAAGAATGGCAGAGTAAGGACTTCTAAAAAACCACTCTGCCATAAAAACAATCAAAACACTGGTAAGAAGAATCAGAATCAACTTTTTCATAACTCTGGAAATTAAACAAAGGTTAATCCGGGGAGTGTTCATTCAGGAAAAAAGACTGAGCCTTGGTAAGAATAGTGGAGTTAGGGGTATTTTAACTTGCTTCATCCTCATCCATGCTCCCCAGGTCTACAGTAGCTTTGAAAATGAACAGCTCAAAATCACAGTGTAAAACAGAAACCTGGCAACCTCTAGAGGAGGAAGAATAGGATTGGAGGTCTTTAAAAGCCCCATTCTCAGAGAATTGTCATTGACCTATCTGGTGGTTCACATGAAGACATCACTTGCAAGACTTGACTTTATTTAACCAGACTAAGAGTTCATTCAGTGCAAATAGCTTTTTCCTCAGAGATATTTGTTGAAAGCCATCAGTGGAAATTGTTTAATTGCTTAAAATGATGGCTGCCTGAAGTAGTAGGTAAGAGTTGGAACAAATATAGACTAACCAAAAACTTAAAAGGAAAAGCTAAATAATGATATGTACATAGGAGTCTTGGAAAAGCTCTCATATAGTCTTAGAAATGTAGAAGGACACACAAGGCTTTGCACTTGCTCCTGAAATAACTAAGAGGGTCCTAAGCATTTACTTCAGGCTGACTTTTAGACTCTGCACAAGCAAGAAGTGAAGGCTAAGGTTGAATTGTAAACTAACTGGCTGAATATTTAAGATGTACCCCCAATATTAACACCCAAACCTGTGGCAAAGCCTGAGAAATTTATTAGTTCCAAGCAATTAAGAAACTTTCTGTTTAATCATTATCTGACCACTAAATGAATCAAGCAGAAACTCCACTGACCACATATGACAAAGAATACACACTTTATGGAACTCATTCCAGAAAACTCACTAAACAAGTGAACAGCAACAACCACAACAGAGAACTACAACAACAAACCCTGATGAAAAGAGAGTCTGTTTTTTTCATAGATACCATATTATATTATTTAAAATGTTCAATTTTCAACAACAACAAAAATGAAACATGCAAATAAACAAGTATGGTCTATAAATAGGAAAAAAAGGAATTCATGGCAACTGCCCCTGAGAAAGCCCAAACATTGCACTTACTAGACAAAGACTTTTATAATATGTGCAAAGAGCTAAGGGAAACAAAATCTAAATAATTAGAGGAAAATATAAAAACAATGTCTCACCAGATAGAGAATATAAGAATAGATACAATATATGCAAGACCCAAATTCCTCCACAGTCAGTCCCTCCCATCAGGAAGCTTCCACAAGCCTCTTAGGCTTATGTATCAGAGGGCAGACAGAATGGAAACCACAATTACAGAAAACTAACCAAACTGATCACTTGGATCACAGCCTTATCTAACGCAATGAAACTATGAGCCATGTCATATAGGGCCACCCAAGACATATGGGTCACGGTGGAGAGTTCTGACAAAATGCGGTCCACTGGAGAAGGGAATGGCAAACCGCTTCACTATTCTTGCCTTGAGAACTCCATGAACAGTTGAAAAGGCAAAAAGATAGGACACTGAAAGATGAACTCCCCAGGTCGGTAGGTGCCCAATATGCTACTGGAGATGGGTGGAAAGATAACTCCAGAAAGAATGAAGAGATGGAGTCAAAGCAAAAACAATACCCAGTTTTGGATGTGACTGGTGATGGAAGTAAAGTCTGATGCTGTAAAGAGCAATATTGCATAGGAACCTGGAATGTTAGATCCATGAATCAAGGTAAATTGGAAGTGGTCAAACAGGAGATGGCAAGAGTGAACATCCACATTTTAGGAATCAGTGAACTAAAATGGACTGGAATGGACAATTTTAATTCAGATGACCATAATATCTACTGCTGTGGGCAAGAATCCCTTAGAAGAAATGGAGTAGCCATCATAGTCAACAAGAGAGTCCAAAATGCAGTACTTGGGTGCAATCTCAAAAATGACAGAATGATCTCTGCTTGTTTTCAAGGCAATCCATTCAATATCACAGAAATCTAAGTCAATGCCCCAACCACTAATGATGAACAAGCTGAAGTTGAATGGTTCTGTGAAGACCTACAAGGCCTTCTAGAACTAACACCAAAAAAAGATATCCTTTTCATCACAGGGGATTGGAACGCAAAAGTAGGAAGTCAAGAGATGCCTTGAGTAACAGGCAAGTTTGGCCTTGGAGTACAAAATGAAGCAGGGCAATGGCTAACAGATTCTTGCCAAGAGAACACATTGGTCATAGCAAACACCCTCTTCCAATAACACAAGAGAAGACTCTACACATGGACATCACCAGATGGTCAATATTGAAATCAGATTGATGATACTCCTTGCAGCCAAAGATGGAGAAGCTCTATACAGTCAGAAAAAACAAGACTGGGAGCTGACTGTGGCTCAGATCATGAACTCCTTATTGCCAAATTCAGACTTAAATTGAAGAAAGTAGAGAAAACCACTAGACCATTCAGGTATGACCTAAATCAAATCCCTTATGATTATACAGTGGAAGTGACAAATAGATTCAAGAGATCAGATCTGATAGACAGAGTGCCTGAAGAACTATGGATGGAGGATTATGACATTGTACAAGAGGCAGGGATCAAGACCATCCCAAAGAAAAAGAAATGCAAAAAGGCAAAATGGTTCTCTGAGGAGGCCTTACAAATAGTTGAGAAAAGAAGAGACATGAAAGGCAAAGAAAAGGAAAGCTATATCCATCTGAACACAGAGTTCTAAGGAATAGCAAGGAGAAATAAGAAAGTCTTCCTCAGTGATCAATGCAAAGAAATAGAGGAAAACAATAGAATGGGAAAGACTAGAGATCTCTTCAAGAAAATTAGAGAAACCAAGGGAACATTTCATGCAAAGATGGGCACAATAAAGGACAGAAATGGTACAGACCTAACAGAAGCAGAAGAGATTTAGAAGAGATGGCAAGAATACACAGAAGAACTATACAAAAAAAGACCATACTGAGCCAGATAACCACAATTGTGTGATCACCCACCTAGAGCCAGATATCCTAGAGTGCAAATTCAAGTGGGCCTTTGGAAGTATCACTACGAACAAAGCTAGTGGAGGTGATGGAACTCCAGCTGAGGTATTTCAAATCCTGATGGATGATGCTGTTAAAGTGCTGCACTCAATATGCTAGCAAATACGGAAAATTCGGCAGTAGCCACAGGACTGGAAAAGGTCAGTTTTCATTCCAGTCTCAAAGAAAGGTAATGCCAAAGAATGTTCCAACATTTGTACTCATCTCACATGCTAGCAAAGAAACACTCAAAATTCTCCAAGCTACACTCAACAGTAAGTGAACTGAGAACTTCCAGATGTTCAAGCAGGATTTAGAAAAGGCAGAGGAACAAGAGATCAAATCGCCAACATCCATTAGGTCATAGATCATAGAAAAAGCAAGAGAATTCCAGAAAAACTTTTACTTCTGCTTCATTGACAATGCTAAAGCCTTTGACTGTGGGGATAACAACAAACTGTGGAAAATTCTTAAAAAAGATGGGATTATCAGACCACCTCAGCTGCCTCCTGAGAAACCTGTATGTGAGTCAAGAAGAAGCAGTTAGAACTGGACATGGGAAAACAGACTGGTTCCAAATTGGGAAAAACGTACTTCAAGGGTATGTATTGTCACCCTTTTTATTTATTTATTTATTTATTATTTAAAAATAAATTATTTATTTTATATATATATATATATATATATATTTAACTTCTATGCAGAGTACATCATGCAAAATGCCAGACTGGATATAGCACAAGCTGGAATCAAGACTTCCGGGAGAAATATCAATAACCTCAGATACTCAGATGAGTACCACCCTATGGCTGAAAGTGAAGAGGAATTAAAGAACCTCTTGATGAAAATGAAAGCAGAGAGTGGAAAAGCTGGCTTATAGCTCAACATTCAAAAAACAAAGATCGTGGCATGTGGTCCCATTCAGTTCAGTTCAGTTCAGTCGCTCAGTCGTGTCTGACTCTTTGTGACACCATGAATCGCAGCATGCCAGGCCTCCCTGTCCATCACCAACTCCCAGAGTTTACTCAAACTCATGCCCATTGAGTCGGTGATGCCATCCAGCCATCTCATCCTCTGTCGTCCCCTTCTCCTCCTGCCCCCAATCCCTCCCAGCATCAGGGTCTTTTCCAATGAGTCAACCTTTCGCGTGAGGTGGCCAAAGTACTGAAGTTTCAGCTTCAACATCAGTCCTTCCAATGAACACCCAGGACTGATCTCCTTTAGGATGGACTGGTTGGATCTCCTTGCAGTCCAAGGGACTCTCAAGAGTCTTCACCAACACCACAGTTCAAAAGCATCAATTCTTCGGTGCTCAGCTTTCTTCACAGTCCAACTCTCACATCCATACATGACCACTGGAAAAACCATAGCCTTGACCAGATGGACCTTTGTTGGCAAAGTAATGTCTCTGCTTTTTAATATGCTATCTAGGTTGGTCATAACTTTCCTTCCAAGGAGTAAGCGTCTTTTAATTTCATGGCTGCAGTCACCATCTGCAGTGATTTTGGAGCCCAAAAAAATAAAGTCTGACACTGTTTCCACTGTCTCCCCATCTATTTCCCATGAGGTGATGGGATGAGCCAACTTTTTCAATCTCCTCTTTCACTTTCATCAAGAGGCTTTTTAGTTCCTCTTCACTTTCTGCCATAAGGGTGGTGTCATCTGCATATCTGAGGTTATTGATATTTCTCCCGGCAATCTTGATTCCAGCTTGTGCTTCTTTCAGCCCAGTGTTTCTCATGATGTACTCTGCATATAAGTTAAATAAGCAGGGTGACAATATACAGCCTTGATGTACTCCTTTTCCTATTTGGAACCAGTCTGTTGTTCCATGTCCAGTTCTAACTGTTGCTTCCTGACCTGCATACAGGTTTCTCAAAAGGCAGGTCAGGTGGTCTGGTATTCCCATCTCTTTCAGAATTTTCCAGTTTATTGTGATCTACATAGTCGAAGGCTTTGGCGTAGTCAATAAAGCAGAAATAGATGTTTTTCTGGAACTCTCTTGCTTTTTCGATGATCCAGCAGATATTGGCAATTTGATCTCTGGTTCCTCTGCCTTTTCTGAAACCAGCTTGAACATCTGGAAGTTCATGGTTCACATACTGCTGAAGCCTGGCTTGGAGAATTTTGAGCATTACTTTACTACCATGTGAGATGAATGCAATTGTGCAGTAGTTGAGTATTCTTTAGGATTGCCTTTCTTAGGGATTGGAATGAAAACTGACCTTTTCCAGTCCTGTGGCCACTGCTGTGGTCCCATTACTTCATGGCAAATAGATGGGGACACAATGGAAACAGTTACAGACTTTATTTTGGGGGGCTCCAAAATCAGTGAAGATGGTGACTACAGCTGTGAAATTAAGACTCTTGCTCCTTGGAGGAAAAGCTATGACAAACCTAGACAGCATATTAAAAAACTGAGACATTACTTTGCTGACAAATTTCCATATAGTCCAAGCTATGGTTTTTTCAGTAGTCATGAATGAATGTGAGAGTTGGACCATAAAGAAAGCTGAGTGCTGAAGAATTGATGCTTTTGAACTGTGGTGTAGGAAAAAAAAACTCTAGAGAGTCCCTTGGACTGCAAGGAAATCAAAACAGTCAATCCTAAAGGAAATCAATCCTGAATATTCATTGGAAGGACTGATGCTGAAGCTCCAATGCTTTGGCCACCTGATGCAAAGAACTGACTCATTTGAAAAGATCCTGACGATGGGAAAGATTGGAGGTAGGAGGAGAAGGGAATGACAGAGGATGAGATGGTTGGATGGCATCACAGATTGGATGGACATGAGTTTGAGCAAGCTCCAGTGGTTGGTGATGGACAAGGAAGCCTGGTGTGCTGCAGTTCATGGTGTCACAAAGAGCTGGACACAACTGACCAACTGATGTGAACTAATACAAGAACCAAATGTATGCTATAATATCTGAAATGAAAAAATTTACTTAGGGGATCACCATCAGATTTAAGCAAGTAGAAGAAAGAATCAGCAAACTTGAAGATATGTCACTTAAGATTATTCAATCTAAAGAAGAGAAAGAATAATGAAAAGTGAACAGAACCTCAGAGATCTGTGGGAAACCAGCAAGCATATCAACATATTCATGATAGGAGTCCCAGAAAGATAAGTGAGATAGAAATGGACTGAAAGAATATTTGAATAAATAATGGCTGAAAACATCCCAAATTTGAAGAGAAACAATAATCTACACATCCAAGAAGCTTAGTGAAATCCAAGTAGGATAAATTGAAAGAGAATCACACCTAGGGAGGTTGTAATCAAACAGTCAAAAGCTGAAGCCAAAGATAGACTCTCAAAAGCAGCAAGAGAGAAGTGACTCATCACATAAAAGGAATTCTCAGTAAAATTAAGAGCTTATATCTCATTAGAAACAATGGAGTCCAAAAGGAAGTAGGATGACAGACAAAGTGCTGAAAGAGAAATGTTGCTAACAAAAAATTCTATATCCAGCAAAACAATCCCTCAAAAAATGAAGTAAAGGGCTTCCCTGGTGGCTCAGTGGTAAAAATCCACCTGCCAATGCAGGAGATACGGATTTGATCTCTGACCCAGGAAGATCCCACACGCTGCAGAGAGACTAAACTTGTACATCAGAATTATTGAGCCTGTGCTCTAGAGTCCAAGAGCCACAACTCCTGAGCCCATGTGCTATAACTACTTAAAGCCCACACCCCCTGAAGCCCATGCTCTGCAACCAGAGAAGCCACCACAGTGAGAAGCTCATTCATCACAACTAGAGAGTAGCCCCAGCTTGCTGCAACTAGAAAAAAGCTCTTGTAGCAATGAAAACCCAGCAAAGTCAAAAATAAATAAACAAAATTATTTTTTAAATGAAGTAAAAATTAAAACATTCACAGATACACAAAAACTGAGAAAATCCATCTTTTTCAGGCCTGCTCTATAAAAGATGCTAAAGAGAATAATATAGGTGTTGATGAAAGGGCACTAATAGTGATGTGAATCCACATGAAGAAATAAGGAACACCAGTAGTTCTGTTTTTTGTTTTTTGGTTTTTTTGCAACATATCTTCTCTCCCATCTGATTTAAAAGACAACTGTAGGGACTTCTCTGGTGGTTCAGTGGTTGAGACTCCACACTCCCAATGCAGTGGGCCAGCATTCAATCTCTGGTCACGGAACTAGATCCCATATGCTGCAACTAAAGATCCCATGTACCACAACCAAGACTCAGCAGAGCCAAATAAATACTTTAGGGAAAAAAAGATAACTCTATAAAATGATCATTATAAATCAGTGTCGATGGATATACAATGTATAATAATATAACTTCAGTTCAGTTCAGTTGCTCAGTCGTGTCCGACTCTGTGATCCCATGGACTGCAGAATGCCAGGCTTCCCTGTCCATTGCCAACTCCCGGAGCTTGCTCAAACTCATGTCCATCGAGTCGGTGATGCCATCCAATCATCTTGTCCTCTGCTGTCCCCTTCTGCTCCTGCCTTCAGTCTTTCCCAGCATCAGGGTTTCTTCCAATGAGTCAGTTCTTCACATCAGGGGCCAAAGCATTGTAACTTCAGCTTCAGCATCAGTCTTTCTAATGAATATTCATGACTGATTTCCTTTAGGATGGACTGGTTGGATCCCTTGCAGTTCAAGGGACTCCCAAGAGTCTTCTCCAACACCACAGCTCAAAATCATCAATTCTTCAGTGCTCAGCTTTCTTTATGGTCCAACTCTGACATTCATTTATGACTACTGGAAAAAACCATAGCTTGGACTAGACAGATCTTTTTTGGCAAAGTAATATCTCTGCTTTTTAATACGCTGTCTAGGCTGGTTATAGCTTTTCTTCCAAGGAGCAAGCGTCTTTTAATTTCATGGTTGCAGTCACCATCTTCAGTGATTTAGGAACCCAAGAAAAGAAAGTTTGTCACTGTTTCCATTGTTTCCTCATTTATTTGCCATGAAATGATGGGACCAGATGCCATGATCTTACTTTTTGAATGTTGAGTTTTAAGCCAGCTTTTTCACTCTCCTCTTTCACTTTCATCAAGAGTCTCTTCAGTTCCTCTTCACTTTCTTCCATAAAAGTGGTGTCATCTGTGTATCTGAGGTTATTCATATTTCTCCTGGAAATCTTGATTCCAGCTTGTGCTTCCTCCAGCCTGGCATTTAGCAGATGTATTCTGCATAGAAGTTAAACAGGGTGACGATATACAGCCTTGACTACTCCTTTCCCAATTTGGAACCAGTCCATTGTTCCATGTCCATTTCTAACTGTTGCTTCTTGATCTGCATACAGATTTCTCAGGAGGCAGGTACGGTGGTCTCATATTCCCATCTCTTGAAGAATTTGTTGTGATCTACATGGTCAAAGGCTTTGGCATAGTCAATAAAGCAGAGGTTTTTCTGGAATTCTCTTTCTTTTTCTATGATCCAATGGATATTGGCAATTTGATTTTATAACTTACATGACAATAAAAGCATAAAGGAGAAAGGAGGGAATGGAGCTATATAGGAGCAAAGATATTGCATACTATTGAAATTAAGTTGTATTAATCTGAATTTGATTGCTATAAACTAAAATGTTTATTATAATCACCAGAGCAACCAATAAGAAAATAACTAAGTATATATATAGGTATATATATAGTAAAAGAAGCAAAAAGAGGATTAAAATGAATCACCAGAAAATGCCTATTTGGCACAAAAGAAGGCAGCAATGGAGGAATAAAGGAACAAAAAGACATATATTGTATATATGTGTGTGTGTTTGTGTGTGTGTGTGTGTGCGAAAATGGCACAATGGCAGATACGTTTGTGTGTGTCCTCAGTCACTCAGTCGTGTCTGACTGTTTTCAGCCCCATGTACTGTAGCCCACCAGGTTCCTCTCCCCATGGAATTTTCCAGCAAGAATACTGAAGTGGGGTACCATATCCTACTCCAGAGGATCTTCCTGACCCAGGGATTGAACCCACGTCTCTTGCATCTATAAATCCTACCGTATCAGTAATTACATTAAAGAAAATGGATTACACACTCTGATTAAAAGGAAGAGATTGTCAAAATGGTTTAAAAATTACATAATCCAGCTACATATGCTATATATAAGAGTCAAAGTTAACTTCAAACAAAAATAGTTTGAAAAAAAAAGAATAGAAAGCAAAAGAATGAAGAAAGATACACTATGCAAACAGTAACCAAAGGAGAGTTGAAATGACTATACTAATATAAAACAAAACAGACTTTAAAACAAAATTTGTTGCTGGAGATGAAGAAGAATATTTTTAGAAGAATATTTTATAATGATAAAAGTGCCAACCCATCAAGAAAATATGACAGTTATAAAAATATATTCACCTAAAAGCAGAGCCCCAGAACACATGAATCAAAACCTGACAGAATTGAAGGAAAAAATAATAGTTGGAGACTTTGATACCTTACTTCCCATAATGGATAGAACAAGACAGAAGATCAACATGGAGATAGAAGACTTAACACTATAAAGCAACTAGAACTAAAGATATTCATAGAACACTCTGTAAAACAACAGCAGAATACACATTCTTCTCATGTCCATGAAACATTCTCCACATACTCTATGTTAGGTCATAGAAGAAGTTCCAAAAGATTTACAAGAATTTAGATCATACAAATTATGTTCTCTAACCACAATGAAATGAAATTAGAAATAAATAATAGAAAAAAATTTGATGATATCTCAAATATATGCAAATTAAACAGCATACTCCTAAGTAACCAAAAGTTCAAAGGAGAAATGGCAAGGTAAACTAGAAAATGTTTTGAGATAAACAAAAACAACACAACATACCAAAACTTATGAGGTGTAGCTAATATAAAACTTAAAGAAAAATTTAAAAATGAAAATGCTTTTACGTAAAACTAGTGATTTCAAATCAATAAGCTAACTTTCCAACGTAAGAAACCAGAAAAAAAAAGGGGCTAACACTAAATCTAAAGTAAGTTGAAAGAAGGAAATCATGAATGCTAGAGTTGAAATAAATAAAATAGACAGTAGAAAAATGACAAAGAAAATCAAAGAAACCAAAAATTCATTCTTTGAGAAGATCAACAAAATTGTCCAAACTGTAGCTTTTCTGAACAAGAAAAAAAGATGGAAATGTCAAATTACTAGAATTGAGAATGAGAGAGAGTACATTACTACCAACCCTACAGAAATAAAAATGATTATATGGCAATACTATAGATAAGTGTACTATAACAAATTAGAAACCCTAGATGACAAATTGAACAAATATCTACAAAGGCACAAACTACTGAAACTGATTCAAGAAACTCCTAAGAAACACACACACACAAAGGCCATTAGAGCTAACAATTGAGGCAATTGTAGCATATAAGGTCAATAAAATGTCTTCTCTATACACTTGGAATAAAAATTTTAAATGCAATTAAGAAAATGGTACTGCTCACAATAACATCAAAAATAATAAAATATTTAGTAATCAATTTAACAAAAGATGTTTAAGGTTAAACTCTCAGAATATTAAGTGAAATCATGTCCTAAATAAATTGAAAGACATCTCATGTTCATGAATGAGAAGACTTCATATTGTTAAATGCTAATACTTACCAAATTGATCTTCAGATTCAACACAATCCTGACAAAATCCCAACTGTCTTTTTTGCAGATAATGACAGGCTGATTCTAAAATTCAAATGGAAATGCAAGGGCCAAGAATAGCTAAAACAATTGTGGCAGTTGATATTGTGTGTCAACTTAAGTGGTCAATAGGCTACCCAGATAGCTGGTTAACATTATTTCTGGGTGTGTCTGTGAAGGTGTTTCTGGAAGAGATTAGTGTTTGAAATGATGGACTGAATAAAGCAGAAAGCTCTCTCCAATGTGGGTGGGCATTATGCAATCTGCTGAGTTCCTGAACAGAAGAAAAAGACAAAGGAAGGTCAAATTCACTTTCTGCTTGACTGCTGAGCATCAATTTCCTCCTACCTTCAGTGTTCCTTGTTCTCAGGCTTTTTTTGTTTGTTTGTTTTTGTTTTTAATCTTTTTTTTTTTAATCTGCAATTTAGTTTTTTTTTTCCATTTATTTTTATTAGTTGGAGGCTAATTACTTTACATCATTACAGTAGTTTTTGTCATACATTGAAATGAATTAGCCATGGATTTACATGTATTCCCCATCCCGGTCCCCCCTCCCACCTCCCACTCCACCCGATCCCTCTGGGTCTTCCCAGTTCTCAGGCTTTTAGATTGGACTGGAATGGACACCACTGTCTCTCCAGCTCTCAGATCTTTGGACTCTACCACCAGCGTTCCTGGGTATCCAACTTGCAGATGGTAGACTGTGGGATTTAACCTCCACAATCATATAAGCCAATATTTATATCCTGCTAATTCTGTTTCTCTGAAGAAACCTGACAAATAAAACCATCTTGAAAAAGAAGAGTTAGTTCTTCAAAACGTTCCAATTTCAAAACTTGCTACAAAGCTACTTTAAATAAACTTTGTGTGAAAATAGAGAATATAGAAATAAACTCAAAAATGTATGTTTAATTAATTTTCAATTAGAGCATCAAGACCATTCAACAGGAAAGAATAGCCTTTTCAACAAACAGTTCTGGTACAAGTGGATGTCCACTTGCAAAAAAAAAAAATGAATTTGGACTTCTACCTCATACCATATACAAAATATGTCTCAAAATGGACCAAAGATCTAAATTTAAGAACTAAAACAACAAAACTCTTAGAAGAAAACATAAGCGTAAAATTTCTTGAGTTTCAATTGCACAGTGGTTTCTTAGATATGAAATGAAAAGGGCAAGCAACAACAACAACAAAACATAAATTAGACTTTATCCAAATAAAGGCTTCTGTGCCTCAAAGGATACTATCAAGAAAGTGAACAGACAGACCAAAGAATAGGAGAAAATATTTGTAAATCATATATCTGATAAGAGACTATCATCCAGAGTATATAAAGAACATTTAAAAGTTAACAATAAAAAGAAAACACAATTTTAAGATCGGCAAAGTATTTGAATATCCATTTCTCCAAAGATGATATGTTGTTGCTGTTGTTTAGTCACTAACTCATGTCCAACTCTATTGTAACCCTGGTTCGACTCCTGGGTCAGAAAGATCTGCTGGAGAAGGGATAGTCTACCCACTCCAGTATTCTTAGGCTTCTCTTGTGGCTCAGCTGGTAAAGAATCCACCTGCAATGCGGGAGACCTGGGTTCAATCTCTGGGTTGGGAAGATCCCCTGAAGAAGGGAAAGGCTACCCACTCCAGTATTCTGGCCTAGATAATTCCATGAAGTGCATGGTCCATGGGGTCACAAAGAGTCAGACATGACAGAGCGACTTTCACTTCACTTCACTTACAGACTGTAGCCCACCAGGTTCCTCTGCCCATGGGATTTCCCAAGCAAGAATACTGGAGTGGGTTGCCATTTCCTTCTCCAGGGAATTTTCCCAATCCAGGGATTTAACCTGAGTCTCCTGATTGGCAGGTGGATTCTTTACCACTGAGCCACCAGGGAAGCCTTAAAGATGATACACAGGTGGCCAATAAAACTTGAAAAGATGCTCAGCACTGTTAGTCATTGTGTGTTGTGTTAAGTCGCTTCAGTGGTGTCCAACTCTTTGTGACCCTGTGGATTGTGGCCTGCCAGGCTTCTCTGTCCATGGGATTCTCCAGGCAAGAATACTGGAGTGGGTTGCCATGACCCTCTCCAGGGGATCTTCCTTACCCAGAGATCAAACCCATGTATCTTGTGTCTCCTGCACTGGCAGGCAGGTTCTTTATCACTAGAACCACCTGGGAAGCCCATTAGTTGTTCAGTTTAGTTCAGTCACTCAGTCATGTCCGACTCTTTGTGATTCCATGGACTGCAGCATGCCAGGCTTCCCTGTCCATCATCAACTCCCAGAACTTGCTCAAACTCATGTCTATCAAGTTGGTGATGCCATCCAACCATCTCATCCTCTGTCATCCCCTTCTCCTCCCGCCTTCAGTCTTTCCTAGCATCCGGGTCTCTTCCAATGAGTCAGTTCTTCACATCAGGTGGTCAAAGTATAGGAACTTCAGCTTCAGCATCAGTCCTTCCAATGAATATTCAGGACTGATTTCCTTTAGGATTGACTGGTTTCATCTCCTTGCAGTCCAAGGGACTCGCAAGAGTCTTCTCCAGAACCACAATTCAAAAGCATCAATTCTTTGGTGTTCAGCTTTCTTTATGGTCCAACTCTCACATCCATATATGACCACTGGAAAAACCATAGCTTTGTCTAAATGGACCTTTGTTGGCAAGGTAATGTGACTGGTTTTCAATGTGATGTCGAGGTTTGTGATAACTTTTCTTCCAAGGAGCAAGCGTCTTTTAATTTCATGGTTGCAGTCACCATCTGCAGTGATTTTGGAGCCCAAGAAAGTCTGTCACTGTTTCCATTGTTTCCTCATCTATTTGCCATGAAGTGATGTAACTGGATGCCTTGATCTTTGTTTTTTGAATGTTGAATTTTAAGCCAGAGTTTCCACTCTCACTTTTATCAAGAGGCTCTTTAGTTCCTCTTCACTTTCTGCCATAAGCGTGGTGTCATCTGCATATCTGAAGTTATTCATATTTCTCCCTGTAATTTTGATTCCAGCTTGTGCTTCATCCAGGCTGGCATTTCTCATGGTGTACTCTGCATAGAAGTTAAATAAGCAGGGTGACAATATATAGCCTTGATGTACTCCTTCCCTGATTTGGAACCAGTCCATGCATTGGCGAAGGAAATGGCAGCCCCCTCCAGTGTTCTTGCCTGGAGAATCCCAGGGATGGGGGAGCCTGGTGGGCTGCCATCTATGGGGTCGCACATAGTCGGACACGACTAAAGTGACTTAGCAGCAGCAGCAACATTGTTACATGTCCGTTTCTAACTGTTGCTTCTTGACCTGCATACAGATTTCTCAGGAGGCAGGTAAGGTGGTCTGCTTTTCCCATCTCTTGAAGAATTTTCCACAGTTTGTTGTGATCCACACAGTCAAAGGCTTTGGCATAGTCAATAAAGTAGAAGTAGATGGTTTTCTGGAACTCTCTTGCTTTCTCGATGATCCATTGGATTTTGGCAATTTAATCTCTGGTTCCTCTGCCTTTTCTAAAACCAGCTTGAACATCTGGAAGTTCTCAGTTCACTTACTGTTGAAGCCTCGTTTGGAGGATTTTGAGCATAACTTTGCTAGTGTGTGAGATGAGTACAATTGTGTGGTAGTTTGTACATTCTTTGGCATTACCTTTCTTTGGGATTGGAATGAAAACTGACCTTTTCCAATCTGGTGGCCACTGCTGAGTTTTTCAAATTTGCCAGCACTTTGACAGCATCATCTTTTAGGATTTGAAATAGCTCAACTGGAATTCCTTCAGTGAAATGCAAATCAAAACAGTGAGATGCCAATTCACACCTACTAGGATGACTAGAATCAAAAGTTCAGATAACAAATATTCAAGGGAATATGGAAAAATTCAAGCCCTCATACTTTGCTAATAGGAATGTAAAATGGTGCAGCCTCTTCGGAAAACAGCCTAGCCATTCCTCAAAATGTTAAGTACAAGTGACCATTCAGCCCAACAATTCTACTCCTAGTGTAGATATCCAAGGAAATAGGAAACATATGTTCACACAAAAGCTTGTACATAAATGTTCATAGCAGCATTATTTGTAATAGCCAAAATGTGGAAACAGCCCCTATGTCCATCGACTGATGAATGGCTAGAAAAGAATGTGATATATACATCCAAGGGAATGTTATTCAGTCATTAAAAAGAACAAAGTACTGATATATGGTGCAACATGGATAAACCTTGAAATATGCTAAGTGAAAGAAGCCAGTGAAAAGGACCACAGACTATATGATTCCATTTATATAAAATGTCCAGAATAGGCAAATCCATAGAGACAGAAGGTAGATTGGCGATTGCTAAGCCCTGGGCATTTGGGAGGAAATGGGGAGTGACTGCTAATGAGTACTGAGTTTCCTTTTGGGGTGATGAAAATGTTCTGGAGTTAGATAGTGCCAATATTTCTGCAACATTGTGAATATACAAAAAACACTGAATTTCACGCTTCAAAGGGTGAATGTTATGGTATATTAACCATATCACAATAAAAACTGTATAAGAAAAAGAGTATAGGGAGGTTCATGTATCCTCCATTCAGTGGCTACATCTTACATAAATATAGTGCAATATGAAATCCGGGAAACTGACATTGGTACAATGCATGCATATAGTTCTATGCTATTTTATCACACATAGATTTGTGTAACCACCACCATAATCAAGACACAGAACTCTTCTATCACCACAAACATCTTCATGCTCCCTCTTTAGAGTCACACCCATGGTCCTTTATCCCACCTTCCCTAAACCCTGGCAGTCACTAATCTAACTCCCCAGCTCTATAATTTTGTCATTTTGAGAATGTTATATAAATGGAATCACATAACATGAGACCTTTGGTATTGGATTTATTACTCAGCATAATTCCCTAGAAATTCGTCCATGCATATATTAAGAATTTCTCCTTAAAAAAAAAATACTTTGTTTCTTTTGATTTCAAAGTCATATTTAATGGTATAAATGTACCAGTTTGTTAAACCACCTACCTATTTAGGGTCATTTTGGTTGTTTCCAGTTTTTTGGCTATTACAAATAATGCTTCTGTGTATAGTAATGCAAAGGTTTTTGTGTGGACAAGTTTTTATTTCTTTGGCGTAAATACCCAGGAATGCAATCAATAAGTAAGCTGGTAAGTACATCTTGAGCTTTTCAAGAAGCCACCGTAATATTTTCAGAGTGACTGTACCATTACATATTTCTACCAGCAATGTATGAGATTTTGTTTATCTTCATCCTCTTCAGCATGTTATTGTCACTAATTTTTATCTTAGCCATTCTAATAGATATGGAGTGGCATCTCTTACGTCTTTGGTTTGTATTTCCTAATTCTTATTGATGTTGAACATCTTTTTATGTGTTTATTTGCCATCCACATATCTTCTTCAGTGAAATGTCTCATGTCTTTTACCCAATTTCTAAATGGAGCTTTTGAATTTTGCTATTGAGTTTTGAGACTTCTTTGTATATTCTAAATAAAAATTCTTTGTTAGATATGTGGTTTGTAAATATTTTCTCCCACAATGTAACTTGTCTTTTAATCCTCTTTACAGAGACTTTTGTAGAGCAAAAGATTTTAATTCTGATGAATTCCAAATTATCCATTTGTTTTCTGTAATTCAACTGTGCTTTTGCTGTTGTGTCTAAGAACTCTTCACTAAGCCTTAAATATTGCAGATTATCTCCTATGTTTTATTTTAAAAGTTTTCTAGTTTCACATTTTACATTTAAATATATGGTCCATTTTGAGTTAATTTTTGTGTAAGGTGTGAGATTTAATAAAGGCTCATCTTTTTGCCTATGAGTGTTCAATTACTCCAGCACCATTTGTTGAAAAGGTGAACTTTCCTCCATTGAACTGCTTTTGCATCTTTGTCAAAAATCACTGGCGTGTATTTGGGGATCTAGTTCTGGGGTTTCTATTCTGTTCCATAGATCTATGTGTCTATTTCTCCATCAACACCTGAGTCTTGATTACTGTCCATACATAAGTTTAAAATCAGGTAGAGTGAGTCCTCCCACTATATTCTTCTTTTTCAAAATTGCTTTGTCTATTCCAGTTCCTTCCCTTTGCAAGGGAATCTTTTCTATACCTAGAAAAATGTCTTGCTGATACTTTGATAGGAATTGCATCAAACCTGTATTTCAATTTGGAGAGAATTGACATCTTTACCATGTTGAGTCTTCCAATCTATGGACACACTGTGACTGTCCATTTATCTAGATCTTCTTTGGTTTCTTTCATGAGCATTTTTTGTAGTTTTCAACATACAAGTACTATACATTCTTTGTTACATTTGTACCTAGTATTTCATTTTTGAGTGATTATAAGTAGTGCTACAATTTTAGTTTCTATGTATGTTCATGAATAGTTTATAGAAATGCAATTGGAATTTTTATATGTTGATTTTGTATCCTGAGCTTCCCTGGTAGTTCAGACAGTAAACAGTCTGCCTGCAATGTGGGAGGCCTAGGTTCGGTCCCTGGGTCAGGAATATGCCCTGGAGAAGGAAGTGCCAATCCACTCCAGTATTCTTGCCTGGAGAATTTCATGGACACACGTCTGTCAGGCTACAGTCCATGGGATCGCAAAGAGTCGAACATGACTGAGCAACTTTCACTTTCACTTTTGTATCCTGAGACCTTGACAAAGTCACTTATTAGTTGTAGAAGTTTGTTGTTGTACTTTTGTTGTCCCTTGGCATTTTCTATGTCAACTGTAGTCTCACTTGCAAATAGGGACAGTTTTATTTCTTCCTGTCTAATTGACATGCTTTTTAACAGTGGGCATCCTTGCCTTGTTTTTGATCACAGGAGGGAAGCATTCAGCCTTTCACCATCAAGTATGATGTTAGCTGTAGGGTTTTGGTAGATGTTCCTTATCAAGTTAAAGACATTCTCCTCTACTTTTAGTCATCTGAGAGTTGTTGTCATGAATGAGCATTGAGTTTTTCCAGATGCTTTTCCTGCATCAATTGATGTCACTATGTGATTTTTCTCCTTTTGCCTGTTAACATGATGAATTTTACTGATTGCTGTTCAAATTTTGAGCCAGCCTTGCCTCCCTGGAATAAACCCCGCTTGGTCAAGTTATATAATGTTTAAAAACATTGCTGAATTCTATTTGCTAATATTTTGTTAAAGATTTTGTTTCCATAGTATGAAGGATATTGGTTTGTAGTTTTCTTTTTGTACTTGTCTGGTTTTGGTATAAAGGCAATATGGGCCATGTAAAATGAGATGGATATGAATCTTCTATTTTCAGGAATAAATGGTATAGAATTTGGTGTTGATTTTTCTTAAATGTTTGGTAGAACCCTCCAGTACAACCATTTTGACCTGGAGACTTTGTTGAGGGGAAGTTTTTCACAACAAATACAATTTCTTTGATAAATTTGGAACTAATCAATTTATCTATTTCATATTGTGTTTTTCTGTACTTTGTGCTTTGCTAAGAATTGGTCCATTTCATCTAAGTTGTCCAACTTATGAACTTAAGGTTGTTTATGGTATTCTCTTTTTATCCTTTTGATTAGTTCAGAGTTTGTGGTAATATATTCCATATTTCATTCCTGATATAGGGTGAATGCAGAGTTCCAAAGACTAGCAAGGAGAGATAAGAAAAGCTTCCTAAGTGAACAATGCATGGAAATAGAGGAAAATAATAGAATGGGAAAGACTAGAGATCTCTTCAAGAAAATTAGAGATATCAAGGGAACATTTCATGCAAAGATGGGCACAATAAAGGACAGAAATGGTATGGACCTTACAGAAGCAGAAGAGATTAAGAAGAGGTGGCAAGAATAGACAGAAGAACTATATAAAAAAGATCCTGATAGTGTGATCACTCACCTAGAGCCAGACATCCTGGAGTGTGAAGTCAAGTGGGCCATAGGAAGCATAACTACAAACAAAGCTAGTGGAGGTGATGGAATTCCAGTTGGACTATTTCAAATTCCAAAAGATAATGCTATTAAAGTGCTGCACTCAATATGCCAGCAAATTTGGAAAATTCAGCAGTGGCCACAGGACTGGAAAAGGTCAGTTTTCATTCCAATCGCAAAGAAAGACAATGCTAAAGAATGTACAAACTACCACACAATTGCACTCATCTCACACGCTAGCAAAGTAATGCTCAAAATTCTCCAAGCCAGGCTTCAGCAATACGTGAATTGTGAACTTCCAGATGTTCAGCCTGGATTTAGAAAAGGCAGAGGAACCAGAGATCAAATTGCCAACATCTGTTGGATCATAGAAAAAGCAAGAGAGTTCCAGAGAACATCTACTTTTGCTTCATTGACTATGCCAAAGCCTTTGACTGGATCACAACAAATGTGGAAAAGTCTTAAAAGAGATAGGAATACCAGACCACCTTACCTGCCTCCTGAGAAACCTTTATGCAGGTCAAGAAACAACAGTTAGAACCAGACGAGGAACAACGGACTGGTTCCAAATTGGGAAAGGAGTACGACAAGGCTGTATATTGTCACCCTCCTTATTTAACTTCTATGCATAGTACATCATGAGAAATGCCAGCCTGGATGAAGCACAAGCTGGAATCAAAATTACAGGGAGAAATATGAATAACTTCAGATATGCAGATGACACCACCCTTATGGCAGAAAGTGAAGAGGAACCAAAGAGCCTCTTGATGAAAGTGAAAGAGGAGAGTGAAAACTCTGGCTTAAAATTCAACATTCAAAAAACAAAGATCAAGGCATCCAGTTGCATCACTTCATGGCAAATAAATGAGGAAACAGTGGAAACAGTGACAGACTTTCTTGGGCTCCAAAATCACTGCAGATGGTGACTGCAACCATGAAATTAAAAGACGCTTGCTCCTTAGAAGAAAAGTTATCACAAACCTCGACATCACATTGAAAACCAGTCACATTACCTTGCCAACAAAGGTCCATTTAGTCAAAGCTATGGTTTTTCCAGTAGTCATGTATGGATGTGAGAGTTGGACCATAAAGAAAGCCGAACACCAAAGAATTGATGCTTTTGAGCTGTGGTGTTGGAGAAGTCTCTTGTGAGTCCCTTGGACTGCAAGGAGATGAAACCAGTCAATCCTAAAGGAAATCAGTCCTGAATATTCATTGGAAGGACTGATGCTGAAGCTGAAGCTCTGAAACTTTGGCCACTTGATGCGAAGAGCCGACTCATTGGAAAAGACCCCGATGCTGGGAAAGATTGAAGACGAGCAGAAAAGGGGATAACAGAGGATGAGATAGGTGGATGGCATCATCGACTCAGTAGACATGAGTTTCAACAACCTTGGGGAGTTGGTGAAGGACAGGTAAGACTGGCATGCTGCAGTCCCTGGGGGGCCACAAAGAGTTGGACACGACTGAGTGACTGAAAATCAACAACAATGGGGGTGATTTATGTCTTTTCTCTTTTAATCATCAGCCTTGATTAGTCAATTTTATTGATCTTTTCAAGGAACCAGTTTTTGTTCCATTAGTTTTCTGTTTTTTTAATTCTAAATTTTATTGTTTTCTGCTTATTTTATTATTTATTTCCATCTGCTTGATTTTGGATTTAGTTTGTTCTTTTTCTAATTTCTTACTATGAGAGTTTAGATAATTGATTTAATTTTTTTCTGTACTAATGTAAGTATTTAGTAGTATAAATTTCTCTCTCAGCACTGCTTTCAGCTGCATATTATAGATTTTACATGCTATTTTTATTCAATTCAACCTATTGTATACTTACATATCCTCTCATCATCAACTGATGTGAACATTTTACCATTTGAGTAAAGTGTAGAAACCCTATCTCTTTTTATGTTTCTCAAAATTCCCCCATTCATCATATTGCTTTCTTTAACCTTTCCTCTACCTATGTTGTAATGTTTGCTTTAACAATAGGACAGAATTTAGAAAATTCAAGAGGAAAAAAAAGCCATTGCATTTACCCGTGTTTTTACCCTTTCAATCATTCTTTCTTCTTTCCTGATTTCAATATTCCTTTTTAAAAATCATTTATTTTACATTTTAAAAGCCTCCTTTGGCCATTCTTTATTGTAGGTCTATTAGCAGCCAATTCTCTTAGCTTTCCTTCATCTTCATTTCTGCACAATAATTTTGCCAGATATAGAACTCTAGGTTGACAGTTCTTTTCTTTCAGCTCTTGAAACTACTGTGCTACTTCCTTCTGACTTTCATGGTTTCTGATGAGAAACTCACTTCCATTTGAGTTGTTTTCTCCTGTAATTAGTATATCATTTCTCTCCTGCTGCTTTCAATATTTTTTCTTTGTCTTTAGTTTTCAGAAGTTTGACTAGATGTGTCTTGAGGTGGGTTTCTTTGGGTTTATTCCATTTGGGATTTACCCAGCTTGTTGAATTTTTGTCTAATTTGGGGGATTTAGGGGGATTGCTTTTTTTAGTAGGTTTTCAGGCCCATCTGCATTCTCCTTTCCTTTCATGACATGGATTCCAGTGACATCAATGTTAGATTTTTCGCTCTATTCCCACAGATACTTTTGCCTCTCTTCATTTTTTTTCCCCAATATATTTTCTCTCCATTGTTCAGATTAGATAATATCTATTGCTCTGCCTTCCAGTTCAATTATTTCCTTTGCCTCTTCCATTGTTTTTAAGCCCATCCATTGAAGTTTTCATTTTAGTCATTGTGGTTTTCCACTAAAAAAATTCTATTTGGTTCTATTTTATATCTTCTATTTCTTTGCTAAGACTGTATTTTTCATTTGTTTTAAGTATATTTGTAATTCCTTGTTGAGTGATTTTTATGAAGACTGCTTTGAAACTATTGTCAGATAATTTGAGTATCTGTGTGAAGTCAGTTTTTACATCCAAGTTTTTATTTTCTTTTCTTACTCAAGTTGAAATTTTCCTGGTTCTTGGTATGGCAGGTGATTTTTTAAAAAATTAAAACCTGGACATTTTGTATATTATCCTATGGGACTCTGGATTTGTTTCAATATTCTTTTTTAGCAGGAGTCCTCTAAAACTGCACTATCAGAGGAAGAAAAATCCACCTCCTTACTGCCAGGTTGGGGTAAAAATCCAGGTTTCTCATTCTGCTTCCTTTGATACCCCAAGGTGGGAAGGGATGCCTCATTACTGCTAGATAGATAATAGGATTTTAGGCTCCCTACTAGACCTCTACTGATGGTAGGAGCAAGAAAAGCCTCATTACTGCCAGGTAAGGATAAAAGTCCTGGCTCCCCACTTGGCCTTCTCTGATACCATCCCAGCCAGAGGAGATGGGGCAGGATTAGGATATCTTGTTACAGTCTGGGAAGAGTGGATGTGGGGGTAGAGACACAGTTTTTTCTATAGTGTTAGGTTGGAGTAGAGTGGTTATTGTCTAAAAGTTTACTACTTGCTATCCTGTCCTTTTCTGGCCCCCAACAGGCTTTTGATGGGGCTATGTTTTTAATTTTTGCTGTTGTTTTCATTGTTGTGCCCCTTGGTGTTACTGATAGTTGGATTCCCTAGCACCCAGGGAACTCAACACCGTATTTTTCTTTGGTTCCTGAGTTCCTTACCTGGCCTTCCTTCTTCTCTACACCTTTCAGAATCTTTTTATATTTGCTTTATGTACAACAACCAGAGTTTTTAGCTGTACTTAGCAGGAGAAATCAGGAGAAGCGTTTCTATTCCTGTCATCTGAAAGAAGTCCCCCTTTATAGTCAATTTAAGAAAGTACATAGGGAAAATATGAATCTGCTCTAACTGACTTTTACAAAAGGAAAGAGGAAACAATTTACAGTCTTCAATTCTTTAACAATTATTGAGTGATAAGCTTCTCTGGTAGCTCAAATGGTAAAGAATCTGCCTGCAATGCAGGAGACACGGGTTCAGTCCGTGGGTTGGGAAGATCCCCTGGAGAAGGGAATGTCAACCCATTCCAGTATTCTTGCCTAGAGAATTCCATGGGCAGACCATGGGGTCGCAAAGAGTCGTAGACGACTGAGTGTCTTACACTTTCACTTTGACTGAGTGATAAATAGCTTGTAACACCCAGTGTCTTGACAATGAGACTGAGAAGGACTAGACTCTAATTCTCAGAAAGGAGGATGCTAGGACAGTGATTTCAATTCCTACAGAGATAAGTTTCCTCCCACCTTCTAAAGTTGCTTCCAGCCTTTCACCTTACCCCTGCCTACCCCATTTCTGGTTGGGGAGTCTCACGGGTGTGCCCACAGACCTGGTATCTTGGCTTTCTTTATCCTGTGAGTATAGGCACAAAGGACAATGAAAAAGTCCAGCCCAATATATCCTCCCTGGCCTTGCCCCAGGGCTACTGCTTACAGACCCCCACCCCCAGAGGCTTTGGCTCTTGGGATCATCCTTCTTTTCCCTCTACAGCTTGTCTCTTTATTCTTAGCTCCTTTCCTGCAGAACCTCCCCCCACCTCATACTACCCACTCCCTAATGGCCCAGGGAAGCACATTCCACACTCCTTCTTGGGGCCGAGGCCAATGGAGTTGTGGCAGCTGTTCAAGAATGCAGGTTGTGTTTGTGTGTGTGTGTGTGAAGGGGAGGTCCTGCCTGCCTGATTGGCCTGGAACTGGTGGTGGAGGATGCCCCAAAGGTCCACAGTTTTGAGGGCTGTTGGGAGAGCTGGGGGCTGAGGCCCAAGAGAGGGCAGCAGCCTATGGCATCTCTACCCCTAGAGCCTTTGGTTGAAGCACAGACATATATTCTCTGTCTACTGCAGTCCTAGAAGTGCTGAGGCCACGACAGTCTGGAGGATGTTTGGCAAATGTCTTTTGGGGCAAGCCCTATGATAGGGCCTGGTTGACTAGGCTCACTGAGACCAGCTCCTTGCAGACACTGTAGCCTCAGTTTTTCCACTTGTAAAATGGGGGCAATGCTTGGAGCTTTTATGTTTTAGTTTCAGGGTCTTTTTTGGAGGCCTTTTCAAGTCTATCCTGGCACATTCCCAGTTACTAAATGGTCTGATGGTACTGTGACTGTACCAAAAAACTAGCCATTGCTGGTTTTTTAAATATGAATTTGAATCTGCCACAGAAAATATACTTTAAAAAATAACCAAACACCCCACCACACATTTTTGCATGCCTTGAATTTTGGACTTGCTCATGGACCACTTAAAGGCCCCACAGAGCACCACTATTCCCTGGACCACCCCTCGTGAACTGCTGTCCAAAAGGAGGTCTATGAATGGGTGCTAGAGAATGAGGTAGGGCCTGGAAAAATGGCTTGGGGAGGGTATTTTCCTGGGACAGGGAAATGACTCAGGGTGCAAAGAAGCAGAACTGTGGTAGAGGAAGGACAATAGCCCTTAGGCCTGCTCAGATAACCTACTGGGAAATGGGCTGGGTAGTCCTGAATGGAGGTCAAACTCTGGGTGGAAGAAGGTAGCAACAGCAATGAGGGCACCAGGTTAACCTGCCTGAGAGGTGGATCTCAAATGGAGGGACTCTCAACTGGAGAGCCTAGCTCCTCTGACAATTGCCTATGGGAAAAACAGATACCTCAAAATCTGAGCTGTGGAGGAAGCCCAGAAAAGATTTGAGGTCAAAAATTCCCCACTCTTGGAGGAAACTCCAGGTCTCCCAGAGGGGAACCAGTCACCCATCCATCCATTCATTCATTCACCAATAATTCTATGATGTGCCCAACCCTGTGCTAGATGCCAGGGATACAACCATGTGCAAAACATGGCCCACCCTCAAGAGACTCCCAATCTAATGGGGAAGACAAGTAAATAATTCCAATACAGTTTGGTCAGAGAGCTGTGGGAGCTCAGTGGAGAAGATCCAACCCGGATATGAGGTCAAGAATCTTCCTGAAGAAGGTGATATATAAACTGGGAACAGAAAGATGAGATGACATTATCCAGGAGAAGACAAAGCAGAAAGAAACAGTGGTCTCAGTAGAGGGATCTGCATGAGTAAGTTCCATGGCTTATACATATTGGCTCAGCCTGGCAGGGTTTGTCATGCCCTATCCCAAGGCCTTTGGCTTACCTTATTGCTTTATTGACTTACCTCTAATAACTTTATATTAGAGACCTTACCAAGCCCTGATTGAACCTGATCCCACAGTAAAATAAGGCAGCACTGGGCCCAGGGACCTCTGGGTGCAGGTGGGAGAGGACAGAGTCTCAAAGAGAGCAGGGCCAAAGCATGCAGGGAACCATCCAAGGTGACCCTTGGCTGGGGGAAGATGTGGGCTAGAGAAAGTGACATTGCCTACCCTGGGCCAGTGTCTGCTCCTACAAAGGTGCTTTATAGTGTTCAAAGCCTATAGCCAGTCCCACTGTCTGTGAAACTGCTAGTGGTTCTGGAGCAGACACCTAAAGCAGGACTTATTACAGCTGGGCATGCAGGGAGCATCACGAGACAGATAATAACCTGCTTAAGATTCCTCAGAGGGAAGTGATGGGGCAGAACTTGCCCCAGGGCTACCTCTACCTTTCACTGGAAGGCATGGTTTATGTACTCAGGAAACTCAGGGCAGGAACTGGACATGCTGTGATCATGAGGCTACAAGGAAAAACCTTTGGCTGCCTCTGGAAGCTGTGGGGAAGCTTGTTCAACCCCCTCAGAGCATACCTAGGAGAAGGAGGCTCAGACAGAAGAAAGATCTTACCCAGGGTCATGCCGCAACCTCTGAGCTGGGGCTGGGAGTACATGGCCTGGGTTCTCTGGTTGAGTGGCCAGCTGTGGGTTACAAATGGAAGGAAATAGTAGACCCTTGGCTAAACAGCAGCCTGGAAGGCAGAGAGACTTCAGCCCAATTTCTGTCTTGGCTGCTCCCTCACTGTTCGACTATGGGCCTCAGTTTCCTATTCTGAAAAATGGGGATAATAAATAGAGCTAACATTGTGGGGCTAGGAAGTCCAAAGACACCAATGTATAGGAGCTAGGTCAAGGAAGAGAGTGGTGGGAGGGAGGCTGGGCAAGGTCTGGAAGCTAATCCTGGCAGGCACAACAGCTCTTCCGTGGATGCCCTCTCTGCCTTCTTATCCCCACCATAGAAAGAGGATGCCACAGCTTCCCTCTAGGCCTTGTTTCCAGCACTCTTGAGGCCCACATCAGTCCCTAAGTTTTTTGACTAATCCCCCACACCAAGCTGCTCCCCATCCAGGAGCTAGGGGACCTATCTGATGATGCCAGGGCAGCTGGGCCTGGTGCTACCCTAGGGATAGGTAGGTAGAGGCCACTGTCACCAAATTTCAGCTGCCCTGCTCCTTCCATCATCTCTGGGCACCTGCACCAGAACCTCTGCCCTCAGAGACTTTTGCTTTTTCTGGAATCCCGCTCCTGGATTTCTGGGGTAGGCCCCCCTCTCTCTCTGAATTTCAATCTCTGCTCTACAAACAGGGTCACTCTTTCCTGCATCCTCTGTGGTTTCCTTCTCATCTCAGTGCCTGCTGCTAGTACTAAGTCACTTCAGTCGTGTCCAACTCTATGCGACCCCATCCCTGGGATTCTCCAGGCAAGAACACTGGAGTGGGTTGCCATTTCCTTCTCCAATGCATAAAAGTGAAAAGTGAAAGTGATGTCACTCAGTCATGTCTGACTCTTCGCGACCCCATGGACTGCAGCCTACCAGGCTCCTCCGTCCATGGGATTTTCCAGGCAAGAGTACCGGAGTGGGGTGCCAGTGCCTGCTAGGGGTCAACAATTAGTGAACGTTTAATTGGAACAGCTATCATCATTTAAAGAGCCTTTTATTGGATTAGGTGGGCTTCTTGGTGGCTCAGATGGTAAAGAATCTGCCTGCAGTGCAGGAGATCTGGGTTTGATCACTGGCTCATGAAGATCACCTGGAGAAGGGAATGGCAACTCACTCCAGTATTCTTGCCTGGAGAATTCCATGGACAGAGGAGCCTAGCGGGCTATAGTTCATACAGTCACAAAGAGTCTGACATGATTGAGTGACTAACACTTTCATTTCACTTCACTTTCACTGGACCAGACATGGGACTGAGTGCTGTACATTTGCCACCTGGTTTGATCCTCATGGGGCACTGTAGTACAGTCGCAGAGGACACAGACTCTGGAGGCAGACATCGAAGCTCAGCCTGAGCTGCTTCCTAGATGGATGACCTTGGGTCATGTGACTTCACATCTCTGTCCTTCAGTGTCCCCATCTGCACAACAGAATGCTGGTAATAATTACTTTGGTGAGTTGTTGAGAAGCTTAATCCAAGTAAAGCAATTCAGTACTCAGTACTCAGTGAGTACTCAGTACTCAGTGAGTGGAGCTATCATTCTTGCTATTTCATAGGTGGGGCAACACTTGTTCCAAAGGGTAAAAGGGATAAAATGGGGACCAGAACTCCCAGAGTTCCTGCTGCACTGTGCTCAGGCTAGGATGAGACTTAGCATCTTCTTCCCCATCCTCCCAACATCTGCCCAAAAAATGGATATCAGTCTTGTGGCTTGTTGCTAGAGGTGAAGCTTGGATCCGAACCCCACCAAATGGGCCTTGCTCTCACCAGCTCCTTCCCCTTATCCCCTTCTCCCTGGTCCCCACAATGGCTCTTTTTCTTTCAGCAGAACAATTTAGAATGGGTGCCAATGGCCTGACATGAAACGTCATCTCAGCCTCAAGACCTCCACTCATCCACTCAGCTTCTGCCTTGCCAGTCCACCTTGCCTTCCCCTTCTGAACCACTATCATTCAGTCAACTGCTACTCTTCTCAGGAGATGTCCCTCAGCCACATTCAGTTTTGGCTCTCCCATCAGCAAGAACCATTTTGCCCCCAGCCTGCTTTGAGTATCAGCTCACTGGACTCGTGACACCTTCCCCTCTCTTCCTTCTCATATTCTCTAGGTCTGAAATATCTCTCCACATTCTCATAGCTAAGTTCCTTCCTCCCCACTTCTAAACCCTTCTGGGTGGATCCTCTTTCAGGTAGCCCAGAGGCATGAGGGGTCAGAAGATGAGATGATTTCAAAGGCATCATCACTGGTTCACAAGGAGCTGCCCCCACAGCCAAAAACTGACCCAGCAAGGGCTTGGTTGGCATTTGACCCTTGCCCTCTGTTTCAGGGATTGTTTTAGAATGTCAGCTCCCCAAAGGTTGGGGCTTGGCTCGCTCCTAGGAGACATCCACGATGACAGCGCTGCTATGTGTGTGCAGAGGCAGTGGCTATGTGGTGCCAGCTCCTGGGAATGACAGGGACAAGTCTCTGTGTCCTTGAGTGACTCAATAGAGGTCAGGGTCATGAACTACTTGACACTTTCAAACCTCCCGTCTCCCAGAGTCATAAGAATGTATGATTACTTATGAAAACGTATGACATAGCAGAAAGAAGACTAGACAGGGAGTCAGGCTGACCTGATTAAGACCTACGCCCCAGCTTACTTGGTACGTTATTTGGCCATTGGAAGCCTTGATGTGAGATCATGTGTGCAAAGCACCATGCCCGGCACATGACCAGACTTACTCAATAGGTAGACTATTATTATTACTCCTCCCGCCTCCATTTCCCCATATCTCCCCCACCCCATTTGGCTCAGCCCAGATTTAGATCCCCTCAGAGCAGCCCAGATGCTCCTGGGCCTGACCGGCGGAGGGGGTGGAGGGAGTCACCACCCCGGGGAAGCTGGGCCGGGACAACAGGGCTCCATGTCACCCCCAGGCACTGAGTCAGGCACTGGGGCTTCAGCACCCAGAGTAACCGGCTCTAGGAATAGGAATGGCTTGGCCTGGGGTCTGATCACCAGGCTGCCAGTCCTGTATGTGCTGCGGACTCCGTGTGTCCTTGACTGAGTCCCTGATCCTGTCTATAATGTCGAAGTGGGGCTAGAGGTGGCTGTGCTAATGGTCTTTGAGGCACCTTTCAGCTTAGCTACTCCGTGAGTGCAAGAAGATGGAGAAACAGTAGATGGGGGAGCAAGAGCCTCCAGAGTTGACACTCCAGCAGAGGGCGATGCAGCTAGAGCCTGGCTCTGGGCCCTAGAGGGAATGAGTTACCACAGTGACCTCGCAGGTGGGGCAAGTGTGGAAGCTGCCCTGTTGGCTGGCAGATCAGAGTGGGAGCCAGGGACAACCAGTGACAAATCACTCTCTTGTGTCTCTATCCAGAACAGCTTCCCCTTGGCAGGAATGAGAGTCAACAAACAAGGCCAGGGCAGCCCCAGCCCTGTGCAGGCTGCCAGGGCCAGGGAGTGCCCCTGGGGACCCTGGGTGAACCTAGGTAGATTCTGGGCAACTGCTGAGGCACCCTGCTCCCACTTTGTCCTATTCCCTTTAAGACCTGGCCTTCATATAAAGAAAAGCCATGCTGGGGTCTAACTCTGGTCTCTGGGCCAGGCCTGGTGATGAGGCCCATCTCTAGCCAGTGCAGACAGGGCCCAGTCCTTGTCCTCTCTTAGATGACCCTCCCAGCCAGGACCCAGAACCTGATTTTTTCTGACATTTCTGAACCTGGATGACTCCAACCTACTGTCTGACCCCCTTGCCTTCTCTGGGCCTCCCTTTCCTTACCAATAATCTGGTGGAGGATGGTCTGTTGAACTTCAAGGATGCTTCCAAATATGAAATTCCAGAAATTGGAGATTATATTCCAGGTCCTGATTTTCTTTGCCCAGATGCGAGGAGAACACTGATCCTAAGTCGCTCTTCCACCTCTGGACTTTCAGGACAATTGCTCTGCTGCTTGCACTGGCCTCCCTCCCTGGGAAGGAGCCCTCTTTGGTTGTGAAAATTCAAACCATCTCTCACTTTTCCTGGAACATCCTCCACTTCTGGAGGAGCCTGGGCCACCCAAGCATGTGTGTGTGCAAGCATGTGCACACCCACATGTATCTCTGCCTCTACCCATATTTGTATCTGTGTCAGGCGAGGGAAAGTCACTTCCCGACCCGCTTCTCCCACACCGTTTGTACAAAGCAGTGACTGAAATCCACAGGCATCAGGCTGACTTTGGAACTTACCTTTCTCAGCCTTAGTTTCCCAATGTGTAAAAATCCTCACTTCATAGGGTGTTATAAGGCTTCATTTATTCTCTCAGCAAATATGTATGAAAGAATTATTATGGGCCAGGCACAGTTGTAAGTGCTAGAACTAAATGAGGTAATCAGGTGAAGTGCTAACTTCCACGTGGGGCCTGTTGCAAGAGCCTGGTCAGTGTGAATTTTCTCCCCCTCATCCGCGTAGTAATAGCTAACAACTTTAGATCACCTACAATGTGCCAGAAGCATTTGTATTCTTATATTTCTCAAAACCAGCCTTTGATGGAGGCATTATTATTAACACCTCCATATTACAGATGAGGAAACTGAAGTACAGAAAGGTGAAGTTATTGTTTCATGGTTGTGCGGCTGCTAAATGGCCATCCAGCCTAAAGTTCATACTCTGGACCCCTCTAACATACTGTCTCTCCAATGAGAGCTTGCAACGTCTTCTGCCGTCAGGGCTAAACTCACAGCCCCACAGCCACGAGAGAGATGTATGCACTCATATGCATATCAGGCACACACACACTTAGGCCACACATCAGTGCTCGTGTTCAGTAACCCAGGCCCCATCAACATGAAAGGACACACCCTCCACGTATTTACAACGCTTCCTCCCCACCAGAGCCCAGATACACATTCTCCACTCCACGTAGCTCTGCCTCAGCCCTGCTGGACACACAAGCACACAGATACAGTCACACATACACACACACCCCTTCCTCAGTGTTCATGGCCAAGATGAGGGGGAAGAGAGGAGAAAGAATTTTATCTGCAGTTTGAGCCTGTGCAGTGGGTTCAACTGAGGTAGGCAAGGTCAGTAGGCAGAGAGGGGGAAGCTGAGGGGAATTGCCTTGGCCAGAGACAAAGGGCTGGAGGAGGGAGGCAGCAGCAGCAAGAGGGAGGAGAAGGCAGAGGGGAACCAGTATCTTGATAAACCATGCAAGGTCAAAGTCGGGGGGTACTATAGGGATTGGACTTGCAAGAGCTTTCTCAAGCCATAAATTTTCACTAGCTGCTTGAAGTCCAGAGTCTGGAGGCCAGAGGCCGGAAACCTGAGCAAGCAAGTCCCAAGACAGCCTATCTCAGGAGCAGCAGGGTCAGGGCCTGGGCCTTGGGTGGGGGGAAGGGCATGGGGCTGCCCAACCTCTGGGCTCCAGCCCTGTTTCCTTCCGTGCTCATGGGTGAGGGTGGTGCCCTGATTCAGAGGCTGTTCCTAGGTTATCCGTGAGGGCCAGCTCCCTGTGTGGCTCCGTGTGCATTGGAGGATGCGGCCTCTTGTGCATTTGTGTCAGTGTGGGTGCTTGCCTGTGTGCGTGGAGTAGCAGAGTGTTTAAGGAACACGAGCTTCAGAGTCAGATGGGATAAGTGTCCAAGTCTGAGCTCCACAGCCTGCCAACTGCCTGACCTTGAGCACTTGAGTCACTCTCTCAGAGCCTCTGTTTCCTCATCTATAAATGGAGATAGTTGTGGCTACCTTACAGGGTTGGAAGGATGAACTGATATAGTGCAGGTGACAGGCTGATTGCAGGGCCTGACATAGTAAGTGCTCAATAACTTTAAGAATTATTATTATATTGGACCCACCAACCCCAGCTCTGCTGCCTCCCTCCCCCGCCCCACAGTTCAGCCCCCGGGGCCGTGGATCCTCAACTCCCAGTGAAGGTGGTTGCAACACCCAGATCCTTTCATGTTCCTATGTCTTCATCAGTGGGCATGGCTGGCCATGCCCTTCTTGCACACTCTGCCTCCCAATAGTCCACTGAGGGCCCAGTTTGTAGCTCAGGAGCCAACCTAAGGTAGTGGACACACAAGATGCATATACACACCTGCACACACATCTGTCCACACAAACCTGTGCACCTCCTGGTGCAGTCATGTTTTCACATGTCATTGCATGGGTGCAGATGCCCACACATGCTCTTAGGAATACATGCATTAGCTAGAACACACACAATGATAATTGTGATCTTGAACAAATTGCTGTGCCTCACTTTTCTTACTTTTAGAACAGGGGCACTTGACAGGGACCTTAAGTGGACTAAAGGAAATAATGTTGTGGAAGTGTGGGGTAACCTAGAAAGTGCTATTGTTATTATCCATGCTGTCAACTGTAAAATCACTCCCAAAACCATCTTTCTGGTCCCCATTCTGCTGCCACCACTCAAGCCCAAGCCACATCCATGTATCTTCTGGATCTTTGCATTGGCCTCCTCACTGGGCACCCCATTTGCACTCCTGCCACCCTATAGGACACAGCCAGGTGTGCTTTTATCAACACATCACTGATGAGACCTCCACCCCTGCTTAAAGCCTTCAGTGGTGTCCATTGCTTCTAGTTCCCCCATGTTCCAGGAAGTATTTGGCACAGAGATCCAGGCTGCCTGGTCTCCTGCTTCTGCATCTACTATGACCTTGCACCATGATATTGGGTAAGCCACTTTTCTTTTCTGAGCCTCAGAGTCCTCATCTGAGAAATGGGACTAATAATATGGTAGTTGAGAACATTAAATGAGCTATAAGGCACTGAATTGGGGTTTGGCACAAAAGTGTACTGTTAGGACACAGGATTGATTCTAGAATGCTTCTCAGTTTGATCTCTGCTGACTTTTATAGCCTGTTTGAATAGCACCTCCTCTAGGAAGCCACCCCTGAATCGTAGCCTAGGATAGGCCTCTCAGTCCCAATCCAAGTGTAACTTATTGTTCAGTATCTGACTCCCTCACTGTTCAGGAAGCTCGAAGAGGGCAGTGCATGAGTACTCAGTCGTGTCCGACTCTTTGTGACCCCATGGGCTATACCCCACCAGGCTCCTCTGCCCATGAAATTTTCCAGGCAAGAATACTGGAGTGGGTTGCCATTTCCTACTCCAGAGAATCTTCCCAACCCAGGGATCGAACCCACATCTCTTGAGTCAGGCAGATTTTTTACCACTAGAACCATCTTAGAAGGTAGAGTCAAGGTTATTTCTGCCCATGGGTCCTGACACATAGTGGATGCCCCTTAAATCCCTGTGGAATGGATGAACTTTCTAATGTGTGTTCTGCACCCTTAAAAGAGGGCAAGGGCTTCCAAGGAAGAAGAGGAGGATGGGTCAAGTAGAGGCTGGAGATCTGTGTTCAGGGATGGTCACATGCAAAAGGAAGCCAGGAGTTGGGTGAAGAGAGGAAGGGGTCTGGACTCGCTCCCCATCTTGACTCAAAGCTGAGATTTTATTTTTATTAAATCATGATTTTCTGCCATCCATCTCATCCCACCTTCTGCAGGGAGAGGCTGGATGGCAGCTGATTAGACAAGTTCAAAGAGTCTGATGCCCTGCCTGACCCTGAAATTTTTGACTAAAGGTGAGTCCTCAGATTTGCCATCCCTGAGCCTGGTTTAGGGACCAAATACCAGAAAAGGAAGTCTTCCGAAGGAAAATAGGAGTGGAACTCACATCTCTTGAGCCTGCATTATGTACCATGAAGAAAGCTGTATGTGTTTGTTTTTCTCATATTGTCCTTTGGAGTTTGTGGGCCCTAAAACTCCTGCTATGCTCGCCCAGCATCTGGCATTGGTCCTGATGCCCAGAGCAGGACTGGCTCCACTTCCCATGCATTTACTCCAAGGGAAGGCCAAGTACAGACATGGAAGGCTAGAGGTTGAAGAAAACTCAGACAGACTGAAGTCAAGACAAAGACACACAGGTACAAATCATGCAGAGAAGAGAAACTGACAGCAGAGAAGAAAGATAGATGGGAGAGGAAGAAAGAATAAAAAGGAAAAAGGAGGGTGAGGGAATGAGAGTGAACAAGAGAAGGAAGTGAGAGGAAGACTCAACTGTCTGCACTTGGCCATTGCCCTCAGTCCCCTCTGGCCCCTTCTCTGCTTGTGTCCATGATGGTGATGAGATGGTGAGGCTGAAACTTGTTCCCTCCAAACCATGGGCCATCTGCATGCAGAGTGAAAAGAGAGGGCCAGGAATCTGAGGCCTGGAATGTCATTTCCTTTGGTCCCAGGCCTGGTGAGGCAGGCCTGTGGGCACTGGCTCGAGGCCACTTGGGGGCAGGCCCTCGTCCTCTGGCCAGCAGCAGGAGGCAGACACTGCTGCCTGGGGGAGGGCTTGCTGCCTTTACACTTTCTGCAAAAATGAACTCTTTTCCAGGCTTGACACAGGGCTGCCCCATGCTTTAGGATGGTGGGGGATAATATCCCCTAAACTCCTGCTTCCAGGATGGGGGGTGTCCAGAATGCTCAGTGCTGGGAGCTAGCTCCCTGCTCCTCTGAGCACCTTGGAGTGTCTTATTTCCACACACAGTTCCTGAGCCCCTGCTCTGGGTTCAGCACTGATTTAACTGCTCCACATATAGCGCCCTTTCATTCTCAAAACCACTCACGAGAGCTTCAGTGGCTTCATTTTAGTGTTGAGGAAGTGATCCTCAGAGAGGAAAAGTGACTTTCCTACAGTCACACCTCCAGGAAACTGCTGGTGGGACTTCAGTCAAGTTCTGTCTGGTCACAGGGCTGATGACTCCAATCCCTGACCTTCTGGAGAGGAAGGGCTGAGGGGTCAGAGGTCCCATGCCTGGCAAGTCCCAAGCAATATCTGAAAGAGTGTCACAGCCAGAAGTGGCCTCAAGGGCAATAGGGTTCTAACTTAGTTCCTCATTTGAAAGATGGGGAAAATGGAGTATGAGAGGGAAAAAGGCTTGACTTGTTAAGGGCCACAAAGTCTCATAAGTGACAGGACAGAAACTGGAACAGAGAAATAACTCAGATAGGAGCTCCACGGAGTGAGCTCAGGGATACCAGAAAAGTCTTCAACATTTTAATTTCCCAAACCTTGGCATCTCAGGCTAATTTTGATGCATTCGTGGAAGTTAATGGAACCACACACTGGGATTTGGGATTGTCCCAGAATATTACTCCTGTATAACTGCTACATTGACCCTTGAAGTCTGCCAGTCCTAGATCCTAAGAATGAAGGGGCATCAGGGACCTGGGTCACTCACATCTCAGGCTTAAAGTGTCTCTCCAAGCTTGATCCAAGAGCAGTCACAGGGGAGCAGGAATACCAGTTTTATCCCATGCCTCTCACCGAGGAGATAAAGGAGTGCCTGAGCATGCCTCAGCCAGCAGTACAGTCCAGGGCTTGGTCCCCGATGACAGAGGCAGATGAACCCAAGATGGCAGTTCTCGTTGGGGGCAACCCCTGCCTTATGCCTCTGGACTTGCGAGTGCTAAGTCTCCTGGGAAATTTCCTTTGAGCTCCATTAATAAGGCCAAGCTGTCCTGAAGCCCCTGCAAATTTTTGTCAGATGTCCCCAGTTGACCTCCCACACCCAGGGAGAGACCTGCCCCACTGGGTGCTGGGAAAAGAGTGGGCATCGGGGCTTACCCAGCTAAGCATCTCCCATCTCTCAGGGCCTGCCGAGGGGGAAGTTGGCACTCACAGCCACTCTGCCCCAGAGCAGAGCCCAACCGGGAGATTTTCCTGGTTAGGCCAGTCCAAGCTCACTCCGACTCTACACAGGCCTGAGGAGGTGACAACCCTATCGACCAGCTCCTCCTGGCCCCCCATTTACATCTTAATTACATTCCTTGGGAAACCGTCCAGGCCGCATTCCGCCTGGCAGGCTGCTGGGAAGACCCACAGAGCACTATGGTAACGCCCAGGCTTGTTGGTCAAGCAGAGCCGCCAGGCTGAGGAACCTCCCTTCCAGGGCCAGCCTGGATTCCTCAACCCCGCCAGCTCCCGACCGCTCCCACTTATCCATGTGCTCCTACCCTAGCCCCCTCCCTCACTCCCCTCCCATCTCCAGCCAAGCCCACAAATGTCCAATGTCCAGCTCCCTTCCTCAAAGCCTCAGACAGGGCTGTTGTATTTCTCCAAAGCCACTTCCCCAGGCACCACCATTCAGGGCCCAGGTAGAGGAAGGGGTGATGGAGGGTGCAGAGTCCAGTGCAACCTTGGTGCTGCCTCTTGTGAGCTGTTCACCAAGAGTGCTGGGCCATAGCTGTGGCTTTCAAACTTTTTTCTTTCTTCTTTCCCTTTTTAAAAACACAGCTCTGAATTAGGACGCTAGTAAGTCAAAGAGGGTAAAAATTAAAACAATTGATTCGTTCCTCAGACTGTTTACGTCTTCATAGCTTGGTAGAAAATATTTCATTTTTGGTGGAACCCTAGAAGCATCTCCATAGACCCTCCAGAGCTCCCTAGAAAATCAAGTAAAGCTTCCTTCTTCAGCATCCCTTCCCAAACCCTCCCCTAGAGAAGCAATGTGCCTTCTTTTCACCTGTTCCTTTGGCTGCTTGCAATCCTTTAGGAGAGACCATGGCCGGAAGGGAGGGGAGTAGAGGCTCCCCCTCTCCAGCCCCTCACCCAGCTCCATTTTTGGGCACAGAAAATGGACAGTAGTCAACTCTCATACCCTAGTCTTCCTCCTTTCCCTTTTTCTCTCCTACTTTCCTCCCCTCTTCCCTCTTTTTCCTCCCTTCCTCCCTTGCTTCCTGTATTTATAATAAAAACCTTTCAGCAAGCAAAACCTTATGTGAAAGTCCAATGATGGACTAGGTAATGGAGGCCTTGTTCTGGTTAGAGGCAATAGAACTCTACAGTCCCACCCACTGGGCTCCCACTTGTGCCCTAGAGGCCCTGGAGGCATCTTGGAGCCTCCAACGAACAGAGTTTGAAAACCATTGGCCTTGTCAGGTCTGGCAGTCTGAATAGATGCCTTTGCTTTCTCTTCTCATGTCTCATTTTCTTCCTCATCTTGCCCCCCCTCCTACTTTCCTTCTCCCTCTCTTTTGCCTTCTCATTTCTCCTTCCCTCCCTGCCTGGCAGAGCCCTGGGTCCAGTCTGGCCCTGCTTTTCTTGCCTGGGGCAAGTGGACCCAGGCTCCATTCCAACAATGGGCAGTAATTTTGGGTCCCTAACTTGGCCAGACAGTGCTTGCCAGTCATGTGAGCAGAGGCCCTGGAGCCAGGCATTCCTGCCCAGCCCTTTCAACTGTAATCAAGGCGGGGGTGGTGGCACCGACACCAAAGGGTAGTTGGAGACGTTTTGTTGTTGTCTGGAGGGGACGAGGGAAGATCAGGAACAATATCAGGTGCAGACACATCCTGGGATAGGAAAGCCCTCCCCTCCCACTGAAGGGTGTGGGACCAGACAGTTGACGCTTCTGTGGGCTAGGATCCTGCTTAAAAAGACAGAGCCTTTCTATGGTGCCATCTTACCATGGAACTCTCCAGAAAAGACTCATGAAAAGGCCCTGTTCAGCCACAGACAGGAAAAGCAAGAGCAGTTGGGGGCTGGGTGCCAAGCTTACTCTCAACTGGATTCCAATCACCTGGATCATTGCACTTAAGGGGTTACTCTGTTCCAGGAACTGGGGGTATGGCTGCAAACAAATAGACACAAATCTCTACCCTCATGGAGCTGATATCCTAGTCAGGGGAGACAGATAATAAAACAAAAATGTTAGGTAGAATTGACAGAGAGTGAGAAGGACAGAGGAGGAAAATAAATCAGGGAAGGGGAATAGTGAAGGCAGGGATAGAGGAGGAGAGAGATTTGAAATAGAGTAGTCAGAGGTTTCATGGAGGTGGTAACACTGAAGGACTGAAGGAGGTAAGGGAGTGACTGATGCAGATATCTGGTGGAAGAACATTCCAGGCAGAGGGAACTTCAAGTGCAAAGGCCCTGAGGTGGTGACACACTGGCATGTTTGAGGAGCAGCAAGGAGGTGGAACTAGCTGGGGAGCATGCTCCCCATAGAGCAATGGGGAGTGTGCATGCATGCTCAATGACTTCAATTGTGTCCGACTCTTTGGGACCCTATGGACTGTAACCCGCCAGGCTTCTCCATCCATGGGATTCTCCAGGCAAGAATAATGGAATGGGTTGCCACTTCGTTCTCCAGCAGATCTTCCCAACCCAGGGATCAAGCCCGCATCTCTTATGTTTCCTGCATTGACCAGCGAGTTCTTGACCATTAGCAATACCTATGGTAGGCTATTCTAAGAACTTTAGCTTTTTCTCTGACTAAGATGGGGGCCAGTGCAGGATCTGGAAGCAGGAAAGGAACATGATCTGAAGAAACCAAATTAGGACATCGTCTTGGCTGCTGAGCTGAGAATAGACTAGGGGCAAGGGAGAAATCTGGGATGGTGACTCAGGGGATGGATGGTGGATGAACCAGGGAGAAAGGCTTCTGGATATGCTTGGAAAATAGAGCTAACAGGAGTAGATACGGGAGTGAGAGCCCTCTGCTTGCCAGATCCTAGATCCAGGGCATGCCCCTTCATGAGCTCACCACTGGTGGTGGGGTGAGGTAGGGTGGGGGCTATGGATCCCACAGTGTGTCCCTGTGTACAGGCGATTCCAGTGGGTTACAGAAGTCTGAGGGGGGGTTTCTCACCCTTAAATGCTAAGGGGAAAGAGATACTTATCTACAGAGGTCGGGAAATAGGCCAAAATATGGTCAGAGTCCTAAAGAATCTCAGATAAAGGCAAAAGAGGAAAACAGCCTGGGCTGTGGGGAGCAGCCTAATTTTCGTATCAAGGTCATACACTCCTCTCAGGGCTGCAAGAAAACTGGAGGGCTTCAACTCTCTTGTAGGACTCCCTTGTGGTGCAGTCCCCCAACCTCTCCCTTATTTGCTGAGTCAGTTGAGGAACATGGATTAGCCACTCCCTGAGCTGTGCCAGGCCAGCCAACCGGTCTCTTTTATCCCATAGGACTTACAAGACTTCCTGGGTAGCAAGACAAAAGAGAACTTATATCCCTAGGTGAGTTAGACCCTGGGGGTGTGGAGTAGACTGGGACCTGGGCTGCCACCAAAAGTGTGGCTAGTTTTCCCATCAAACCCATTCCCCAAACCAGGCTCCTCCTTCCCTTTGCCCTGGCTACCTCAGGAGCTTGAGCACCCCAATTCCTGGTTCTCTGGAAAGTGGGAGTACAGGGTAGAGGGCTATGTCAAGCCAAGCCAGGGCTCGTAAGCTCCAGGGTGGCTGGAGCCTGAGCTAAGCTACCCCAGCTGAGGGACATGGGCCCCTGAGCCCTGAAAGAGGAAAGTCCCCTAACTAATATCTGGCGCAGAGCTCTACACTTCTCAAGCCAGAGAGATACGGATGGTTCATGAGTCATACACTATTTAATCTACTGACACAGACAGCCCATGGAACACTGCCCACTACCCTGTCATCTCACTTCACATCCTTGTCAGTGAAGCAAATCAGTTATTTTAGATTCCAGAAGGTCCAGTAACAACAAAACAATAGGTGTTGTTGAGTGAGACTCTCTACAGAGTAAAGTGCTGGACACTTTACATACATGTATTCCCATTTAAAACCCTACTGCCAATCAATGAGGTGTGTGCTATTAGTGTGCCCATTTTAGAGATACGAAGACACAAACTCAGAGAAGTCGAGTTCCCTGTCCAACACACACAGCTTGGCTGGCATTCGAAACAATCCAGGAACACATGCTCATTCTGGGTAAGGGTGAGCCCAGAGTCACAAAACCAAAGTTCCCTGGCTGCTCCTGGTGGGGAATAGTAGAGGAGGATGGGAACCCTTCTTACTGGAGCTGTCTTTCCCTCTACTCTCCCACCCATCTCACCCAGCTTCCCTCATGCTTATTTTTCCCCTCTCCCATTGCTGGTTATATTGAGGTTGTAGAGGATGAGGCAAGGGGCCCTCAGTCTTTCAGATCTAGAGATGTAAGACCTGGAGCTGAGGGTCCTGGAGGGGAAATATTTTGGCTTGAAGATCCAGGGCAGACTGGGGGATTGGAGGAGAGGTGGTGTCCCAGGGAAGGAGGATCATGCTACAGGCTAGGGTGAAGCCCCCCGAAGCTACAGTGAGGGTCTGACCTGGCTCCAAACCACTGTGGTCTGGCTCCTTCTTGTTAGTAAAGAGTGATGAATTTGAGAAATTACTGGAACGATTGGGGGAAACAATGAATTTCCTCATCTACACTTTGGGCAGGTTTGGGGAGTAAGGAAGCCTTTCCGAAGGCCCTAAGCCCCATTCCTCAAAATTCTTCTCAAAAGCATTATGGTGTAGGTACTATCACTGTTTGTGTTTTTAAGAAGAGGAAACTGAGGCAGAGGGATGTTTAAGAGCTTGCCCAAAGTTGTGCCATATGTAGCAGATCCAGAGAACCCATATAATTTTGCTCTTGGGCTTCGCCGATAGCTCAGACAGTAAAGAATCTGCCTGCCAATGCAGGAGACGCGGGCTCAATCCCTGGGTCGGGACGATCCCCTAGAGTAAGAAATGGCAACCCATTCCAGTATTCTTGCCTGGGAAACCCCATGGACAGAGGAACCTGGCAGGTTACAGTCCGTGGGGTCACAAAGAGTCAAACACAACTTAGCGATCAAACAACAGCACTACTTTTGCTCTACAGCCATTTGCTCAACCCCCTACTCTGAGGCCCAGTGAGGGACTAGCTCAAGTGCTTCCCGAGTTCCGCTGGTGGACTGAGGAACAGCAGAGTTCCATGAAACCCAGCTCTGCCACTCACTATTTATAGGTAGAACCCTAGCAAGTTATTTCATCCCTCTGAGCTTCAATTTCCTCATCTATAAAATGGGGCAATAAGACAACTCCAGCAGGGTTTTATATGAAAGTACCTCTTTCTTACAACCCAGGAACAAACATTGGCTCAGTCTCAAATTGCTGGGCATTGACTGGGCTAGACTGTGAGAGCTGTTTTGTGAACTCCCCAGAGGTCTTGGTTCTCCTGTGGCCAACACCACAGGTTGGCTGGACTGGGAGAGGTGAGGCTAGCGGCTGTGGGGCTGAGGTCTGGCCTCAATCTCCTATACGGATTCTGAGCTCTGATTGGTAACAGTGCCACAGTCCCAACATTGCCCACCCCTGCTCTGGTCCCTGGGTACACTTTCTAGTGCCTCAGTGACCTGCCCAGTCCTCTGAAGCCCCGAGGAAGCTTCACCTTGCCTTGGCTGCTCCCCTCAATGACTAGAGTTCAGCCTCCCAATCCCTACTGGAGTCCTGCTGCCCCCTCCTCACTTACCCCTGGACTCTGCCATTGGCGTGTCCTCCCTCCAACTTCCTGTGGTACTGCAGACTCCATGGCTCCCTGCAGATCCCCGAATACTGACTGAGACCACATCCTTCAGAGAGCCTGTTGGGCTCAGGGAGGACCTGGTTCTTCTCAGTAAGGCACTACACCATGAGAAAAAAGAAATAGTTTCCTACACCCAAGTATAATGGAGTGCTTAGGCCGAGCTAGGAAAGCCTTCTGCCTACCACTGGCATGCCCTCTAAACTTCCCCTTCCGGACCCGGGACGTAGTGGTGGTGGTAGTGGTAATGGTGGTAGTAGTGGTGGCAGGAGTGTGTGGGGGGAGAGCTGGGAGCTGCTCCTTGACTCTGCAGACCTGATCTAGTTACTGCCTGGCTCCAGGAGGTAGAGGTCAAATCGCAGCCACAAAGGAGCAGAAGAGAGGAGAGAAGAGAGAGGAGGAGGAAATACGATGAGTCCAGCGGTGGAAAGCTGGGGCCAGGGCGGGCCGGGGAGGGAGGGGGAGCTGGGCCCAGGGCTATTTCTGTACAATAATACAGGGGAAGAGGGCCAAGCTGACAGGACAGTGATTAGTCTTCAGGGAGCAAAGGCGAAGACTCTGCCGGCGAGCCTGGGGCTGGAGGAGCTGGCTTGGGGCCCAGTTTGGTGGGCTGGAGCAATGATTTCAGAGGCCCGGAATCTGAGGCGAGCTGGACCCAAGGACTAGGGAGCAGAAAAGGTGGGAGCAAGGAGAGTGGAGCCAGCCATCCCCCGAGCCCCACCTCCAAGGTAGGAGGTTGGGAAGAGGGTGGGAGCTGGCCTGCTCTGACAGCTGTCTGCCACTGCGGGGTTATCTGGCTGCTGGTGGGGGCAGTTTCTGCAACGCACGCTTCCTGGGCTCTGGCCTGTGGGGGAGATGTCGTGAGAAAGAGTCAGGAACACAAGGCTCGGAAACCTCAGGGGAAAAGTCAAGCGTGCTCTTTCTTTCCCACGGGATTTCCAACCATGGGGCCAGGAGAGGAGGTGTGAGAGGTCAGGGAGTAGGGAGGGCTAGCAACTCATTTTGCAGCACTGACTCTGTGATGTGCCTCTTGTTGTACATTTCCACACTGACTCCTCCTGCACACCAGGTGAGGTGGGAACGCTCACACTTTGTTGATAGTGAGAAAGCTGAGGCTCAGAGAAGTGAAGTACTTTGCCTAACATCACGCAGCTAAGAAGCCCAGAGCCATATTTAGACCCAGGTCCATCATACTCCAAAGCCCTGGCTTTGGAGATGGTAGAGCAAAGTGAGGGGTTTTGCCCTCTGTGGCAACTGGCTTTGAATCGCTCCCCTGTTCCCTGCCATCCACATGAGCTTGGTCAAGTTACTTCTCCCTTAGCTTCAGTTTGTTCATCTGTGAAGTGGAGCTATTAACATTACATACCTCCTGATTGTTTTGAGGATTCAAGGAGTTGATATGTGTGAAGTGTCTAGAACAGTACATGGTACACAATACTCATCTGAAAGAAGCACTATGTGAGTATTCAGCACTGCCCTCCATGGGCACCCTTAGAGGAAGGAGTGTGAGAGAGGTGAGGGTATTATGTGGGGGAAATACAGGGCAGAGGGTCACCCCAATCCCTTTAGAATTGGAGTCCTCCCACATTTGGACAATAGTATCAGGAATCTTCCAATGGGGAGCCCTTGTGACCCAGCAATTCCACTTCTGGGAATTCATCCTAAGGAAATAACGGGTCAAGAGAGCAAAGATGTATGTACCAGGATGTTCATTTCCAGGTTGCTCATTATAGTGAAAAACAGGGGCTTGCTTAAATGAATTATGGCATATTCATACACAGCAGCCATTAAAAACAATGATGTCACTCTTTAGGCATTGATATGGAAAGAGATTCCTGATACAGTTGTTAAGGGAATCAAAGCAGTTTGCCACACTGCAGGTACATGAGTTTTGGGAAAGGAGGTGTTGGAGGGTCAGGGTTAGGGAGGGGAACTCATTCATATTTGAAATTTGTTTACTGTGAACACTTTTTACTTTAATAATTAGAAGAAAACAAGCAATGAAACCATTTCCATTTTTTAAAATAACCACAAAGATTCAGACTTCAAGTCTCTGGACATTCCTCTGGACATTCAGATGAGGGGCTCCCTGGGCACAAGTGATTTCCCTGCTCAGGAGCAGACCCTATGTTTCACCTGCTCGCAGTTCTTCCCATCAAGTGGAGGGGCACAGCAAAAGGGCCTGGTGAGATCAGACAACCCTGGCATCTGTTGCTGAAACAAAGTTTCAAAACTAACATGACCAACCAAGGCCAACGTGACCTACCAAGGCCAACATGACCTTGTACCTCAATTCATTCATTCATTTTTTATTGGACAAATATCTATCAAGCACCTACTATGTGGCTGGCTTAAGTGATGAGGACACAGCAGTGAATAAAATAGACAAAATCCTTGCTCTCATAGAGCTGCTGCTTTAGTGAAGGCAAACAGACAATAAAGACAGATAATATAGAGAGTCCATTGGATGACAATAAGAGCTCTGGAGAAAAATAAAATAGCAAATGAGAAATGAAAACATAAGGTGGAGTTGCAATTTAAAAATAGAGTGGTAAGGGAAGACTTCCTTGAAAAGTGACATTTAAGTAAACATCTCAAGAAGACAAAGTAGCAAAGCCTATGGATAGCTGGAGGAAGAGCATTCCAGGCAGAAGTAACAGCCCTGGGACTGGGGGTGGGCAGGGGGAGTGTTTGCTGTGTTGGAGTATAGAAAGGAGGCCAAGCAAAGATAGCACAGGGAATAGGAGTGGTAGGTGAATCTGAAGAGGGAACTAGCAGGAAAGCAGGCAGGTCTGTGCCAAGCCAAGCTAAGGCTTTGGGTTTTACTGTGAGTGAAAGGGGAGCCAGTGCAGGGTTTTGAACAGAGTAGTGCTAACTATTTTAACAGGATCACTTTGGCTGCTGCCAGGCAAACAGGCTGCAGGAGGAAGGGTTAAAGAGGGAAACCGGGAGACCAGTGAGGGCATTGTTCTGAGCAACTACGACAGTCATCAAGGCAGAGGTGATGGCAGCTCAGACCATGGCAATGGAGGTTGTGAGGAGTGATTGGCATCAGAGTCCCTTTCCACTATGACAATCTAGGTCCAGATTCCCCACCAAACCCAGAATGAGCTGTAACAACCTTTCATCTTTAGTGAGGATACACACAGTGTGTCCCAGTATCAGAATATTCTTCTTAGTTTAACCTCTCAACACCCACTTGCTCCTAGGACCTTGCCTGCCCCTCTGGCCGAGGCTAAGACTGTCAGCTCCAGGAAGGTAGGGGCTTTTGCCTGTTTTGTTCACAGCTGTACCTCCAGGGCCTACAGTAGTGTTTGGCACTCATCTGGCACTGAATAAACAAGTGAGTAAACAAAGAGTGGTGTGGCAATCTAGAGGAGGGAGTACGGAATTCTGTTGGAGGGTGGGAGGGGGAGAGGGGTGGGGATGGGTAGGCACATCTGATCTGCCTACTCAGCCAGATCCGTGGAGAGTAACCCAGGATCCCAGAACATACACACAGGTGCAGGTGGGCCCTTCCCTTCTCAGCCTGACTGATAGACTGTGAATGTTGGCCATCCCATTGCTTGGCCACAGGAAAAAGAGAACTGGCCACTTCAACTTCCTACTCAGACAGGATCACTGCCGTCTTAGAAGTAGGGAAGCAAGTTTAAAGGAATGTATAGAGTCAGGGTCTTAAGTGAGGAATAAGAATTAGGGACAGAAAGAGACCAAAGCTTGGGTCCATCCCAGTTGTGGAAAACCAGGAGAAACTATTTTACCATTTTTCACCCTGCCTCTCTCTGCTCCACTCTCCCCTTCTCTACCTTTCTGCCACAATTCTCCCCGCAACAGCCTCATTCCCATTGAGCAACAGGCCTTCTCAACCTCTCTGTCTCCCCTCTTGCTGATATCTTCACCAGACTCTCCACCAGCCCCTTACTCCATTCAGTGGAGATTTCCCTTAATCTTAAAACTATCTCTAACCTTCTTTCTTAGCAACCACCTGCCTCTGCAGATGCTATCACCCTCATCTCTGCAGTCTTCAGAGGGAAGGTCAGATTGGCTGTCTTTGTCAGACCATGGGCACACCATTTTCTGAGTATGGTTACACTGTGAGCCATTAATGTGATCTGGGGCAGGTCTTACAAGGACTTATCAAGCATATTACCAATAAGTTAGGTAAGAAATTGTATCTCACTATTGTTTTATTTTGCACTCTCCTGTTCATCAGTCATTCAGGACTTCTAGTTAAACATGGCAGATTGAATAAGTACATTTAGTACTGTTCCCTTCCTAAGTCCCACTAAAATGACAGTAAATGTATTTTGAAGAGACATTAAGTTAAAAGACTAGAGAATATCAGAGGAGACGGACAACCACAACAAAATATTGGAAATTGGCAAGCCAGATAGAAGAGAACAAGAGAAAGGGGAAACCCAACTTGGCAGTGTGGGAAGCCCAGAAACAGATTGATTTGTTCTGTAAAACTCTAGAACTTTAGAAATGAGGCTCACCAGATACATCTGAAAGTCGCAGTGTTTTGGGACTGAAAATAAGTGGATTGGTTGAAGGTCTGTGTAAGAAAAATTAGACTTCCAAATCCCTCCTTCCACATTGACAGAACACTAGAAGTCTACTCTCCATAGAGACTGGATGTGGAGGTGCTGGCCTTGGCTGAAGATAGGGATGCATCACTGAAATGGAAAAATAAGATGATCACCTACAGTGAACATTGAGGTCTTCCTCACTCAGCTCCTAGAACACTGGCGGCCATGATACTACATCATTTCCCCTCCCCTGCCACAGATTAGAGGCTTCTTCTCTGGAGAATCTGATATTTGAATGTTCTCTAAAAAGCCCAAATAACTCAGTCTACTGTGATCAGTTGAAAAACCCTACATTATGCACACTGGGTTGCCATTTCCTACTACTCCAGGGGATCTTCCTGACCCAGGGATCGAACCCTCATTTCTTGCATTTTGTGCTTTTGCAGGCAGATTCTTTACCACTAGTTCCACATTATGCACACAGAGTATCAATCCACGTTTTAGTTCCTCACTCTTAAAAAATGAACTGGTAGTCAGGGATCATGAGACATTTGAGGAAATCTTTAAAGGTAGAAGACAGAAACCAAAATGAACAGATGATGAATTCAGAGAAATCAGAGGCAATGCGGGGAGCAGAAAAAAGCTAAACACAAACAACCACAACAATTCAGTGTCATGTAACAACAAATGAACCTTTGCTCAAGTCGTATATTATCTTCTTCTTAACTACAGTTCTGCTCTATGTTGTCTTCATTTCAGGATCTGAATCAAAGGAGCAGCTGCTATCTAGGGTGTCATCAGGCTCATAGCAGAGAGGAAACCAAGATGGTAGAATCACACAGTACCTCGAAAAACTTTTGCTGAAAAGTAGGACATGTTAATTTTACTCACGTTGCATTGAACAAAAGAAGTAACATGTCCAAATCTGATGTCAAAAATGCAAGAAGAACAGACAGGCATGATGGACATCAGTAACAAATATTTTGTCAATACCAGAATCTATCAGAATTCATGAAACAAAAACAACTCAGTTCAGTTCAGTCACTCAGCCGTGTCCATGGACTTTGCAACCCCAAGTACTGTAGCAGGCCAGGCTTCCCTGTCCATCACCAACTCCCAGAGTTTGTTCAAACTCATGCCCATTGAATCGGTGAGAACATCATACCACCTCATCCTTTGTCATCTGTTTCTCCTCCTGCCTTTAATATTTCCTAACATCAGGGTCTTTTTCACTGAGTCAGTTCTTCGCATCAGGTAGCCAAAACACTGGAGCTTCAGCTTCATCATCAGTCCTTCCAATGAATATTCAAGACTGATCTCCTATAGGATTGACTGGTTTGATCTCCTTGCAGCCCAAGGGATTCTCAGGAGTCTTCCTGGAGAAGGAAATGGCAATCCACCCCAGTACTCTTGCCTGGAAAATCCCATGGACGGAGGATCCTGGTAGGCTAGAGTTCATGGGGTCAAAAAGAGTCGGACACGACTGAGCGACTTCACTTTCACTTTCTAGGTTGGTTATGGCTTTTCTTCCAAGGAGCAAGCATCTTTTGATTTCATGGCTGCAGTCACCAAACGCAGTGATTTTGGAGCCCCAAAAAATAAAGTCTGTCACTGTTTCCACTGTCTCCCCATCTATTTGCCATGAAGTGATGGGGTCAGATGCTTTGATCTTAATTTTTTGAATGTTGAATTTTAAGCCAGCTTTTTCACTCTCCTCTTTCACTTTCATCAAGAGGCTCTTTAGTTCTTCGCTTTCTGCCATAAGGGTGGTATCATCTGCATATCTGAGGTTATTGATATTTCTCCCAGCAATCTTCATTCCAGCTTGTGCCTCATCCAGCCCAGCATTTCTCATGATGTATTCTGCATAGAAGTTAAATAAACAGGGTGACAATATACAGCCTTGACGTACTCCTTTCCCGATTTGAAACCAGTCTGTTGTTTCATGTCCAGTTCTAACTGTTGCTTCTTGACATGCATACAGGTTTCTCAGGAGGCAGGTAAGGTGGTCTGGTATTCCCATCTCTTGAAGAATTTTCCACAGTTTGTTGTGATTCACACAGTCAAAGGCTTTGGTGTAGTCAATAAAGCAGAAGTAGATGTTTTTCTGGAACCCTCTTGCTTTTTTGATGATCCAGCGCATAGGTATATCTTTCCTTTTCTCCGTTCCCTTTGGCTTCTCTTCTTTTCTCAGCACTTTGTAAGGCCTCCTCAGAGAACCATTTTGCCTTTTTGCATTTCTTTTTCTTGGGGATGGTCTTGGTCACTGTCTCCTGTACAATGTCACAATCCTCTGTCCATAGTTCTTCAGGCATTCTGTCTATCAGATTTAATCCATTGAATCTATTTGTCACTTCCACTGTATAGCCATAAGGGATTTGATTTAGGTCATACCTGAAAGGTCTAGTGGTTTTCCCTACTTTCTTCAATTTAAATCTGAATTTGGCAGTAAGGAGTTCATGATCTGAGCCACAGTCAGCTCCCAGTCTTGTTTTTGCTGACTCTATAGAGCTTCTCCATCTTCGACTACAAAGAATATCATCAATCTGATTTCAGTATTGACCATCTGGTGATGTCCAAGTGTAGAGTCGCCTCTTGTGTTGTTGGAAGAGCGTGTTTGCTATGACCAGTGCATTATCTTTGCAAAACTCTGTTAGCCTTTGCCCTGCTTTATTTTGTACTCCAAGGCCAAACTTGCCTATTATTCAAGGTATCTCTTACCTTCCCACTTTTGCATTCCGGTCCCCTATGATGACAAGGACACCTTTTTTTTGGTGTTAGTTCTAGAAGGCCTTGTAGGTCTTCATAGAACCATTCAACTTCAGCTTGTTCATCATTTGTGGGTGGGGCATTGACTTGGATTTCTGTGATATTGAATGGATTGCCTTGGAAGCAAGCAGAGATCATTCTGTCATTTTTCGAGATTGCACCCAAGTACTGCATTTTGGACTCTTGTTGACTGTGATGGCTACTCCATTTCTTCTAAGGGATTCTTGCCCACAATAGTAAATATTATGGTCATCTGAATTAAATTTGTCCATTCCAGTCCATTTTAGTTCACTGATTCCTAAAATGTGGATGTTCACTCTTGCCATCTCCTGTTTGACCACTTCCAATTTACCTTGATTCATGGATCTAACATTCCAGGTTCCTATGCAATATTGCTCTTTACAGCATCGGACTTTACTTCCATCACCTGTCACATCCACAACTGGGTGTTGTCTTTGCTTTGGCTCCATCTCTTCATTCTTTCATGAGTTATTTTTCCATCCATCTCCAGTAGCATATTGGGCACCTACTGACCTGAGGAGTTCATCTTTCAATGTCCTATCTTTTTGCCTTTTCATACTGTTCATGGGGTTGTCAAGGCAAGAATAGTGAAGCGGTTTGCCATTCCCTTCTCTAGTGGACCAGATTTTGTCAGAACTCTCCACCATGACCCGTCTTGGGTGGCCTTACACAGCATGGCTCATAGTTTCATTGAGTTAGACAAGGCTATATGATTCATGTGATCAGTTTGATTAGTTATCTATGATTGTGGATTCCATTCTGTCTGCCTCATGATGGATAAGATTAAGAAGCTTGTGGAAGCTTCCCGATGGGAGATACTGACTGTGGGGGAATCTGAGTCTTGTTCTGATGAGTGTGGCCATGCTCAGTAAATCTTTAATCCAATTTTCTGTTGATGGGTGGGGCTGTGTTCCCTCCCTGTTGTTTGACCTGAGGGTAATGAAGGTAGTGAAGGTAATGTTGAACTCCTTCAAAAGGACTTGTGCACCCACTGCTGTATTCAGTGCCCCTGACCCTGCAACAGGCCACTGTCAACCCACGCCTCCACAGGAGACTCCTGGACACTCATAGGCAGGTCTGGGTCAGTCTCTTGTGGGGTCACTGCTCCTTTCTCCTGGATCCTGGTGCACATGAGGTTTTATTTGTGCCCCCCAAAAGTCTGTTTCCCCAGTCCTGTGTAAGTTCTGCAATCAAATCTCGCCAGCCTCCAAAATCAAATTTCCTGGGAGTTCTCAGTCGCTTTGCCAGCTCCCCAGGTTGGGAAATCTGCTGTGGGTTCTAAAACTTTCTTAACAGCACAAGAACTTATTTGGTATAATTGTTCTGCGGTTTGTGGGTCATCTGCTCAGCAGCTCTAAGGTAGGATAATGGCGGCCTTCTCCAAGAGGGCTTATGAAACAGAAACAGGAGGTAATCAAAGAAAATAAGAGAGAATTTATAAATTACCAATATGATAACATAAATAACAACATTAAATAAATGATTAGGAAGATCAAGTTGACAGCAAGCAGATGAAAATACAAAGGAATGGGAAATAGAGAAAATCAGAGCACTTCAAGAGGCCCAATATCTGGATAAAAGGAATGCCAACAAGAAAGAACAGAGACAAAAAAGAATAAGAAATTAGTAATGAAACATTTCAATTGCATTTCTCAGGATGGAAAGATACAAATTTCTTAATTGAGAGGAAACAAGTATCCAGCACAATCACGCAAAAAGACCAGTGACAAGGTATGTCCTTTGTGAAATTTTGGTATACTTAACAAAGAGATGCTAAAAACTTCCAGGAAGAAAAAAAATAGGTGCATACAAAGTCTCAAGGATCAGAACAGTATCAAATTCCTCAACCACACACCAGAAGCTAGAAGATAATGGATTAATGTCTTTGAGTTTTTTGGGGAAAATGATTTCTAACTTATAACTTTATATTTGAACTATCAATCAAATGTGAGGCTAAAAGAAAGGCCTATTCAGAACAATAAGTTGTCAAAATATATACTTTGCGTTCACCCCTTCTCTGGAAGCTAATGGATGGTCTGATCCAAAACAAGGAAGAATAAAACAAAAAGAGGTGGATCAGGAACCCAGGACACAGGGAAGCTAGCATAATAGAAAAGTATAGGTAATCCCCAGGATGGTGGTAAAAGGGAAGTAAGTCCATGGATAACAGGCAGCCAAGCAAGCAATGCCAGTACCACAGCAGGCCGGCTGGAGTAGACCATGGAGGGTTCTGGAAGAGGTGCTTCTAAGGGAAAGATGTTTGGACAGATTGAGATGAGATTTACTCTTCTGGCAGAGAGTTTACCAATGTATTAGTTATAGGCACACAGAAAAATCAACCAAATACACACCAAAATTGCGACAATTATTAATTCTAGGGAAGTAAAAAATTATTCGATAAAGGGCATGTAATCAAAAGAGACCTCCGGGCTTATAGTTACGTTAATGTGAGCACTGAATATTAATATAGCTACATTGGGATGATAGGAAGAAAGGAAGTGCTTATGTGTAGCCAGGCAGATGAGAAGAGAGCAAAATCCTTGTCTTCTAGAATGAGAAGTCAATAGATGATATCTAAATCGGAAAAATTGACATGTCAGAAAATAATTTAGAAATAATGGAGAAAATCAGGAAAATATTTTTCAGCTAAAAGGGATATTTGTCTCTAAGGAGTGAGAATTGGGTGTAGAATGTACTAGGGCAGAGACATTGTGGTTTTTGTTACAAATCTTCCAAACCATGTACATTCACAAAGTATTTTTTTATATTTTATTTTCCTAATTCATTGTGAAGTTGAATATCTTTTAACATGTTTATTGGTCTTATTTATAATCCCTCTTTTATAAATTCCCTGATTGTATCTTTGCCTATTTTTCTTTTGGGTGGCTTACCTTTTTAAACATTCATTTCTAAGAGTTCATTATAAATTATAGATCCATACATTAGTTCATTTAACAAATATGAATTGAACACCTATTGTATTCCACACATGGTGGTAGGTGCTGGGGATACAGCTGACAACAAGATAGGCCAAGTCTCTCATGGAGTACACATCTTAGTAGGATCAGAGAACAAGTGAACAAATACACAGACACGCTGCTTTCTGATAAGAGAAAGTGCTCTGAGGAAAAGGGAAGAAGGTGGCAAAATGGATTGTGAAAGTTGGATGTGGCTTCTTTGGATTGGTTGGCCTGAGAAGGTGAAATTTGAGTCATTCAGGCTTCAGGACGATTTGGGGATAGATGTACCATTTCAGACACCAGAAATAGCAATTGTAGATGTGCTAAAGCAGAAAGGGGGGAAAAAAAAAAAGGAGGAGTGACAGAGAAACAGGGGGAAGACCACTGTGAATAAATGTTGCCAGTCATTCCTCCAAATCTGTCACTTGTGTTTTAACTTTGTTTATATTGCCTATTGTCATCAGACAGACATCTCAGAAACTTGATGCAATCAAATGTATCAATCCTCATTTACAGCTTCTGCTTTTTGTGATTTCTTTGAAAGAAAAATTTTCCCACATGTCAATATTATAACCATACTTTTCAATATTTTATAATAGCTTTATAGTTTGTGTCTTACAGTTTTGCTTTTAATTTGTCTGTAATCTAATTTTTAAGTGGTGTGAAGAAAGGATTCAATTTTTTTTTCTTAAATGGATAGCCAATTGCCTCAATACCATTGATTGAATAGACCATTCTTTCCCTATTGATTTGAAAGGCCACCTTCGTTCAATACCAGATTACCACATACCCATGGTCCTGTTTCTGGTCTCTATTCATTTGCTTTGTTCTACATCTCTCTCCCTGCACTAGGTCTGATTATTAGGCCAGTAATCCTGCCTGAGGCTAAATTGGCTATTCAGGGCCCTTTTCCATTCTGATTGGTCTGAGGTTATGCCACACCTATTGTTACCCATCTTGAACTAGAGCCTAGGACACACTTTTCAATCCTCAAAATGCATAAAATATTTTGATATGTGGCGAAGCAAGTCCCCCTTTTCATTGTTCTTCCCTTTCAAAATTGTCTTAGCTATTCTTGTACATTTTCTCTCACATGTGAATTTTCTAATCAATTTGTCAAGTTCTGTGAGAATTCCTGCTGGGAATTTGACTGTGATTGAATTAAATTTATGGATTAGACTGGAAAGAATTGATATCTTTACAATATTGAGTTTTCCCATCCAGGAACATGTATGTTTCTCCATTTATTTATTTATTTCTCCATCTCTTTAGTGTTCTTCAGTAAAATTTTATAGTGTTATTTTATACATCTGGCATGCTTCTTATTTGGTTTTTACCTAGATATTTTATAGTTTTGTTGCCTTTGTGAAAGAAGCCCATTTATCTCTTTTATTTCTAATTGGTGATTGCCAAGCACTATTGATTTCTTTTTAAATTAACTTCATTTTAAAACAGCTTTAGATTTATAGAAAAATTCCGAAGATACTAAAGAGAGTCTTCATATACCCCACACCTCATTTTCCTTATTTTTAACAACTTAACATGACTACAGTACATTTGTTACAATTAATGAACCAATATTAGTACATTATTATTAACTGAAGTCCAGAGTTTATTCATAATTCCTTCAGTTCAGTTCAGTAGTTCATGCTGACTCTTTGTGACCCCATGAACTGCAGCACACCAGGCTTCCCTGTCCATCACCAACTCCCGGAGCTTGCTCAAATTGTCCATCAAGTCGGTGATGCCATCCAACCATATTATCCTCCGTCGACCCCTTTTCCTCCTGCTTTCAATCATTCTCAGCATCAGGGTCTTTTCCAACGAGTTAGTTCTTCATATCAGGTGGCCAAAACATTGGAGCTTCAGCTTCAGCATCAGTCCTTCCAATGAATATTCAAGACTGATTTCCTTTAGGATGAACTGGTTTGATCTCCTTACAGTCCAAGGGATTCTCAGGAGTCTTCTGCAACACCACAGTTCAAAAGCATCAATTCTTCAGTGCTCAGCCTTCTTTATGGTCCAACTCTCACACCCATACATGACTACTGGAAAAACTGTAGCTTTGACTAGATGGAGACCTTTGTCAGCAAAGTAATGTCTCTGCTTTTTAATATGATGTCTAGGTTGGTCATAGCTTTTCTTCCAAGGAGCAAGCATCTTTTGATTTCATGGCTGCAGTCACCAAATGCAGTGGTTTTGGAGCCCCAAAAAATAGTCTGTCACTGTTTCCATTGTTTTCCCATCTATTTGCCATGAAGTGATGGGGCTGGATGCTGCGATCTTAATTTTTTGAATGTTGAATTTTAAGCCAGCTTTTTCACTCTCCTCTTTCACTTTCATCAAGAGGCTCTTTAGTTCTTCGCTTTCTGCCATAAGGGTGGTATCATCTGCATATCTGAGGTTATTGATATTTCTCCCAGCAATCTTCATTCCAGCTTGTGCCTCATCCAGCCCAGCATTTCTCATGATGTATTCTGCATAGAAGTTAAATAAACAGGGTGACAATATACAGCCTTGACGTACTCCTTTCCCGATTTGAAACCAGTCTGTTGTTTCATGTCCAGTTCTAACTGTTGCTTCTTATTGACATGCATACAGGTTTCTCAGGAGGCAGGTAAGGTGGTCTGGTATTCCCATCTCTTGAAGAATTTTCCACAGTTTGTTGTGATTCACACAGTCAAAGGCTTTGGTGTAGTCAATAAAGCAGAAGTAGATGTTTTTCTGGAACCCTCTTGCTTTTTTGATGATCCAACGGATGTTGGCGATTTGATCTCTTGTTCCTCTGCCTTTTCTAAATCCAGTTTGAACATCTGGAAGTTCTCAGTGCTTGTACTGTTGAAGCCTGGCTTGGAGAATATTGAGCATTACTTTGGTAGTGTGTGAGATGAGTGCAATTGTGCGGTAGTATGAACATTCTTTGGCATTGCCTTTCTTTGGGATTGGAATGAAAACTGACCTTTTCCAGTCCTGTGGCCACTGCTGAGTTTTCCCAATTTGCTGGCATAGTGAGTGTAGCACTTTAACAGCATCATCTTTTAGGGTTTTAAATAGTTCAACTGGAATTCCATCACCTCCACTAGCTTTGTTCATAGTGATGCTTGCTAAGGCCTACTTCACTTCACATTCCAGGATGTTTGGCTCTAGGTGAGTGATCACACCATCGTGGTTATCTGGGTCATGAAAATCTTTTTTTGTATAGTTCTTCTGTGTATTTTTGCCACCTCTTCTTAATCTCTTCTGCTTCTGTTAGGTCCATACCATTTCTGTCCTTTATTGTGCCCATCTTTGCATGAAATGTTCCCTTGGTATCTCTAATTTTCTTGAAAAGATGTCTAGTCTTTCCCATTCTACTGTTTTCCTCTATTTCTTTGCACTGATCACTGAGGAAGGCTTTCTTATCTCTCCTTGCTATTCTTTGGAACTCTGTATTCAAATGGGTATATCTTTCCTTTTCTCCATTGCCTTTAGCTTCTCTTCTTTTCTCAGCTATTTGTAAGGCCTCCTCAGAGAACCATTTTGCCTTTTTGCATTTCTTTTTCTTGGGGATGGTCTTGATCACTGCCTTCTGTACAATGTCATGATCCTCCGTCCATAGTTCTTCAGGCACTCTGTCTATCAGATTTAATCCCTTGAATCTACTTGTCACTTCCACTGTATAGTCACAAAGGATTTGATTTAGGTCATACCTGAATGGTCTAGTGGTTTTCCCTACTTTCTATGTGTATACTAGCCCATGTATACACACACGTCTATAAATATTTCTATATGTAACCATCCAGATCTATTTATCAAGATAAACATGAGTTCACACTGGTGTCTTCAACTGTAATCCATTACCACATGGATGATTATAGTCTCCTCCTCTTAATTATCTATAAACTCACTCCAGTAGTGAGAAACCTGATTCCCACCACCTGCTATCCATTCACTTAATTGTTCAATTCCAGTATATAGATATAGATATATATTCCCATACACTATACATGTATAGTGGTATTAGAATTTTTAACACATATGCCCTTGTGGGAAACAGCTTAACCAACTGGAGTGTAGTACTTATGTACAGACTTTTTTTTGGTTTGTTTTGTTCGTTTACCTTTAGTCTTACACACTATAATGATTTCCAAAGTTATTTTAGTCAATACCTTTTCCCCTCACTGTCCTTCAGTGAGATTGTTTCATACATTTGCAGTATGGTTAGATTCTGTTGTAACATTCTGCATTCCATCCTGGGATCCTCAGTCTCCTAAATGATTTCTAAATTTGCATACATTAATGTTCCCTCTTTGTGCTGTAAAGCTCTTTGGGTTTTGAAAAATGTAGTTACATATCCACCACTACATATCATACAGATATTTTTACCACCCTAGAAGTCTCCTGACTTCACTTACTCAGCTTTTATCCTTTCCCTTTTGAGTCCCTGCCAACAACCACTGATCTTTTTACTCTAAGACAGTCAATATACCTTGGCCTTTTCCAGAATGTCATATAATTGTAATCATATGTATGTAGCCTTTTCAGACTGGCTCCTTTCACTTGACAATATGCATTTAAGCTTTACTCATGTCTTTCTGTGGCTTGATAGTTCATTTCTTTTTAGCACAGTAATATTCCATTGTCTGGATGTACCACAGTTTATTTATTCATTCAGCTATTGAAGAACATCTTTGTTGTTTCCAGTTTGGGGCAGTTATAAATAAAGCTGCTATAAACCTTTATGTGCAGGTTTTGTGTGGGTGTAACTTTCCAAATCAGTTAATATCTAGGAATGCATTTGCTGGATTATACATTAAGACCATGTTTAGCTTTGTAAGAAACTGCCAAGCTGTGCATTCCCAATGGCAGTATGAGTTCTTATTGTTTCACATGCTCAACAGCAATCAGTAGAGTCAGTTAGAAAATTTTAGCTTTTCTAATAGGGGTATACTATTGCTTTAAGCAACTCCTTAATGATCAATGATGCTGAAGATGTTTTCATATGCTTATTTACCATCTTTAGATCTTCTTTAATGAAGGTGTGTATTCAAATTATTCACCCATTTTTAATTGGTTTTCTTATTTTTGCATTTTGAGTTGTTTGTGTATTTTGGATACAAACCCTTTATCAGATATGTGTTTTGCAGATGTTTTCTCCCAACCTATCACTTATCTTTGGGTTCTTCTAAAAGTGTCTTTCACAGAGTACATGTTTTTAATTTTAATAAAGCATAACACATTAATTTTTTATTTCATGGATTGTGTTTTTGGTTTGTGATTGTATCTATTAATAAAAACTCACTACAAAATTGAAGGTCACCTAGATTTTCTCCTATGTTTTCTTCTAGAGGTTTTAGTTTTGTGTTTTACGTTTAGGTCTATGACCCATTTTGAATTAATTTTTGTGAAAGGCGTAAGGTCTGTGTTGAGAGTTTTTGTTGTTATTATTGCTGTTTGTTTTCTTTTATTTTATTGCTTTTGGCAGTCCAATGGTTCTAAGAGCATTTATTGAAAAGACTACCTTTTCTTCATTGAATTGTTTTGTTCCTTTGTCAAAGATCAACTTAAAATGTTTGCTTTAGTCTATATCCTGGCTCCCTATTCTATTCATCTGTGTATCTATTCTTTTACCAATATCATACTATCTTCATCACTGTAGCTTTATATAGTCAGTATTAAAGTTGGGCTGTGTGAGACTTCCAGCTTTGCTCTTCTTCAATATTGTGTTGGCCATTGCAGGTCTTTGCCTTTCCACATAAATGTTAGAATCAGCTTGTCAATACCAAATATTTTTCAGGGATTTTGAGACTGTGTTAAATTTATAGGGAGTTAGGGAGAACTCACATTTTACAATACTGAGTCTTCCAATCAACAAACACAGAGTATCTCTTTAAGGTCTTTGATGTCTTTCATCAGTTTTATAATTTTTCACATATAAATTTCATACATGTTATATTTCTAAGTATTTCATTTTTGAGGTGATATTATAAATAGTATTTTTTACTTAAAATTCCATGAAAGCAATTGACATTTGTATATTCACTTTGTATCCCAAAATTTTACCATACTCAGTAATTTTGGGAGGATTTTTTTGCCTATTCTTTGGGAAGTTTTACACAGACAATTATGTCATCTGTGAACAAGGACAGTTTTAATTCTTCCTTCTCAGTCTTTATACTTATTTCTTTTTCATGTGTTATTGCATGAGCTAGAATTTCCAGTATGATGTTGAATAAAAAGTAGTGAGAGAGAATATCCTTGCCTTGTTCCCAGTCTTACAGGGAAAGCATCTACAGTTGACCCTTAAACAATGTGGGGTTTAGGGGCACTGACCTCATACAGTTGAAAGTTTGCATGTAACTTTATAATCAGCCTTCCAGACTCACAGTTCTGCACCCATAGAATCAGTTGATCCCAGATTGTGTAGTATTGTAGTAATATTTCTTGAAAAAAATCCGCATATAAGTGCATCTGCACAGTTCAAACCCATGTTGTTATAGGGTCAGCTATAGTTTTTCACCATTAAATATGATGCTTACTATAGGTATTTGAAGACGTGCTTTATCAGGTTTAGGGAGTTCACCTCTATTCCTGGTTTATTGACAGATTTTTAATCACAAATGACTGTTGGATTTTGTCAGCTATTTTTTCTGAATCAATCGATACAATCATTTTTTTCTTTAGTTTATTGATATGGTAAGATTACATTGATTGAAGTTTTGAACCAGATTGCATAACTGGAATAAGTTACATTTGATCATGTGTTGAGGTCACAAAGAGTTGGACACGACTGAGTGACTGAGCAACAATAACTTCTTTTATGTACTATTAGATTCAATTTGCTAATATTTAGGATTTTTGCATCTTGTTTATGATAGACATTGTTCTTAAGTTTCCCTTACTTGTAATGGCTTTATCCAGTCTTGGTCTTAGACAGCACATGCCTCATTGAATGAGAATAGAATGTACACTTTGCTTCTATTTTCTGGAAGATATTGTAGAGAATTAGTATAATTTCTCCCTTAAATGTTTGGTGGAATTCACCAGTGAAGCCATTTGGGCCAGATGCTTTCTTTTGGGGAAGGTTATTAATTACAGATTCAATTTTAAAAATAAATATAGAGCCATTCAGAAATAGCTCCTTGTGTAAGTTTTGGTAGTTTGTATTTTTCAAGGAATTGTTTTATTTCACCCAAGTCATCAAATTTGTGGACATAGAGTTTTTTTTACAGTATTTCTTTATAATACTTTTAATGTCCATGAGATCAGCAGTGATAACCCCTCTTTCAATTCTGAAATTTGTAACTTTGTGTTTTCTCTCTTTTTTTTTTCATGTTAGCCTGACTAGACATTTAGCAATTTGATTGCTGTTTTCAAAGGACCAATTATTGTTTTCTCTATTGTTTTCTATTTTTCAATTTCATTAATTTCTGCTCCAATTTTTATTATTTCTTTTATGCTCTCCAGAATTGTTCCTCTTTTTTTCTAGTTCCTAAGGTGAAAGCTTAGATTCTAAAGTTTAGAATTTTTTCTTTTCTACTATATGCATTGAAAGCTGTACATTTTCCTATAACCAAAAATGATGATGGTGGGTACCCTTGTCTTATTCTTGATTTTGATAAGAAAGCTTCTAATAATTAACCACTATGTGTGATTGTTGCTATAAATTTTTGGTTTCATATAGTTTTCTGAGAGGTTTGTTTTGTTTTAATAAGAAGTAAGTATTCAATTTTATAACTTAAAAAATCTATTAAAATAATGGTATAATTATTACCTTTTAATATGACAATACAGTGAATTACTTGATACATATTTCTCATGTTGATCAGCATTAGGAGATGGGTTCAAAGTCTAGCTTTTCTTCAACTTACTAGCTGTGGATTAACATAATCTCTATATTCCTCAGTTTTCTAACTGATAAATGCTACTTCATAAGTTTATTATGCAGAAAATATAAATATATGAATTTATTTCACATAAGTTATATTATATAAGGAAACTAGAACCCAGAACAGATCTTAGTACGTATTAACTACTAAATACTATTGAAAATTAGTACTTTCTTGGTGGTAAATCCTATATACTTATGATTCATTTAACACGCCGTTAGATTTTGTTTGTTAAATATTTATTTATGACTTCTTCATTGGTGTGATTAGCCATAATATTCTTTGCACATCTTGTTTTGTCCACCTTCAGTTATCAGAGTTTTGCTAACTGCCTATAGTGAATTGCATAGCTATCCATCTTTTTCTAGCTCAGAAACAGTTTATATAATAAAGAATATCATCTGGGCCCATTGTCTTTATTTGTATTAGCTATACATTGCTGTATAATGAATTATCTCAAAACTTAGTGGCTCAAAACAACAAACATCTATCATTTCACAGTTTTTATAGATCAGGAAATCAGATACAGCTTAGCTAGATACCTATGGTTCAGGGTTTTTCACAATGTGCAGTCAAGACTTTGACTGTAAGTTCCTCACTGGTGTTGGTAGAGGATTTCCTCAGTTTTTTGTCATGTGAACCTCTCCATAGGGCAGCTTGGTCCATAGCAACTTGCTTCATTAAGGTCAGCAAGGAAAAACCAGAGAGTGCCAGCAAGATAGAAGTGATCTAATCTTTTTCTAACCTAATCTTGGAAGTGACACCCCCATCACTTTTGCCACAATCTGTTTACTAAAAACAAGTCACAAGGTCCAGCCTACAATCAAGGAAAGGAACTTAACCAAAGGTGTGAATAGGAGCACTTAGAGATTATTGTGGGCCATTTTAGAAGCTGTCTACCACTTTTACAGGTAGATCTTTGACTGTCTTTTCAATTCCTTCTATGGTTGTCAGTTTTATTTATGATTTCTTAGCAAGTGATTTCATCTAGGTTTTCAAAATCTATTTTTTTAACAATTTTTTTTTCTTTTTTTCCATTTTTTTCTATTAGTTGGAGGCTAATTACTTTACGATATTGTTGTGGTTTTTGCCATACATTGACATGAATCAACCATGGATTTACATGTATTTCCCATCCCGATCCCCCCTCCCGCCTCCCTCTCCATCCCATCCCTCTGGGTCTTCCCAGTACACCAGCCCTGAGCACTTGTCTCATGCACCCAACCTGGGCTGGTGATCTGTTTCACCTTTGATAGTATACTTGTTTCAATGCTATTCTCTCAGAACATCCCACCCTCGCCTTCTCCCACAGAATCTAAAAGTCTGTTCTGTACATCTTGTAAAATAAAACAGTTTTCTCTGGAGCTGAAGTTCATTCCTATTATTACTTCTGTCTTCCCTCTTTTATTGTCATCAGAAAGAACATTTATCTATTTCATTGATCATTTCAAAGAACCAATTTTTATTAATTGTTCAACTATTTGCATTTTCTTCCATTGATTTCTACTTTTATCTTTATTAATTCCTTCTTTTTAATTTTGTTTAGCTTATTTGTATTTTTTTTCCTAGCTCTGAGAGCTTAATTTACTTATCTTCAACATTTCTTGTTCTTTAAATAAATGCATTTCAGACCTTGCATTTTCCTCTGAGTATTACTTTGGTTACACCTCACTGGTTTTTATATATTTTCATATATAATTTTCATATTAATTTGTAATTTTCAATCTGATTTTGTCTTCGATCAGATTCAGTTCAGTTCAGTCCCTCAGTCATGTCCAGCTCTTTGTGACCCCATGGACTGCAGCATGCCAAGCTTCCCTGTCCATCACCAACTCCCGGAGCTTGCTCAAACTCATGTCCATCAAGTCGGTGATGCTATGCAACCATCTAATCCTCTGTTGTCTTCTTCTCCTCCCACCTTCAATCTTTCCCAGCATCAGGATCTTTTTCAACGAGTCAGTTCTTCGCATCAGGTGGCCAAAGTATTGGAGTTTCAGCTTCAGCATCAGTCCTCCCAATGAATATTCAGGACTGATTTCCTTTAGGATTGACTGGTTGGATCTCCTTGTAGTCCAAGGGACTCTCAAGAGTCTTCTCCAACACCACAGTTCAAAAGCATCATCAACTCTTCGTGCTCAACTTTTTTTATAGTCCAACTCTCACATTCATAGATGACTACTGGAAAAACCATAGCTTTGACTAGATGGACTTTTGTTCGCAAAGTAATGTCTCTGCTTTTTAATATACTGTTTAGGTTGGTCGTCATGGCTTTTCTTCCAAGGAGCAAACCCGTCTTTTAACTTCATGGCCGCAGTCACCATCTGCAGTGATTTTGGAGCCCCCCAAAATAAAGTATCTCACTGTTTTCATTGACCAGATTAGAAGTGTGTTTTTCCCACTTTTATTTCCAAGGGCATAGATTTCAAACCATTATTTTGTTGTTAAGCATAATTTTAGGACTTTCTAGATGGTGCTAGTGATAAAGAACTTGCCTGCCAATGTAGAAGACTTAAGAGACTCGGGTTCAGTCCCTGGGCTGGGAAGATCTTCTGGAGAAGGGCATGGCAACCCACTCCAGTTTTCTTACCTTGAGAATCCCATGAACAGAGGAACCTGGCTAGCTACACGTCCATAGCATCACAAAGAGTTGGTCAAGACTGAAGGGACTTAGCACACACATACAAGTCCACTTTTATTGCCTCTGTGGTTAATATGATTTTTATTACTAGGAATTTGTTGGGATTTCCCTTTGGGCTTAATATATCATCCATTTTTAAAGTATTCAATATGCATTTGAAGAGTGTGTGCATTTTGTTCATTAGAGCAAGCATATATATGTTCAAGTTGGTTAATTGTATTGTTTAAATCTTGGATGGCCTATTCAGTTAGTAGGTTAGTAAGTCAGTTAGCACCCAATGTGACAATTTCTGCAGAAGTTGGGTTTTTTACACTACAACTGTGGACTTGCTGATCTACATTTTAAACCTATGTTGTAAGTCTTGCAGTTAAATCTTCATGGTAGCTTGTACCTAACATCAATAAAAAATCCTTTACCTTTTAAAGTGCTTTCTGCATTGAATTTTGTTTTGTCTGACATTAATATTGGAACATCTGTATTCCTTTTAATGGCTCTTGAGTATAATTTCCAGTTCTTTTACTTTCAAACTTTTTGTGTTAATTTTTTTACATATGTCTTGTAGATGGTTTAAAAAGTATACATTATTAATACACATATTAAAACAAACATATTTTCTGTCAACATTTTGCGTTAATCTGTATCTCTAGTCTCCCTCTAAACAAGGTGAGAAATACAGTATACATTTTTTACCTCTGCTCCTTCTTTGCCATCCACTGCCAATGCTGCCACCTAATCACTTCTTGCATTGATATCTTCTCTTACAGATCGACTGATTCCTTTGCTCATTGCTTCTTACACCATACTTGTGTAGGTGTCTCATAGTGATATATATCCACTATGGATTATTTCAGAGAGAATTTGTGACTAATAAAATTTCTGAGTGCTTAATCAAGAAAACGCCTTTATTTCACCTTCTTCATGGTCTCTTTGTATTGGTCAAGTATGTTCCAAAATGCAAACATTTCCTAAAATACATAGTATATTTCATTTCTGGGTTTCCCTGGTGGCTCAGTGGAGAAGAATCTGCCTGCTAATGTAGAAGACGTGGATTCAATCCCTGGGTCGGGAAGATCCCCTGGAAAAGGAAATGGCAACCCACTCCAGTATTCTTGTCTGGGAAATTGCATGGACAGAAGAGCCTGGTGAGCCACAATCCATGGGGTTACAAAAGAGTTGGACATGACTTAGTGACTAAAACACAACAATATTTCATTTCTAGAGGTATGGGATGTGAGAAGGAGTCCGTTATGTATACTGAGTATACCTAATGCCTGTTTCTTACCCCAGGTTCCTGTGGACCAAGGTTGGGAAAACTACCCTTCTACCATCTCTTTCTTTGCTTCCCTGTCCCCACCAGGAAGATTGATCAACTATCAAGACATTGACTGGGCAACCAATCAATGGGTCAAGTCACTATGCAGTACAGTAGGAATAAAGATGTCAGTTACTCTTCTTTTTCTCTTTTGCCCGTGTGGTTGGAGCCATGTGCTAGCTTAGGGAGAGCTTTTGATCAGATATTACTTTTGTCTCTTTCCTGAAGCCAATAGCAGTGAGCTAAGAGCCGAGATTCAGGTTTGGCCTTTCAGTAGGAAGAGACTCTAGCATAGAGTCCATATGATCCAACCTGATGCACCAGGGCTAGTATTGGGGTTTGAGGCCTAAAGCCCAGCTAACCATGAAGTGCTACTTTGCTTTTCTTTGTTATTGTTCTGTGTGGATATATCTCCCCCTGGAAACCTTGTGGGGAAAGCTGACTTTAGTCTGGGGTAATATTTTGGTGTTCCCAGGTCTTTTGACCACAGGAGAACATTAATTGCTCTATATTTCCAATAATAGCTTGGTAATATTATTACAGTTCCATTCTTTAAAAATATAAAGAGTAAAACTGAGTATGCCTTCAGTGAAGAAGATATAGGTGTCAATTTCAACATGCCATAGCCCCAGGGTTACCGTGTCAGTTTGTAGAGGCTATGGACTACACAGCTGTGGGGCATTCCCTTATTGTCATAGACTGTATGAATGGCACCCCCTGGAATTGTGCACCACAACCCTATGAGGTGTCCCCACTCAGCCCTGCCCCAGCTGCCTTTAATGATGTTTGCCAACTCATTTGCTCTTAATAATCATCCAGTAAATGTCTGCTGTCCTAACATTCCAAGTCTTGTCATGGTGCCTTATCCCACTCTCATTGGATTACACCTATCAGTAATTTGACACCTGTTTCAGTTAAACTTGAGGTGTAGGTGGCAAACATGCCCCAAACTATATAGATGGAAAATGGAGAAACCAGCATTCAAAGCCAGGTCTATCTGATTCCAAAGTCTATACTCTGCTACTACAGGCAAAGGGCTGGAGGAATGCTTCTGGCAAAATGGCTGAGATGTTATACTAGCCCGTAAAGGGCATGCTTATCCCAGACTCATTTATTCATTCATCTCATTTTCCCTAAGTCTCTACCTGGCAATCACGTAAGATCTCTTCCTAATCCACCACTTGGTGATATAAGATGTTTCCAATCTCTCTTATATTAGTGAGGTCCCTTTTGGTTGCAAATGGGATCAAGCTAGTTCACATTAATGAAAAGTGTAAGAATAGTCTGGTGTCTGGTCAGTCAATGCTAGATCCCAGGCTCAAATGAAGCCTTATCCATGTCTTGGAAGCCCATTTCTCCCTGTAGGTATCATTTGCAGGCAGACTCTTCTCAAAAGGGCTCCTGAAACTCTAGGCTTATGTCCTCTGGTTGATCAATTCCCAGAGTCTCTTTCCTTATATTTTCATCAAAGGTTCCAGGGAAGATTTGTATTGGCCAAGTTTGGGTCACATAACTGCATGAATCAATTGCTTTGTTCAGTGTAATGGAATGATCTGATTGGCTAGGGCTGGGTCATCTGTCAACCTTTGAAGATGATTCACATGAACTTACTATGTGGGAGGGGTGAGATTCCTAAGGAAATGTGGTGTGCTGTTTTCAGAAGAGAAGGAGTGGACGCTGAGCAGGTAGAGACAATGGTCTTCTGCATTTTTCATGTTACAAATAAAAAAATTGAGACTCAGAGAAGGGTAGGCACTAACCCATGATTCAGTAGCCTTTCTATCAAGCAAGTGATAAGTGACTTTAGCAGGCCAGGAGTTATAAGAAGCTGCCTCCTGCTTCTGTCCTTGCATCAGAGATGCTAAGACATCTCTGGTGGCAATTTTGAAGTTTTGAAAGTCAATGGAAGTTATAGGTCTGGCAGGGTTGCCAATGTGGACTGTAGAAAAACACTGTTGGTTGGAAATCAAAATACCTGGATTCTAGTCCTAGCCCCGCCACTAATTTGCTGAGTGAACTTGAGCAAGTCCATTACTCACTCTAGGCCTCAGTTTCTCCATCTGTAAGCTGAGAAGTTTAGATTGAGTAGTCTGAAAACATGTTGTAAATCGATGCTTTTGTTCCACTCTTGAGGAGGGAGGGAAAGAAGGCAGAAGGCCGAGAGGGAGTCCCTCCTCTCCATCTGGAACCATGTGGAATTTCTGCAGTGGAGACATTTAACCTGACTTTAATTTGAGTTGAAATGTCTGATATTTTTGATAGTAATAACATGCCCTGGATGGGACGGGGGGAGCAAGACCCCCTGAAAAGAGCACCAAAAATCCTTCTATGTTCCTTCTCTTGAAGCACTGCCTCTCAATGAAATAGGTGTTCCTGTGGAGCTGGGGTCAGAGGAATCCATCCTGTACTGGCAGGCAGCCATGCTGGCTGCATGGAAGGCTTTTGGCACCTCCTCACTTCAGCCTGCCCTGTCCTGCCCTACTAGGCCTGTTGGCTGGCTTCAGGCTGGGCCAGGAGCAGTAGAACGCTAGGGTGAGGGCCAGATAGTGGGTGGTGCATGAGGTGCCACCCGAAGTGTCAGGCACATGTCCTGGCAGAGTAGAAGAGAGAGGCAGTGTGACCACATGTATGTGTAGAGATGGGGAGCAGAGCGGGGCATGTCGGTAGGACAATAGCCATGATGTCCTCTTCTAGATGTGATGGTCTTTCCCTAGATATCCACCCCTTGCCCTGAACTGGATCCATCTTTCCACACAAGCGTCTCCTCCCCAGTGGGAGGTCCCATCAGTCGCCATCCCATCCTTTCCTGCTGTGACACAGATGTTTCAATTCCCTCTGCCACAAAATAAGTCCTAGCCCAGTGAGGTATGGGGAGGGAGGGGTGTCACTCCTTCAGCAGAGGATGCAGCTAAAATTTCTCAACTTTTTTCACCACGGGGCCAAGCTCACTGCATGTTAAGCAATGGAAGTGCCAGTCCTGCTGTGTGTCTAACTTTGTCCCCTCATACTGTATTCATTCAACACTGAAGCAAGCTGCACTACATGAATAGTGCCCAGAGTCAGTGACTAAGTGGCACCCTTGCTGCCCCTCCTCTAGCTTTCCCGTCTCACCCCCGGCCTGTTTTCCCGCCTTAATGATGCTTCTGTGATGGGGTGATGAGTGGGCACCAGAGAGCCCATGCTGACCGACCAGCCCAGAGCAGGCAGCCTTCCAATTACCCACAGCACTCAGGCGAGGGGCAGGCGGGGGCTGGGGAGAGAGAGTTTTCTTCCCCCCTTTAAATATATAAATTTAAGCAAGGAAACAGATTTCACTTTCAATCTTCCTTCCAAGAGATTGTTATAAACAAAAGCAGGTCTGGGGGAGGAGGAGGAGGGGAAGAGAGGAAAATGATTTGGGAGATTAAGGAGGCGGCCACGACAGCGTCCCCTTTTAAACCTCAATAAGGTTGTTTTTCTTGGTCGTTTTTTCCTCCTTCCCTCTCCAGCCAGCGTTACTTAAAAGGAACATTATGTTATCACAAATCAGATTTCCAAACATCATCTCCAGGTCACTGTGAACAGCTCAGCAATTTGGCTACAGATTCCTGTATAAGGCGTCCCCTTTAACCTCAAACTCAGGAGGGAGCTGCCCCCATTGCAAATGCTGGAGAAGCCCTCTGGGGTGAGAAAGGAGAGAGGATAGAAGCAGGGCCTGGAGGAATGGAGTGGGGGAGGCTCCTATGCCTTCAGGGAAGAAAGTGCAGCTCACCACTGGAGCACCACTCACTCCTATGCCGCTCCACCTCCGTGTGCCTTAAGAGGGTAGCTGGGGGGTGCATCTTGCTGCCTTTTGGAGGACATCCCTGACTCTGCTGGATGGGGGGCTGGACCCTGGTGGAGTAATGTGGGTTTCATTTTTCCTCTGCCACAAACTTGGGGCTTATCGATGCCACGGAGCTGCCAGGGGAGATTAAAGTCAAGGCTGGCGCCCTAGTTCCAGTGTGTGGTGAGAGACCACAAGTATTCCAGCTGGGCTGGTGCGGGCCAGGGTGAGGGAAGGGTGAGGGTGAAGGGGTGTGGCAGCCGAAGTGCTTCTGGAAGAGTGATGTTACCCCCTCAGTATATTCCCTCTGGCCAGGTACAAGGCCAGCCTTCGCCCTCAGTCTTACACTTCCCTCTCAATATCAGGCAACAGTGGATGCATAGAGGAAAGAAAAGGCAGGCAAGGAGGTGTCTGAGGTGTATAGATCTGAGTTGGAGCCATAGCAGGGAGGATTAGGGCTTGCCACAAAGGATTCCCATACAGTGAACCTTTGGAATCAATGGAGGAATTTTTCTCGCAAAGAATCGAGGTGAACCAGTGACCTGCAAAGAGCTGGGGATCTTGGCATCTAACCAAGTGAAAATAGCTGAGTCACAATAATTGGAATTGTGATCCCAGCCTATTCTTTACATCCTCCACTGCCACAGAACTGAGGGAGCCAAGCACAGAAGTTTAAACTCCAGGTCCTCAAGCCAAAACATTCTCTGATGGATCCTGAGTCCATTAACACTTGAGCACTTCCCAATAGCCCTGGGGTGCAAGAGGTAGGACCTCCATTTTGTAGATGGAAAAATGAGGTCCAAAGAAAAAGTGACTCATGAAGACCGCCCAGGGACTGAGTTGCAGGCCTGGGCCTGAGATCTCTGACCTTCACTGCCAAGCTCTTTACCTTGGCCCTTGCCATTCTAGATAGACCTTTGCAGCCAAGCCCTTGTTCAAATGACTTCCTAAATGAAGCAGGTGACAGAGCAGGCCCAGGAGTGGCCCTCCAGCTTTGAATAAGGTAGAGGCTGTGGGCTCATCCAAAAGACAAACAATGGTCTTTACAATCTGGAACCCAAAGAAAGAACTCATAAGGCAAGGCCAAAACTAAGTCAAAGAGCTGGCAGAGGGTCTGCCTGACACTGCAGAGAGGAAGCCAGGCATGGCTGTAGACAGAGGGTCAGTCCGGGGACCGGGGAGAACTTTCCTCAATGACACTTCTGTGCCTGAAGAGTCAGAGAACTGAATCCATCGGGCCCAGGTGGCAAGGCCCTTGGTGCTCCCAGAGTCACTCTGTGACTTTGGGTTGAGAACAGCCAAGGAGTCATAGCCAGTAAAGAGCTTCTACCTCCAGAGCATGGTCATTCCATGCCCCAAATGGTGGCCTACGGGCCATATCCAGTGCAGGTAAAGGAAAGCTAGTTCACACCTACCATGGGCCAAGCCCTTGCGCATCATCATCCTGTCTGTTCTTGCCAACAGTCCTGTGAGGTGGAGATTTTGGTCTCCATTTGGTTATGAGAAATTCAGGCTTTACTTGTAAATTAAGGGGCTTGGCCAGAACTCATCAATAATATAGCATGGAGGCTGGTTTTGAACTCATCTCTGTCTTATCAAAGTCTGTGCTCTTTCTGCTAAGCTGTGACTTTAAGGTTGTGATCTGAGACTCCCTCAAGGGTCAGGGCAGGAGGGCTCCAACAGAGGAGCCCAGGGAACCCTCAGTTTGAGGGTTCTGGACCTTTAGTCCTCCAGATTCCCCATGTGAGGGCCCTTAGGCTCTGACCACAGAGAGTGGACCTGGGGCGCAGGCAGGGACAGACACCAGCAGTGTCTTTTGAGGGGGGCGTCTAGTTGGGAACATCCCCCTGTTACTTCTCCCCACCCCATGCCTGTCTCCAGACTCTTCATTCCTCCTCAGTTCCCTAGCTCTCCCTCCAGAGTGCTTAGACTAAGCACCCCAAGAGAACTCTGTCCCAGGAGAGGGGCACTGAAAGGGTACTCTGCTCTGTTCCTCAGGTGGCTGACTCCTGGGCATCTTGCCTGGCCACCATACTGCCACATTCCTTTGGGAGGAGGGTTGCAGGCAGCCTTGGGTTGATGGATGCTCCACACGCCACCCCCACCATCAGGCCACTGTAGCCATCAGCGTGGAGTCTGCAGAGGCCTCTCCCTCACTTGCTTTATTTATTTTGGCCCATGGACGATGAAGCCCGGATCTGAGGGGAGGATGGAGAGGCCATTTCCAATATTTCCTCCCGGCCTCTCCACGCCCCTGAGATGCCCCTTAGTACCCGGGAGGAGAGAGCAGAGGTCGATGGTCTGAAAACAATGACTTTAAGCTGGGGGAGGGTGGGTGAAGGGGAGGAAGGGAGAGGGAAAACTCAGGGCCCACAGGCTTTGTTGTGGGCTCAAAGTTAACAAATGCCACCCTCAGAGAGGGGCGGTGCAGACTGGTGGGGAGGGCTAAGTGTTCGGACCTCAGAGTTTCAGCAGAGCCCACCCCAGCCCCAGCCTCAGCCAGCTACAGGTAGATGGGAGAAGGTGATGTCCTCCCTCCCAGGGTCAAAAACTGCTCAGCCAGGCAGAACTGCGCACCCTGGGAATCAGTGTAGAGGGTCTTCTGTTCAGGCCAGTAGGAACAGGGGCCCTGTGGCCTACCTGGGGTTGCAGGAAGCTCCAGCCTTGCATTTCAATTGTCTGTTTGCCTCAGTAGGGCAGCCCCAAACCACGGAGCTCCCAGCCACCCCCCTCTCCTCATTGTTTGCACTGCTAGAATCCCTGTATCCAGTTATCATGTCCCCCACCACGCCCAGTGCTGTCCTTCAGCCAAGCCACACACATGGAACTGCTTTCATCTCTCTTGTCAGCTGGGCCTGCCCTTTCCCAAGGGCTCAAGGACTTTGTTTCTCTGAATTTCCTCCAATTTGTCTCCATCACCCCCATGTTCAGGGACATTCAGCTACACAGTGGTCTCAAAGGAGAAGAGTAGTTTGGGGGCTGCAGCGGGCCTGCCTGTTCCCCAGGCTCCACTAACATCAAGGAGGGGAGACATTTCCTCTGTGTCTCAGCCTCTCTCCTTCCTTGTAGGCTCTGCAGGGGCCTGAGGTGGCAGGGGAAGGGGGATGTGGAGGGAGATGTCATCTCAGTTCAGTCAACAAATGTCTCTGAGCAGTTCTGATATGAGACCAAAGGGGGTCTGACTGGGTTCCTGCCTTTGAGGGTCTGACAGACCAGTAAAGACGGTCACATTACTAAATAATAGCGATAATAACACTGTGACCACACTCTCTCTGTGGCAGGCACTTATCCTAAGCAATGCACACCAATTAATCATTTCCTCCTCATGAGGGCCCTGTATGGCAGTAACTATAACTATTTCCATTTTATACATGAAGAAACTGAGGCTGGAAGAGGTTATGCAAATTGTCCTAGGAACTAGGAAATGTCTCAGCTGGGGTTCCATACCCAGGGAGGCTGATTCCAGGGCCTGTGATCTTAACTGCTACACTAAACTGACCAGAAAGCTCAGCGAAGGTTTAGAGGAGAGACAGGTTTTTCCAACAGGTTGGCTCTGGGAAGACCTACTGGAGAAAGAGGTATTTTCAGAGAGACTTGCAAGGAACTTGAACATGCAGAGAGGTGAGAGGGCATTCCAGGTGAAGGTAATAGTAGAAGCAAAGAACAGGGAATAAGATATTGAAAGTCAGGTTCAGGGAAGGCAAAGGGCTCAGCCTGGCAAGGACTGAGGGTAATTAGGAAGCAAGGCTGGGCAGACAATGGGTCCTCTAGATGATCAGCTTCAAGGAAGGAGAGAACTGGATTAGAGCTTGCTTTGAAACCTCACTGAGGCTGTAGGGAGAGGCTACCACACTTGTCAGGCAGGAGATGAATGATCCTGCTCTCCTCTGCGGTGGTGGCAGTGGGGATGGCATGGGCATGTTAAGAGATGGCAGAGATAATAGATTGACAGGTCTTGGTCCCTAAATTGATGCCAGGTGTGGGGCAGAGTGAGGAGGCCACTGAGGGGGCAAGACACTGTGGGTAGGGAGCAGCTGGATGGAATGGTTTGGGACATGGAGTCTTTGGTGTCTGTGGCGAATCAAGTAAAATCTCCTATTTGGGAGGACAAAAGAAGTCCTTTGTGGCTCAAGTGTAGCATTCATGACTGAAGATGAGGGGATGGTCCTGGAAGGAAGCCTGGAGTTCTGAGAACTAGGTTAATCAGTTAGGACTTGACTCTGTAGGCAACAGGGAGCCCTTGAAGGGTTTTGAGCAGGGGAGTGATATAATCAGCTTTGCATTTTAGGAAGATCTCTCTGGTGATATTATCAATATTATTTATATTGAAGACAGGTAATGAGGAGAGGCTTCTCAGGGAGGAGGCCTGAGGGGAGAAAACAGGCACAGGAAAGAGGGTACTGATGTGAGACATTTAGATGGTAGCATGGGCGGGACTGGGAGAGGGAAAGCAAGGTACAAGAGTGAGCGACAGAGCTCCTGCATGAAGACACAAGCATACAGGTGCCCACGCTGAGGCTGGGAGGAATGAGCGGCTGGCAATGAGGGGAGAGGGGCAATGAGGGGTGCTCTTGTTTGTTTCCCTGGGGCCCCTGGCCATAGGCCTTTGTTTGAGGACAGGAGAACTGTTTCCAAAGGCAGCACCTCCCTGCTTTAAAATTTTCAGGGCCAGACACACACACACACACACACACACACACACACACACTTGCCACAAGCCTGGGCTCAGCAGCTGGGCCACCAAGATACTGGCCAGTGTTTCCCAAAGATGGGAGAATTGTCCAGGCTCTGTTTCTAAAGGAATTCCCAGCTTGTAAAACACCAGAAAGGAGGGGGAGAAGGAGCCCATGCATCCCTGAGCAGGGCCCAGCATTTCAGGGGGGCATACTGTGATGAGGGGCCAGCGAAGGAAGACAGGGCCAAATGGAGGGAGGGGTTCCCATAAAGGAGCCAGGGACTGGCTGGGGAGCAAGGCCAGGAAGAGGGGCACAAGTGGGTGGGGGCCAGGAATCCAGAATTGAAGAGGCCTGGGCATGGCAGCCAGCAGGCTGGGAGCTGCCTCCTCTGGGCCTCAGGCCTCCGTCATGGGCCTTCCCCAGAGTCAGAGAAACACTGGTGTCAGTGACGACACGTGGGGCCGTGACCATGGCTAGCACATCCTCCATGCAGACATAGACTGAGATCATCTCAGAGCTGAAAGGACATTGGCAAATGCTTGTGTCCAGTCCCAACATATGACAGCTGAGGAATCAGGGGGCTCAGAGAAGAGAAACAGCTGTCCAAGGCTATACAGAAAGGCAGTGACCGAACTGGAACCACAACTCAGGCTTTAACACCTGGGCCATGGCTTTCTGGCACAAAGGTCTGCCCCCTAAAGAAAGGAGATGATAATGAGATGAAGATATGTTTGGACTCCTCTGCTACCACATGAAGAGAAATCTTTCTCTTATCTGATGGAAAACCAGAGGACAGAGGGCAGACTGCAGCAGCCGTAATTGCCAGAGCAATTAGACTTTAGTGATCCTTGGAGGAATTGGATATGGAAAACTTGAAGCAAGGGTGGACAGAGGCTGAGAGGTAATTCTGAGGGAGTCAAAAGCAAGTACTGGCAGCCGTTGAGAGAAACTGGTGCACCGAACTGGAAGATGTCAGGATACCTGACCATAGGTTGGGTGACTATTGGGAATAGCTATTAACTGGAGAAGAGGAGAGGGCAGGGGACATGGACAGGGAGAGAAAAACAACTAGGAGCCATGGGAAGATAGACACTTGTTTCAGGCAGTAGCTATAAAGGGACCACATGAGGTTGGGTCTCCAGAGTGCTGAGTTTGATCTGAACTTGAGAAAACTGCCCAAAGATTCAGACAGAAAAACTCTGGCTCCTCAGAGGCTGGTAAAGTGGGACGGAAACACTAGGCAGCCCCACTCTTCAGATTGTCTTTAGAACAGTGGCTTCTGAGGTGGAAGTTTTGAGTTTGGCTGGATGGGCAGGTGGCAGCATCACTACATCCTCTTGGGCTCTGACAGACGGGAGGCTGCAGTCTTGGTTAATTGCCCGTGCCCCCTTTGGTGCATAGACAGGAAACTGCCATGCACTTTGCACACAGGAGCTGACTTACTTATGCTTGAGGGAAGACCTGCATACTCTCTGGATAGGAAGAAACCTCCAGGCCACAGTGTCAGAGGATGTAATGCCTCCAGGCTTCTTCTAGCCAAGAGCCCAGGGGCCTGGCCTGGGCCAAACTACACAGACCCCTTGCTGACTCGGCATCCTAGACCCCATTTATGCCATCCATGCCGCACTGTGGGGGATTTTTTACCTGCCCCAATGAAAGCCCAGGTTAAAGAATACCCTAGCCTCCTCTGCCACACTCCTTTACAAAATGGTCCCTGCCCAGGGGAATTTCTAGCTATTTTGTTGACTCTTAGAGCAAGTTCTGTGCTGTAACTCGTGACCATTCTTCCACCCAGACCCTAATGCAGTCTTTTCCTATTTTGTCCTGGATTTGGCTCCAAGCCTCTACAGTAAGCCCATCACCAAGACCCTTCCTCTGCCTGAAGAGGGTTCTCTTAAGCATTCAGTACCCTCTCTGCTAAAGTCCCCCTTTCTGATGGCCCAGTGAGTACAGGAGGCACTGATGCAAGCTAGTTGATGGTATAACAGAGACAGAAATAATATGGCTGACAAGACATGGAAGCAATCTAAATGTCCATTGACAGATGAATGGATAAAGAAGACGTGATACATATATACAATGGAATATTACTCAGTCATAAAAAGAATGAAATACTGCCATTTACAGAAACATGGCTAGACCTAGAGTTTATACGAAGTGAAATAAGTCAGACAGAGACAAATAAAATATGCTATCACTTGTACATAGAATCTGAAAAAAATGATACAAATGAACTTATTTACAAAACAGAAACAGATTTGCACACATAGAAAACAAGTTAAAGTTACCAAAAGGGAAAGGAGAGGAAGGATAAATTAGGAGTTTGGGATTAAAATATACATGCATGCATGCTTGCTAAATCTTTTCAATCATGTCTGACTCTCTGTGACCCTATGGACTGTAGCCCGCTTGGCTTCTCTGTCCATGGGATTCTCCAGGCAAGAATACTGGAGTGGGTTGCCATGCCCTCCTCCAGGGAATCTTCTCAACCCAGGGATCGAACCCACATCTCTTATGTCTCCTGCATTGGCAGATGGGTTCTTTACCACTAGCACCACCTGGGAAGCCCTAACATATAAATACTACTATATATAAAAGATACACTTTACTATATGTAACCAACAAGGACCTACTGTATAACCCAGGGAACTATGCTCAATATCTTGTAATAACCTATAATGGGAAAAAATCACTTTGCTGTACACTTGAAGCTAACAAAGCATTGTAAATCAACTATATTTCAATAAATTAAAATAAAAATAATGACACTATCTCCTGATCCCCAGCTCCTGAATGCTGGCAGCCAAAAGTTTTCTAAGGTGCCAAGTGGTGGCCAGCTTGCTTGGCCTTGGCATATATGTGGTCCCTTAGGGTGGCAGTGGTTAAACCTGACCTCCAAGATGATGGTGTGGGGCACATGGCAAAGGGGGGGAGAACATTTTCCTTGGCTGCCCCATGGAGCCCAGGATTGAGGCAGAGGCAGTTGATGGAGATCTCTCTGCCTCCCTAGAGGAAATGTTTACAAACCTAACTCCATCTCAAATGCAATAGAGGTGACTACCTGGATCCTGGTGAAGGCCTCAAGGGCAGAGAACAACATGCTAGTTTGTGTGAGTATGCACATGTCCAGAAGCAGAGGGATAGAGTCAGGGGCACCCCAGGTCACCTGTCAGGCCCAGTCTGGACCAGGGCACTTTCAGTGGCAGCTTCAGCCACTTGGGTGCTACCTTGGGACTCTGAGCTCAGGAAAGTTCTCCAGAAACAGAATTCCATCCGGTCCTCTTCCCCCAATCTCAACAATGGCAGAAAACTTTCTTTCAGCCAAATATTTCTGTACTGACAAAGCCCTCTGAAGGTTATCATATCTAACCCCCAAGCTCCAGGCTGGAAAATTTTTCTCTCAACCTGGTAGCTGCACCCCTTCTTACTATGCCTATGCATTCTGGTCTCAAGAAAGGCCCTGTGAGTCACCGTGCTCCAGTGGCACTGGTCTTGGGCAGCTTGCCTCAGCCACCTTCACAAGATGGCTCAGGAGCCATGAGTGCTGACTTCTGAGAGTAGGATGGGAAACCCTCTGGGGACAGTGAGAAAGTAGCCACATGGTATAGCCAGAAGGGCATCTGGGGGCCCAGGGCCTCTTTCCTGCTGAAGATTACCTCAGAGTAGGGCCTTTAAGGCTCCTGGGAACTGCCCTTGCTTTTCTGGCAGTTTGCCTGCATCTCAATTTCTAAGCAGAACCCGAGGCCTGGCCTCAGGAACAACCCGAGTTCCAGCTCAAGGCCTTCTGAGAGCTGCAGAGTGGAGCAGCCCCAATCAGCCTTTGGCTGCTTCACTTCCTGCAGGTGGAAAAATCATCCTATTTATCCCCAAAAGGATTTGTCTACTCAAACAACAAACAGACACAGAAACACACATGGAATCATAGACACATGTGCAAAAGACAGATCCAAGGCACACACAGAGCCTTTATTTCTCTCTCTGTCCTTCTAACTCGGTCTCTCTGTCTCTGTGGCTTTCTTTCTCTTTGTATCTCTGTCTGTCTCTGTCTCTGTTTCTCCCCCCACCCCTTTCTAACTCTTTCTCTCACTCAACCTTTCCCAAAACCCCCTCCTTCCTTCACTACAGCATTTATCAAAGCAACCTGACCTCATGTTGTAAAAATATACAGCATGGAACGAAATCCACCTTAAACCCTCTTCTAAATATATTAAAATAATAGGAATTCTCATCTGCCTGATTGAATTTGCTGCTTGATAATAGAAGCATGCCAGGTCCTTCTGGGTCCAGTCTGGGGCAGGGAGGGGCTGGGATTCCCTGCCTGACTCCTCTTTCCTGGCCAACAGCTCAGTTCCCTTGGGTGGGTGGGGCCGGGGTGAGGTAGTGGGGGCTGCATTCTGGCCAAGAGGTCTTGGGCGGCCACCCCAGCCAGCAGCCAACACAGTCCACTGAGAGAGTGCAAAATACCCAGCCTCCTCTGGCCCACACTGTGCCTCATCTCTCCCGGAAGTTGTGAGCCTCTTCCCTCCTCCAGTCAGCACCCAAGCTCCTGAGCCATCCTGTAGTTACTCCCAGTCTCCATTAACATCGCCTTCCATGGCCCAAGGGACTAGCAGCTCTTTGAGTTCAGGGGACATCCTTCTAGTTCGCTGTATCACCAGGATCTCAGAGAGCCGGGTTCAGAAAAGAAGCTTGGGGAAACATTTGTTCAATGACCAAATTTATTCATTCATTCAACCAATATTTATTGAACCCCTAGTCTGTACCCAGCACACTGATCCAAGCACTGGGAACCCAACAGAAAACCAAACAGACATCAAACCCCTGCCATCATGTAGATGCTATTTTAAGAATATGTGAATAATAATAATGAACGGACACACTCATAGCCAGCTACAGAATGCAACTGCTGCCCTGGATTAAACTCCCCCCAGGCCTCCTACTCCCCAGAAGAGCAAACAACTGGACTTGCTGAATCTTAGACTCAGCTTTTCATATTATGGCACCTACCTTATCCTCACTAGCTCAGGGCCTGGGCATGAGGCTGCTGGCTCCTTGGGGCAACATGTGCAGGCAGAGAAGGGGAAGGGCCTGGCATGAGCTTTCCAGCCTCCATTAGGATGGAGGCTGGGAAGTGAGCCTGGCTGTCAGTGAAGGGAGCTTCCAAGTGGACAAGTTTTGGTGCCAATGAGTAGAAACTCAGTCAGCAGTGAGTCTTGAGGTTCCAAGAGGAAATAACCATTGGATATCAATCAGATGGGGAACACTGCTGCAGGGAGTCTGTTATAGGTGCATCTAATGCCTGGGAAAAGAACAGTCATCATCTAGGGAGGGGCCCCAAGGTTGGTAGGAGCAGAGTTGCGCTGATAAATGTTCAACAACTTGCACACTTGGAGGGAGAAAAGCCCTGATCTGTAGTGTTTGCCAATTACTGTAGTGAAAATACTCCCACAGTGACTGGATTCAAGCTATCAACATGATGTCATTGAACGTGGATTTGGGAAGACATATGCACAAAAAATTCTCTTGAGCCAATATGAGCCCTTCCCTGGACTTGCAGTCAAGATTAGGAGTTTCGTTCTTGGAAAGAGACTGGTCAGAGGCTAAAAAGAGCAGAAGACTGGGACTGGGAACCAAAGGGTACAGCGGTGGGGAAAGCTATGATGCCAGGGGCAACCTGAGAGACCAATCAGTGGGCAGTGCTGGAAAGAGAGTAAAGCTGAAATGCCAGCAGATGGAAGATGAGTGATGCTGCTTAAGTCACATGGCCTCTACTAGGACTGGCTTGGAAATCTGTTGGCCGATATGATATCTGCAGAGGCAGGAGGAAATGAGTGGGTTATATGGAAGTGGGTTGTGGAGAGATGCTGATGTCTGATCTTTAAAATAGTAGCAGATCTTAGTGTAGTGCTTCCGCTGTGTCAGGCCCTGTGCAAGCATTTTACACATATCAATTCATCTGATTCTTAAATCCAACCAGGTGAGGTAGATTATTATTATTCTCACAGCTTTACAGATAAGGAGAATGACATACAGACAGATAAAGTAACTGTCTTATGTCACATGGCAATCTGGCTCCAGTCTGCTCTGAACCACTATGTTGTATTGCCTCTAGCTTTATTTCCCTTATGGAATCTTCTGGAAGTAGACCTCTTGTCTGGGCCCATAGTACCCTACAGAGCTCTCTGACCTGACCTACCACTTAGAAAATGCTCCCTCTCACCCATTTCCCTACAACCTGCCTGCCAAACAGGGCAGCTGCTCCTGGTCTACCCCTGGGCTTATGGCTGCCCACCTCCAGCAGACTCAGCTCCCAGATTTATTCTTTGTGACAATGGGACCTGTGCTGGTGTGTGTGTGTGTTGAGGTGAGGGGTGGCTAAGTGTGGTTCGTCTTTGGAAGACGGAGGCACCTCTGTCCCAGAGGAGAAAAGTAGAGGAAGGAAAGCAGGAGACTGAAGAAAGGAAGAGAGAGAAATCAGAGGAGGAGAGAGTGATGCCTCCAAGCCTGGACTTGGCAGAAGTTAGTCTCTAAGCATCTCTGTGACCCCTGTTCACATTCATGGCAGCATGAGGTGTGACTCACTGAAGTGTAAACAGGAAAAGAGGATATGGGCTTCTGTGGGTGGCTTGTGGAATTAGTGGGTCATTCACAGCATGTATGTATACATCTGTGCCATAGACCTGCTCACACACCCACATTCAAAATAGAGACCATAGCTGAGTGTGATCAACTGAGCGCATTTGTGAAATGCTGTAACTGTGTGTGAGAAACATTGACATCCTTGACTCCTGGAATTTCCCTGGACCTCTGGAAAAACCCCAGCAGAGAGGCTTGCTAAGGGTTCAAGGGAAGCTCTGCAAGGGGGCCAAGAGGGCCAGACGGGCTTGAGCAGGGGCTTTCCTCTTAGATGAAGTCACCGGCCCTCTTTCCATCCCTATTAGATACAAATCCTCAGCCTCCCATGAATGCTTGGAGGATGGTGAGGCATTTCCTCTGAGACTTACTCTGTGTTGGGGAGACACAGACAGCTGAGGAAAAGCTGGTGTGGATGTATCTGGGGTGAGCACCTCTTCCGCCCTGGGGTGTTGCTGTCACCACTAGTGGTCTCAAGAGCACTCACAAAGCCTCATCTCTCCCAAGTGTGCGGTATAAAGAGCAAGGCCTCTGCAGTCTACTGAGATGGAGGCTTTAATCCTTGCTCCATTTTCAGGAACTTGTACCAGCTCCCTCCCATCACTGAGCCTCAGTTTCTTCATCTATAAAATCAGAATACCATCCATCCTACAGAACAGTTTAGAGGAGGAAGAAAGGAGCTCACAGGTGTGAATGAAGCTGGTATAGTCCTTGGCATGTTCACTTCCTCTTTCCCCTTCTCTATAAGCAAACACTGGGAGCAAGTGCCTCTCAGCTCGAGAATCTATGCGTCCAGAAGCTCTCTGTTTCGGAGCAAAGAGGACCAAGTAGAGTTCTCTCTCCCACACTTGAGCCTTTGCTGACCTCTCCTTGACTTACCTGTCAATGAATGGATGATAGGCCCTGGGCCTGCTGGGTAAGCAAAACCCTCCTCATTTGCACCCACTGGCTCAGATTAACCCAACATCTCTTGTCCACACACCTAGAGAGATTTCTCTGGGCACAGATAAGCCCTCTTTTGACCTTCTGGCAGTATGGTGGTTTCAAAAGATATACCCAGAATTTTACACCCTGGAAATCTTTACATTTCATCCCATAAGTCTAGATGGTATACATATGAAAGCAAGACTCCATAGAGAAGGACGATTTGGAAACCCCAGGGGCTCTTCTAGTCCCCATTCCTCCTCCAAGCTCACTGACACTAGGGCCCTTTAGTCCAGTATCTTACAGAGAATTTGATGATTTAAAAAAAAAAAGTCAGGCTTAGGGATGGGTCAGGTGGCTGGTCGGGAACACTCAGGGGCCCTCCATGGAGCTAAGGTGGAAGTGGCTGGTGCTTCCCTAGGGAGAAGTGGGGTTGGGGGGGTGGTGTCTGAGGGATGAGCCAAGAGGCATTTGGGGAGCCTCAGAAGAAAAAGTCTCAGTGAGCCCCAGGGTCCTGCATCCTGCCTCTGCCATTCACCATCTGGATGACTGTAGGCCTTGATTTCCCTATCTGAAACATGAAAGGTCCAAGATATTGTACATATCAAATGAGTGGGCTCAAGGGAAGCATTTTGCAGACCATGAACACCACACACATTGTGGACAAAGCCAGGAAAAGGATACTGCTGAGCCCCTGCTCTGGACCCCCTTTGCGCTGGGTGTGCAGTTACACACATCAGCCTCCTCATTGGATTTCCTTTCCATCTTTGTGCTCCCCAATCGTCTAGCACTGGATGTGGCAGAACACAGGTCCTCCAGCAGTGCTTCATGACCAAATATGCAATCTCACTGGCCTCCTCACAATAATCCAATTAGACAGTGATTATCACTAGCCCCATTTTACAGAGTTGTAAAGAGAGGCCCGGGGAGGTGAATATGTTCACCCAGAGTCACACAAGCAGTAGTAGCTGAGAATATATGTCTGTGAGACACAAGTCCTTTCTCTTCCCATTGCACCCCTTGGCCTTTTTCACAGTTCACCCTCTCTGATGTTTCTCTGACCAACTCTCTGGATGCTGGGAAGGCCCCTGAATCAACCAGCAGAGTCCAGCGGGCAGAAAGTGGCAAGAGGTGTGAGTGACAAAAGTGCCAACTGTTCCTGGCTTGAGCTAGACATCCCTCATGGCTTAATCCCAGTTGTTCTGCTGCCCACAAGTGACCTTGGATTTCTAAGCCTGCTAACACTGAGCAGGATTGCCTCCAATGAACATGCAAAATGGAGGACTAAGGGGTGGGGGGGGGTGTTAAGAGAGGGGAAAGTATGGGAAAGGGTAACTGCTGAGAATATCAAAGAGAGGTTTCTTGACTTGGTTAACCTCTGTAGCTAAGGACTCTTACTCTCAGAAAGTTCCTCCTGGTGTCTCTAAGTTCTTGTTCTCTAATCCAGTCTGTCTAGTTTTGTTTCTATTCTTTTTTTTATTTAGAGAATACTTTATTAGTTTCTGTGTTTTGTTTCCTTTTATACAAACAATTTCTCACTGTGCTTTAGCCAGCATACTCCTTATACTGAAGACAAAGATGAAGACAGCTTACCACCAACTCTACCCAAGGAAATCACAAGAGGGGCCCAGACCCATTGCCTAAAGAAGCCTCAGTTCAAAGAGCCTGGCTCAACTTCTGGTTCTGCCAGTTAGTGCCTGTGAAACTTTGGATGTGTTACTTATTCATTCTGTGCCAGTTTCCCCACATACAGTAAGTGCTATCAACTCCTCTATTGGTGCCTGACAGAGAGTTGGCTCTCCATAAACAGAATCGTACTCTATTTGATAATATCAGTCTGCATCTCAAAGGCACCATGCTCATTGGTTCACACCTTCCCCGGACCAGCCCCTTGGCCTTCAGTTTGCCTGGGCTCAGATTTTTCTGTCTACATCCAGCCCTGAGCTCCAGGCTACAGTTGTGTCTGAGCAGTCCTGGGAGGCCCACCCTGTCAGGAGAGTGGCCAGTGCCTGCTCAGTATCTCCTTAGGGTCTTCCAGCTCCACGATCTTTCCCAGTGGCCACCTGCCTTCCACAGCTTGCCCAGCCACTCTCAAAGTCTTATGGCCACCCCATCCTCTGTTTCTTTGAAAGTTTCCATGATTCTTTTTCAGCCAGGGTCCCAAGTCAACAGGCCTCCAGTGTTCAAAAGCCAGGTCACTCCACCCAGCTCTGTATTGACATTTGCATTTCCAAAGCCCAATTTACATTATAATTATTCTTTCTAGCCAGGCCGAGGTGGGGTGCTGGAGGGGGTGGGAAACTCCACACAGATTTAGGGGAGGACTTTTGGCCAGCTACAGCGAGAACTGGCAATCACATGCCCCCAGCCTCATGCCCCCAGCACTTGGGTTTTCTCTCAGTTTCTTAGAGTGACCTCACATGACCACAGCTTTTCTTCTGTTCCTACTCTTTCCCCAGGTAGCCATACTGTCTGCTCTTCAGACCCTTCACTTAGTTCTCTAACAGGAGTGGACAACCTCACCTCACAGCCTTTCCCCCAACCCAAAGTCTCCTTCCTGACTCCAGTCAAGTGGAATATAAAGAACAAAACTTTTTGTTCTTCAGTTCAGCAAAACCTAAAAAAATTTGTGATCAGTGCCAGCAAGTTTGCAGTGAGATGGGCAATGTCACACACTACCAATGGGAGTGTCAACTGATGCAGTCTTTGTCGTGGGCAATTTGGAAACATCAAGAGTTGTATACACTTTGACAAGTACACACTTTGAACCAATAATTTCCTTTACAGGTATCTGTACTAAAGAAATATTTGCAAATTTGGATTACAGTGTATATAAAAGCTATTCATAACTAATAGGAATAAGCTAAATTAGAAAGTGGAGTAAACAATTATATACAATCCATAAGGATGTTTGGAAGAATATATAATGATGTGGAAAATGCTCACACTGTAAATAAGGTAAAACATGCAAAATACCATTTCATATATATAGTATAATCCTGATTACTTTTATAAACTATAAATATTCAAATAAAAAGACTAGAAGAGTTAATAACTGAGCGTTGTTAGCAGCTTCTGACTCAGGTAGTGTGATTGTAGTAGATTATAATAATAAAAGCCAACATTAAAATAGCACTTATGATGAGTCAGTAACTTTTTCTCTCAGCACTTTTTACATAGATTTAAATATAATTACTCCTTACAACCACCCTCCAAGAAAAACACTATATAATCCCCATTTTACAGATGAGGAGACTGAGCTTCAGAGAGGGCTTGCCCCATGACACACAGTAATTTTCTGCTCTGTACTTGTCATCATTTTCTGAATTCCCCACTCTGAGTACTTGTGGCTTTTGTAATCAGAATACAAATGCACAGGGATTTTAAGAAAAATTTAAGTGCATTGCTGGGTCACAGAAGCTCCTCAGCTCATTGGAGGCAGCTTTACTGTGTAGTCTGTGTCAACCATGGTACTCCTGAGGAACGGAGCTCTGGCCCTTGTCATCTTTTTGTCAGCCTGTCTGGGTATAGCTACCCACTCAGGGCCTGCCCTGCCCATGTTTGATGAACCTCCTGGCTAATGGCCTACCTCCACACTTCCTGGATTTTGCCCCTTATATGGAAGGCCCACATTGCTAGCTCCTTTCTGGACATATACCTTCACAGTCTATCCCTGGAATGGCAGAGTCTGGCAGTAGTTGTGCTTTCCCTGTCAGTCCCATCGCAGAGACATAGCAAAGGGTGAGGGCAGAGGAGGACATTTGTCCTCAGGCATATGTCTCTGGGGATTCCACAAAGACCCTAGTTTTTCCTTTCTAACAGAGAGGGGCAGCGTAAAGGGAGGGAAGCAGAACCCTTTCCATTTGCCCCTGGCACTTCTGACTCTGGAGAGGACACCTCTCTGTCTTTTCCCAGCCTAGGTCAGCTTCCTGCTGCTTCACTACTACTTACACAGGACACCAATACTTCTGGGGTCACACCTGGCTGCAAGCAGGGTTCAAATAGAAATGGAAGTCCTCTGGAGGGGACGAGTGACTGGCCCACCTCCATTCTTCCTATGCCCTCTCTAATTCCTGGCCACTGCCTCAAATGCAGTTGTGGGGCAGCATGAGGAGGCCAGCCTGCAACATACAGAGAGAAGGAAGAGGGGATGGGCCACCTTGAGATCTACAGGCTGGAGCGAGACCATAAGAGCCTGGTTTAGGCATCTCTGCTTGGTAGCCTTCCAGAGGTTTAAGAGTTTGAGTTGTTTGGGATAAAACAGTCAATAGAAAACCTGGGATCTAGTCCTAGCTTCTCCTCTCACTCTGTGGGAAAGCAAAGCCCTTTCCTTTTTTGAGCCATAGAATCCTTCTCTGGAAGGTGGTGGCAAGAGTACCCATCTCACTGGACTATCCTGAGAATCAAGAGACACCTACACTGTGATGGAACAGCATCTTGTGTCATGAAAAACAGTGTGGAACCATATGCACTTTAGGAAGCCAAGAGATTTTCCCTCTCTCCAAGGCTCCTTAGCTATGTAAACTTGGAAGTTGCATACCTTTGAACAACCCAATGAAAGCAAGGAACCCACTTCCTATAAAAGCTCACAAAACATGGCACATCATTTCAAGAAGCCCTTCAACATCATGGGTCCCTTTCACAGGCCACCTGCAGGATAAGAAGCCCTGCCCTGTGTCAGTGGTTAGCCCCTTTTCTAGCTTGCCTCTGCTTACACACCTACAGGGAGGGGGAACTCACTCCCCTATAAGCAACCAATCCAGCTTTGCAGAGCTCTGCCTTTCCTTCTGCTCAGTTAAAACCTGCCCCTCTGGAGCATTTCTTAGAGACTTCCCTGCCCAAGGAATCTGAGAAATGCCTGGGGCCAGATGTGTGCAGGCTCTGGGCTATCTGGGCAGGAGGGACGGGGTTTCCTCCATTCCAAGCCAGACCAAGCTACTTTTCTGCTGCTGCTCCCAGGGGAGGATGCTGGATTTTCTGCCTCATAAAGTTGTCCTCCAAGTCACTGTGGAGCCAGTGTGTGGCCAGGCCCTGGCAGCCAGCTGGTCTGCTCAATGTCCACAGAGGAAGGAGGTGGCTGGGGCAGCCTGACAAGCCTTCTTCCTCTAGGATGAAACACTCTCAAAAGTGGCATTTAAGGCACCCTCCTACCCCAGCAACTCCCCTCTGTCATCTCCCCAGGATGTGACAATATCCCCATGAGAGCTCAGAAGCCAAATTTGAATGCTGATAGTAGCTACCCCATAGAGATGCAGGGAGTGTTATGTGAAGTGATGGATGTACAAAGCCTGGACTGTACAGAATAGCAGTTCCCTTCTTTCTTCTGTCCCTGCTCCCCATTGGGAAGCAACTGGAATAGGCATGGATTGATTATTTACTGGCCTGTGTTCCGGGCATGTTAGATCTTGATAAGAACCCCATCAATAGGTTCAACTTGGTTTCCCAGTTCACACAGCTGGCACTGGGTAATGAGGGATTTGAACCCAAGTCTGGCTTCCTCAAGCCCACATGTTGCCTTGCATCATTCTGCCTCCCAAGGAGGGAGGGTGATACCCTCCCATGTAAAGCAGCCTCTCCTTTAAGGTTCTTAAGGGCTGGACCTGACTCTTAGGGCCTGCTGGGCAATGACTGGATCCGTGTGTTTAGAGTAAACAAGAGGGCCCCTTCTGGCTTCACTGGGAGGCAGCAAATGGCCTGAGCATTCAGGTAGGCAGGAGAGGCCCATGAAAGGAGAAGCTTGTTCAGCTCAGATGAAGAGAGACTTACTTCTTGGGTGGCCAGATGAGGCCTTTGGTGACCTGGGCTGAGGGAAAGAACAGGGTGGAGTACCAGATTAGCCTGGGAAAGAAGGTGCTGTTGAGTTGGAGTAAGGTTCGCTTGCGGCCCCTGGGTGACTGGGCAGGGCAGGAACTGGGGCTCCTGTGCCTGGTGGGGCTGCCCTCCGAAGTGCCCTCTGTCAGCTTTAGCCTCTCTTGGTGCTCGCTCAGAGCCCAACTCAGCTCCAGGGAAGGCATTCCTACGCCTCGGATGGCAGAGCTGGCAGACTGTTGCCATGGCAGCCAGGAGACTAAGAAGAGGAACAGGAGAGAGGTGGCCTGGGGGTTGTTACAGAAGAAAGGTACTTCCTGGGTCCTCTGGTGTCCAATCTGAGAGGAAGTTGCAGTGCAGGGCTCATGGCTAGCGATAGAAGCTAGCCCACCCAGGGCCAGTCTCCTGGGGTGTGTGTGTGTGTGTGTGTGTGTGTGTGTGTGTGTGTGTGTATCTGTTTATCTGCCTATGTGTGTGGGGACACAGAAACTCTGGGGACCATCTGTGTGTATGGATATATGCGTATGTATACACTCATGTCAGTACACAGAGGCCTGGAAGGGCGGGGGCCTTGTATGTGTGTGTGTGTATCTTGTGTATGTTTCTTAAACAGTAAGGAGAGGAGGGACAAAGACAAAAGCCCAAAATGACTCTGGCTTTCAGAGGAGCCAGCCCGGTGTGGTGGGTGTGAGTGGGCCAGCCAGAGGCCTGATTGGAAACAGACTTGGCAAGGAGGGGCTGTAAATGCTTTTTTGCTGCCTGTCCTGAGAAATTTATGTCACACCCACTCCATCATCCTGGCGGGGGCAGCCTCTCCTAGCTGCCTGTGGTTCTGAACCTTTCAGTGCAACCGGCAACCACCATGGGGTTCTCTGAGCTTCTTCAGTCCCAGCCTGGAGTGGACCCCCACCCTGTAATGCCTTGAGGTTGACAGGGATGAGCTATGGGTGGGTGAGGAGAAGGAGGCGAGAACTTGACCTCCAAATATCCTTCTATCGCACAAAGCCTGGATGGATGTGTGTGAAGGGCAGACATTAGGGTTTGTGGTGCAAGGAAGGGAAGGAAGGAGAGGGACTGTGGTCTATTTCCAATATCTTCCCTGCCTTCTCCTCCTCTTAATGAGGAATAGAGACCCAGGACAGACAGAAAAGAGCAAGGGGATCCCTAAAGTAAGATTTGGAGATCTTTTGGGATACAGATGGAAACTGAAGGCCAGCAAAGGGAAGAGACTGGCCCAAGGTCACACATTGAGGGAGCCAATGGCAGTCTCCAGCCACCCTGCTGTATGTGGCCTTTCTCTCTACCTCCCAGCTGGAGAAACCTCCTAACCTAGAATTAAGCCCTGTCTTTTTCTTATCATGTTACTCCATCCTTATAATCTTCACCTGGTTTCCTTTTGTTCCTACAATAAACACAAGACCCTTGGACGTGGATTGTAGGGTCTGCTCTGGTAAAATCCCTGCATACCTCTCCATCCACATCCTTTACCAAGTTCTCTCCAGCCCCTGGGCCTTTGCACATGCTGCGACCTCTGATTGGGATAATTGTCTTTTCCCTTGTCTGTTTTCTTCCCACTTCTACTTCAGCACACAGCTCAAGTGTCTCTTCCTCAGGGAAACCTCACGTGTTTCTCAATGTTTCACTCTCCAGGCACTGGGGATCTATCTTTCACAAAACTTCTCACTGTTGCCATTTTACTTTTGTTGTGTTCTTTGTGATTAATGCCACTTCCTCACCATCCTCCATGAGGACAGGGACCACAGCTGCTTTTGCTCACCGAGGCTGCCCTAGTGCTCAGCATAGGCCTGGCAAATAACCAAGTGACAAGGACATCAGGAACTAATACTTGAGGCTTACCATGTGCCAGGCACTTTTCCAACTGCTTTACTTGGAACAGCACATTTAATCTTCACAAACTCTGTGAGGTAGTTACTATCATCCCCATTATACAGATGAGGAAAGTAGGGGCACAGAGAAGTTAAAAAACTAGACCAAGTTCACACAGTAAGTAGCACAGAGAATTTGAACCCGGGTAGCCTGTATCCTTAACTGCTCTCACTATAACCACTTACTTATAAATATTTGTTCACTACCAACTTTTGTTTGACTCTCTCCCACTCCAGCTGTATGGGAAGATGCCAATCTCTGAACACTTCCCTCGATCTTGGGGTGGGCTCTGGGCCCTCCCCAAGACTCCTGCCACCTGCCTATAGTCACTCCTGGCCTGCATCCCCTTTCTTAATCTCCCCATTCGCCACCACTAGCATCTGTCTGCTTCCTTGGATGACATGGGAAGGTTCTAGGGCTGGGCAATGCCCCTGAGTTTCAAGCAGCACTTTTTTACCCTGAATCACTCATTCTGGTCATTCTGTCTTAGAGTTCACCTACCTACTCTAATCTACTCAAGCCTCTGTTTTTCCTTCTGTAAAATAGAGAGTTACCGTACTACAGAGTAGCACTGAGCATTCACTGAGTTTGTGTGTGTTTGATAACTGCCAAGCATAAGACTCATACTAGTTATCACTTGTATTAATAACAATTAATAAGCAGTTACAACGTAAACTGAAACTCTTTTCATGGATTCGAGCTCCTGGAGCCCAGTGGGGACTGGAGAAGGAAAATAATACATGGGACTAACAGTGGATGTTCAGTGTGCTCCCCCTTCCCAACACTTGTCTGCCACCCTTCCCCTCTCGCCTGCCTTCTCAGCCCTGACACATGCAGGACAGGCTTTGGACTGGTTAAGAACCCCAATCCCTGTGTTGGGGAGGGGGTGAAGCTCTGTACCCCACTCTTCCCCTTCCTGTCAGCCACCAATCCATCTTCCTGTTTTTCGCCAGGCCAAGGGCAGGGAATGCAAGGCCCCTTCCAGCCCCCCAGGGCCCATGAGCCCTGCCCCCTCACCACCATGGCATCTTGAACAGAGCTGAGTCTATGGCTCTTGGTTGGGGGTGGCTGTGGGATGGGAGGCACAGAGAGAGGAGGGTTACAAAAGCTGCGCCTTGCTTTCCCAGTGGCCTCCTGGGGGCCAATGAATGCACAGAGCCATAGCCAGGGCAGGGCAATTGGAGTGGGAGACAGCCAGCGTGTTTTCATTTTGCTCTGTTTGTTTTCTGTTTAGATCAACTGCTCAGTTCTGGTTTGGGCCTTTGTGGGCTGATGGGGTTTGGCAGGTAAGAATTTCTGGGGCCACCCATCTCTGCCTTCCACAGCGCTGGGGCTCAGCTCCCCCAGCCCCTGCAGAAGTAGGAAGTCCAGCAGGCTCTACTTGCTTGCCAGCCTCATTCTTTCCATTTTCTCCATTTCTTTCTTTCCTTCTTTTTTACTTTTGTTCTTTCTCTTTCTGTATCTCTCTATTTCCTTCCTCTCCCCCTCCTTCCTTCTCCCTTCCTCTCATCTGGCTCTTGGAGTTTGTCACTGTCCCTTTTCTGCCTCTCTGTGCCTCTTTAATTCAGTAATTCTTTCTGTCTTGCCACCTTTCTCCTTTTTTCTCTATTTCTCCTCTTTTCTCTTTCTCAGAAGGAGAGAAGGAAATTAAATCTTGGGCATTGGGAGGTCTGAGTTCTGGCCCAACTTTCTCCCATTCGTTCTCTCTGAGTGAACTTTAGCACATCCTTTCCTATCCTGGGCCTCAGCTTCTCCATCTGCAAACTGAAGACGCTAACTTATGTGCCCTCCAAGAACTAAGCTAAAAATTTGGTGAGTATTTACTCTGTGTGGGGGGTAGGAGGAAGGGAATGGGCCAAATTCTTTCTTCAGTGAACAGGAGCTCAAAACAGTCTGGGCTGGCGGTCAGTGTAGCATCTCCTTGAGGAGTGAGGGGTTATGGGAAAGGGCAGAGATACAGGAGATACCCATCACTGGTGCCAAAACTGAATCCAAAGAATCTAAGGAACAGAGCTGGGGGCTGGGATCTGGAAACAAAGAGGCGCTGCTCCAACAATGGCAGACCACAGGACTAAAGAACAGAGTACCTGGTCTTGCTTCTTGGCCTGCCATCTGCTTTCCATGTGGCCCTAGATCAGGCCAAAGTCCTGTTGGCCCCCATCTTTGAGCCTGCTTCTCTTCTCATCAGGACATTTGTCCACTACCTTCTAGTGACTTAAGAGTAAAGGAGTTGGAGCTAGGGAGTGCCACACATCTCTGCATTGCCTCCTCTGGTCCCGTGGGCACCTTTGCCTTCATACTGATGAAACCAAACTCCTCCTCCACCCTACCCCACACCTCCTCCACCCTACCCCACACCTCCTCCTTCTCTGTGGTTCCTTTTGGCAGTCAATGGATGGCCATCTTCCCGGAAGCCTTGATTTGAGGACCTTGATCTGAACTCTTGCTTCCCCATCATCCCCAGATCCCACCCACCTCCAGGTCATGTGGGCTTTGTCTCTGTGGCACTCCTGCCCTCCCCACTACCACTGCCACTTGATGCTGTCACCACCCTCTCCTGCCCTGACTCCTGCCACAGCTTCCTTCTACTCTCTCTGTCTTCTGTCTCTCCACCTCCAACTCAGCCTCCACACAGCTTCCCAGGTGACCCCAATGTTTAGACCTCAAGATAACTTCAAGATTTTGGCTATTAGCAAAAAGACTGTTATAAACATTCATGTACGTGTACTTTAGTAACTGAATTGCTGGGTCATAGGATAAGCCTATGTTTGGTAGATGCTGCCTCAGTTTTCCAGGCTGTTTATATCAATTTATGCTCCTCTCCAGCGGTGCAGGATAGTTTTGGCTGTTCCTCATCTTCACCAAGGGTTGGCCATTTCCATTTTCTTTCGTTTTATCCATTCTGGTTGGTGTACAGTAGCATCTCATTATGATCTTATTTTGTACTTTCCTTTTGACTCATTAAATTGAACACCTTTTTGTGTTTATTGACCATCTTGATAGTCTTTACTTTGTGAAGTGTTTGTCAAAGTCCCTGTCACATTTTTCTACTGAGTTGCTTAATCTATTAGGATTCTGAGTCCTTTATCAGATATACTTGTTGGAAATACTTTCTCTCTTTCTGTGAATATTTTTTTCACCCTCTTAACACAATCTTTGGATGGATGGAAATTCTTTATTCATATATAGTCCAAATTATCAGTTCTTTCCTTCATAGATAGTATTTTTCCATCTTATTTAAGAAATCTTTGTCTACTCCAAGTGTACCAAGTTGTTACCCTACATTTTCATCTGAAAGCTTTATTGTTTTGCATTTCACATTTATATCTACAATCCATCTGGAACTGATTTGTGTATGTGATATGAGGTAGGGATCAAGATAAATTTTTTTCCACATGGCTATCGAACTGACCCAGTACCATGTTTTGTTTGTTTGTTTGTTTCCAATGTACTACAGTGTCATTTTGGTCATAAATTAGGTGACTGTGTATGTGTGGGTCTGGTTGGGAATTTTCTATTCTTCCCATTTGTCAGTTTCTAGCTCCTTATGCCAATACCACAATGCCTTACTTACTATAAATTTCTAGGTCTTGATGCCTGTTAGAATACTCCAGCTGTGTTCTTCTCCTTCAGGATTACCTAGGTTCTTCTTGGCCCTTTGCATTCCCATCTGAAATTTAGGACTAATCTGTCAGTTCCCATCACCCAAAAAAATGTTTGCTTGAATTTTTAAATGAGATCACATTGACTCTGTAGGTTAATTTGGGGAAAATTGACTTCTTTATAATATTGGGTTTTCTAATTTGTGAATATCGTTTATCCCTTAATTTATCAATATTTAAGTCTTCTTTAATTTCTTTCCACAATATATTTTTAGTTTTCTATGTAGAGGATTTTCCACATCATTTATTAGATTTATTCCTAAATATTTTATGTTTATATTTTTATAAATGGTAAGGTTTTTAAAACTTTCTCTTTCTATTTTTTGCTGGCATATAGAAATAAATGGGCTTCCCTGGTGGTTCAGATGGTAAAGAATCTTCTGGTAATGCAAGAGATCTGGCTTCAATCCCTGGGTCAGGAAGATCCCTTGGAGAATGAAATGACAACCCACTCCAGTATTCTTGCCTGGAGAATTCCATGAACAGAGGAGCCTGGTGGGCTACAGTTGGCAGGTCACAGAGTTGGCCACGACTGAGCAACTAACACACTTAGAAATAAAATTGGTCTTTTTGATATTGACTTTATAACCAGTAATGCTTCTAAATTAACTTATGAATTCTAATCATTTGTCTATAGATTCTTCTGGATCTTCTAAATACACAACCATATCAAATGCAAATAATGGCAATTTTCCTTCTTCCTTTTAAATCGAACTTTTTTTGCTTGCCTTACTGCACTGACTAGGATTTCCAGTACAACATGGAATAGTAACAGTGAGAGTGAGATTCTTGTCTCACACCTATTCTCAGTGTATGAAAGCTTGCAATATTTCACCATTAAGTATGTTGTTTGCTGAAGGTTTTGATAGATGCCCTTTATCAGGTTAAGGAATTTCCTTTCTATTCCTAGTGTGCCAAGAGTTTTATCATGAATGGGGTGTTGAATTTTATACAACATTTTATGCATCTATCATAATTTTACTCCCTTTTCCTCTTTAGGTAAACTACAAGGATCCATTTTTGATTGGTAAGCCACTCTTAAATTCCTAGGTTAAAACTCATTTGGTAACCAACACAACATTGTAAAGCAAAAAAAAAACTCATTTTGGTCAGGATGAATTTTTTTTAATACATTACTGAATTTCATTTGCTAATTTCTTAAAGTAAACTTTTTAAATTTTGTGACCATTGTAGATTTATATGCAGCTGTAAGAAATAATATAGGGAGGTCCTATGTAGTGACTAAACAACAACAAAAATGTACCCATTACCCAGTTTCTCCCAATGGAACTATCTTACAAAAATATGGTACAATATCACCAGCAGGATAGTGACATTGATACAGTCAAGGGAGAAAAGAGTTCCATCATCACAGGGATCCCTCTTGTTGCCCTTTCATAGCTATGCCCACTTCTTTCCCAATCTATCTCTTCTTTGACCCCTGCCAACCACTCATATCCATTTCCATAATGGATTCATAAAGTATGTAACCATGAGATTGGCTTTTTCACTCAGCAAAATCCTGTGGAGATTTATCCAAGTTGTTGTGTGTATCAGTTGTGTGTTCCTTTTGTTGCTGAGTAGTGTTCCATGGTGTGGATGTACCACAGTTTGTTTATCCACTCACCCATTGAAGGACCTCTGTGCCATTCCCAATCTGGAGCTATTAGAAAGAGAGCTGCTATAAATATTCATGTACACATTTTTGTGTGAACCTTAATTTTAAATTCTCTCATATAAATGTCTAAGTATGCAATTACTAGGTCATATGGTACTTGTATGTTTAGTTTTATAAGAATTGCCAAACTGTTTTGCAGAGTGGCTATGCCACTTTATAGCCCCACCAGCAATGTATGAATGATCTGGTTTCTCCACACCCTCTTTAGTATTTGGTATTGTCACTTTTTTTTCACCATTGGATAGCTATGTAGTGATAGCTCATTGTGGTTTTAATTTGCATTAATTTGCATTAATGATGTTGACTAACTTTTCATGTGCTCATTTGCCATCTGTATATCCTCTTTGGTGAAATATCTCTTCATGTCTTTTGTCCGTTTTCTAATTGGATTGTTTCTTTTGTTTTGTCTTGTTTTGTTTTACTGTTGAGTCTTAAGAGTTCTTTATATATTCTACATGCAAGGCCTATGTCAAATGCATGGTTTACAAATATTTTCTCTGTTTGTAGTTTGTCCTTTCATTAATTTCTTTACAGAACACAAGTACTTGATTTGATGAAATCAAACATCCATTTTTTTTTTCTTTTATGGATCATGCTTTTGGCTCGTATTTAAGAATTCTTCACCAATAATTAAGTTCTGAGAACTTTCTCCCATGTTTTCTTCCCAACGATCTGCAGTGTTATGTTTTATATTTAAATCTATGATTCTATAAACAAAAATCTATAGACAAAAATTTGGTTAATTTTTGCATAACATGTGAAATTTAGTCTAAGGTTTATCTTTTTGCCTGTGAATGTCTGATTGTTCCAGCATCATTTGTTGAAAAGGTGATCTTTCCTTTACTGATATACTTCTGCACCTTTATTGAAAAAACCAGTTGGGTATATTTGGTGCAGATCTGTTTCTGAGTTCTCTTTTTCTTCCCCTGTTCTGTATATCTCTTCTTCTGCCAATATCGCATAGCCTTGATTATAGTAGCTATAAGGTAAGCTTGAAAATCAGATAGAGTTATTCCTAACACTATATCTAGTTCTTTTGCCCTTCCATATAAGTTTTAGAATAATTTTGTCTATATCTATTAAAATAGCTTGCTGGAATTTTGGTAAGAATAGCGTTAAGTCTATACATCAGTTTGGAGAAAATTGACGTCTTTATGTTCAGTCTTCTGATCCATGAATACCAGTGTGTCTCTTTATTTGTTTATATCTTCTTTGATTTCTTTTATCAGCATTTTAAAATTTTCAGCATACAACTCCTGCACATGTTTTGTTACATTTACACCTAATTATTTCTTTTTTATTTTTGGAGAGACTGTAAATGGAATTGCATTTAAAATTTGAGTGTTCACATGTTCATTGCCAGTATATAGAAATATAACTGATTTTTTCTTCGTTTATCTTGCATCCTGTGACTTTGATGAATTTACTCATTAGTTCTATATTCCTTGGGATTTTCTATGTAAACAATCATATCATCTGCAAATGAGAGCCATTTTATTTCTTCCCTTCCAATATGTACGCCTTTTCTTTTTTCTTTTACTTTCTATTCTCTATTTACTTCTTTCCTTATTGTGCTGACTAGAACTCCATCACTATTTTGAGTAAGAGTGGACATCCTTGCCTTGTTCTCAATCTAGGCTTAAGAGCATTCTTTAATGGTCTTTCACCATTAAATATGTCAGCTGTAGAATTTTGTAGATGGTCTTTATCAAGTTGAAGAAGTTTACTCTCTTCTCAATATTTGAGTGCTTTTTTAAAGGAAAGGGTGTTAGATTTGGTAGAATGTTTATTCTATACCAATAAATTCATTGATTTTCCTTTCTTAGCCTATTGACATGGTTGATTAAATTCACTGATTTCCAAGCATTGAACCAGCCTTGCATTCCTGAAATAAACCCTACTTGGTCATGGAGTATGCCTCTTTTTATGTAATAGTGAATTTTATTTTTTGGTATTTTGTTGAGAATTTTTATATTTTCATGAAGAATGTTGGTCTCAGTTTCCTTTTTGTGTACTCTCTTCATCCAGTTTTCATGTCAGGGCAATGCTGGATTCATAAAATGAATTGGAAAGTCTCTGCTCCTCTTTCTTTTTCTGGAAGAGATTAGAATTTGTTTTTATTATTCTTTAAACTTTTGGTAGGATTTTCCAGTGGAACCATATGGCCCTCAAGATTTCTTTGGAGGGATGTTTTTAATTACAAGTTCAATTTCTTTGATAAATATCCAAATTATCTGTTTTATACTGGATGAGTTGTGGTGGTTTGTGCTTCCTGAGGAATTAATCCATTTCATCTAAGCTGTGAAGTTTGTATGTGTAGAGTTGTTCATAGTGTTCCCTTTATATCCTCTTGATGTCTGCAAGGTCTGTATTGATATCCTGTGTTTCATTCCTGATACTGGTAATGTGTATCTTCTCTTTTTTTCTTTGTCAATCTTGCCAGAGATTTGTCAATTTAATTGAAATTTTCAAAGAACCATGTCTTTGTTTCATTGATTTCTCACCCTTGCCGTCCTGGTGTATATCACTTGGTCATGATGCATTATTCTTTTAATATATTTTTATACCATTTCCTAATATTGGTTTTGGATTTTTTTCATCCATGTTTATAAGAAAGACTAAGCTGAAATGTTCTTTTCTTATTATGTTTTTACCTAGTTTTGGTGTCAACATTGTCTAGGTTTTTTTGGCTAGCCTCATAAATAGAGTTGGGAAGCTTTCCTGCTTTTTGTATTCTCTGGAAGGATTTGTGTAATATTGATTTTACTGGATACATAGAATTTTGTGCACTTATGTATGTTTAGGGGCAAATAGTTTCATCTCTATGCATGGAGCTAGGTGGAGCATGGTAACATATTTTTGATCCTTTACCATCTGCCAGACACCATGCTAGGAATTTTACATTCATTATTTCATTGTTTCCTTATAAAAATCTCACTCAACAACAATTTTTATACTTGCCTCTGAGATCAGAAAACTGAGATTCATCGACTTGCCTAAGATTGTACAGATGTGGGATTCAAAGCTAAGTCTTATTTGTTGACCTCTTACTACTGCAGTCTAAGCACTGTGCCCTGGGATGGTCATCTGCTGCAGCACTGAATCTTTCCAACAGCTCAGTGAGAATCATCCTGTTTCTCACTGTAGAGATGAAGATGTGGAAGCTCAGAGAAGTTGAGAAACTTGACCAGGCTAAACATCTAGGACATGACCAAGCTGGGCCCCAGGGTGATATGTTGCCATTCTGCAGCCAGAAAAGGTGTTCTTTGTGCTGCTGTGCCCAGAATGTTCCTCTCATGACAAGCACATTTGTATGTGTTAGTGACTGCCACCATTGTTAGCAGCTCGGGGAAAAGGAGGGGCACATAGGGCAGGACAGCTGCTGACCCCAGGTTTCAGGTGAAGCATTGAATCAAAGCTGAAGACAGAGCTGGGGAGCTAGGCTGCTGGGCAGCTGGAAGAAAAGGGCTACAGAAACTGGCTCCTGAGACTGTGAGACTGGAAGGCGGCTTGGCAGATGCCCACATGGACCAGGACACAGGGTAACAGGTAGGAGGGTGGTTTGGGGGCTAGAAGATCTGGACTCTGGTAGGTGACAGTGCCACCCTTCTATCATTTCCTAGGCTAGGGCTGGCTAGACTAAATTTCCTTCATTTTTGCAAAGCCAGACCTGAGCCACTACTAGCTCCTAGGAAAGAAGAGAGAGTGGAAGAGAAAAGAGAGATGCCCTGACACCCTAGCCACAGCCAGAGGCATGGGGATCAAGTCTAGCCTTGAAGATATGGCAAAGAACAAAAGGTCCTTACAGATTACTTGGTCCAGTCACCCCACTGTCTAGGAGGAAACCAAGGCCCAGAGAAATGAGGATGAAGTGACTTATTTATCCAAGGCCACACATAACCCTAAACAACCACCTGGAGGAGAGCAAGGGCCCAGACTGGTGCATGGGGCAAGTAGGGTGTGTGTGTGTGTGTGTGTGTGTGTGTGTGTGTGTGTGTGTGTGTGTGTGTTGAGCTTCCTTCTATACTGTGGTGGAGATAGCACAAATTATGAAGCCTGACTCCTCCGCGTATTAACTTGTGATTCTAGAAGCAAGTTACTAGAATGCTCTGGGCCTCAGTGTCTTCATCTGTAGTAACTACTTCTTAGTGTTGCATACAGATAAAATAAGTTTATACATATATATATTTATATATATATATATATATATATATACATACATATATATATATACATATATATAAAGAAAGAAAGAAAGTGAAGTCGCTCAGTCGTGTCCAACTCTTTGAGACCCCGTGGACTGTAGCCTGCCAGGCTCCTCTGTCCATGGGATTTTCCAGGCAAGAATACTGGAGTGGGTTGCCATTTCCTTCTCCAGGGGATCTTCCCAACCCAGGGATTGAACCTGGGTCTCCCACATTGCAGGCAGATGCTTTATCCTCTGAGTCACCAGGGAAGCATATATATATATTTATATTAAACACTTAGAAGTGTGTCTGGCACATCAGAAGCATTATATAAGTGTTATTGCTATTACTAGAGGCCCTTGGATGGGGTAGAAAGTACAGGGCTCAAGAGTCAGCCTGCCTGTATTCCTTTCCGGACTGCCCCATGGACTGTATGGCTTTAGGCAAATTTCTTCTTTCTCTGTGAGTCAACAGCCTCGTCTGCAATACATTTAATATGGAACTGGTAAGAATCTCTCGTTTCCAGGGTTGTTGGAGAATTTGGTGCTATGACTTGGACAGATCGCCAGGCTCACCGAAGGCCTTGGAGAAAAGATCACTCATAACTGCTGCGGGTCATTCTCCAGGTTTCTGCCCCACACCCTTCAGGCTGGATATCAGAGCTAGGCAAGAGCGCCAACCCTTGAAGTTTCAGGCCCTGCAGCCTCTGCTCCTGCTCTCAGGGCAACTTGCTGACTTGACAACTTCCTTTCTCCTCCTAGGACTTGGGGCTAAGGGAGCTTTGAGGGCCATGACCCTGGAGGCCCCAATTCCCCACCGATGGCCATAGGAAGTGGAAAGATAGGGCCTGATTGCAGAAGATCTCCATCTAGTCTGGCAGGGACCACTTGCCTCAAAGTCTCTTCTCCATCTAACCCTGTTCTGGGGCTCAGTGAAGCTGAAGTGGCCAGTGAGACAATCAGAGATTCACAGGCCTAAACAGAGACCACTCCCTGTCCCCACACAGTTTAATTCAGGGGAGAGGACCCACAGAGCTAGAAATAATAAGGAATGTGGACAAGGCAACATAGCAATGATTACCATTCTATAGAGTCAGAAGCTGTGTCTCAAAAATATTAAATGCAGGGTGAAGATCACAACCCAGATTTCCTAAATGTTGTCCTTTCAAGAACCAAGGCAGGTCAGAGCTGGAACAGATACTAGTTTAGGAAACACTTGAGTTTAATCCCATTTTGTAGGTAAGTAACACTGAGGCCCAGAGAGGGAAAGAGACTTGCCCAGGATTAAAAAGGTGTTAGTGGCAGAAGTGGGACCCAAACCCAGGGCTCCTAATCCCTTGACCAGGGCTCTTCCCATGCCCCACAGCTGCAGAGGGAGTGGCAGTGGGCCTCAAAGCCTCAGTGGTGAAGGGTATGAGGGGGAGGACCCCAAGCAGTGTACTGGGATGCTTTTACCTCCCATGCAGCCAGAAGCGCTGTCTTCCCACCACCCTGGTGCTCTGAGACCCCTGTCTCACTTACCTTACCAGCTCCCTGCAGAAGACATCACTGAGCCTTAAAGAGGGTCAGAGACCTGAGTTCCAAGCTGTGTGTTCTCTCTCTGGGCTTCTGCGTCACCAACTTTCAAAGAGTAAGTGTAGAGTGTGGGGCAGGGAAGGACTGGTTGAGTCACAGCATTTAAATTAACTGTAGAGCTGGGGAAAATCCTGATGCCCAGGCCCTTCCCCAAACTCATGAATTCAGAGTCTCAGGGGTGGGCCTTAGGCTTGAGTGGCAGGTTTAATTCGCCTGGAGATTCAAATGAGCAGTGTGCTGGAGGAGATCTCCAAGGGCTTCTCTACCTAACTTCTGAGATTCCATGACCAACACAGGGTGTCTTGGGTTGAGGGGAGGCAGTGGCCTTGACAGCTCCTCTCCCACAGCCCTTACAGTGAGCATGCCAGCCCAAACTATAGGCCATTTTCCCAGGGTTAGAAAATTGCTTTGGGGTTTCCGGCACTGTCTGCATTCCTCCTGGGATGCCGCTCCTGTGGTAGGAGTCTGCCTGTCCACGCCCCTCCGCCTCCTCTCCCCCTGACCCCCCACCCCCTCCCTGGGCTGGCTGACTCCATGTGGCAGAGAAACAGTGCAGGCTCTGGAATCACAAGAAGCTTAGGGTAAAGGTCCTGCTTCACCATGAGGAGCTTTAGAGCCTCAAACAAATCATTTCACCTCCCTAAGCCTCAGCTTTCTCATTTCTAAAATAGGGATAGTAACAGTACTTGGCTCACATTTAGTCTATTAAGCTCAGAGTCCTGCTCCAAGGAGTGTTCCACGAATTGTGATAACCTGATGCCCCAGGGGAAGCCCAGCTCCTGGCTCCCTCAGAGGAACCCAGGGCAAACCGTTCTGCTCTCACTTCCAAGACTCAACACTCAGGGAGTGGAAAATGTGCCTTCTGCATTTGGTTCTTTCTAGTTCACGAGGCATGTCCTCTTCTGCTTTCTTGTATGGCCTTCTCAGCAAGACCAGGAGAGAGGAATTATAATCCCTACCTTATAGGGAATGAAGACGGAACTCAGAGAGTCAGACACTTGCCCCCCAGTCACCCACTTCAGAATTGGTAGTGCTGAGGTTTGAACCCAGGGCTATCTGGCTCCAGACCTCAGAATGTATCATCACTGTCTTAACCTGGCTAGAGCAGGGGAAGTTCTGCTCTACTGGGCAAGGCCTACACTGACATTGAGCTACTTCAATATGGGTTTAAATGCCTTTTGAAGGTGACTTGGAGATCTAAGGGCCAGACAATCAGAGGTCAGACACACATACACACATGCACATACAGAGAGTAGTGTGGAAGTCAATGACAATTATTGCATAATTGTTGCTAGCAAGGTTAAAATAGATGCTCCACAACCACCATGGAAGGAGGTCGAAAGTGAAAGTCGCTCAGTCGTGTCTGACTCTTTGTGACCTCATGGACTGTAACTCACCAGGCTCCTCTGCCCGTGGGGATTCTCCAGGCAAGAATACTGGAGTGGGTTGCCATGGCACTCCAGTGGGTTGGATCTTCTCAACCCAGGGATTGAACCCAGGTCTCCTGCATTGCAGGTGGATTTTTTACCATATGAGCTACCAGAGAAGCCCAAGAATACTGGAAAGTGTAGCTCATCCCTTCTCCAAGGGATCTTCCTGACCCAGGAATCATACTGGGGTCTCCTGCATTGCAGGCAGATTCTTTACCAGCTGACCTACCAGAGAAGGAGGTTGGCAAGTTGATATTTGATGAGAAGAATGGTAATGGATGAGCCCACTACACCCTGAGGGTTCTGACAGCTTCTTACACACACACACACACATACACACACGTGTGAGAGCAATAATAAAGCTAGCAACAATCAGTCCTTGTTTGTGTATAGCTTTACAACATATGCAGAAGAGTTTTCTCAAGTATATTATCTCATTTCCTCCAGCAATGTATTCATTCAACAAATATTTATTGAGCACCTACTATGTGCCAAACACTGTTCTAGGTGCATGAGATACATCAGTGAACAAAATAGGTATGTGAATATCTCTCTCCTTGAGAAGCCTGTAATCTAATGAGAAGGGCAAAAAGTAAAGATAAATAAAATATATCACATGGTTGATGGTGATAAGTGCTGTGGAGAAAAAAAGTAAAGCAGGAGGAAAGAAGGTCAGGGTATCTGAGGGTGAGGTTGCAAGTTTAGCTACCATGGCCAAAAAAGTCACACTCAGAAAGCAACATTTGAGAAAACTCTGAAGGAAATAAGGAAGTGAATCACAGATGTCTGTGGACAATCCATTCTAGGCAGACAGAACAGTCCATACAAAGAACCTGAGTCGATTGTGTGTCAGAAAGCTTTGAGGAAATACAAAGAAGCCCGTGCCGCTAGACTTGAGTAAGCAAAGGGCAGCATATGAAGGCAGAAAGATAAGGAACAACCAGATTGCAGAGAAATTTTGGCCACCATGATGACTTTGGCTTTGCTTGTAGAGAGGTGGGGAGACTTGGGACCTGATTTGGGCTTCACTGGATCCCTCAGGCTTAGATCCTTCAGGTACAAAGAATGGGCTGTGAGGACAAGGACCTTTAGGGTGGTCTAGAGGATGGAGATGGTAGACATGGAAAGTGGTTGGATTTTGGGTGTATTCTAAAGATAGAGACAAGAGGTTTTGCTGACAGATGGGATGTAGGAGACTAAAGAAAACAAGGAGTCAAGGGGGTAACTCACATGGTATGAAGTCCACACGTCTCTACCTCTGCTGTCACCACTTTGGTCTGAAGCACCAGCACCTCTCGCTGGGACCTTGCCAATGGCTTCTTCACTGGGGCTCCTTCTCCCAGTCCTCCCCCCTACAATCTACTCCCCATTCAGCAGCCAGAAGGATCCTTTTAAAATGTAAACCAGGCCATGTCACTTTCCTCCTTAAAACCCTCCTGTGGTTTCCCATGACACTTAGAAAAAAGTCCAAGGCCCAGATGAGCTGGCTCTTGTCTGCTTTTCCAATAATTACTGATCTTTCCTGCCTATATCCCTAGGCCCTGCTCTGCTCCAACCTGCTCTGCTCTTCCATAAACTTCCAAGCTCATTCCCACCTTGGGACCTTTGCATCTGCTGTTTTCACTACCTGGAATGTTCTTTCTCCTTTCATTCTTCAAGTCTCAGCTGAGATGTCACCTCCTGAGAAAGATCACATCCTGCACCATCACTTTATCTAAATTAGATTTGTCATTCTGAGTTTTCTCTCTCATAGCCCCTTCCTTTTAAAAAAAAAACAAAAACAAAAACTCCCTTCCTAACACATTCCATGGATGATACATTGATTTGCATGATTTTTGTCTCCTTCACTAGACTGTCAGTTCCCTGGGAGCAAGGGCAAGACCATGCAGACTTGGTCACCCCTGTATCTTGATGCCTGGTTCTAAGACAGGCACACAGCATTAGTGAGTCTGTGTGTGTATGTGTGTAGCAAGGCATTAAGTGATTTACAGGCATATGTTCATTTAATGGGGGCTTCCCAGGTGACTGAGTGGGTAAAGAAACCTCCTGCAATGCAGGAGACACAGAAGATGCGGGTTTGATCCCTGGGTTGGGAAGGTCCCCTGGAGGAGGGCATGGTAACCCTCTCCAGTGTTCTTACCTGGAGAATCCCACAGACAGAGAGGCCTGGTGGGCTACAGTCCACAGGGCCGCAAAGAGTTATACACAACTGAAGCAACTGAGCATGCCTGCACGCTCATTTAATACCTACAATAAGTCTATGAAATAGATATTGCTATTATCCCATTTTATAGATGAGGAAACTGAGGCACAACAGATATCACAAGGTTTACAAATGGTAGAGCCAAGATTTAAATTCATGTCTGTTTGACCCCACCACCTGTATGTACCCTTCATCACACACACAGTGGGTGCGGTCTGGAAATATTTTCTTTTTTTAAATAAAGAATCAAAATGTTAAAAAGTTAGGCTTAAACTTAGGTGCATCAGATGTGAAATTTACATTTGACCTCCACTTCTTAGACTGACATAAAAGAGTGCCCCATATTATTTTTGATGAGATTGTTCAAAGAACGTGATCTCTGGAGCCGAGCAGATCTAGTCTCAAACCCCTATCCCACTGGTTAGTATGTGACCTCAAGCAAGTCACTTCACATCTGTGAACCTGTTTCGTCATCTGTAAAATGAGAATGATAGTCACCCCCTACTTCTCATATTTGCTGTCAAAAGTGTGACTTTGTTCAAGACTCTAAGTCTGTTTCTTCCTCCAGCATTCTTGAACTTAGTGACATTCTATGATTAATCTTAAAGAGATGGGAATATCAGACCACTTGACCTGCCTCCTGAGAAACCTGTATGCAGGTCACGAAGCAGCAGTGAGAACTGAACATGGAACAACAGACTGGTTCCAAATCGGGAAAGGATTATGTCAAGGTTATATATTGTCACCCTGCTTATTTAACTTATATGCAGAGTACATCATGAGAAACGCTGGGCTGGAGGAAGCACAAGCTGGAATCAAGATTGCTGGGAGAAGTATCAATAACCTCAGATACACAGATGACACCACCCTTACAGCAGAAAGCAAAGAACTAAAGCACCTCTTGATGACAGTGAAAGAGGAGAGTGAAAAATTTGGCTTAAAACTCAACATTCAGAAAACTAAGATCATGGCTTCTGGTCCCATCACTTCATGGCAAATAGATGGGGAAACAGTAAAAACAGTGAGACACTTTTTTATTTTTTGAGCTCCAAAATCACTGCAGATGGTGACTGCAGCCATGAAATTAAAAGACACTTACTCCTTGGAAGAAAAGTTATGACCAATCTAGACAGCATATTAAAAAGCAGAGACATTACTTTGCCAATAAAGGTCCATCTAGTCAAAGCTATGATTTTTCCAGTAGTCATGTATGGATGTGAGAGTTGGACTCTAAAGAAAGCTGAGCACCGAAGAATTGATGACTTTGAACTGTGGCGTTGGAGGAGACTCTTGAGAGGAGTCCAACCAGTCCATCCTAAAGGAAATAAGTCCTGAATATTCATTGGAAGGACTGATGCTGAAGCTGAAACTCCAATACTTTGGCCACCTGATGTGAAGAACTGACTCACTTGAAAAGACCCTGATGTTGGGAAAGATTGAAGGTGGGAGGAAAAGGGGACAACAGAGAATGAGATGGTTGGATGGATTCAATGGACATGAGTTTGAGTAAGCTCCAGGAGTTAGTAATGGACAGAGAGGCCTGGCGTGCTGCGGTCCATGGGGTCCCAAAGAGTCGGACACGGCTGGGCAATTGAACTGAACTGATGATTAATCTCAGTCTAGCCTGCTGGAGTTTCCTTCACCCATCTAACTTGTTCCTCTGTTCATAAACCCATCCATCAATCCACTCATCAGTACTGATGAAGCCCGCTGTTGTATACCAGGCTATCTGATAGCCCATTAACTCCAGAAGAAAGTAGGATATTAACAAAGATTGGAGTCTAAGGTTCAAATAGCATTTGAGGTCTCTGTCAAGTCCCATGTGACCAATAGGAGTGTGGGCCTAGTGCTGCCTATTGGGTGGAGGCAAGCAAGCTGGCCTGAGGGTTGTGGCATGCACTCTTTTTAAGGATTGTAATTGTGTTGGCTCCCCCTCTTGATCCCACTGCGTCACATAAGGTAATTTCTGACTATTTTCTCACCTGCTCCTGTGCTGTGAATGTTCTTGAATATAATTTGAACTTTAGCCTGTAGGTCACATAGTTTCAAGCAAGGGTATGACAAGATCATATTTGCTTTATAGAATGACTTTTCTGATCCGCAGTGTCTACTGAGTCACAGGGTGCAGAATTGAAAGCAGAGAAGACAATGAGGAGACAGCTGTACTAGTATCCATGAGAGAAGATGGATCACTGACCTCAGGTAGCAGCAGTGGAAATAGAGACAAGTAAATGATTCACAAAGTGTTTAAGAGGTAGACAAACTTCATGGTGGTAGTTGAATGGACTTGTGGGTGAGGAAGAGAGAGATGTAAAATATGGAGCCTAGCTTTCTGATTTGGACAACTGGGGATCACTCCAGATGCCTCACCGTGGAGGCCTGGGACAGGAGAGTGACAGAAAACTCGGTGGTCTTGACCTTTTTGGTCAAGACCAAGCAGCTTTCTTGGCATTTGCCTCTATTATTAGCAAATATTTTTCTTTTTGTGGGGCCACAACCCCTCAGTTCTGTCCTACTCAGCCACAGAGGTAATGGCATGCTGACAGGTCCATTTGCTAACACACCTTCATTTAAAGGGGCTCGTTGGCCCCTTGGTAACCTAGAAAATTCTCACTCTGGAAGTCTCTTCTTTCCTCTTTTTCTCTCCATATTTTTCTCTCTTTTCTCTCTTCTTTCTCTTCCTCTACTTCTCATTCTGTTCTTTCTCACACACAGATATTCTCACATCCTTCCTTATACACACTCACATATACAACCTTGGGAAGACATCTGAATGCCTATGTGTACCTGTCTCTGTGTGTGCATGAACAGGAATGGGGGGTGGGGTGGGAAGGAATGGAAGCATTAAGTGCAAACTTTTAAAAAATGTTGATTTCCGACCATACTCTTACTTAAGGGCCAAAGAGGAAGCCCATGGAAAACAAGTTGTCTGGAACCAATGAGAAGTTCATCTACTCATCCAACAAACACTTCCAGCGGGCCTCTTCAATGCATAGTCTAGGTTGGACCAGTCTGTAAAAATTATAGAAGTGAGTAAGACAGACAACCACTTCCCCAAACTGCCAGGATGTGATCAGAGAGGTTACCGTGGAGGGAGTTACCAGTTGCCTGCCTGGATGGCAAATTCAGAAAGACTTTACAAAGGAGTTGCACTTTGAAATGGGCATTGCAGAGTGAATAGAAGTTCATCATGTTTATAAAAGTGTAAAGACATTCTAGGTAGAAGGAACAGCATCATAGGCAGAGACCTGGAATTGTGGGACAAAATAGAAAGTAGTTCACTGAGACTGAGTAGTAGACTACAAGTGGGAGAAAGTAGTTGGAAATGGAAGCTGGAGAAGGTTTGGCTCTTAATGGCACATGAGCAAATTTGAATGGTAGGCAGTTAATTAATATAGCAAACTTGGAAGGCCCCTCGGCAGCTTCTATCAACATTTCAGGTACCCGACCTTTTGACACAGCAGTTTCAGATCTCAGTGTCTGCCTCGTAGAAACACTTGACACTGGGATAACAGCATTTTAACAGCATAAAGTAAAATATATAAAACTATGAATAGCCACGAATAGGGAACTGGTTAAATAATATGTTTGTTCATCCTCATCCCCACTAAGGAATATCATGAGACAGTTATAATAAAAAGAAAAAAAGTAGAGCTCTTGAGGATAGAACAAGAGTAAATAACATTTTTAAAACTGCAGCAAAATGCACTGGTATACATCCATATGTTTCCTAGCTCTATCAACTGACAGAGCCTAAAACCAATGACATCATAGTAGCAATGAGCATACCTAGTAACTAAATCTTGGTTTCTAACACTAATCATCCAATAAAAGGTGCCAGCCTCCTTGGAGAAATGGCTGAATGAGACTTGGAGTGGGGAAAGTTCAAGAGAAGCCTGAACCATTCTGTGATGCCAGAAAATAAGGAAGTATCTGGAAAAGAGTGTGGGCTAGACAGAATTTAAAAGCCAAGCTAAAGGTGGTCCTAATAGCCAAAGTGAGAAAAACTTGAGCAGAAAATAAATAATTATGGTGTTAGACTTTATATATATATACATATATATATATATGTATTTAAATTTTAGAATAGGTCTAAATTACAGAAAAGGTGCAAAGATAATACAGAAAGTTCCCATATACCCCACATCCAGTTTCCCCTATTATAAACATCTCACATGAGTGTGGTTCATTTGTAACAATTAATAGAGAAACATGGATACATTATTATTAACTAAGGTCTATAGATTTTTACTTAATGACTTTTATCTGTTTCCAGTGCCCCATCCAGGATCCACATTACATTTAGTTCTTATGTCCCCTTAGGATTCTCTTGTCTGTGACAGTTTCCCAGACTTCCCTTGCTATTGATGACTTTGACAGATTTGAGGAGCATTGGCTGAGTATTTTGTAGAATGACCCCCAATTTGGATTTGAAAAAAGCATGATGATTGTCTCATGATTCAAGTGGGGGATGGGTGTGAGGAGGTCTATCACAGAGGTGAAAAACCCTTCTCAACACATATCATTGATGTACTCTCTCTATTGATTGCTGATATTCAGTGGGATCACCTGGTTGAGGGAGTGTTTGTCAGGTTTCTCCATATTACTTTTTCCCCATTTTCACACTGTTCTCTCTGGAAAGAAGTCACTACGTACAACACATAATTAAGGAGAGGGGAGTAATACTCTACTTTCTTGAACGAGGAGATAATATTGGATTTTAACCCATAGAATAAATGAAGTAGCCATTGGTTCTTATTAACACTAATAAATAAATGAATAAATAAATAAATGAAGGAGAAGGGACAGATTTTCCTTACAGTAAAATTCCAATTAAGAAATGTAGAAAGAAAGAAGGCTATAGAACATGACTATAATTATTTATGGGATGGCATCACAGTAATAAATGTTGATGCACCAACAGGTGCTACAATTAATAAACAAATGTGGAGTGCTTGAGGGAAAATGAGATTTTCAGAGTCTCCAAATATCTTCCCAAGGTATTTGTCAACTACATATCAAAAGGAAATATAGTAACTTTAAGGAAAGCCAGCAGACAACAACTTAATCAAATGATCAAAGTAAATATCACCAGTAATGAGACATATGGACATCACAAACCTCTTGGAATGATGTGCCAAGAAGGACCCAACATCATATCTGTGGTGTATAACCTCACTCTAGTCATGAGAAAACTTCAGGCAAACTGAAGCTGAGGGATGGTCTAGAAAACACCTGACTAGTACCTTTCACAAGTGTCAAGATCATGAAAGATGAACAGACTGAGAAACTGTCATAGATTGGAGGACACTGAGAAACAGCAACTCAAAACAATGTAGTTCTGGATAGGATCCTGGAACAGAATTTTAAAAAAGAGGACATTAGTGGGAAAACTGGTAAAACTCAAAGATGTGTAGTTTCCTTAATAGTATGACACCAAGGTTCATGTCTTGGTTTTGATCATTGCACTAAGGTTATATAAGATGTTAATATCAGGGGAAGCTAGGTGAGGGGAATACAGGAGTTTTCTGTTCTATTTTATTCAACTTTTCTCTAAATCTAAAATTAGTTCAAACTAAAAGATTTTAAAAGTTGGAGCATAAAAGATTGAGGGCAGATACCTGGAAGGACTCTAGTGGCAAAAACACGAGATGTTTCAGTGAATTTTTGAAGGGTGCATGTCTCAGACAGTTAAAGAAAAGAGCCAGGGAAGAGGCCTAGGAGTTGCACCATTGGGTTCTCAGAGATCCTAAGAATGTTCTGGCCCCCTTGGGACCTAGGATTAGGAGACCTCCTCTCCGCAGGGCCATCCTTCCAAAGATATGCTCACCATAGTGGCCTAGAATCAGCTGAGCTGTGTCTCTGGAGCAAACTTTGGGCTCCATTTCATGAGTTGGAACCGCAACCCCCCTTTCTTTTTCCAGTTTAGTACCGGGAGGGGCAGTTTTATGCACACCCTCTGTCTTCCTGGGATTTCCACCCTGGAAGGCGGGGTGGCCGAAGTGAGGCTGACATAGTTGGGGGAAGGCTTGGTCAGCAGCAAAGTCAGCCTCCAGAGAGAGGGCGGCTCAGAGAGTGGTTAGCTCCGGAATGGGGTTTAGCAGAGGGAAGGGGGAAAGGGAGGGGACTCTCCTTCTCAAGGGGCCCTTTCATGTTGAAATCAGCCAGCGTGAATGCTGGCGGCCCAGGAGCCCAGCCGGGGGAAATGTGAGAGCCCCCTTATCTCCCCTCTTGTCACAGCTCCGTCTGCGGTTCCCAGCCGGCCGGCAAAGATGCATTAGGAGAAGTGTCGGTGGTAGGGGAGTGTTCCCATCAAGACCTTGGGCTGGGTCCACTCGGTTGGGGGTGGGGGAGGGGTTGGGGAAAGCAGGTTCCAGACACTCCTGGCTCTGCTGATGGAGGTTTCCTGGAGCGCCCCGCATCTTGGAGCAGGGAGAGGCTGAGAACTGGGCAAGAATTGGAACAAAGGCCTCTGGTGCCTCTTCTGACAATAACCCCTCACCCACTCAGGGGGTGCAGCCCCTGCTCACACACCTGCAGGAACCAGGAGCTCGCTCCCTCATGGAAGAGTCATCCCGCTGATTCCACCCCTGGATTTAGTTCATGTTTCTGGGCAGGAAACCTGGGGCACTTGACCAAGGAGGCTACGGCCCCACCTTCCCCGGTACACTCTCAGCCCAGGAGTGACCCCTGCTGTCCAGACAACCTTGGAGGCCGAGGACAGAGCCTGCCAAGCTTCCCCGTTGCTTGTACTGGGTGGCCCTCCCGGCCCCCTTCCAAAGCTACAATCTTGTGTTTTTTCTGAGATGGGCTGTGAGGTTCTTTGTAAATCTACCACTGCAGGAGGGAGGTGGGTGAGGCCAACATCTGGACCATGAGGGCATTGTTGGTCCCCGCAGCTGGAGCTGTCAGCAGCCAGTGTTTTCAGACACCATCTGCCCATGCAAGTTTCTGGCCCCCAACACGTTCCCACTGTCCAAGACTCCAAGTCTCCTCCCCACAACTGCTCGGGGTCTTGAGAGAGCCCAGTCTGTCCAGAGTGGAGGTCCTCCCAGCAGCCTCTGCTGCCTAGGAGAGGGAACAAGGAAGAACTGCAGGGCTCCTGCAGAGATGCTGGTATACAGAAAGCAGGATGACACGAGGGAATGGGTGTGAGGGGTCCCCGGAGACAGCTTGATGCCGGAAGGGCACAGGACAGGAGGCCCCGGGGTTCTACCAGTGTCTCCTGGGTGACCTTAGGTCAGTCTGTTTCTCTGTCTCCCCAAGTGTCAAAATGGAATGAATCTCTTAGCACCCTACCGATAATCACCTGCTCCACCCTATTGTGCTCTTTATTGCCTGTATTTATTTCACGGCAGGCATCACCCTCTGAGATGCTCTGTCACCTCCCCTAGGATACTGTCTCTACAACCACGGCTCTGATCACCACCGTTGCACCCTGGATTCGGCAGTGGCAAGGTGGTCCCCAGGGTCTACTCGGCTCTGGGCACTATCATTCCACTTGCCCCAAGTGAGATTCTGGGCTCCAGGGAGCGAGGAGTCTCTACCTGGGAGTGGCAAGTGCCTAACGAAGGAGGATTTGCTCCTGGAGCTGTAGAAGAGTGGAGCAGGTTGGGCTCCAGGGTGAGAAAGGCTAGACTGAGGCCCCAAGGGAGAGGACACAGGCCTGAGATGGCCACCAGGGTGAAAGACTCTGATTAAGCCCACCCTAGTGACGGGCCCTGGAGGGCAGGGACCGGGTTTGATTCCTTCAGGCATCCTCAAAACCAAGTTCAGGACACAGCAGGGCAAAGGGATTCAGGCAACATTTGTTGGTTGGAGACAATTGATGATTCAGCATTTTTCACCTGTCTTGGAACCTCTCAGCTTTACTTCTTTGACTTCTTGATACCTTCTTAAGTGGGCACTGCCATTTCCCACAGGCTGACTGTGCTATATGCATCACCCCCTTGCAACCTCACAGCAATGGGGTAGGTACTATATTATTATCCTTACTCTACAAATGAGGTAACAGAAACTCAAGAGAGGTTTAGTGACTTGCCTGAAGTCACACAGCCAGGAAATTACAGAGCTAAGATTTGAACCCAGATCTGTGCTCTCCTCTTAACCCTGTTGCCTTCTGTAAGAAGTGTTTAGGGTTCCAATTCGAACTGTCCCAAACATGTGGGTTCTACACTCCGGTGTTTACATACAGTTTTGGTATCTCTTTGAATCTTTACCCCGTCTGTGTGGGGAGCAAGGAGGGTACTATTAGCCATTATAGCATTTCACAGACTGGATATGGGTTTGGAACCACCCAGCCAATAAATGGCGTCACTGGAACCTGAGCCCAAGTCAGCCTAATGTTGAAACCTTACCCGTTGCCTTAGACCAGGCTGGGCCTGTGCTCCTGGACCATATTTGCTGGCCCAGGGCTCCTGCCCTCCCAGCCTGCATTTAATATCACTGGTGCCATGAGCACCCCAGGGACCTAGCCCTGGACAGAGCCTGCTCCTTTTACTCCATCCACAAAGTCTTTTCAGATGCTCCGCTGGGCCTCCAGTTAAGACGCAGGTGATGGTGGGAGGGTGGGCAGGCTGCCATTAGATAAGCAGAGAAGGCAAACTTTGGTACCCACAGAGTATCCATGCAGTTCTCTGACCAAAGGCTGTGTCTTGACTTTTGCTCAGATTCAAGCCTCTATTTAATGAATATTTACTGAGTACCCATTATATGCCTGGCAATTCAGAAAATATGTTTTTTTAAAAGAGACAATCACCATTAATTGAACAGTTGCTTTATGGCAAGCAGTGATTTCTCAGAGTCCTGGAAGGGGTGCTAGGAACAACACCTTTGGGTCAGCAAAGCCAAGCTACAGGCCCAAGGTCTCTCAAATAGAAAGTGGCAGAGCTAGTAGAACCCTGAAAATTCTACATTCTCAATCCCTGTGTCATCTCTCCGAAGGGGAGTGGCCCTCTGGGAAACAGGGATGAGAAGCGGAGCCCAACAAGGGCCCAGCTCTCTCCCTGGGTGCACAAGGGCCTTGGCGGGGGTGATGGTGATGGTTCCCTGCAACACCCACTCCAGGCTCTCTTGGCCTGGGAGCCCCGAGTTTGGCTGAGTTAAGACTTGCTGGGCAGAGTAACCCAGCCCTGAGAGCATGGGAGGGTTCTGCTGGTGCTCCTTCTAGGGAGTTGATGGGCTCAGGGCCTGTGGATTGCAGCACAGAGGACCGAAAGAGAGCAAAAGGGCAGGATTGGAGAGAAATGCTTGTACATTTAGAAAAATTCTAGGTAAGAAATCTCTAGAAAATTTTCAAAGGAAAGAACGAAGCCTTTGGCTTTGTGAGTCAAAAGTAGAGTGGAGGACACAGGAAATGAGAGATACCAGAGCCATACTCAGCAGAAGGCTAGCAGATAGCAGGGGCCAGGCCTCTACCCTTTGTCAGACAACTTTCAAACATGGTCTCCCTACCTTCCCTTCTCTCCCTGCTATCCCTTCCCTCCCTGCCATCTCTTCTTCCTCAATGAGATGGTACCTAATAGTCCCATTTTACAGAGAGTGAAACTGAGGCCCTAAAACTGGCCTTCAGAGAACCAAAATTGCTTAGTTAGGAAAGGGGTAGATATGGCCTGTGAGCACTGGTCCATCTGGTCTCAGAGCACCTCCTCCAAAGGAACAAAGAGAGAACAGCCCTGGGTGATGGCAGCAGAAAGATCCCCTGAGCCCAGATCTGTGCTCTTGGGGCTGGTGTAGCTTAGCCCCCAGCATCCATCAGTAAGCAGTGACACACCCTGGACTGGAAGGAAGGTAGACATCAGGTCCAAAGCCCTGCCTCCATTCCTTTTACACTTAGGAGAGGTACAACATCCATGATGAGGGGCATTTCACTAGGCAGAATAGGAGTTGGGATTCCAGGCCAAGTGCATAGTCTGAGGCATGGGGGCTGGAGAGACCATGGCGGATGTAGAGCGGTGAGACTTCTGCAGCCAGAGCAAGACAGTTGAGAGGGAAGGTGGGAGGCCAGCTGAGTCTCAGGTTGAAAAATAAAAAAGAGAGCAAGATTCTCTAGTCCAGATTCTCCCCCTGGCTCAAACCCCCTGTACAGCAGCCCTTGGCCGTGTGATTAATGTCCACTCCCCTTTCCCCCAGCCATCCTGTAGGATTTCCTGCAGGAAGTCCAGGGGAATCCTTACAGCTCATCCAGCCTGGTGCCAAGGACCAGAGAGGGAAAGTGACTCATGGAAGGGCACACAGCCAGTCAGTGGTAACCCTGGCACAGGCTTTTTATGGATACTCAGTAAATATACATTGGCTTGAAGCTTGCTTCTGAGCAAGCATGCAGACAGCTTTTGGTCAGAGAGCTCTAGGGTCATTCTGTAACCCTTTCTTCTCCAGAGCAACCAGCCCAGTTTCCAGGGCCCCTCTTCAATACTTAGAACGGTGCCTAAATAGGGCACATAGTAGGAGCTCAGTCAGCATTTGTTGAAGGAATAAAAGTTTGGGTGAGCAAATAGCGGGAACTTTAGGGCAATCATGAGGTATTCAACAGCAGAGATCCATGGAAGCCAAAACCCAGCCCAGGCTATGCTCACTGAGCCATGTGCCCATATGCAGGGCTACAGACACCCAAAGAAGGTGCTATTTGCTAACTTTCACTAAGACAATGTACAGGCTGGTAAGGATACTGGGGACCTCAGAGGGCCAAAGAGTCAGTCTCTGCTATAGCCTGCTCTCTTCCAAACAGAGATACCTTTGGCCATATTCAACCCAGCCCACACCCAGAGGGATGCCAGGGTAGAAGGAATGCCTTTGCACTCCTGAACCCCAACCATCAGTTAACACAGGATGTCTCCAGGCCACCAGGTCCCACTGCTGACTCATACTCAGTTTCTGGTCAGCTACTCCCACAGATGTTGCTGCTTGCTCACTTGCTCACCACCTTATGATACACCAGCCTCTGTGGGCACTCTTTCTCTGACACATCCTCCAACTGTGGGCATTTAGCAGGCACTGCCCTCTTGGAACCTTGAACAGTGAGGGAGTAGACATTTTACAGATGGGGAAGCCAAGGCTTAAAGAGGTTAAGTAACCTGGCCAAGGTCAACCAACAAGGACAATCCAACTTGGATTGAAACTGAGATCTGTCTACTCCAAAGCTGTGCCTTGCCCATTGCTCCCCTGCCAGACTCTCCCTCTGGATACCTGATGGCAGAACCTTGCCCATCTTCTCTGCTACAAGGTGTCTGTGTCAAGTTGACATCAGAACATCTGGCCATGTGCTGTTAATACCACCTGTGTAACTCCAGGCAGGAATTCCCACCTGGTCTCTTAGTAGAGGACAGATGGACTTTTGTCTCACCCACTGACCCTGCCACTTAGAGCTACAGCGGGACTTCTGAGAGCAGCTCTGTAGTCTATCCACCCTTCAGCCTGCTCGGGTTGGTGGTAGAGGCTGGGGAGTGTGCTCAGGGCCAGGCCCTGACTGGGTCAATTCCCATCTCTAGCTTGAGTATGATTTCCCTGGGAAGGAGGTACCCACAAATCTTGCTCCCTCCCCAGAAGGAATGTCAGCTCCACTTCTGCCCTCAACTAGGCTCAGTGAAGCAGGTGGGCAGATGGGAGCAGGGTCTATTGATGAGCTATCTCAGGCCCCAGAGCCATGTGGGGCTAGGGCTGCCTGCCTGGTGGCCCGATCTAGTGCTGATACCTCCTGGTGGAGGGGGTGAGATGGAGGAGACTCCACCAAAGATGGAAGCTCCAGGCACAGTCCAGACAGCACGCTGCTCCTCTTTGGCAAGAGCAAGCCAGAGAGTATTGAAAGAAACTCCAATTCCTTGGGAGTCCCAACTGTTCAGATGCTTGGAAGAAATGAAGTAGGCATTACCTATCGAAGGATGGAGAGAGAAAGCCAGTGGCAGGCAGACAGAGTGTAAAGGGAATAGAAAGAACGTGAGCTAGAGGATGAGCAAGGGAGACAATGGACATTGAGAAGTCTGGGTGCCAGGCCTGGTTCTGTCACTGAATTGCAGGGACCACAGGACCATTTACTCCCTCTCTTTAAGCCTCTAAGTCCCACTTGTCAGGCTGTGGGGGGCAGGGGTAGGACTGCTTAGGCCCCTTCCAAAGGCCTGCCAGCACCAACCCTTTCATGTTCTGTGGAAGAGAACTTGCCCTTCCCAGGATGGCTCTGGCCGTGGGTTTTTCTGAAACTCAGAGTAATGAAAAATAGTATAAACCAAACTTTGGAAATTCCAAGTGTGTCTGTAGCTAGGGGAAGGAGGGAAGCAGAGTCATAAATATGTTTGTCTGTGACTCAAAGTCTCTTGGGGAAAAAAAATCACACATTCTCAGAGGCAGCACTGACCCCCTCCACCACCCCAGCTGCCCACCCAGCTTGACCTTAGTGATGCTCTGGTTCCTGGCCCTGCCACCACTACCTCTGCTGCTGCAGCCAGCCCCCACTTCCTGTTAACCCTCCTGGGAGAACTGAATTTGATAAAGCCAAGGCCCCAAGAGCCTTGCTAACTTATCCAAGGACACCCAGAAGTCTTCATGCTAATACTAACATCCTGACCCGAATGGGGGAAAGTGAAGGAAGAGAGGGAAGGACAGCCCAGTGCTAACCCTTAATCTTCAGAACCATCCTTCAGAGTAAGCCTTAGGGTACTTGAAACCAGCCCTCAGAGGGGCACCTTTGTTAGTTCAAGATCACCTCGTTAATAGGTCATAAAAGTAAGATCTAGAATTCAGATCCAAGGTTTGTGTCACTGCCCAAGTGTCCCATTGTGGCCACAGCATGGATCCTCCCTGACAGTTGGGCCTTGTCGCTCTGGCAAGCAGTTCCCTTGTCCCACACAGATCTGGCCATGAGACAGGGATTCCAGCTGCAACCTGAACAGCTCACAGGTGGAGAGAGTGGAGACTGAAGGAGGTGGCCCAGAGAAACCTTAGGGGAGGTGTGATCTATCATTGGGCTTGTACTTCACTGTGTCTGGGCCCCTTCCCTTGCCCCTAAGAGGGGTGCTGAGTGTCACTAAGGGCAGGCCTGAGTGACCCCGCTGGGCCCCGGATCCCCACCACCTTTGAATCTGGAACTGATCCAGCGAGGGGCGAATGGGAGTTACTGCCCAGCTTCCTGGAGAGAGCAGGTTTTGTAGATACTAACCTAGAGGCAGAGAGATTGTAAGAGGCAGAAAGATAGACCAAGAGACAGAGGCAGAGAAAAGTAGGGACAGGCTAGAGCCAGGGAGATTGTGAGAACCAGCCAGAGAGAGACACAGAGGCAGTAAAACATACAGAAAGACAGAGATAAAGACTGGAGACAGATACAGAATCAGAGAGACAGTGAGAAGTGGAGGGAGAGGCTAAGGAAAGGCCTAGAGGCAGGGAGACAAAGAAATGAAGACAAAAACAAAGACGAGGAGGGAGGGAGACAGGAACAGAGACTCAGAGAAAAGCAGTAAGGCAGGGTCCAGCAGGGTGAAGAAGACTGGTGGGGAGAAATGAGGAAGCAGTGAGGCGGTGAGTGGAGGGAGACAGCCTGGGCACCTCCCAGATCCCTGTTGCCTCCTCCCTTCCTCTCTTTTCCTCTGCCCCAAGCAGTCCTTTTCCATGCTGGGTACACAGAGGGGAACAAATGACAATGACAAGACTCTTGAGAGTCCCTTGGACAGAAGGAGATCAAGCTAGTCAATCCTAAAGGAAATCAACCCTGAATATTCATTGGAAGGACTAATGCTGAAGCTAAAGCTCCCATACTTTGGCCACCTGATGCAAAGAACCAACTCATTGGAAAAGACCCTGATGCTGGGAAAGATTTCAATCTTCAATCTGCCTTCAGGCAGGAGGAGAAGGGGCCAACAGAGAATGAGATGATTGGATGGCATCACTGACTCAATGGACATGAGTCTGAGCAAACTCCAGGAGACAGTAAAGGACAGGGAAGCCTGGCATCCTGCAGCCCATAGGTCACAAACAGTCAGACATGACGGAGTGACTGAACAACAACAGTGGTAAATTGGGGTTGGAGTGGGGGTGCTTAGGCCACCTCAAGCTTCACTATGCCTCCCTGATGGCTGAGAGGGTGAATATCTCAGAAGACTTGTAACCCATTTGATAGCACAGTTAAGAAACTCTGTCTCAAAACAGCGCTGGGATCCCAGCATGGCTCCAGAGCTGGGAGCAGGAGTCCAGAGCCCTGCTCTGTGCTTCCCCTTTCTCTGTGGGTTTCTCAGCTTCTCAAGTGTCTCGATGTCTCAGAAGCTCAGCATGCCTGGTCCACCGGCTGGGCCGAGAAGCCACAGGGCAAAGGGCCCAAGGCCATCGCAGGCCAACCAGGGACCCACCATCTGCTCCAGGTGCAGTTGGACACCCTTTCTCCCTCTCCCCCTGGACCCAACTCCCTGTGCTCTCTTCATGCTCAGCTGAGGCCAGCACCATCCTAACAGGCTGCCTCCTTCCGGCCACCACCTGTCCACTGGCTCCAAGTTCAAATCTCCCCCTTCCCACCCAGGTGGGCCTAGGAAGCCAGGCTGTTGTCCAAGGACTAATTTCAAATACACCATCTAATTTCTATAATTTTTTAATAATAGTGTGTATCTGCTAATTCCAAGCTCCAAATTTTTCCCTCCCCTACCCCTTTTGCCTTTCCCCTTTGGTAACCATAAGTTTGTTTTCTGTGTCTTCGATCCACTTTATTTCAAAGAGGCAGCATAATGTTGAAAAAAGAACATTCAAGTTTGTCGTCCCAGGTTTAAATCTAAGATCTGCCATCTCCTAGCCATGGGATATCAAACAAGTCCTTGAACTTATAATCACCAGTTTCTCTTCAACCCAAATGAGGGTACTCTCTAGTGCCTGCCTGTTTTTCCTACCTCACAAACCCCAGGTGGGGGCCTATCATTCGCAGTCTGTTCAAAAAAGGATTTTTCAGGTACCTCCCATGTGCCAGACACTGTTCTGGGAACAAGCGGTGCTACAGTGAACTGGGAGACAAACTCTGCCTTTAAGCAGCCTCCTATCTAGAGACAGGACAAATAGCTCATATAACATCAAGTGGTGACAAACCTTACAAAGATAAAACCAAATGAGTGGGCAGGGAGTGAGGGCAGTGGGGTCCTGGCTCTGTCGGCCCTATCTCCCTGCCTTCCAGAATCCACGTGGCTCCTTGCTTGTGAGTGGCCCAGCCAGGAAAGCAGAGCAGGACACTGATCTGGAAACCCAGTGGCCTGGCCTATTTCTGTCCCAGAGCCCTGGCCCTGATCCAACCCAGATCCCAGTCTCCCTTGCTTCTCTAGCTCCAATTCATGAACTGGGCAAAAAGCCGTCTCTGTTTGCCCTCCTGCCAGTCTTCCCAGCTAGCTTCCAACAGTCAGCATGGGCAACCCCTCAGGCCCGGCCCCCCATATGGGTTCTCCCCTCCCCACTCCCGCTTCCTACTCTGGGTACAATTGGGCCCTTGCTGTCCTCCACCCAAGAACTAGAAGGCAGTGGCTCAGAAGCAGCTCGGCTTCACTGAAGTGGTACTAATGCCATCTCCTATGACCTCACGGCAGAGAGGGAGGAATGAAATTGACTTGGCTTCCCAGAGGCCCTCCAGAGCTCAGCCCCTCCCTGCCAAAGACACTGTGGCACTGGACCTGGTAGAGCGTGGAGTACCCCTAGGGGGCAGAGAGCTGGTGAGGGTGTCCTCAGACTAGGGGAAGGCTGAGGGGTCAGAGCAGAGGGGTTTCTTCATGAGGCCTTGCACCCCTCTGGGTCTCCCTTTGGTGGATATGTCTGAGGGCTAGTGGTCTGGAGGCAGTTCTTATTATTCCTGCTAAATGTGTTTGTTTTGCTTTTGCTTTTACATTTTGCTATTACACACAATTTTAAATTGTTGACAAAAAATTTTTTTCTGTTTGCAAAAGTTAGTCAATTCATTATAAGAAATTAGGGAGATACAGAAAGAGATAAGAAGACAAAAATATATTTCCCACCATCCCCTACCCAGATATAATCTCTGTTAATATTTTGGGTGTATTCCCTGCTGTCATTTTTCTATGCCTCTCACTAGAGCCCTGGGTAGCTACACCAATACCTAAACAGGCACATTTTCATATATGTGAGAACATGGATAATAATAGTAGCTAATGTTTATCATATGCCTACTCTATGCCGAGCCCTGTTCTCTGCTCTTTGCATGCATTAGCAGGATTGTTCTTCCTAGTAATCCTTAAAGGTAGGTTCTATTATTAACCCCATTTTCCTTCTGAGGAATATCCAACCCAAGGTCATGCCTCTAGTAAGTGGAAAAGCTGGAAAATGAACCAGATTCTCTTGACTTTCAGAATCTATATGTTTAATAATGGTATTAGACTGCTCTGGGGGCTTCCCTGGTGACTCAGATGGTAAAGAAACTCCTGCAATGCAGGAGACTCAGGTTCGATTCCTGGGTCAGGAAGAGCCCTTGGAGGAGGGCATAGCAACCCAGTCCAGTATTCTTGCCTGGAGAATTCCATGGACAGAGGAGCCTCATGGATTACAGTCCATGGGTTGCAAAGAGACAGACACTACTGAGCAACTAATACTTCCACTTTCACTACTTTTCAGACTGCTTTCACAGTTTTAAAATTATAAAATATATGTACAAAAGGATATTTACAATGTTCATGCCCAACTTAAGAAATAGTAATAAAACAAGAATCTGTGATATCACCACTCAACTTATAAAATAGAGCATCACTGTTTGTGCTTTATTTCCTTTCTGTTTCATAAGCTATCAGGCACATGTCCTTGTATCAGCCCCAACTCTTAGATAAGTAAGTAAGCAAGTGTTAGTTGCTCAGTTGTGTCCAACTCTTTGCCACCCTGTGGACTATAGCCCACCAGGCTCCTCTGTCCATGGAATTCTCCAGGCAAGAACACTGGAATAGGTTGCCATTTCCTTCTCCAGGGAATCTTCCCTACCCAGGGATTGAACCCTGGTCCCCTGAATTACAGGTGGATTCTGCACCATCTGAGCCACCAGGGAAGCCTCAAACCTGAGAAGTAAGCACCACCCACTCCCATTCCAGTGGGCCAGGAAACACTCATTCATCACTGCCTTCAACACACTGTTCCGTACACCTATGATATGCTTCGCACAGTGCTGGTGACATCACAAGCACTCTGGTGACACTGTGGCAGAGGACCCAGATATGCTTCCTGCTCTTATGGAGGGTTTGGTCTAGTGGGGAACAGACATTCAATGACTAGTAACCAAGTAGTGGCTTAACTACGGTTGACATAAGGGGAGATGTGGGCTATTAAAAGGGTATTTGACAGATATTCCTGGCCTAGCCTTGGGCCATGTGACTTCAAAACATGGCCTGACTCCTTTCTTGCAGTTGGTAGGGATGGGAATGGGAAGGGCAGGCAGGGCCCCTATCTACCTAAAGTTACTTTAGAGAGACAGAATCTGCTGGCTGGTGGCCCTCAGCCTGGGCCCAGCTGAATCAATTAGCTTTTGCATCTTCTTCCTCCTCCTATAGTCACCACCAGGGGAAGACTTGGCCCTGCTCCTCTGCCAAGTCCTGCCCCTAGTGGCACTCTGAGCAGCTGAGTGCCCAGTCAGTCCTTAACTGTGGTTAAGAACACAGGTTCCTAGTAAGGAACCTTCCTACACTGTTGGGAATATAAGTTGGTGCAGCCACTGTGGAAAACACTATGGAGGTTCCTCAGAAAAATAAAAATAGAATTATCATATGGTCCAACAATCCCACTCCTGGATATGTATCCAGACAAAACTGTAATTCAAAAACATACATGCACCTCTATGTTCATAGCAGCATTATCACAATAGCCAAGATATGGAAAGAAACTAAATATTAATCAACAGATGAATGAATAAAGAGATGGCACATATACACAATAGAATACTACTCAGCAATAAAAAAGAACAATATAATGCCATTTGCAACAACACAGATGCAACTAGAGATTATCATACTAAGTGAGAAAGAGAAATACTATATATATCACTTATATGTGGAATCTAAAATGTGACACAAATGAATTTATCTATGAAACAGAATCACGGACACACAGAACAGACTGGTGGTTACCAAGGAGGTGGAGGCTGGCAAGGGATAGAGTGAGAGGTTCAGGTTAACAGATGTAAGCTTTTATATACAAAATGGATAAACAACAGGTCCTACTGTGTAGCACTAGAACTATATTCAATATCCTATGATAAATCATAATGGAAATGACATTGATGAATCACTTTGCTATATAGCAGAAATTAACACAACACTGTAAATCAATTCTACTTCAATAAAAAAGTATTAAAACTCAAAAACATCCATCCATTCTTCAGGCAAAGTGCTTAGCAGCAAAGTATAATTCAACCAGGGTTTGAATCCTGGTTGTGCCATTTACTAGTTGTATAGACTTGGGCACGTAACCAACCATCCTAAGCTTTATTATCCCATCTTCAAAATGGAGTTGACAATGCTAGTATCCATAGCATCAGATGGTCGCAAAGACTAAATGGATAGAATAGCATTTGATACTAAATAATAAATATTAGCTCTTTATAGTTTTTGCTATTCCCCATGGCCTAAGGTAGGAGGCAAGTGTTGCTCTGAGCCCTGCCTTGGACCTCCCCAAGCAACCTATTGCCTAGAATGTGGAGGCTGAGACTTTGCTCTGTTTTCTTTGCTCTGACAGAGATCCATAGAACCTACAGATGTCATACCTGGAAAAACCCTCAGAGACCATCCAGGTCAGTTATTCCCCCTTTCTCAATGGATGGGGAACTAGGCCCAGGGAAGAGGCAGGGAGTGAATGACAGAAAAGGGATTTTGACCTTGGTCTTATAGTCACAGCCTTAGGTTGGTTGCTAAGCACTCAAGCTTAGATTCAAATCTGGGCTTTGGCACCTGATGGTACTTGATGGCTATGTGACCTCAAGCAAGGAATTTAATCTGTGGGAGCCTCGGTTTCCTGGGCTGTACAATGGGAATGATAACATCTACCTCAAAGGGGTATTGAGAGAATGAACTAGAATAATGCATGTAAAATGCTCAGTATGGGGTCTGGCACAGAGGAACACATGTTAGTTGTCATTTGCAAGTCAAGGGCTTTCACTGCACCAGGTTGCTGGTGCTGGCGACCAGGTGGTGCTCACTGAGCAGGTCAAGCCGACCCCAGGTGCTCACTGACTGACCCTGTGCCCATTTGGCTGGCCTGTTCCTCCTCTCTAGTCTCAGACCCTCTGTGCCTGCTGTGAAGGCAGCCTGACTGGCTTAAACTGGAAATGGCCTGTCAGGGGCCTGGCTGGATTAGATGCACTTGAGCCCAAGGACAAAGGAGATGCCAGGTGGCAGTAAGAAGGTATCGCCCATTGTCTCTGCCTGAAGGGACGAGCATGGCTTTCTCTGTGTTCTTCTTTAGGCTGAGCCTGGTGGGAGACTCAACTGCCTTAAATGTCATTCCTGGGGTCCCTTTGAGCCCGTGTGGTTCCCCTCGGAGGCCAGCTCATAGGCTAGGTGGAGTTGGAGCCATTTGACAGAGAGACCGTCACGGGATGCCTGTCACAGCAGTTTTCCTGCCTAGCTGCATGCTGGAACCCTCCTAGGGAGGGTTAGAATGGCCATTCCTGGTCTTTACCCTGGGCTCTGTTTTATTGATCAGGACTGGGTCCCAGGGATGGATATTGTGTTGAAGCTTCTCATCTGATTCTAATGAGAGCTCCTGCACCAGACACTGTGTAAGGTACAGCAGGTGATTCTGAAATGCTTTGGCTGAGGCTCCTGGCCTCAAGATACACTCAGGTCAGTAGGGAGATAAGTAAAGAAATAAGGCAATGGTGTGTGAGCTCTGACAGGAATGTAAAACTATGCTGGCAGCAGAAATGGCCATTGGCTGGGCTGGTTCACAGAGGAGGTAGCATTTTAAAGCGAATCATCCATGCAGTCAACAATCAAGGATTATTTACTGAGCATCTACTATGTACCAGGGCTACAGTTCCAGGTGTTGGAGATGCAGCAGTGACCAACAGGGAGTCTACATTCTCAAGGGACCCAAGCTTCCTCCCTCTGCTGGCGGTGCAGGAGACACAAGCTAGAGGTGACCTTAGAGATCAGCTTGTCTAGCCTTACTCTTCCTTTATACTAGGTGGGGAAACTGAGGCCCAGATAGGGGACAGGACCATGATCAAACAGTTGTAACAGAGCCAGAAGTAGAATTCCAGACTCCTAAAGCAGACTCCAGGGGGCATCGGTGACCTGATACCATGGGTGCTAGAGAGAGTGCCAGGGGCTTGGAGCCCCTGGAGCCCTGTCTCCAAAAAAGCTTCCATTCTAGTAAAAATGTCTTATGAAGGGTAAGTGGCATGAATGACAGAGAAGAGGCTGTCACCTTGGTCTTGTAGTCATAGCTTTAGGTTGAATGCTAAGTGCTAAGCACTTGAACTTAGATTCAAATCAGACCTTTGGCACTTGATGGTACTTTATGGCATGGAAGCAGGGAAAGGTATTCCAGGGAGATGGAACATCGCGAGGAAAAGAGGGCAGGAAAGAAGAGGGCTTGTTTTACCAATGATATTTGGTGTGGCCAAAGCCTTGGCATCAAAAGCAGAAGTGGTGAAAGAAGAGAAACAAGACCTGGGCAAGACCCAGATAGTGGGAGTGGGTATGCAGAGACCAAGGTGTTGGAATTTAGCCTGAGAACAACAGGGAGCAAAGTAGTGACTTCCTTGGATTTGTGTTCAGGACAATGACAGGACTGGACTGTGCAGAAAAAGCTGGGCCACTGACCCATCCTAGGTACATTTTTCTCCTGAGCCTACAGTAGTCAGGATCCTGAAGTACTGATTTCCCTTTGAGGCAGGGCGTACTTGAGGTGAGGTTCGGCTGCAAGGAACAGTGAGCATGTGGCCATCTGTTGGGTGTACTTTTCCAGGATATTAACTTATTTAATCCCCACAACATCATCTCAGGTAGGCCTGGTTCTTTTCTCCATTTTACAGATGACAAACCATTTTCCCAACATCACATAGTTGGTAAGTCACAGAATCAGGATTCGATCCCAGAAAGTTCACACTCTTAAGCTCTATGCTATACTGCTTCTTGAAATACCTGTTATCTTTAAGAACTCATGGTCTTAAAGGGGTGCCACGGGAGCATCACCACAATTCCTGTGCTTCCAGGAAGGCAGTGGGCATTTAATCTTTTTTGAGCTTGGGTTTGTCCCCTTGAGAGGAAGGACACCCATTGGTGCAAGGCTGACCCTGGCCTGTTTGTATCCCAGACTCTGATCATCTTGACAGTCCTGCATGGCACCTTTATCCTGGATGACCTCTCTTCAAACCCATCTGGGGATGTTTGGAGGAATATAGAGAGGACATATGTTCTTTCCTGGAACAGAGGGTATTCAGCAGACACCTGGAGGTTGAATGAGTAAGTGAGTGAACAAATGAATGAGTAGTGCCTTGGGTCGAGCCCCTGCAGCAACTCCTAGGAAGCAGTACAACATAACGGCTAAGCACGGGCTTTTGTGCCAGGAGGGCCTGGGTTCAAATCTTGGTTTCACCAATGCCACCTGAGTGACCATCCTAAGCACACACCCTCATTTCCTGCCAGGACTATTTGACAGTTCGACATGAGAGCTACAACTATGAGGGTCCTTGGGAAGCCCCTTTGAGAACGTAATCTACACTCTGGACTGTCTCCCCTGAATAATCCACCAAGCTGCCGATTTTCCACATCAGATCAGGGGGTTAGGGAACCTTTAAAGACTGGACCCCACATTGAAGAGTCTGACCCCAGGTGCCATCACAGCAGTTATGTTGGGGCACAGGGTGGTCTTTGCTCCCCACTCTGCTCACCCCTCCCCAGGACCTTCACATTGGGAGGGGGCATTTGGAAAGAGAACTTTAAGGAAGCCTGAGGAGATTCAGGATAAGGGGATGGGTCCCTTGTCATCTTGAGCCTGTCTGGCTCCTCGACCCTCTCCCACTCCAAAGACCAGAGGCCGAGTGGGTGAGGCTAGAGAGGCTACCAGACATAGACCAGCTTGAACAGGGGATTGGGGGAAGTACAAGAGTTAGGAGACAACAAAAAATGTCAACTGTTGAACAGACCTTCAGGCACTGGCTGGGGCCTGCACAGTCCTCATCATCTTCACCTCATACATAAGACTACATGTATCTGTCAGAGGAGACGTTAGCCTCATTTGCAGATGAGAAAACTGGCTGGGGGAGCAGGGGAGCACAAGGCCCCTCAGCCCAGAAGTCACCAAGTCAGGAGTGGATCTCCCACTGCTTCACTCCAATGCCCTTATTGTCTCCTTCCTACCATCTTGCCTTGAGGGAAGACATGGCACCCAGGCCAGCTGAGCTCAGCCTTGTGGGTGGGCAGCTAATGGGCATCCTTCAGACACCCGTGCCAGAATATCCACCTCCTGCCCTGTTCAGGTCTCAGACAAGCTATGTCGGGACCCACAGCCACCCATCCGGAGTGGGTGGTGAAGCCGCAGCTGAGTTTATTAAGAGCAAAAGATAACTCCAGCTGCACAGGAAACTCAGTAACCCTGATTATGTGTTTATTCTTTCCCTTCCCTGCCTCTGCTCTCTCCCTCCCACCTCCTTCTCTTCTTTCTTCCTGCCTCCTCCCTGTCTTCCTGCCCACCTTCTATCTTCTCTAGAATCTGACTCCTGGGAATTGCCCTCCACCCTCATCCCCTCTTTCCCAGTGCCAGCCCCAGCTTGGCCAGCTTGCTCTAGTCTCTGAAGCCAGGGGCTGTCCATGTAGTAAAGAAAAAGACCCAAACTTCCTACCACTGGGGAGGCGGTGGGTGGTGGGGGAGGTGGGGAGACACAAGCTAGAGGTGACCTTAAAGATCAGCTTGTCCAGCCTTACTCTTCCTTTATTCTAGGTGGGGAAACTGAGGCCTAGATAGGGGACAGGACTATGATCAAACTGCTGTAACAGAGCCAGAAGTAGAATTCCAGACACCCAAAGCAAGACTCCAGGGGGCATTAGTGACCTGATACCATGGGTGCTGGAGGAAGTGCCAGGGACTTGGAGCCCCTGGAGCCTTGTCTCTAGTAAAGTTCAGGATGAACTGATATCCATCCAATTCCTTCTGTTGGTCTAGAATTCTAGAGCTACCAGTTATCCAAGGCCACAGGACTCACTAAGGTGAGTCACACCTCTCTGAATCAGAGAGGGAAATAGAGGATTGGTGCCAGGAAGGCCTTTGACCCTGAGACACAGAGCCCCATGGCAGGCCTGGAAATGCTTCAATGGGGTGAGCAATAGAAGGAAGAGGAAAGATTCATGTTTGACAAGAAATTACTTCCTGTCAGCAGGCTCTGTGGGCTAATGGAAATGGCTGAACAAACATGGCTAGGACCTCTCCTTCCCAGAGATCTCTCAGAAAGAGGAGAGCCTGCCAGGGCCCCTCAAGATCCTGGTCCCTTGGCAGCCACATTTTGTGGGTCACACTGGTGGGATGCCTCTTTGGGGGAGGAGCCTGGGGATCGAGGTGGCGGGAGGAAAGGGGATTTGCTCAACTAAAAAAAAAAAATCTCCATTAACCCAAGCTGACACATCGGTATTAGCTTTTCCTACGCTAAATTACACAAGGATAAACTTGGGGCTGGAAGAGAAACCACACCGATTAGCGTCAGCTCCAGACCCACCGCACCATGACCAGGGGCAGGGGCAGGCATTTGTGAGGTGGTTCTTTCCCCTCTCATTTCTTCCTCAGAGTTTTAATTCCCCTGTCTTGCTGTGGAGTGCCAGGGACACAAACCAAACTCATCACATTCTTCGCTGAGCCAACACGAACTCTCTGCAAGCTTAAAAAGGGTATGGCAGGAGTGGGGAGCCTTCTTTAAGGCCTTGAAGTTGGAGAGACCAGAAGAGAAGAAAGTAAAAGAGGAAATGGTCATTCAGGACATCAGCAGAGAGTAAAACTAAACTAAATGGGAACTTTAATGAAACTGACCAGACCTCACTTTGTTCCTGGAGTCCATTCCCAGTCACTGTCACTGGGCCCTGGGTTCTCCCAGAGGCTCCATGTCAAGGTCAATGAGACAAGGAGTGATGGGGGACTGGAAGCCACAACTGGGATCCTGCTCTAGGTGTGGGGGCAGGGGACAGTGCTCACCAGACACTGCCTATGGGCCAGGAACTTTGCCAAGCATATTGCCTCACTTCTCTTGCAGAAACCCCACAACACCACTCTGCAGTTGGGATGATCAGCCCCATGTTCCAGATGAGGAAACTGCAGCTCAGAGAGGTTGAGTGACATGCCAAAGGCCATACAGCTACGAAATGGTAGAGCCCAACCTGAACTCATATCTCTTGGACCTGCTTCCCCACACTGCACGGCATCTGTCAAGTGTCTTTGAAAGGGAGTTGATGAGAAACCAGAAACAATGAAGGAATCCTTTTTTTTTTCATGGATCATGGATCAGTTCTGGGGACCTCAGGCCTTGCCTGGTCTCTCAGTACCCTGTCCGCTCATTGGCTGACCTCATCTCAATCCCTAGGAAACATACACTCTTCCTCTTGTTGGATGTAGGGGCAGATGAGAGCATATCTTAATCTGTTCTTGGCCCCTTGGCCCAGGAAGAAACAAGCCTTTGACTCAGACCCAGGAGCGAGTTCAAAGTGCAGACTCAACCTAGTGGTTCAGACGGCCCAGTTCAGACATTAATCCTAGCTTGATGATGTATTGGTGGTAAGACCTCAAGCCAGTTGCTTAATTCCCCTGTCTATTCTTTTCTCATCTTATAAAATTGGGGTGATCATAGCACTCACCCCATAGGATAGTTATGAGGATTATGTGGGTTTATACTTACAAAATACTTAGAACAAGGTCTGGCCCCTGGGAAGTACTATGTAGATGTTTGCTCTCATCAACATTCAGTACTACAAGGAACTCCTGCATCACCAACAAGAAAAATTGCCCAGCAGGATGCCTCAGGGGATCCCTTGTAATGATTCAACAAGGACTAGGGTTGCCCAGTAGCAGGACTTAGGGTGCCTGCTCTAATGATTCAATATGAAGAGCTATTGCTCAGGGCAGCCCTTGCAAAATCTACTTTACCAATTCGCTCGCAACAGTTAGAAATGATCAGGTCAAACCGTAGGAAATTGCCAATGCTTGACCACCTTTGACCTAGAAAAATGGCAATTTCATATGGTTTAACCTAACAGCAGAGTTCATTTTGCGGTGGGTAAGGGCTGCTTTGGTCCCCACTCATTTCTTACCTCCTCAGCTGAGGGAGGTTGCTAGGCATATGTGACCCATTTCTATAAGGAGTAAATAGTTGGTTTCTGGTAGGTGCTTCCAAAATACTTTAAAACTGGGCTTCCTTGAGAAGTTGAAACATTCCTCCTGGAACCAATTTTGCACTATTAGAGTCCTTGATATTTAGAGCCAAGAGGGATTTTAGGGGGGAAAAAAAACCTTTATTTTTAGATGTCTGAAGATGAGTGGTGAGTAATCAAGGATATTAATGGCATTGCTGAAGGTGCTGGAAGGCAGGGGTCACTGGACATGGTGTCTGCCACCCTGGGAGACCGCCAAGCCTTGTGGAAACTGAATAGAATGGAAGACGGCAGGGTTCCTGGCATCTCTGCTCTTTGATGGCCCCCAGATTTATGGAAAATGGCTCAAGGAGAAAGCATGTGTACATGCAGGGCATGCATCCTCTTCTTTTACCTCTACCTTGATTCTGTTTCTACTGGTATCCATGGCATGCTATGGTCCCATCGAACCTCAGTTTCTCCTCTATTAGCTCCATGACATTAAGGACCACATATGTCTTGTCATCTTTGAATCCTCAGTACTTCACCCATCTCTGGACACAGAGTGAGCCCTTGATAAATGTTTTCTGAAGGAATGAATTAATAAACAAATGAAGCCCATGGGTTTTGTCTTGCCTAGCAATCATAGTTTCCAGGAAGAAACAATGAGGTCCTATGAAAATCCTTTCCAAGAACTTGAAGTGCTACACAGATGCCTGAGGATGTCATGGGTGTTGTCCAGGGTTGTGGTCAAGTCTCTCCAAAGTAGTCAGAGCCCGAAGTCTCATAATGATAAAAGCCAAGGAAGAAGAGGAGGTCAATGGGGCAGAACATAGCCACTTCAGAGTCAAAAAAATAAATAAATAAAGTATGTGTGAGTAGCTCTACTGAGTGGTGGTGAAAAGAAAATATGGTTTATCTGCTGTAAGAAGGATTTATATCAGAGCTTCCATACACTGTGGGGAAGTGAAGCAGAGCAGATGTCCTTCCCTGAACATCTCGAAAAACAGAAAGCCACCACTCTCATCACATCGTCCTCAGCCACTCACAGCCAGTGGGGCCTGGGGCTAATCCTTTCACCTCTTTTGGCCTCAGTTTCCCCATCTGTAACTGGGGGTTGGGGGACGGTGGTAGATCCTATGGTCTCTACAGTTCCTTCCAGCTCTTAAAGTCTGGAATTCTGTCTGGAGGCTGGGCTGTGCTGGCATTACTTCAGAAGGATGTAGATGGCTATAAAAATGATGGGATCCCTGGAGATGGAGAATCCTGCAGGGAAGCCCCCTCCCCTGGCCCTCCACCTCCTGCCCTTTTTAACTGCTGCAACCACAACCCTCCTTTGCTCTCCCGGGTTCCTCCTCCCCAAACCCCCACAGCTCTGTCTGGAGGCCCCATTCTCTGACCAGCTTTGTTTGCTTTTAATAAAGTTAATCGCACTCCTAATTTGTATGTAATGAAAAGATAAAAGGGAGACATGGGGGCGAACCTTCTACTGGAGTGGGAGTAGTCCAGTTCCAGGGCCGCCAGCCACCTCCCCGCCTCCACCCTTACCGTCCTTGCCCGTCCCTGGAGTCCGAGCAGGGGCTGCTGTCTGGGCCCCAGCCCAGCCTGGTTGTCCCTGAAGCTCCCCCAGGGAAATCTCCTAGGGCCCTGCTTGCTCTGCCTTCCACCTCGTTGACCAGCTCCTTGAAGGCAGGGGCTGGCTGGAGCTAGGCACTCAGCAAGCAGCAGCAAGATTCAGTTCTCCGTTCTTGACCGTGTGCCCATATAGTCTCTGGAAATTCCTTGGATTCTTTCATGGGGAAAGGAGGGAATATACTTGGGAGTGATTTGATTTACCTCAACTTCAGGTCTCCCCTTTAGCCAGCAATCACTCCATGGAACACCTTTTCCTTCACAAGTCCCACTCAACCGGTGGGTCATCCCATACTGGTTCTCAGCCCAGCTCTGCCACCAGCTTGGGACTAAACATCTCACATTCCTGGGCCTCAGCCTCCCCATGAACCTCAAGAGCAGGTGGAGTCTGGTCTCTGTAGGCGGTAGATGGAGAGATGCCTGGTTATGACCAGGCTGCTTCCTATATCCCAGCATACTGGAGAAGCTTGCAGGGCTGCTCCTAGGAGGCCAGCTCCTGGCCCCCTGACCAGAAGTTTCTCCCTCTCCTAGCATAATTCCTCCTGCACCCACCCACCTCAGAGTCAGCTTCTGTGGAAAATTGTTCCCTGCAGTAGTGGTTTGGGGGAATGATGTTCATGGAAATACAGGCCAGGAACCCTAGGCTCTCCAAGAGTTCTGCTTACTGATACAATTCAGTGAGGACTGTGGCAAAGGACAGAAGCAGTAGAGGTCACCTCCATCTCTAGCCCTTTTTTCAGAGGTCTATGTCCAGAGCGCTTGACTGTCCCCACTAGAGGGACAGATGTAAGGCTGGTGGGGGTTGGGAATGACTTCATGCACCAGGAAGAAGTGAGGCTGCAGAGCAAGCAGCCCTTTGTCTGCCCTCCCGGTGCAAGGTCAGGCGGGGCTCAGGCTGGGCTCCAGACCCAGATGGGGGTATGGAGAGAGCAGCTTCACTGGAGGGGGGCTCTCAGCATGGCACGCCTGAGCAGCAATCTGGAAGCTATTGGGCTCGTGTGTTTCTGCGATCCAACGCGAATGCCATGCCCAGTTCATTTCCTCTAAGGAAACACAACCTCAGGGGATAATTAGAGCTTCTTTGCGTACACAATCCCATATTGTTTATCCAACACAAATTAAAAAACGTGGGCCCTGAGAACAAGGAGCGAGAGATAAAGGAGACCTCCTCCTCCTCCTCCTCCTCCTCCTCCTCCTCCTCCTCCTCCCTCTCCCGTCCAGCTGGATCTCATTACCCTGCCCGGCCAGGCCAAGCCCCAACCCAGCCTCATCACCCACCCCCACCGCCAGCTTCTGCTCACACAGCCTTTGTGCACCCCTAGACTCAGACCCTCTAAGTCAGGGCCTGGGATCCTTCTTGGTCTTCCCCCTTGTCTGTCTGCCTATGGCTCTGTTGTGAAAGGTGGCCCTGGGGCAGGCTTCTCTGGCCAAAGAGTGCTTGCCAAAAAGTGACCATTTGTCTACGTGTCCTCTCAAGTACCTTCCCACTGAGGAACGTGGGAAATGCCAGTCCACAAACACCACTCAGCACCCAGGAGCAGAGGCAAAACCCATGCCCTGGGGGTTTCTGGGAAGGAAGGGCTAGCTCTCTTGGCCCTGGCCTTGGCCCTAGGTCCCTTCCACTGCCCAGATGCACTCTAGTCAGACAACAGGGAGCCCAGTCAGCCTGGCCTGGGGGCCCCTCCACAAAGCCCAGCCCCTGTTTCCCCAGGCCCCACAGCCCAACAAAGGAGGATTCTCAGCCCGAGCGGCTCAGGGCGGGAGGAAGGAGGGTTGCGGGTGGAAAATAGCTTCAGAACCCAAGGTTGGGCATCTCCATGAAAGCCCTATTATTGCTCGGGTTGCTAAATGTCTTGCTTAGCATGGCCAATTCAGCTCCCCTCACTTCCCTGTCTCCCCCTAGGACTGGCTCCACATTCCAGCCCTGCACAGCCAGCCTTTCTCAACCATGGGAGGCAGGACAGGGAGGGCTTGAAGGAGGTAAGAGGGCTGCCGAGGGAGAACTCACCTTCCCCAGGCCTTGCTGGCTTAGGTAGCAAAGACGGCTGCATGGAAGTCAGCACATCATCATCTCTGACCTCCTGGTTCCTCTACTTCCCTGGGTGTGGGGCGGGGGGAGGGGGGGCGGGCAGGAGGGGGAGGATGGGGCAAGGATTGTTCCAGGACAGCTGTCTAGGCTTTCTTTGGGGAGCTGGGAAGGTGTCCCCTAGCCACTGGCTACTAAGGAGCATGGCTCCAGGGCTAGCAAGCACAGGCCTTTCTGTTCTATGCTCCTGACCTCCCTCCCAACCTCAATCACTAAAAGGTCAAAAGGGCTGGGAGGCCCAGTGGACTCTCCTGAAGGCCAGGCCCTTCCTGACTCCCACAGAGCAGGGCGCTGGCCCGCTGGGTGAGTACGGAGTTTGACTTGAGGTAGGATTTTCTCTGGTTGAAGTAAAGAGGAAGTAGTGTGAGCTGAAAACACATTCCCCGTCTGGTCTGTCCTTTCAGTTCTCCTGGTATTTTTTTTTCTTTTGGTTTGTCTCTGAGCTGGAAAGAACATGTGCTTGGCAGATTTTTTATTAACTCTGTAACTCTCTCTCTTTCTCGCTCTCTCTCTCTCTCTCTGTCTGTCTCTGTCTCTCTCCTTTTCGCTTGCTTGACAGAATTTAGATTAGACAAAACATGAGCTCATTTCTGCCTGAGAAAAAAATAAAAAGAAAAACACTCCTCCCCTCCCCCACCTTCTTCTCCTCTCTTCCTAGCCTCACCCACCTCTGCTCATGAGTGAACAGGCAGGCCCACAGAGACATCACCTCTAAGTCAGGGCTTAGGGTGCCATTGACCCCATATCATGCCGGCAATCAGTTCTGAAGGGCAGATGGCCCCACTGTTTTTTAGTCACAGGCCCTCTGCCTAGTGTATGGGTGCAGGGTAGGAGGCCAGAGCTGGGGGCAATCTAGAAGGGGCAGACCTGGGTTCCTGAGGGGTAAATAAACAAGGCAGGTCCTGCCAGGGCTGGCCAGGCTCCTGGCAGCCATCTGCATCCAGCACCGAGGTCCCAGACCCTAACTCACCCAAACCTCCCTTTCCCTCTCTGTCCACTGCTCACTCCCATAGACATTCCTTGACAGTTGTACCACTTGCCCACTGTGTCCTCTTCCCAGGTGCTGACCAAATCACTGAAGCCCTTGCTTCTTTCTTCACAGATCCAGGGGTATGGGACAGCAGCTTGAGAGGCCCATCTGAGGTTGAAATTGTAGCTTTATCACTTACACTGGGGCTTGGGCTAATAATCATTTCTCCTCACTGAAACTCAGTTTCTTATCTGTAAGACAGGGATAGCAAGATCTACATTATAAAATTGTCCTGAGGTTTACATGACACTTAAATTTAATTTTGTCCTCCTGAAATTGGTGAAAATAACTAGTAGAATATCTGATACATTGTAGATGTGAATAAATCTCCTTCTCCTTCTACTTCTATTTCTCTTTCTCTTTGTCTCCTCCTCCCTCCTCCCCATGCCCTGCTTCTTCTTCTCCCCACCCTGACTTCATCTCCCAACCAGATTACAGGGGTGGAAGGACAGCATGAAAGACTGTGCTCAGACATAAGAAAGAACTTCCTGCAAGTGCAATGATTAGGACCTGAGAAAATACACCCTGGAGTCTATAGATTCACCTTCTAACAGAAGAAAGAAGAGAGTTGCCTACCCTGGAATCTGAAGATGGTCGGAGTTCTGCCCTGGAAGGTATGGTACAGTGGAGGGACCCTGGACTCTGATGGGGCAGAGACCTGGCTTTGGTCACTAGCCTCTTTGGCCTTCAATTCCTCACCTGTCAACAGAAGCAAGAATTCCCTTCCTCACAGAGCTGTTGCGAGGTGTCTTCACGAGCTCTTGCCGGCCGCCTGGAACAATGACTGTGTCATTCTGCAGCAGCAGGGCAGAAAGCCAGAGTAGGTTTCTGGGGCTGCTTGGGAGCAGAGGCCACTGATCCCTTGGGGACCCTTTCAGTCATTCTGGAAGGTGGTGGTTCAGCCTGGTGGGGGCCGCAGCCCAGGCTCCAGGACTGGTGGGCCTCTCTGAGCCAGTGGGCTTCACCTTCACAACCACCCGCCTGCAAGCTGTCCCTTAGCCAAGCCGGGCAGTATTGCTCTCCTAATCTCGTTTTATAAATTAATCCCTTTCTTCCCTTAATCATTTTCATTGCCTGCCTCTGAACCCACTCCAATCCATCTAACTGCTCCTGCACCTTCTTCCACTTATCATCCGTCTCTCATCCTCTGGCTACAGCGGGGCCCCCCACATGGCCTGCTGAGGCCACCACATTTACATCCCCAGGTATGAGGGTGAGCCCCTGTGCTCCGTGGGTCTGGCTCCCTTTACCTTTGGCTCTGTGGAGACAACCAAGGGGAGCAGAAGCACTTGGGGGCTGGAATATCAGCCCTACCACTTGCTTGCTCAGTAGCCCTAGGGCCATCCCTCCAGCTCTCCAGGCCTCAGTCTGCCTCATTTGTGAAATAGAGCATCTGGCAGAGCCCTGAATGAGAAAGCAAGTGCTTTGCAAAGGGCTGGACATGTATTAGTCACTCTTTTCATTTCAAAGAAGGGCAGGTGTCTCAAGTCAGTGCTCCCTCAGGTCTGATCTGCTTGTCTCTTCAGGTAGACCCTGCTCCCCTGCCCCTAGAACTCCTTAGTATGCTGGGCACAGCCCCATACCCCACCTGCTGCCAAGACCCCGATCCCCAAGCTGCTGCCAACAATGGAGATGGTAGACAGGGGCCCTGAGTGGTATGTGAAGGGGCCTTCTGGCCCAAAGTTCACAGGGATAGACAAGTTTCTGGAAGCTTCTTTTCACTTTATCTCCTAGATTCTTTCTTGAGAAGACAGCCCTTCTGTTTGGCCACCTTTGCCTCAGGGGAGGGGGGAAGTAGGACACAGTTGAGGGCACCTACTCTGTGGCGTGCCTGCTTTGATAGGCCTTGGGATTTTCCTAACAGCCCCATGAACCCAGAATCTTTCCATTTTCAAAATAGGGAAACTGAGGCTCAGAGCCAAAAAGACTTGCCTGAGTGTCTACACTGTACCAGGCACTTGTGGACTCAGTAGCAGTGAACAGGAGTGGCAGGCTTCCCATCCACATGCAGCCTATAGTCTAGATGACGGCAGAAGGAGGTTTTAAACCCTGGTCTGTCAGACACCAATGCCTGTGCTTATAACAAATACATTAAGATGTTCTATATTTCAGATAAAGAAAATCAAAACCATTCTAGTCATAGGACAAAAGAGGAGGCTGACAGTGACCGAGAGGCCTCTTCAGGCCAATCCCAGCCCTGTATAAGGTGATAATCTAGGGGAGTAGAAAAATTCTTCCACAATACGGCAAAGACAGGGATGGAGCTGTTAGAGCAGAGCAGGGCCTATCTGTGGGGCTTTGCAAGACTTGCTTAGGGTCGGAACTTTTAAACTGGCTCTTGGAGGCTACCTAGGAGTTAGTCACGCTGACAAGGAAGGAAATGGCATCCCAGGTTGAAGGACACATCTTGAGTAAGCGCCAGACCTAGTGCCAGCAGACCCTCAGCCTCCCCCCCGCCACCCCTGCAAGGAAGAAGCAATTTGAAAAGCCTGGGTTCCTATCTCTGCTTTGCTCTTTACTGGATATGAGGCCTTAGATAAGAACTGAACCTCTCTGAGCCTCAGTCCCTTGATCTGAGTGCTGGGTAACTAGTCGGAGTGGGATGCCAAGTAGCTACTAGTATTATTGTTATCATTATCTTCACCAACACTATCATCTCAAAATATACTAGACTGCAGAGTGCTTCACCCCAAGTGGTTTCTGCCCCATCCCCACCCCGTTCTGCCTGCCCTTTCCTCTAAGTTTCCAACCTACTCTTGCTTTGCCCCAGTTCTACCTCCTGCCACCCTCTTGTGACAGATTGGTTTGGCTCTAGATGAAATCCACAAGGCCAGCCGCTAGCAGGCTCCTGGCAGACTTCAGGGCAACTAGCACTCTTCCTGTCCATCCATACCATTTTGAGTCTGAGGTTTGGAGAACGGAGGGTGATCAGGGAAAGAAAGACAGAACAGAAAGATTTTCTCTCTTGTTCCAGTGTGGATGGCTTCTGCCATACAGATTGTATGATCTAGACTGATGGCTGTCTCCTTAATCTACTTTGTCCTCATCAGAGGCAGGAAAGAGGGGAGAGCGGGCTATTTAGAACAAGAGGGTGGGTGCAGGAATACTGCCCTACTCCCCCATAGTCCACCTAGACCTATACACTAACACCCAAATTCTTATCCCGAGCAGCATGGGGTTAACCCTCTCTGGCCTCTCTGCACTGCTGAGGCCTGGCCCCTCCCAGCCTCTCCCCAGGCCAGGGAGACTAGGAGGGGGCAGTGAGGGATGTTGGGGTGGGGGGAGGTCGGGGCCAGAAGTCCAGCCTGGTTCTGATTTCCCTGGTTAGAGCTGGGAACCAGAGCCTGGTCTGTCTTCAATCCGCCACCCCCTCCCACCCAGCCCCCTCGTGCAACACTTCTCTGCTTTCGGGAGCAGCCCATAACCGCAAACACATTTGCTAATGCAGCTAGCCTGCCCGTCTTGGGACAGCTGGCTGGGCCCTGTGCCTGAGGCCAGGGCAGGCAAAGGGCAGGGGGCCTGGCTGGGAAAGGGGCCTGAGGCTCCTCCTCCTGTGCTCAGCTGCCTGCACAGCCCTGGTCACTGCTTCTCTGGCTCCATGGCCCCTCTTCCCTGTGACTCCTTTGAGGGCTGAGCCAGGTGTTGGAGAAACTTACACATCTGGCTGTCCAGCCCAAGAACAGGGCAGCTCTACATGCTCTTTGGGCAAGAGAATACCTTGCCCTGCTGGGCTAAGGGAGTTTCTGGGTCTGAGCCCGCCTACATAGCCTCGCCCTCTGAGAAGGGATTCCTATATGAATGGAAAACCTAGGGCCCAGGGAAAGTTGAGAATTTATGGATGGCCTAGAAAGGCAAAGGCTGAGACCCTGCAATGCAGGAGACCCTGGTTCGATTCCTGGCTTGGGATGATCCACTGGAGAAGGGATAGACTACCCACTCCAGTATTCTTGGGCTCCCCTTGTGGCTCAGCTGGTAAAGAATCCGCCCACAATGCGGGAGACCTGGGTTTGATCCCTGGGTTGGGAAGATCCCCTGGAGAAGGGAAAAGCTACCCACTCCAATATTCTGGCCTGGAGAATTCCATGGACTCTATATTCCATGGGGTTGCAAAGAGTCAGACACGACTGAATGACTTTCACAGAAAGGCAAAAGCAGGAAGCCTAGCGTTCTCCTCTCTGCTACTAAAGTGATTTGAGTAATCATTTCTCTTCTCTGAGCCTCAGTTTCTCCATCCTGCCCAGACTTTGCAGACTCTGATATGGGCATAAACAAACAACAGTCTTATAAACAGTAGAGTTCTGTGTCCATGAGAATCATTCCCTCAGACTTAATGCTCTGTGAAGGTGTGCACCATATCTCAGCTCCCTCTGTATTGCCGTGACATCAGCTCATTGTGGGGGATGGCTAGAGACATGGGCCTGGGGACTGAGCAACACAAGCAGTTCTATCTCTAGTCAGCCTGAGTTCCTGCACCCTCAGAGAACCAAGACTGAGCCCTGAGGTTCCTGAATTCTGGAGCTGGAGCTGTGACTGGAGCCCACCCCCAACCAGACGTCAATCCCAAGGCCCCAGCCTCCTCAGCTGCCCCTGTCCAGCCCCCACTCCCTCCCATTGCACATAAAGCGTGAGGCTCAGCTTCCCCCTGCCAAGACACCCCCACCCAGCCCCACAGCCCCTCTCCAAAGACAGGGGCCTTTCTCTGCCACGTTCCTGGAGGCTTTTCCACTTAACAGGGCCTTGAAATCCATTTGCCGCAGACTGTGAACTTCCTCTTCATGCTCCTGCCCGCTGGCCCTCTTTTAGGCTGACCCCCCTCACTCCCACTCAACCCTGGCGTCTGCCAGCCCATGGCCCGGCAGCTGTCACCCTGCTCTCCCCCTCCCCAGGCCTCTGAGGCCAAGCAGGGGGCACCTGGAGGAGGTACCGGGGGCCTAGGAACCAGCAGCAGCCTGGGCTAAGGCAGAGATCCGAGGACTTGCTCACTAGAAGAGTCTTAAGCTCCAGCCAAGACACAAAAGGCTGCTCCCCTTTCTCCCAACCAGCTAGAAACAGAGTTTGCCTCCCTCAGGCCTCTAAAGGCACCAGGCATTCCCCACTAGATCACATCTCTAGTCCTTATGGCCCTGACTCCTACTGCTGGTGAGGATGCATGACAGCACCTGACCACCTTTCAGACATAGCTGGGAAAGTGGGCAGTCTGGCATCTAGTCCTCCCGCAGCTAGAATCCATGACCTTGGGCCAATCTAGTCCCTCCTCTGGCCTCTGAGTGCCTCAGAGTTCCTTCTTATCCAACCCTGACTTATTGTTGTTTTCTCAAATAGAGTTTGTCCTGTGCTTCCCCAGGTGGTCAACTTCAGGTCTCTGTGGCCTTCTTCCTGGAGTCCAAAAGGCTTTCATGTTCTGCCACAAATTAATTCCTGATCCCACAGGTCCCTCTGAAGCTAAAGAAAAGGCAGGCGGTGACCATCCATCAAGCACCTACTATGACCAGGTGTTTCACGCCTTCTACCTCCTTTTGGCATTAATATTTCCATGCTACAGACTAAGGAAACTGAGGCTCAGAAAGAAGTGACTGATTTGTTAATCCAGATTTGCTTTGCAGTAGTTATTCACAGAGCTTCAGAGCCTGGTCAGTCTTCAAATGATGAGGTTCATGCTAATATACATGGAGCTTGTGACCCACTCAGACTTGAGTCACCAACTCAACTCTGTTTCTCTAAAGTTATATTATTCTAAAGCTAAAGTCAGAATGAAAAAGAAAAGTACCCTAAGGACAGAGCAGCTGGGAGAAAAAGGACTACCTTCCAGGCCTCTAGTTACCCAGTTCAACTAAGAATCTACTATATGTCCATACCTGGTGGGCATTTTCACATCGTCTGTTGTTTATTTTTTTTTATGGGGTTTATTTTTTTCCATTTATTTTTATTAGTTGGAGGCTAATTACTTTACAATATTGTAGTGGTTTTTGCCATACATTGACATGAGTCAGCCATGGATTTACATGTATTCCCCATCCCGATTCCCTCTCCCACCTCCCTCCCCACCCCATCCCTCTGGGTCTTCCCAGTGCACCAGCCCTGAGCACTTGTCTCATGCATCCAACCTGGGCTGGTGATCTGTTTCACCCTTGATAATATACGTGTTTCGATGCTGTTCTCTCAAAACATCCCACCCTTGTCTTCTCCCACAGAGTCCAAAAGTCTGTTCTGTACATCTGTGTCACTTTCTCTGTTTTGCTTATAGGGTTATCATTACCATCTTTCTAAATTCCATATATATGTGTTAGTATACTGTATTGGTCTTTATCTTTCTGGCTTACTTCACTCTGTATGATGGGCTCCAGTTTCATCCATCTCATTGGAACTGATTCAAATGAATTCTTTTTAATGGCTGAGTAATATTCCATGGTGTATATGTACCACAGCTTCCTTATCCATTCGTCTGCTGATGGGCATCTAGGTTGCTTCCATGTCCTGGCTATTATAAACAGTGCTGCGATGAACATTGGGGTGCACATGTCTCTTTCAGATCTGGTTTCCTTGGTGTGTATGCCCAGAAGTGGGATTGCTGGGTCATATGGCTGTTGTTTAAATACTCTCAACACCCCTTTGGGCTAGCAATTAGCTTGGTCTTTCTATAGATGGGGAAACTGAAGCACAGACAGGGGAAGTAAATTGCCAAAGACTACACAATGAGGCCCTGGAGGAGGGCGTGGTAACCCACTCCAATATTCTTGCCTGGAGAATCCTATGGACAGAGAAACCTGGTAGCCTACAGTCCACAGGGTTGCACAGACTCAGACATGACTAAAGCGACTCAGCACACAATGAGAAAGTGGCACAGTGTTTCTCCCACTCTTACTCACATATCTTAGCCTAACCTATCCTAAGGGAAGAGGAGTGACATCTTATAGCAAGAGATTCCCTGTCCCATGGCTGCAGGGCTCAGACAAGAGTGGCAGGTGCACAGAGACCCTATATGACAGTGGCAGGACTGTGACCCTCTCCTCCAAAGTTGGCTCTAAATCTGGCCTCCTGGAGCTAACCCTTGATCTGGCTCTGGGGGACAGCCTGTCTCTCTCCTCATGTCTTTTTCATCCTTCCCCACTCTGCTTCTCAGCACTGAATTTGTGTGAAACCTGGACTGAATTACAGTACCACCCATTACCCAACCTGCCTCATTCCAAATCCCTGGCATTAATGCAGTCAATGGAGAGGAAGCCAGCTCCCTGAAGCCTGTTCCCTTCAGCTGGCTGCCTGTCTCACCCCCCGCCACCAGCACTGGCTTCCTGGTGCTGTGTCACGCAAGTGCCCCTCCACCTGGTGCATGGATGTCCCCCGACACCATTCACACATGTGCTTGTCAAAAGGGAGCAGGTTCTTACCCACAAAAGAGGCCCTCCTGATAACACAATTGAATAAAGCATGTTCATGCATATTCATTCTTCTGGTGAGCATGTATGGAGCATCAAGTAGGTGCCAGGCACTGCTTCAAGGCACTAAATGCATAGCAGCAAACTACACAGAAGCCTGCTTTCATGAGCCTTAGAGTCCAGTGAGAAGGGGAGAAGCTCATGACCAAGTACAGCACACATGAACAAGAGAGTCCCAGACTAGGGCAGGAACTGTGAAGCAAATAAGGCAGGCTAGTATCATTGTGACATTAGGGGGACTGTTTTAGTTTGGGTGGTCAGGGAGGGCCTTGTTGAGGCGGTAATGCTTGGACTGAGGCCTGATTAGCAAGAAGCAGTCTTGTGAGGAGTTAGGGGAAGCCTTTGAGGGAGAGAGAACAGAAAGCATAAAGGCACTGAGGTGAGATTGAATGTGATGAAGAAAAGGGCTCTCAGCTGAAGTTGGAGAGTCAGAAGGAATCATATCATGTAAGGCCTTCTAAGTCATGGTCAAAAGTTTGAGTTTTATTCTAAGCGTGGTAAGAAGCCATTAGAGGATTGTGAGCATATTTAAAAAACATTACTAAATTTGTGTTTAAGAATGATTGCTCTGACAGCTACAAGGAGGATGGATCATTGAGGGGCATGGGTAGAAGCAGGGAATCCAATTGCACTAGAGCAGATGAGAGATGGTGCTGGTCTAGGCTGGGCTGGGTGACCACACAGAGAAGTAGATATCAAGGAAGTATTAGTACTTAGTTATAGCAGTCTGGACTTCAGTGGAGAGGTCAGGCTCTTCCTGATAATCTCAGATGGAGGGTTCCTTCATATCTCTGCTTGGATGTCTAGGCAGGCATCTAAAATACAGCATGGCTACAAAAAAATCCTTTATTTCAACCACCAAACCTGGCTTTTAGATGCATAAGCCTGGAATTTGAGGAAAGGATCAGGAATGGAAATGCAAACTGGGGGGAGTTGTTGGCATATAGATGGTATTTAAACTCAAGGCTCAATGAGACCATCTGCTAAGAAAGTACAGGTAGAGAAAAAGAGTGCTCTAAGACTCATTCCAAATCCCTGGCATTAATGCAATCACCTGTACTCCAACAGTTAGAGCCTGTGAAGAACCAGAGAAGAACCAGAGAAAACAGCAAGATAAGAGGAAAACCAGCAACCGAGAGAGTTTGGCTCCAGGAGGGAGTGAGCAGATGCTTCTGAGAGAGAAATCCAGAAAAGCAAGACAGATCATTGGGTTTGGCAATGTGGAATCACTGGTGACCTTGACAAGATCAATTTCAGTGGAGATGGAAGTCCACTGGGATATGAGAGGTGAGAATGGGTTGTGAGGAAGTAGAGACTTTGTGTGTAGAAGTCCTCTGGGGGAGGTTTTGTGGTGAAGGAGTAGAAGTGATGGGGCAGAAGCTGGAGGAGTGTGTGGATAAGGATGAAGTAGTAGAGTCAATGAATTGGAGGCCTAAGTAAGGACAGAGCATTGTTGGGCTCAGAGAATAAGAGGGAAGATAAGGAGTAGGGTCAAAGGGTAGATTGACTGAAATTAAGATTTTGAAAGTGCTGGAGTTAATATAGATGGTAAGGTCAAGTGTATGACTGTGGGAATGGGAGACTGAGATGGGGTGCAGGACCAGATTGTTGAAAGTGAGGTACTCCAGGAGTAGAGAAGCCAGAGTGGTCACCCATGTTGATGAAGAATTTGCCAAGAACGTTGCCAGGGTTAGGTAGTGGAGAATAGGCATTGAGCCACATCCTGTTATCTCAGTGAACAGAGGGCACTGACAAAAAGGGTCAAAAGCTGACAACCTCAGGGAGGGATAGGAGGCTCCATTGTTTTGGAAAGAGGAAAGAAGACAAATGGTCTGAAAACAGCCTTAGGAAACAGGGAAGACATCATCCCTATCTCTGTCTCAAGAGGTATGTGAGATGTGGGAGAACAGTAGAGCCCCTACTTGAGGGACTTGCAGGAGAGGTGTGTCCTTGGGGCATCAGAATGAAAGACAAGATCTTAAGAGACTGAAGATGTAGGGAGGGGAACAGTGGCTGAGAGTGGACCGTGAGTAGAAGGCAGAGTAGAAGGGTTTCAGGAGCATGGAAGGAATGTAAGATGAGGCCAAAATTAGGCAATATATACAGCAATATAAGGATTAGAGTTGGTGGAAGAGATGGTGGAAGGCCAAGGAGGCCTAGGCTTCTGTGGTGATTGAGGTAAACAGGGATGGGATTCCTGGTGGAAGAGATCAGAATTTCTCACAGAAAGTGTGGTCATCAGTTCAAGCCAAAAGACCCAAGGAGCCTGAGTGAGGGACTTCCTGCTATTGGCTAGAGGTGGGGAGGCCAAGAACAATCTAGGCCTTGCGACCAGGAGAAGCTCCGTAGGCCTCCCATACAACCGGCAGTGGGCAGCGTCTCTGCTGAAGGAGAAGAGGTAGAACACAAAACAAGCAAAGCATGTAAGCACATGTCCAACCTGGCACATATGACTACATACCCTCAGGCACACATTTGCACTTACACAGAAACCCTAACCCCTACACACAGCATGAACATGTCAACAAAATATTCCATATATGCAAACCTGGGCGTGGGCAGGCACGTACACTTTTAGATGCGCCCACATACACACACCATGTGCACAAAATGCACACAGACCAAACACGCCATACATGCCCATATTTCCCCATACCATCGTGTATGTACTCACACATGCACACAAGCACACACACACACACACACAATGACGCCTGGACTTTCTTAAGTCTTGCCAAACCACAGACAGTAGAAAATCAAGCTGAAGTTGAATAACCCAACCCAGTAAAGGGGGGATGGGGAGACAAAGGGGTGTGAGAATGAGGTGTGTGTTAGGGGAGACAGGCAGAGGGGAGCAAAGGAGCCAAGTGCTAAGGAAAAAACTCTAGACCTTTTGAAAAAGGGAAAGCCTTCAGACAGAGCAGGAATGCAGGCTGTAATTAGAATCGCTTCAACCGTCTCTAGATTCGAAAAGGATAGGCAAACTGGTTGCACATGCAGCATGGTGATCTTTAGCCTAGATAATGTCAGAAAAGCATGTGTGTGTGTGTGTGTGCATGTGTGTGCAGGCACGCATGGGCGCCTGTGAGGGCTAAACAAAATGCACTTGACTACATGGCACTGGGCCCTGGGGAAACCAAAGTGAGGTGCCCCCTCCCACTTTGCCCCTGCAGCCACCTGCCTTCAGGCTAGACACTTCACCAGGTCCAGGGCCACACCACTACACACCACTATACACACACACACACATACTCGAGGCCCGGGGGGCTTAGGACGTGCTCAAGGCCACATAGCCTAGGGAGTGACATGATGTCCAAGGTGCTGGATGAGGAGACAGCATTCATGAGTTCAAGTCCCAAGTCAGTCACTGCCTAGCTGGGGCCCATAGTCCACCCTTTCACAGGGACTCTGGAGCCTAGAGGGAGATCTTGGGGATCCTTCCAATCTGACCCAGAGCCATTGGTTCAGAGCAGCTGGAAGCAAGCAAAGGAAAGAAATTATTGGGGTGCCTTCAAGAAGCAGAGCTGGGCAGAGAGGGATGTGAATGTCTCTGGCTCTCCTAGCTCCAGCCACAGGTTGCCCCGAGGGCAAATCTTCACACTTTGGCCTAGTCAGTGTCCTGTGGGCTCCCAAGGACTAAATCAGGCCCCAGAGGAGAAGGCTGGGCAGCCAGGCAGGGCCCAGTCAGCCACAAACATAATCCCTCATATTCCCTCTGGCCCTTTCCTTCCATTCTTTTCACCTTCCTCCTCCAGGCTTACTGGGAGGGCCTTGGAGCCAGCTGTTGTCGTCACTAAAAATAGCTCAGTCAGCTCTTGGGTGTGAAGGAACCCCTCTTACTTGCAATCCCAGAGGCCTGGCAGATGGCAGTTGGTGTCTATGGCCCCTCCAAGCCTACAAGATCAGATTCTCCTTTTTAAGTGCAAGCCCCAGTTCCAGCCCAAATCTCAGGTTCCCCAAGTACCACCTTCTTCTTTCCCCAGTATCCCAGGGAATCCTCTTTAGAGGTTCACACAGTGGATGACTTGAGTCCTGGTGTTCAGAAGATAGTAATTATAATAATAATAATAGTTAACACTTATAGAACATTTACTGTGTGTTCACAAAGCCTCAGCAAAAGACTTTGTCTAACTCATTGCTCCCTTACAAGAACTCTCTGCTGCTGCTGCTAAATCACTTCAGTCGTGTCTGACTTTATGCAACCCCACATATGGCAGCCCACCAGGCTCCTCTGTCCCTCGGATACTCCAGGCAAGAATACTGGAGTGGGTTGCCATTTCCTTCTCCAATGCATGCATGCATGCTAAGTCGCTTCAGTCACGTCCAACTCTGTGAGACCCTATAGACAGCAGTCCTCCAGGCTCCTCTGTCCACAGGATTCTCCAGGCAAGAATACTGGAGTGGGTTGCCATCTGAGGTAACCAGTACTATCCCTGTCATGCAGGTGAACAAACTGAGGCATGGACAACTGAAGTCAATTACTCAAAGTTACACAGTTAGTAAGTTGTAGAATGGGGATGTTGCTTATCCATTTAATTGCAGATTCCTTCAGGAAGAGAAAACTTCTGGTAACAGTTAAGAATGAGAGCTATTTACTCATCTTCATGTGCAGTGGGCCTCCCTGAACACTTCAAAACTGGCTTTTACTACAGCCCACTGGAGCAGCTGAAAGGGCCTCCAAGGTAAAGGGATAAAGGATTAAATCCTTGGTTTGCCCACTCACTGGCTGTGCAACTCTGAGCAAGTATCTTCTCCTTTTTGAGCTTGTGTCCTCATCTGTGAGACAAGTAATAATAGCAGGTGACTCTTAAAGTGGCGTGAAGATTCTGAGAGATGAGGTGTGAGAACAGACTTGGCACAGATAAGTCAGCATTGCCCTCTTCCCACTTCCTAAAGACACCTGAGGACTTCTTGGCCTCATTCTTTCCAACAGCTGGATGGAGAGCCTAGAAGGTCTGGGTCTGGGCCGTTTTCTCCACACGGCACTGTAGGTGAACTACCCAGGGCCTCCAAGTTTTCCAGGGGCTTGTGCAAATGTGTGAGCCCCAGGAAAATTTATTGGCTCTAAAATATGAAAAGAAAACAGCAGAATTGGAATTAATAAATGTTCTATTACGTGTCTACAAAATGTAATATAACATCAACCTCATTAATTGTTAAATTTAGTATTCCTAAAAATTTCATTACATTTGAAAACAATTTGTTGGTTAGATTTCTTCACTTTGCAAGAATTCCTGAGTATGCATGATGATTACCAAGAAATCATAGCCAATTGGGAATGAAACAAGTTACTCATAGGCAAATCATTTCAAAAGTGGAATTAGAAAAATCCTTTGAAATATTTTATAGCAAAAATCACATTTAATATGGGATGTGGGTACATTTTCATATATTTGATATGCTGTGGGGTAAAGCCACTAAAAGTGAGAGTGCCTAGGGCCTTCGGAGGTCTAGAGAGGCCCTGCCCTGGAGTGGAAGAGGAACAAGGGCCCCCGCGTGAGGAATAAAAGCACTTCTGTGAGAATTGCTATTTGGGGGAAAGAGTCGATGGGCCATGGTGGGCACCCACTCCTCTAGTTGTTCCCCTCATCTCAAACAAAACAAAACAAAAACCTGCCGAGGCCACATGCGTGTAGGCGCTGGCAGAATGGCCCTCATGGAGCAGCACTTTCATGTACTGCCCTCGGCTCTTATCAAAGGCCCTTTCAAGAAACAGGCATGCCTGTGTGCCTTTCATAATCAAAAAGAGAAATAAACATTATCTGACGAAAAGCGAGAAGAAAACAGCCATGTGTAAACGGTGTCTTTTGGCTTGTCAAGCTGTTGTTCAGGACATTGTCCACTGGGCTGCTCGGTGCCCCCAGGCAAGGGCCCACACGAGGCATTTCTCTCCCAATTTAGCACCAGCATCAACTCGGGGTCCCTAGAGGGCCTGTCAATTTCCTCCCCTGTGATACGCGGAGCAGTGGAGTGCTCTGCTTCAGGCAGCCTCACCATGGGAGGCCGCGAGTGGGAGGTAGGCCACCACTTACTTCTACGTGACCTGAGGCAGGTCCCTTCCCGCTGAGCCTTCTGAGCAATACCAGCGGTATAAGTCACAAGGTTAGCATGAGGATGCATTGAGATAATGAATGTCAAGTGGATAAAACAGGCCTCTGTGCTGCTGAGAACTTGGGATCAGGAGTGGGTTTGCTCTGGATGGCTGACAGTTGATGACTCAGACCTCCTACCCCAGGATGCCTGCCTGCTCTGCGTGGTCTTGGACACCTGGGCTCTATGCCCAACATGTTCCAGCAACCTGACTAGGTCAAGGCTCTCCTTTGTCAAATCTTCATGTCCAGGAATCACCAAGGAGGTCAGAGGCTGGTAGCAGAGACTCCACCATGTCCCCAGCTCCCCCGAAGCTTAGATGATTCAACCTCATGTACTCCAGATGTTGTCCCTGCTCTAGCTAGCTATCCTGGCCTGGTTTCTGCCCACTCTTCCTCACCTCTTCTGCACAGAAACCCCGTGAGGATATGGTTCTGCTAAGAGCTCTCTGTCCTACTTATCACTGTAACCAACGCTGAGATGAACAAGCCCAAGAAAGAGGCTGGTGGCATTATACCAGTTCATCAATGGCAGACCAGCATTCATCCCTTTAGGGATTCCCTCATAGCTCAGTTAGTAAAGAATCTACCTAAAATGCAGGAGAGCCAGGTTTGATTCCAGGGTGGGAAAGATCCCCTGGAGAACAAAATGGCAACCCACTCCCGTAATCTTGCCTGGAGAATCCTGTGGACAGAGGAGCCTAGCAGGCTACAGCTCATGGGGTTGCAAGAGTTGGACATGACTTAGCAACTAAACCAGAAAGCACCACCACCAACTGCAAGTGGCCCAACCCCTTTCCAGGCCAAACACCTTGCTGCCAGCTCAAGATCTTTGCCCACTCTTTTGAATGCTGTCTCTCCTCTGTCCCCATCCTCTCTCCCTTGGGCCCCCTGGATCCTGTCCCCCAAATGCCATTAGCCCTCCCTCCTTCGTGTTCTTGCCACATTTTGTATGTGGCTCCACTGCAGTTCTTAGCAGCTCTTGGCTCCTTTGACTAACAATTCTGGGTTCTGACATCTGTAGCCCTTAGACTCCAAAGGCAGAGGCCATACGGTTTCACCTCTGGGACTTTGGTACCCAGCACTGGACTTGGGACAGGCACATTTGCTGAACTGGAGGGAACTCATCACAGGCAGAGAGAGTGGGAGAGAAATAAGAGTCTGTCTTCTGGAACTTCTCCTTCCAGCCCTCAGTGATGGAATCAGAAGGTTGGGGCTCGAGTCCTTGACCATGTTGAGCTGTGTGACCTTAGGCAAATCACTTCCCTTTCCTGTGAGCCCCATTTTTATCACCAGAAAAAATGGGGCTTCCAATTCATTCTCTGGTCTTGGCAAGGGCTGTCATAGATATACAATGAGAGAAGGGTGGGGAAAGTTCATGAGACCTCATGAATTGCTGGGCCAGCAGCTGAAGATCTGCCTGTCCTGGGAGTTCCTTTGAGTTCATTTTCAAGAGGGGACTGCAAACCCCGAGGAACATGCAGACAGATCAATTAACTGCACACTCTCATGCCCTGCCTGCTAGACAGTTCCATTGCACAGAAACACAACTTGCCTGTTTTCACAGGACAACTCATATCTGCCATACAGTCCCCAGACAACAACATCGAGAGGACTTTTTCTGCCCTCTCATTCCTTTAATCCCTGCTCCCACCTCACCTGCCAGGGATCCTGAGCCCCTTTTGACAGGTAATATGATTAATCATAACAGCAGCCAGAACTTGGCAAGAACTTACTATAGCTCTGAGTGTCTTGCATTTATTAACTCACTTAACTCTCACAACATTAATAGGTATTGTTATTTCCCCCATTCTTAAGATGGGAAAACTGAAGATCAAAGAGGTAAAGTAACTTGTCCAAGGTAACAGAACTAGTGCACAGCAAAGGCGTGGCTTGATGCTGGTTTTTTTGTTTGTTTGTTTGTTTTTTTGCTAAGTTGTGTCTGACTCTTTGTGACCTCATGGACTGTAGCCCACCAGGCTCCTCTGTACATGGGATTTCACATGCAAGAACACTGGAATGGGTTGCCATTTCCTTCTCTAGGGGATCTTTTCAACCCAGGGATCAAACCTGTGTTTCTGGCCTTGGCAGGCAGGTTCTTTACCACTGAGCCACCAGGGAAGCCCCATTCCAGCTCTAGAATCTGAGTTTAATCATTTTGCTGCACTACCTGCCAGACAAAATACTGAGGCTATAAAAGAAAGTGACTTGCCCAAGGTTACACATACAATGAGTTAGTGACATTGCCTATATCCTCTAACTCAGCTCATTAGCAGTTTCTACAACCTGTTAATTTTCTGTTAAAAAGTGAACGATGTGGAAATGAACCCTTAGTGGCATTGTCTAGATGGAAGGGGGAAGGCCCTATGTGAGGAAGTCAATCATAGGTATTTCTTATGTTTACAATTCAACACTTATCTTTGCATCCAGGAGACATCCAAATATTCCACTAATATTTGGAGGAACAGAGGTACTATGGAAACTGACAACAGTCCTGCAGACCAAAGAAGGAGTCCTTCATTTTCCCACTTCGGCTGGACGTGGGAGGATGCAAATTACTGGAGGGGTAGGAGTGAGTGGAGAAGCCTCCCAAACAGAGCAATTGGCTGAATGAAAGCACTGCTGTGAGGAAGGCCTGTTGTGTTCTGGGAAGACAGAGGGGTCCAAAGTGACTATAAGACTCTCTTTCTGGAAGAGAAGCAAGGTAAAATGGCCAAAGGATTTGAACACCAAGCTAAGGAATTGGGACTTCATTTTTACAGGTGTCAGGGAACCTTACCTTTTGGTTGCAGAGAGATGTCACACCAATAAAGTCATTCAAGAAGAGTAGACCTATAGAATTATGGTTTGTCCCAGCTAGAAAAGACATTGAGATGTCGACAGGGGCCAGTGACCTGGTCAAGGCAAACTGTGAGTCAATAGGAATCAGGCCATAATTTGGGCTCAGAAGACTCGTGGATTTGTACAAGTAAGTAGAGAGGAGGGAAGAAAGGCCTGGAGCAAGGGTCCCAGGGAGAAGGGAGGAAAGGAGCCTGACTTTGGGCGGCCCCACATCCCATCTCTACACCCACACAGACTATCAGGTGTGGGTTTCAGTAGGTGGTTTTCTATAAGCGCAGCCTGGATTCCAGAATTCTGGGCCCAGACCCATGTCCCAGGAAAGACCCCAGAGACAAGCCATGGTGGAAAGCCCAAGGGGAGAGTTTTGTCAGGGGAATGGAAGGGATGGCTGGGTCTGGCTGGCCAGATAGGTGTCCTGGTTTGAGAGAATCCAGGCCCAGCTCAGAGCGGGCACCATCCCCACTTGCTGGGAAGCCAATTAGAGCTGGGGCGAGGTGGGCTTCTGCCCTTGGTTCTCCACTCCCACCTGGCAATCACTAGGTTGGCTTGGAGGATCCCTGTCAAGAGAGCTAGACTTCTGGGATGGATCGAGATGAAACGGAGGCTGGCAGAGAGGACCTCTGTGCCCAGACTTCACTGAGGGCCGCCCGGGGCTGCTGGCTTCCCTGGGTGTGTCAAAAAGACATTTCAAAGACCTGGCTAGCCTCTTATCAAGTCGTGTGTTCTTCCTGCCATATGGAAGGCCATGTGTCCAACTACCCTAGGGAAGTATGGGCCTATGGGCTTGGAGGGGGAGGGGCTGCTACTCTGAGCAATGGGCCGATTAGTCAGACAAAGGCTGCTAGAAGAGTGTTAAACTCTGGGGTTGGAAATACTGGATCAAGGAATCCTTGCCCTAGGGGATCATGTCCAGGGGCTGAGACCATGCCTCTTCTTCCCCCAGTCTCCATACTCAACAGCCAGTTCTCCAAAACCTCAGTGTCCTCATCTGTAAAATGGGTATAATTCCTTCCTCATAGGGCTGTTGTGAAGCTAAAACAAGAGACTGAAGATACAATTCTCAGCACAGTTCCAAGCACAAAGCATGCACACAGTAAGTGCTAGGCCACCTGATTCCCTTTTCGTCCCTACACTGGGTGAAATAGGTGAAAATCCACCAGTCCATGAAGTTTCTGCATTGGAGAATTTGGAGAGTCCACATGCTATAGCCCCTACCCATTCTGCTGATATATTAGTAGCAGTAGAGGCCCAGAGAGGTTAAGTGTCTTATCCAAGATCACACAGCCCATCAGCAGTAAAGCTGGGACTGGAAGCCAGGGTCCCACATTACAGAACACTAGAATGATTGGTTCAGCCCAGTGGCAATGCCTGGGGTGAACCTGCCCCGTCCCCACAGCATGCCTCAATGAGTATAAAGATACTTGAGGTGATGTCCTGGCAAGGCTGAGGCTAGAGATAGGGGATACTCTGCTTTGGCTCCGTGCTGCAGCAGCTCAGCCCCTTGTAGTCCTTGAGAGAGAGCGAGAGCGAGCGAGAGCGAGAGTAAAAGCAGGGGCGGGGGTGGGAGTTTGCTTTATCGGGCTACCATATCATATTGCAAGCTCCTATCTCATTTGCTGTTCAAGAGTCCCTGGCCCGCCTTCCCTTACTCTTTCTCGGGCAGATCTGCCTGGTTTGCATTATTCTCCTTCCCGCCCACCCCCTACCCGGATATCTTGGTTCCATATTTTCCACGCTGAGGCTCAGTTTACTCCTGGCTGGGCTCCGGGCCTGCACCTGGGTTCTAAGTAAAAGGTCCCAGGGTGGGGGGCTGGGTGGGCAAGCGAGCTGTGTAGTGGGGGATGCTGTGTAGTGGGTCATCCTGCCTTTCTCTCCATAGGGGCAGGCCACCAGAGCATCTTCCCTACCCTCTGCCTTTCTCTACCTGACAGAGACATAGCAATTCTCAAAGTCAATGCCACAGACAACTGCCCCAGGATCTCTTGATCCTGGTTGGAAATGAAGATTCCTGGGCCCCACCCAGACCGATTGAATCAGAATCTCTGGGGGACAGCCCAGGAATCTATATTATGACTAGTATTTCATCTGTAAATATGCTGCTTGATTCTTTCTTTGCCTTTAACTCTTCACCGGCAAGGGTTCCTTTTGATAGCTGACCTCAGTCACACCTATTCCAAGTTCATTTAACAAGTGTTCACTGACCACCCCCAACTCTTGCCTGGTTCCCCTCCTAACTCTTTGGCTATTCTTCTGTTTCCTTTGCTGGCTTCTCTCTCTCTCCCATTCCTTGGCTGCTGGAAGGCCCAGGGCTCAATTTCTTCCTCCTATTTTTCCACGCCACCCAGTCTTCTCACATGAGCTCATCTCCTCTCAGCTCCAGTTCCTATTTGTGTGCTGATAATCCCCACCCCAGGCCTCCATTCCAGCCCTATCCCCTGAGTTTCAGCCCCATCCCAGCTGGAGCATCCCGCAGACAGACCCCTTGAATTCAACAGGACCCATACTGAGCTCATCTTCTTCACACGCCCAGTGAAGTTTCTGAAGTATGTATCTGATTAGATCACTTCAAAACCTTCCAGTAATTCTCCTTGGCCTACAAAATCAAGTCTACACTATAACTCAAGTCCAACCCTAACTCAGAGCCCTGCCCCCGTTTACCTCTCCAGCCTGCTCTCTCCTAACTCTCCTCCTTGACCACTAACCCCTGGCTTCCCTGTTCCAGATCGATAGTATGACTCACAGTTCTATAAATGTACCCAGTGCCCCTCACCTCTGGCCCCTGTATAGGTTACTCCTACTTTCTGGGATACTGATGCATGGTGAAGGGGGAGCAGAAGGGGACCTCTACCTTCAAGCACTAGTCTGTGGGACTACTGCTGAGACTCCAGCCTTAGTGTCACTAGCAAGCCTGTGAGAACCAAGGGTACAAATATATCTCCCAGCACTGTTCCCCAGCAATGTCACTGTTGGAACACCAAGCCCAAACTTACTTGTCTTCCAGGTACTTCCTCCTCTAGGAAGCCTCTCCCTACCCTTCCAGTTTGGGTTATGAATGGGATAATGATCACAGATAAGTCTCTTAAGAATAATGCCTGGTGATAAATCTTTGTTAATGATTGAGGGAATGTATTCGTCTAATTTCCCCTGTCAGTATACTATGATTGAAAATGTCAAGTCATCTCCAACCCTAGAACATGAACTGACCAAGAGCAGGGGCAGCGCTTTCTCTCCTTGTGCAGCTCTGGCATCCCATGCATACCAGGAGGTGATTCACAAATGTTAGGCGAATAAGCTTACCAAGGCCCATCTGTGCTCTGATCCTGTACTGTGTCCTGGAGAAGCAGGCAATGATTAGAAATGATCCCTGCTGCTGAGACACTGGACATGTCACCTGGCGTGTCAGAGATAGAAGAATGAGTGATGGTTTGCTCTTTGGAATGGGATGAGGAGGAGAGGGTGGAAGTAAAGCCTTCCTGAGGAGGCAGCATTTTTTTTAAAGAAATTTTAATATTTATTATATGATTGCAAAATTGGGTACATTTTAAAGAAGATGTGGTAAAATGGAATACAACTCAGCCATAAAAAAGAATGGAATAATGCCATTTGCAGCAACATGGATGAACCTAGAGTGAAGTAAATCAGACAGAGAAAGACAGATATCATATGATATCACTTATATGTGGAATCTAATTTTAAAATGACACAAATGAACTTATTTACAAAACAGAAACAGACTCACAGATCTCAAAATTGAATTTATGCTTATCAAAGGGAAAACATAGAGGGAAGGGATAAATTAGGTGATTATGATTAATATATACACACTACTATTTATAAAATAGATAACTAATAAAGACCTACTGTATAGCACAGGGAGGTAACTTTTGACAGAGCCTTGTTGAGCATGGTATTAGAGTCTTCCCCTTGATTTTAAAAATTAAGACTTTTTGGTCTATTAAAGTTAAGTGCTACTACTCATTCAGTACCTCAGCTCATCAAGATAAAAATCCTAAAGTTAAGTGAAAGTCACTCAGTCTTGTCTGACTCTTTGCGATCCCATGGACTATATAATCCATGGAATTCTCCAGGCCAGAATACTGGAGTGGGTAACCTTTCCCTTCTCCAGGGGATCTTCCCCACCCAGGGATTGAACCCAGGTCTCCTACAATGCAGGCAAATTCTTTACCAACTGAGCTATCAGGGAAGCCCCCAAATCCTAAAAATAGGTATTATCATCCCTTGACCAATGACCAAGCAGAAACCCAAAGGACACAGTGAAGTGCTTCAGGTGATTCATGCAAAGAGTAGGAAAATTGTGACTTGGTTTCAGATTTCTGTGACCCCAGAGATTCCATGCTTAACACCACATTCTCCTGCTTCCAAATACACACACACTGTAGAACATAGCAAACATGCACTCTCAGAAATGTACCCTCCATCACTCCCCTGGAGAGTATCACTGTTAAGGTAGGCATGTAAGTGCCCAGTCTTCTTCTCTTGCTACAGTTCCACAAATGAGAGGCTGTAGAGTGTGAGGATTCAGAACCTGGACTCTGAGCCAGCTCTGCCACTCACTAGCTGTGTGTCACTGAGGAAGATGTCGTACCTCTTAGGACCTCAGTTTGTACATCCGGAATATGGTGATGAGAATAACAGTACCTAATCCCTAGAGTTGTCATGAAGATTAAATAAATTATAAAACACTTAGAATGACATTAAAAGATGCTTGCTCCTTGGAAGAAAAGCTGTGACCAACCTAGACAGCATATTAAAAAGCAGAGACATTACTTTGCCAACAAAGGTCCGTCTAGTCAAAGCTATGGTTTTTCCAGTAGTCATGTTTTTCCAGTAGATGTGAGAGTTGGACCATAAAAAAAGCTGAGCACCAAACAATTGATGCTTTTGAACTGTGGAGAAGACTCTTGAGAGTCCCTTGACTGCAAGGAGATCCAACCAGTCCATCCTAAAGGAAATAAGCCCTGAATATTCATTGGAAGGACTGATGCTGAAGCTGGTACTTCAATACTTTGGCCACCTGATGTGAAGAACTGACTCACTGGAAAAGACCCTGATTCTGTGAAAGACTGAAGGCAGGGGGAGAAGGGGCAACAGAGAATGAGATGGTTGGATGGTATCACCAACTCTATGGACATGAGTTTGAGTAAGCTGCAGGAGTTGGTGATGGACAGGGAAGCTTGGCATGCTGTAGTACGTGGAGTTGCAAAGAGTCAGACACTACTGAGTGACTGAACTGAACTGAAAACCCTTAGAATAGAGCCTGGAACATAGTAAGTGCTTTGTAAGAATAGGTCATTATTATGTTCCTTTTCCACAAAAAAATAAAAAATAAGCAAACAACAACAACAAAAAACTAAAATAAACAAAAAAGAAATGAACCATATATGTAACTTGGTATCCCATTTCTTCCTGTGTGGTAGGATTTTGTCAGGTGGCGAAGGTCATCTTAAGTAGGTTGGAAAATTAGTGCAAAGGCATGGAGGCAGGGAAAATATGGGATGTGTGTTTGGGGAGTTAAAAGCAGACCAGTGCAGCAGATGATGTGAATGAGGACTGGTCACAAGGGCCTGGAAGGCAATCTTGACATGATATGACTGGGAAGGAAGCCCAGTACTCCTCGAGGCTCCTGTGAGCATGGCCAGCCTTTGGAGAGCAGCCTTCTCAGCCCTCATCTCCTCTGGCAGCACCCCCAGTGGGGCAGCTGTGACAGGGACTGGCCTTCCCCAGAGACCAGAGTTAGCACTGTCCAGGTGGCTGTCTGCCCAGGGCCCAGGCTCTAGGCCTGCTTCCCACTCAGGCATCTGAGGCATTCTCTCCTCCTCAGAGAAGAGAGGAGGGGGATGGGCTGCAGGGGCCCCCTCAGCATCTGGAAGCACCACCTTGGGGTGAGCTCGCCTCTGAAAGCCCAGGCTGGGGAAAGCAGGGTTAAGGGGACAGGGCAGCCTGCCAGGGTGGGCTCCCCTTCTCAGCTGAGGTCTAATGGGAGCTGACAAGAGCAGCTGTGGGCCTTTGATCTGCCCTTCAGGTATGTGTCCCAGCTTGGGATGGGGAAGCTGGAATGAGGAATGTTGATGGGGGTGGAGATAAGAGAGGGTCAGTCCAACCAGGCAGAAAGAGTCTGGGCCACCAAGCCGAGGCTCCGAGGAAGAAAGAGAAAAAATGAGCTAGAAAGAGAGCCTGCAGAGCCCCCAAAGGAATGGCGGCCTGGCCACTTCCTCTTCCACTCAGGGGGAGGCCCTGAAGGTGAGAGAGACTCATCTGGACTCAGTCTCAACCCCGGCCAGGCCCCTCTCCCATGGGTGGGGCTCAGAGTGCCATGTGGTCTTCATTTCAGGTCTGCGTATAGCCACTCCACCCTGTCGCACCTGGCCAGACAGAAGGTGGGGCCAAGCTCAGACAGAGTCCGCCTGGGCAGGTGAATTGGGGTGGGGTCTCCTGGAGCTGCCAGCCATGAGATCAGAGGCCCACACTGGGCCCAGTGGGTATTTTTTCCAGTTGGCCCTGGCCCAGGAGACACCTGCTTGGCGTAGCCCAGACAGATCCATGAGTCTTCCTCTCGCAGGTTCTTAGTCCAGCACGATCCCCCTCCACAGTGCTTTACCCAGTGGTCAAGCAGCATTTTCTCAAAAGACTTCCAGGGACAGTTGCTTACCATCTTTCCAGGCGACTTATGGGCTGGTTTTGTCACACCCAGCACCCCTGCTCCACCTTGAGCTGATTTTGTTTACCTCAGTTTCTGCCTCCTTCAATGAAATCCCCAGGCACGAACCCAGAGGAAATTGGGATGTGAGCTCCATAGAAGACTAGGCAGTGATCCTGGGACTCCTCTAGGCTCCAGCAGACCCTGGGGAAGCCAGACCCAGGGCTACAGGAGGCAGAGTGGGGGCATGAGGGCAATGAGGAAAGGGCAACCCAGAGATGGGAGGGAGGTTCCTGGGTCACATAGCTCTGCAACCCAGGGGACAGCTATGGTTCTTGCTCCATTTCTGAGTATCTCACTTCAGCCTCAGAGTGTGAATGAAGGCTGGCAGGGACTTTGAAGGCCATCTCATTCCATACCCATCTCATATCCTGCCTAGAACTTCTCTTTGCATATATCTCCAGCCCCAGGGAATTTGGCACCTTTCCATTCTTAGAGTGCTCTGGCTATTGGAAGGTGATGCCCTATTAATAGTCAGAATTCTCCTCCCTGTCCCTTCTCTCTTTAGCTCATTCTGCTTTATAAACTCTAAGAGATGGGGAGGTGACTTGCAGGGTGGGGAGGGGGGTGGGAGTTGTGGTTAGAAAGAGTACTATATGATATATACTCCCACCTCAGGTTTTTCCTGGCCTTTAGGTAGTCCCTTTCCCTGAAGGTTGGACCTGAGGAGTTTTATCCAGATCAAAGCTTTTCTGTAAATTTTCTGACACATGGTAGCTCTTCAGATTTCTTAAGATTAACACCATGGCTTTCACCCTTCCCCACAGTTTTCTCTTTTCCAGGATAAGCAACTCCAGTTCCTTCAAATGATCTTCCTACAGCTAGGAACTCATGTTCCTGTACCCTCCCTAGACAACTAATTCCCCAAAGTGGGGAGGGAGGGGCAAAAATCAAGAGGGACCTTTCTCAGGAGCCCAGAAATGTCTACTTGGAGGAAAGAGAAGGGAGGCCATGTTGCATTCTCAACTTCTCTCTCTCTCTCTCTGTGTCCAGTCTTGCCCTTGACATTGTGGTTGTCCAGCTGTCCCTAATCCTAATACCCCAAAAGCAGCAGGACCCCAAGCAACCACCTGACACTGCTGCCAAGTCTTTGTGACCCCCTGAAGGGCCTTCCTTTCCCTTCCTGCAGGGCCTAAACTTTGTGGAGCTCCACAAGAAACAAGCCCACTCCCAGGACCTTGGTCTTGTTCATTCCTGAAGAACACAGCTCAGTGAACAAGAAGGCCTGATGACTTCTCTTTCATTTGTCTGGCTTTCTTTCTGGAGCTCCATCAGCTTCTTCAGAGACCAGTAAGGCCCACGGATCTGACAGATGCTGGTTTGAGGAAAAACGAGATCTGCTTCCACTCAGGAAGGCAAGCTAGCCACCTAGAACTCCTAGGGGCCATTGCAACATCAGAGGTGGGGCTGGACTCAGCGGCAATCCTGGGCCAAAGACTGAGGTCTGGCTCAGAACCTCAGAGGAGACCAGGTACCCTGGCAAACCCTTCAGGAGATGACAGCATCAGAGGTAGTTTGCAAGGAAATGAGGCAGAGAAGCGTCCTCCCTGGCTGCCTTCCTCCTCCCCTGCAGACTGCTGAAGAGTCGGAATGTTGCCCTCTCTCCCCGGGGTGGTCACCTGCTTCCTCCCCACCTGGGCCCTGGGCTGCTAAGGAGGAGGTGGAGGGTGGGGAAGGGGCTGGGGAGCACTAGCTAAACTTGGCGTAGAATAATGCACAGAATGAGCAGGCAACAGGGCCCCTTTTCCCGCCAAGGGCCCAGTGATAAAGAAAGGGGAGGGGGCAGCTGGAGGCCGGCTGTGGGAGCGAGAGAAGGGGAGTACAGAGAATGTGCTGTGTCAGCCGTGTGCTCTGCCCTGAACTAACAACTCCCTCCCCCTCCCCTCCACCCCTCCCCCTTCTCTCTTTCCTCCCTTCCCTCACAGTTGAGGTCTCCATCACCCTTTCTTTCTGTCTTTGTCTCCTTCTTTCTTTGTCTCCCACTTTTTCCAGTGGTCTCTGTTTCTCTTTCCAGCTCACTCTGTCTGCCTCTCCAGACCCCTTTCCTTCTCTGAGCATGCTGTCCACTTCTCTGCTTGTGCCTTCCTCTCTCTGTTTGCCTTTCTCCCAACCTGTCTCTTACTCTAGCTTTGGCCATCTCTCTGTGTCCCCGTGTGTCTTTCTGTATCTCATTTCTTTCTTTCTGTCTCTTTGTCGCTCTGCTTCTGTCTCTCTTCCTGCCCACTGCTTTCTATCTCCCTTGGTCTCTGCTTTGCCCCCTCCTCTGCCAACTGTCACTCTGTCTCCCAAGAGGCTTTCAGCAGCTTCTGAAGCATCAAGGGTAAACCCCGTCCCCCCACTGGTCAGCTCCTCTCTGGAGAGTGAACGGCCTGGAGCTGCCTTTTCCAGCCCGGAGAAAGAAGCAGAGGGGGCAGTAGAAGGTCTCCTGGGAAAGTTTGCCCAGGAAAGACTGAGGGGAAGAAAGCAAATAACCTTTAGGTTGTCTGATGAGCCAGGCATGGTACCTAGTGCTTTCGTAAGTCCTTTACTTTATCCCATGACTCTTTTATCTCCATTTTTCCAGGTGAGGACACTTAGATTCAGAGGGAGAAGTGACTCCCCCCAGATCACACAGGGTGTCAGCGGCAGAGTCGCTGGGATTAGAACGCAGGACTTTCTGTCTCCATTGCCTGCAGGGAGATGACCTGTTCTTTTGCTGTTTCAAGGCCTCCTCCTGGAGAAGGGAATGGCAAACCACTTCAGTATTCTTGCCTTGAGAACCCCATGAACAGTATGAAAAGGCAAAAAGATAGGACACTGGAACTCCCCAGGTCAGTAGGTGCCCAATATGCTACTGGAGATGAGCAGAAAAAATAATTCCAAAAAAAAATGAAGAGATGGAGCCAAAGCAAAAACAACACCCAGTTGTGGATGTGACTAGTGATGGAAGTAAAGTCTGATGCTGTAAAGAGCAATATTGCATAGGAATCTGGAATGTCAGGTCCATGAATCAAGGTAAATTGGAAGTGGTCAAACAGGAGATGGCAAGAGTGAACATCGACATTTTAGGGATCAGCGAATTAAAATGGACTGGAATGGGTGACTTTAACTCAGATGATCATTATATCTACTACTGTGGGCAAGAGTAACTTAGAAGAAATGGAGTAGCCTTCATATTCAACAAAAGAGTCCAAAATGCAGTACTTGAATGCAATCTCCAAAATGACAGAATGATCTCTGTTCCAAGGCAAACCATTCAATATCACAGTAATCCAAGTCTATGCCCCGACCGGTAATGTTGAAGAAGCTGAAGTTGAATGGTTCTATGAAGACCTACAAGACCTTCTAGAAACAGCACCCAAAAAAGATGTCCTTTTCATTTTAGGAGCTGCTGCTTCTGCTAAGTCGCGTCAGTTGTGTCCGACTCTGTGCGACCCCATAGACGGCAGCCCACCAGGCTCCCCCGTCCCTGGGCTTCTCCAGGCAAGAGCACTGGAGTGGATTGCCATTTTCTTCTCCAATGCATGAAAGTGAAAAGTGAAAGTGAAGTCACTCAGTCGTGTCCAACTCTTAGCAACCCCATGCACTGCAGCCTACCAGGCTCCTCTGTCCATGGGATTTTCCAGGCAAGAGTACTGGAGTGGGTCGCCAGTGCCTTCTCCATCATTGTAGGAGACTGGAATGCAAAAGTAGGAAGTCAAGAGACAACTGGAGTAACAGGCAAGTATGTCCTTGGAGTACAAAATGAGGGCAAAGGCCAACAGAGTTTTGCCAAGAGAACGCACTGGTCATAGAAAACACCCTCTTCCAACAACACAAGAGATGACTCTACACATGGACATCACCAGATGGTCAATACCGAAATCAGATTGATTATATTTTTTGCAGTCAAAGAAGGAGAAGCTCTATACAGTCAGCAAAAACAAGACTGGGAGCTGACTGTGGCTTGGATCATGAACTCCTTATTGCCAAATTCATACTTAAATTGAAGAAAGTAAGGAAAACCACTAGACCATTCAGGTATGACCTAAATCAAATCCCTTACAATGATACAGTGGAAGTGAGAAATAGATTCAAGGGATTAGATCTGACAGAGTGCCTGAAGAACTATGGACAGAGATTCATGACATTGTACAGGAGGCAGTGATCAAGACCATCCCCAAGAAAAAGAAATGCAAAAAGGCAAAATGGTTCTCTGAGGAGGCCTTACAAATAGCTGAGAAAAGAAGAGAAGCTAAAGGCAAAGGAGAAAAGGAAAGATATACCCATTTGAATGCAGAGTTCCAAAGAACAGCAAGGAGAGATAAGAAAGCCTTCCTCAGTGGTCAATGCAAAGAAATAGATGAGAATCACAGAATGGGAAAAACTAGAGATCGCTTCAAGAAAATTAGAGATACCAAGGGAACATTCATGCAAAGATGGGCACAATAAAGGACAGAAATGGTATGGACCTAACAGAAGCAGAAAACATTAAGAAGAGGTGGCAAGAATACACAAAAGAACTATACAAAAAAGATCTTCACAACCCAGATAACCACGATAGGGTGATCACTCACCTAGAGCCAGACATCCTGGAATGCGAAGTCTAGTGGGCCTTAGGAAGCATCACCAACAATAAAGCTAGTGAAGGTGATGGAATTCCAGTTGAGTCATTTCAAATCCTAAAAGATGATGCTGTGAAAGTGCTGTGCTCAATATGCCAGCAAATTTAGAAAACTCAACAGTGGCCACAGGACTAGAAAAGGTCAGTTTTCATTCCAATCCCTAAGAAAGGCAATGCCAAAGAATGCTCAAACTACTGCATAATTGTACTCATCTCATATGTTAATAGAGTAATGCTCAAAATTCTCCAAGCCAGGCTTCAACAGTATGTGAACCATGAACTTCCAGATGTTCAAGCTGGTTTTAGAAAAGGCACAGGAACCAGAGATCAAATTGCCAACATCTGTTGGAACATCAAGAAAGCAAGAGAGTTCCAGAAAAACATCTACTTCTGCTTTATTGACTATGCCAAAACCTCTGACTGTGTGCATCACAACAAACTGTGGAAAATTCCTCAAGAGATGGGAATAGCAGAGCACCTGACCTGTCTCTTGAGAAATCTGTATGCAGGTCAGGAAGCAACAGTTAGAACTGGACATGGAACAACAAACTGGTTCCAAATAGGAAAAGGAGTACATCAAGGCTGTATATTGTCACCCTGTTTATTTAACCTATATGCAGAGTACATCATGAGAAATGCTGGGCTGGAGGAAGCACAAGCTGGAATCAAGATTGTCGGGAGAAATATCAATAACCTCAGATCTGCAGATGACACCACCCTTGTGGCAGAAAGTGAAGAACTATAGAGCCTCTTCATGACAGTGAAAGAGGAGAGTGAAAAAGTTAGCTGAAAATTCAGCATTCAGAAAACTAAGATAATGGCATCTGGTCCCATCACTTCATGGCAAATAGATGGGGAACAGTGGAAACAGTGAGAGACTTTATTTTGGGGGAGCTCCAAAATCACTGCAGATGGTGACAGCAGCCATGAAATTAAAAGAGACTTGCTCCTTGGAAGAAAAGCTATGACTACCCTAGACAGCATATTAAAAAGTAGAGACATTACTTTGCTGACAAAGGTCCATCTAGTCAAAGCTATGGTTTTTCCAGTAGTCATGTTTGGATGTGAGAGTTGGACTATAAAGAAAGCTGAGCACCAAACAATTGATCCTTTTGAACTATGGTTTTGGAGAAGACTCTTGAGAGTCCCTTGGACTACAAGGAGATCCAACCAGTCTATTTTAAAGGAAATCAGTCCTGAATATTCATTGAAAGGACTGATGCTGAAGCTGAAGCTCCAATACTTTGGCCACCTGATGTGAAGAACTGACTCACTGGAAAAGACCCTGATGCCGGGGAATATCGAAGGAGGGAGGAGAAGGGGATGACAGAGGATGAGATGGTTGAATGGCATCACCGACTCGATGGACATGAGTTTGAGCAAGCTCTGGGAGTTGGTGATGGACAGCCTGTTGTGCTTCAGTCCATGGGGTCACAAAGAGTCAGACACAACTGGGAGAGTGAACTGACTGAAGGCCACTTCTGAAGCCCATGCCTGCTTCTGTTGATAGTTCTTCTCTGGGATGCTGGTCTTGGGCTTTCTTAGAAAGGGACCCATTTGAAGACCTACTGGAAAGGAGGGCTGCTGAGGTTTGAGGTATCCTGGTTGAAGACACCCTGAGCTAGCCTCCAGGACAGAAACCCCCAGGGCCTCTGGGGAGATGTGGCTGACAAGATATCACTTGTCAGGTGGACCAAGCCAGGAGGACCTTTGTCCTTGTCCTAATCCAGCCCCTTTCACGGCACAGAGAGGGACACTGAGGCTCAGAGAGGAGGAGTGAGCCCAAGCCTTCTCAAAACATACCCTCAGGAGAAGAGGGACAACATTTGAAGAAGGGAATTATTAGTTTAGCATCAATAATGTGAAAATTCTATGCAAGCAAATACATTCCCACCAAGCCATCTGCAGCACAGCTATGGAGAAGGCACCTGTGGAAAAGCCCAGGCGACTGCCTGTGCCCAGTCCCTTCCTGTCTCTGGGGCTTGCTGGGGTGTCAGGGTCTGTGGCCTTGGACTTTCCAGTTCCTTCCCTGGTGGGGTTCAGTGGGCACCAGCCCAGGCTTGCAGTGCAGCTTGTTGGGAAGAGAACTGTTCTACTGAGACAGAGAGAAGAGAGAAAGAGAGAGATGAAATGAGAGAAAAAGATCAAGAAAGAGAAGGGATAGAGGAAAACAGAGGCAAAGAAGGAGAGGCAGCAGGTGTGAGCAGGTGAGCAGGGCCTGTGTGGGCCTGGAAGGAGCTACTGCATTCTTCCCTGCTTCTCAGGGCAAAGCAGACCCAGTCCTGCCCAAGGCGCTGCCTCTGACAGTCTCCAGGGAGCTGTTCCCACACATGATCTCATTTCACTCCTCACAACAGGCCTGTGATGTGGGCGGGCTGGGATAATTTTGGCACATTTGCCAGAAGAGGAAACTGAGGCCCAGCAGAGCAAAGCCATTTGTCCAAACTCTGGTGTAGGGAGCCAGAGTCCAACCCAAGGCCTCAACCAAGCTTCTGGTGGCCTTTGCCACTTTTCCCATGGTCTACTCTGAGAGAGAGTGACGTGGAGTTCCCCTGAAGAATTCTCAAGTGAAGAACAGGTAAAGTAGAGAAGCAGGGAGCCAGACTTGCTGGAGGGCATTTAGAAGGAGAGAGAAAATGATTAAGGGAGCAGAGGGATTGGCTGCAAGGGGGAGATGAAAGGAGCCAGCAGACAGGGCTTGGCTGTGGGATGAGTCAGGCCAACGGCCTCCTGAGATAGTGATCTACAAATATCTCTGAGGTGTCAACAGCCAAGTCGGCTTCAAGGAGGAATAGGAAGAGGAGAGGAGGGATGGGAAATGGAGTGCATGGCCACTCAGCATAAGGATTCTCATCTTGGGAACTACGAACTACCCTGCAAGAGGCAGGCACTGCCTCAGAGCTGTTGGTGGCCTAAGGGTGGGAACTGTGCAGAGCAGAAACCCACCTTCCTATTCTCGTTCCCCCCTGCCCCCCTGAGGCCCAGGTGCCAGGAGGCCTGGGCAGTCTGAGCAGGTGGAGCCCCACTTCTTCAACTTAGAGAAGTGGCCACATGGTGATGCCACCCACAGAGGGCAGAGGCCAGTGCCTGAGCCTTACACTCATACCCCTTCCTATACTCTGCCCACTGTCTGATGAGAGGTCCAGGGCACTGATCCTGCTTTCAACAGTTGTGGAAACTGAAGCTCAGAGAAGTAAATGGGGTTCCTGAGTTTGAGATGAAAATGACACCTGGAGAAAACAGAGGAAATGTGATGGAAGTTTCTTTTCTTCAGGGATTAGAAATATTGTTCTGCCCCACCACCAACCCAAGCATACATAAACCTCACACACACACACACACACACACACACACACATATTCACATATATACATGCAGGCATTTCCTCTGTGCTCCCCACTGGAGTAAAATGGAGGAACCTAGGCAGGGTTCAGAAGGGACCAGAAAGGCCTGATATGATTCTTTCTGTGTGATAGCTCATTGCTGCCATGGCTTTGCAAAGCAAAGCTTGTGATTCCATTTCACAGATGAAGAAACTGAAGCTTAACATGATGAGGTGACATACTGATGCCCTCACAGCTACACAGTAGTAGAACATGGCCTCAAACTGGGTCTGTCTGTGTACAGAGCCCCTGCCCTTCAGAGCAGGGGCATTTTCCAGTCAACCCAGGATCCCTACCCTGGAGATATCCTGGCATAGCCCACACTGGCTACTGGGTGTCTGAGAAGACCCAGAAAGGAAACAGAAAGACAGCAGGGGTGGGGAGGCAGGCATAATGGGCATCCATCACCTGTTACAATAACTCCTGTCTTCAAAGTGCTTCCAGAGACATGCCACACAGACCTCACCTAGAGGAGGAACAAGAGGGAGAGAGAGAGAGAGGGAGGGATTATTATCCTTATTGTCCACACAAGAAAAATGAAGAACAGAAAGGGGAAGTGACTTGTTTAAGGTCACACAGCTAGACTATAGAGGGTTTTTTCTTTTTACATTGCAATCCATGATAAAGCAAACAAACATATGTATTTGCATATGCATATGTGTGTATGTAAACATAGGTATATGTTAAATGGAAACAAAATTTCATGAAACAATACTGATCCTTATTGCATGGATGTACTCTATTTCACATTTTTAAAATCCTAGTCAATGTTCATGGAATGGATTACAGGACTTGCTACTCTGTAGTTTGCAAAAGACTGCTTGGAGCAAGGTGGGGAGGGGTGGTGGTGACAGGTCACAGACTCAGTTCTGCCTCGTCAGAGCGGGCTGTTGGGTTGTGCTCTGCTGCCTCATTTTGAAAGAGAGAAGTGAACAGACAGGGCTTAGCCAAGCTAGGAGATGGTGTGATGGTGGAAGGTTGAACTGGGGCGCTTATGGGGCCAGAGTGAGACCTGGTTAGGGCTTCCTGCTCCTCTCGGCAAAGGTTAAAGCCAGAGGAACCTCAAAATGTTGGTCCCTGAAGGTACATAGAACCAGCATGCTAATATTGATGCCTAATAGGATAGGGCCCATGACAGAAAAGAAGGAATCTGTTAGAAAGGGAGGTGGAGTCATCCTGTGAGAAGTGTGGCCCTCACACATGTGCATGCATGCCTGTACCCCCACACACACACCAGAAAATTTCCATTTCAGCCCCCTCACCGCAGTGGGAGGTCGGGGTTTGACATTCCCTCTCTAGTCTGTAGTGCATCTTGGGCCCCTGCTGTTAGAAGGGGAACAGCTGCCCCATCCACAATGACCCTTGGTGACCTGGGTCTCTCAAAGGGCAGAGACAAGTGACATCTTTGGTCCAATCCTGGCTCACCAGAAGGACCCATCTGGGGAGGGGGTAGTGCCTGGTCACCCTAGGAGGAGGTGAGCAGGACTGGCTCCCATAGTGAGGGAGGGTTCAGTCTCACCATGGCCCCTGGGCACCGTGAATGCAGAGTTCAAAGAAGCCAGGGAAAAGACTGGGGGTGGAGACCTATGGTCTCACACTCCAACATCCTCCAAAAGATGATGGCTTGAAGGCACAGGAGGGATGGGAGCAACAAAATATCAGACTTGGTTGTTAGAACTGCCTGGAGTCCAGACAAAAGAAAGAAGGTATTCGAAGTAAAAGAACTACCAAGAGGATTTTCCAGTGGAACTCAAAAATGGAAAGGTCATACACCAAAGCTACAAACTGCAGCAGACAACAAAACCATAGGAAAATGGAGTCACAGAGAGGGAAAGTCAGAAGATGGTGAAGACAGCAGATAGACCCAGGAGCACTGGCAATGGGGAGGGGCACAGTTTCCCTCATTCCAGTAGGCAGGATAAGTAGCTTCTGTCTGCCCATTTAGGCTCCCTGCTGGGAGGGCTAGCTGTGCAGCCCCTTCAGAGCCACCCAGAGACCTGGACTCAGAGACCACAAGATCCAAAGGAATGGCCAGGCCTGCTGCTCTGGGATGACAGGGAAGAAGCCCACAACCTGGCACCCAGAAGCAATTGTGACCAGGAGGGAAGAACAAATAGCGGCAAGGGTACACCAAAGTGCAAAAGAGGCCGATAGAAACCTGTGTAACTTATTAGTTAAGAATAAAGGTTTTGGAGTCAGACAGCTCTGGCTCAAAGTCCTGGCTTGGCCACAGGCTAGTTGTGTGACTCTCAGCAAGTCATTTACTCTTGCTGAGCCTCTGTTAGCTCACCTGTAAAATGAAGATGAGCATACCTCATGCCTGTCTCACAGTGGGTATTGTGATTCCATGATAATATATGTAAAGCACTTATTACAATCCTGGGTGCATGAAAAGTGCTTCATAAATGGCAGTAATTATGATTGTCACTCACCATTCACACTACTTACCTCAAGCAAGGTCCCCACCTCTGTGCCTTTACTCAGGCTCTTCCACCTGCCTAGAAACTCCCTCACCTCATCACCACAGGTTCAAATCCTGTCCACGTTTCATGACCCTGCTCCAAAATGACCTCTTCCGCAAAACTATCCCTGATTGCCTCTCAGCTGCCCAGCTCCTTTTCCTCCAAAGCTCTCAATATTGTATCTGTGCCTCTTTTCTGGCACTCGTCAACTTCTGCCTTTTATTAGGACTATTGGTGTGTCTTACCTCTCCCACTGGACGGGCAGCTCACTGAGTGGAGAAAGCATTGCTCTGATTCACTGCAGTGCCCAGCCCAGTGACGCTGAATACACTGTTGTCTTTTTAAATGACTTCATCTTCAAGTCCAGATTCCTGAAGACAATTGCAGATGTGACCCTAAGGACTCATGGAGACTGAAAGATTTGCAAATATAGCATCAATTTTCCTAAATGGGGGAAAGGTAGACATTGGTGATATCGAACCACTTACCTTAGTCTGGAACTTTGACAAAATTCTCAGGTAAACCATCAAGTTGCTGCTTGTCAGGAAACCTCCAAATGAAGCTGGGAAGTGAGGAAGCTGTGCCAGGGTTACCTGGGCCTCACTCTGTTTTCTGACTACGTCGGTCTCTGGAGTTCAGCAAAGCTCTGACAAGGAAGCTCACACTGTCCTTGTGAACAAGTTGGAGAACTGTGGGCTGGAGAAGTTTCTTTGTGTTGTATTTGTAGTATTTTGTAGCTGAACAATGGAACTTGAAGTGCCCTCACTGATGTCACTCAGGAAGGAATTAGGGTCCTGCATCTCCATCCCATCCTGTGCTTCAAGGTTATCAGTGACCTAGAGGAGAATGCAGAAGGCCTGGTGACCACCAGATTTCCCAAGATTCAAAGCTGTGAGGCTCAATTAATATGCTGAATTAAAAAATGAAAACAAAAAATATTCTCAACAGACTGGGAACAGGGGCCAAAACCCATCAGGTAAAATTGAACAGAATTCAATGTGAAATCTTGCTGTGAGACTCAAAGCCCAACTGCACAAATATAGGCTGGGGAGATAGGTCTTAACAGCCACACATGTGAAAAAGTCCAATGGGTTCAAGTTGACCACAAACTTCACAGAAGACATCAGTGTGACATGATGGCGAAAAAAGCTTGTGAAATCCTAGGCTGTATAAATAGAAATACAGCTTCCAGGTGGAGAAAGGTAATAGCTCTACTGTACCTTGCCTATCCAGACCACGTGGAATATGGGGCCTGACTTTAGGCCCCACATTTGCCAAGGCGCATTGATAAACAACCAGGACAAGTCACCCAGGCTAGGGAGCTGCAAAGTGTGAGAAATAGACAGAGGAATGGGGCCTGTTGATCCTGTGCAATGGGGCCCCTGAACCTTGGTCTGAAATAGCAATGTTGTGCATGGGTTCAATCATATTGAGCACTCACTTTGTGCTAAGTGCTATGTAGAGGACTTTATGGATGTTGAACCCCCTCAGTGGAGTCACCATCCTCTGACTCAGAGAAATGGAGTAACTTACTGGAGGTCACACATCTAGGAAGTAACAGAGCAAGTGCCTAGCCCAAATATGCTTGACTCCAAGTGAAGTGAAAGTCATTCAGTCATGTCTGACTCTTTGCGACCCCATGGACTGTACAGTCCACAGAATTCTCCAAGTCAGAATAGTGGAGCGGATAGCTGTTTCCTCCTCCAGGGGATCTTACCAACCCAGGGATGGAATCCAGGTCTCCCACATTGCAGGCAGATTCTTTACCAGCTGAGCCACCAGGGAAGCCCAAGAATACTGGAGTGGGTAGCCTATACCTTCTCCAGAGTATCTTCCCGAGAACCAGGGTCTCCTGCTTTGCAGGCAGATTCTTTACCAGCTGAGCTACCAAGGAAGCCCTGCTTGGCTCTAAAGATCTTCCCTAGTGGCTCAGATGGTAAAGAGCCTGCTTGCAATGTTGGAGACCTGGATTCGACCCCTGGGTTGGGAAGGTCCACCAGAGAAGGGAATGGCAAACCACTCCAGTATTTTTGCCTGGAAAATCCCATGGATGGAGGGGCCTGGTGGGTTCCCAGATGGGGTTGCAAAGAGTCAGACATGACTGAGTGACTAGTTTGGCTCCAAAGATTATACTTTTGTATGAATAGCTAAAGGCCAACACAGGGCAGAGGAAACAAGGGTAGTCTGTGTGGCCCAGGTAGGCATATCTGGGATCTGTGGGTGCAGACTACTAGAAAGTATGATTTCAACTCAATACACACCTGGTTTTGGAGTTTTGCTTTGTTTTGATCTGTTTTGCTTTTACTTTTTATTATGAAAATATAGGTAAAGGTAGACAAAAATAGCTTAGTGAGTTCTCATGTACTTACCAGTAACCCACCTTCAATAATTATCAACTTGTGGCCAATCTTGTTCCACTCCCATCCCTATCCACTTCCTATCCAAGGGTTATTTTGAAGCAGATTGCAGACATCCTATCAGTGTATAAACAGGGATTTGAACAGTCAGACCTATCTTGAGATAAAACTGGCATCTGGGAAAGAGAGGAAAGGAGCATATTGAGCATGTTGTCATTAAAGGGATAAAAGTATCTCTGAGGCCATTCTCCATTCGTACATACAGAGATAAGCCACAGCCAGCTCCCTCTTTTGCGAACATAACTGATTGATGGAAGCAGGTCAACGAGCAGAAGCTGATGCTGCCACCTGGGCAAAGGAGGCAACCAGGAGCATTGGGCTTGCAAAGCCTTCCTCCAGGGGCATAAGCTAGGGAGCCCCTCTCCAGCCTAGAGCTGGCCCTGCCCTACTCTTAGTACTCAGGGTCTGCTCAGAAAGAAGGGGGCATATATTTCCCTACCCCCAACACACACACACGCACACACACACACACACACACACACTTACATACTCACATACCCTATTAGAGTCTTTGGAAGGCATGTCCTTAGGCCACCTCTCACACCTTGCCCTGGAGCCTGGCATGAGTCACCTCCTCTCCATGGACACGTGGGCATAGGTCTTCATGGGAGCCAGCCGTGGGAGCAAGCAAACTTCAAGGCTTCAGGGGCCTCCACCCCACAGCCTAGCCTTCGCTTCTAGCAGGTGACTCCTCTGGGCCCTGCCTGCCCCCTCCCAAGGCCCTTTAAGCATGGCCTTTCTTCATCAGCTCCTCCCTCAGCCTTCAGTAGCCATTCCCTACCCCACCTCACCATGCAGTGCCAGATCAACCAGGGTAACAGCACTTGACCCAATCAAGATCCAGAATTCCCTCAACTTTGGCAGGACTCTGGCCCCTGACCTGAATGGACATTTCCATGTCAATAACAAAACAGGGATACAAGTTGGTTTTGACAGATCCCCCACTCACATGACTATGTTAGTTCATTGATCTTTGTTTGACTAGAGGGATTGGGCTCCCAGGGATCTCTCTGAATGAAGAGTAATGGCAATTAACCTTTTAAATATATAAATATACTTCCAGAGAAGGTAGTGGATGAGATAGCAGTGGATAGAAATCACATGATTGGCAATATTGGTGGTTGTTGGTAATAACAGCGGTAGCACAAATGTTAAAGTTAAAGCAAGTTAGGACAGTGATGTTAGATCTTATTAAGTTGGTGATAGTAGTGATGAAAGCAGCAATGGTAGCGATGAAGGTGGAAGAAATCATAGTGGTGCTAGTTACGGTGGTGGCAATGACTGAAGGTTTGGGCTCCAGGCAGCTGTCTTTGGTGATATGAAAAATGCTTCCCACAGCAATTCTAAGAACCAAGGCACTTTCTGCATGCTCAGAGACTGTCCTGGGAGCAGTCCCCTGGCCAGGAGTTTACCTGAATATTCAAGTTCTAGAGGTTTGTCATGATGACATCTGCTCAGTTAGGTCTCACTGCAGGCAGGAGAGTAGACCATATATATGACTTCTCTGGGATTCTGGGCCAGGATTCTGTGGCAGACCAGAGAGTAGGTTCAGACTCATACTGGTCTCAGGCAAAAGAGATACTCTACAGCACCTTTTATCCATCTCATCTACCCCTTGGTGTGGCTACACAAAGACTCAGTCAGGGAAAGCACTGTACCAGACTCTGGGCTTCTCTCACAACTGAAGGTTCTATAGTGGCTGAGGGACAAGAGACTGGATCACCAATGGAGGCCAGGAAGCTGTTTTTTGCCCCCAGGAAGATACACTCCATCATCCTGGGCTAGAAGCCTGTCCGGGAGCAAGATAGGTTGACCTCTGAATCCCCAGGAGTTAGGCCTCCTGAATTGATAGCCTGAGGCTCTTTGGACAGAAAACCTGATTTTGGAGGCCATGAGGAGTGTTTCACCCTTGCAGTAGCTACCCCAGGATCACTGATGCCAAGTTGGTCTTCCTGGGGAAGACCTCATTCTTGGGTGGGGAGTGAGAAAAAGAGGGTTTTCAAGGCAGACAGATCTAGGTTGAAGTCCAAGCTCAGTTACTTCCTAAATTTGTGCCCTTGCTCCACTTTGTTGTGACTTAGTTTTCCTCATCTGGAAAATGGGCTCATAATCTGGATTTTGTTGTTGTTGTTTGTTTTTTTCAGAGACATCTATGACATATTTCTACACTGTGCCTATCACAGTTTCCAGCACACAGTGGATGTTCTGTGACTAGAAGGAGTTCCTTTCCCTCCCTCTGAACTTCACTGAGAAATGTGTGCCAGTGCTCAGGACTAAGGGTCCAGGAAAGCCCCTGGTTTTGCCCAAGAGAGACTCAGAAAAGCTCTTTGCAATTAAAAGGTCCCTGATACATACCTGTGTAAAAGCCCATGGAGAGTGGGGAGGAGCTGGGCTGCAGCTGAGCAGTTCAATGAACATCCCTTCACTATCATGGCAATAAAATGCTTTGTAATCACTCGAAAAAAATTCTCTTCACCCACTTCCACTACCTACTCTGTGCATCCAAATATCCTCAAGTAGGAAGCTAGGTGGCCCAGAGCCTCGAGTTGTCACCATCTGGCCTAATTCACTGGGAAAACTCCAGGTTAAGCATTGGTCAATAGTGAAGTCTCCCAAAATGCCAAAGGGTGATGAGGTCTATGTGACTGGGAGAGAGAAGAGTGACTCTTTCCTGTCCAAGGAAAGGACAAGGAAAGTGTCTAAGGAAAGGTCATTGTGTGCTTTCTTCTTGCTCTATGGTTCTCTGGCACCTCCTCTAAAGCCCCTCCATCCAGCTCAGAACATATATTATCAGCTAATGCCTCATGCATTGTTGGTAGGAAACTCTCTACTATTTACCTTGGCATGTGTATATGTGTGTGTGTCTGGGTGTGTGCTGTCTCTTCAAAGTAAACCACAAGTCTCCCAAGAGCAGGGGACACATCATTCCTTCTTTCTCCTCTCAGCATGGGGCTAGGCACCTAGAAGGCTTGGTTCATCTCACTTCTTGCCTCTGTGGTTGAGCAGCTGCTCAGAGTCCTTCCAAAAAGTATAAAGATTTCAAATCCCTCCTAAGCTCTGAGTCTCTGGGCTGAGGGGCCTTCCTGGCTCCACTGAGATCATCACCCTGGTTCTTTCTTTTTCTGGGAAAATCTGTACAGGCCTCTGACCTGAGATCTCTTGGTCTTTCCAGTGTGTGTCTGTGCAAGTGTCCCTTGTGAGTGAACGTCTTCCAGTTTCTGGGAAATGAGGGCGGGGCCAATGCAAACATTGCAACTGAATAGAATCTTTGTGGCCTAATGATTTCGGAAAACAATTTGCACGGCAGGCTTATTATTTGGAGGATGGGAACCAGCTGTTCTCTCTCTCCCTGGCAGCATGATAAGGAGAAGACCAGAACTGCAGTTAGAGAGACTGAAATTTCTGACCTAGAGTTACAACAGCATCCTCTCTAGAAGCTCCCAGGGCCAGTCATCTTCTCCTACAGCTCCATCTGGCTGAAAGTTTCTTCTCTTTGGAAAGCCCAGGGAATAAGAGGACACAGGATAAGTAGCAATGGACAAGGCATGAACTGGAAGCTGTAAATAATAGGGCCATATGAAGTCCTGGGATATAGATTTGGGACATCTTGGATGAGGAACACCTTCTAAGAGACTGCAAGCAGCCACATGCTCAGTCGCTTCAGTCGTGTCCAACTTTTTGCGATCCTGTGGACTGTAGCCTGCCAGGCTCCTCTGTCCATGGGATTCTCCGGGCAAGAATACTGGAGTGGGTTACCATTTCCTTCTCCAAGGGATATTCCCAACCCAGGGATCGAACCCACATTTTTTATGTCTCCTACATTGGCAGGCAGTTCTTTACCACTAGCACTACCTGGGAAGCCCTAGCTAGTAACCATATGGGGGAACTATTCCTCACTGAAGGCCAACGGTGTCAAGTACTCTTAAATCTATTCATCTCATTTAACCTTCAAGTCAAGGCTTTGAGGTAAAGGGGTTATCATGCCCATTTTAGTGATGAGGAACCCAAGGTTCATTTGGATAAGTGAAGTGATTTGTCCAAAGTGACTTCCACACACAGACAGCAAACGACAGGGATGAAATTTGAGCCTAGGTCTAACTCCAATGTCAGTGCTCTCTCCATTGCCACACAGACTTTAGTGTCTAAAGAGAACAGTGACAAAAAGCTGGGCCACCACTGCTGGTAAGGAGGGAAGAGGGTAGCATCTCCCCACTGGTGCTTGCCAGGAGCAAAGCTGTGCCTCAGGCCAGGCTTCACAGATGAAGCTCCTCAGGACACATGCACCCTTGGTCCTTGATGCACCAGGTTTGGTGCCAGGGCTGGCCTGGGCAGCCTCTATACTAGAGCCCTTTCTGACTCGAGGAAAGCAGGTGTCAGGGCCCCAAGCTCAGGAGTGACTGAGAATGGACCTGGCCCCACTTAAGGTAAAGCTCTACCAGGGCATCTGGGGCTCCTGCTAATGCTGAGGTAGTACTGTCTGAGATAAGATGGCTGGTCCCCACTGTCACAAAGCTACTGAGAGGCCAGACAAGAGAAAGTATGTACTAGTGCCTAGAGATGGTAGCATGCACCTGGGTACTCATTAAGTGTTGCAATCTACATGGCCAAATGAAAGATTATGTGGTGAGGAGACCTGGGTCCTTTGCCAGTGGCAAGAGGGGAGCTGAAAATCCACAGGACCTGGGCCCTGGCAACTCGGACCCCACTTCCCCTCCCTCAAGAGGGCTTCTGCTTTCTTCCACAAGCTACAAGCAGCGGACTCAGCTCTCTTTCTATGTTTCAGCCATCTCACCTGCTCTGCCCTGCCCACCAGGGAAGACATCTCTCCTCCTTCCTGTCTCTGCAACAAATCCACAGTCCCTTTTCTGTTTTAAGGATTTCATTACTCTGGACAGAGAAACAAATTGTGTCTGTGTTGGGGGAGGTCACCAAAATAACAACTCTGGGGAAGCCTCAAAGGGTCAAGAAAGTAGAGCTTCTGTTGCCCTTGGCATTCACTGAAGTTGAAATGGATCAGGGGCAGCCATCCTTAGAGGCGTTTCCCAGACTCATTTTCTTTCATGGTCCCATGCACACTGCTTGTAACTCCATTCTTTCCCTCTTTTATGCCTGAGCTTGGGGATTCCATATTCCCCAGCAAGGTGCTCCTACACTCAGCACCCATTCCCATCCCTCCTTGATGTCAGTAGGCCCCACGGATAGCAAAGATCCTCTTAGGGCAAAATAAGGAGCATAGCCATTCCATCATTCACATTCACCCAAACTCAAGTGGGTTATTTACATGAACCCTGGAATGGCAGCACTGGGAGGGAGCTTACAGATCATTGAGGTCATCCTTCCTCCATGTCCTTACCCTATCAGGGAATAGAGAAGGGAACTGAGGACCAGAAAAGGGAAGAGAACTCTCCAGGATCAAACAGTGAGTGAGAGACTGTGCCACCAAAGGCCAGGGCTCCTGAAGGCTTCAAACGCCCTTGGATCTTGCTGCTTTGGATCAGACTTTCCAACTCTGGAAACCAGTAGTCTGAACCCTGGGGAGCCTTGGAGGGTGCAGTAGAGTCAAGTCCTGCCTACTTTCTATGGGAAGTTTCAGAGGAGGTTTTCCCCTAGCTGAGGGGTGAATTAGGCAGTCCCTCATGTCTCAGAGGAAGGAAATTTCCATCTACTGCTAGCCTACTGCGTGCAAACTGCTCCCATGTGTGTTCTTTTCATTCATCCTCAGGACCAACCGGCAGCATTATTATCCTCATTTTGCAGGTGAAGAAAGGAAGTGTCAGAAATGTGAAGGGAGACATATGTGAATAGGTCACATAGCTAGTGAGTGACGTTCGGGGCCTGGAGTCTGTGCCCTGTGACCTCCATCCCACTGCCACAAAGGGCTCATCAGAGCTCACCTCAGCCATGTCACTGCTGTAGCCCATGCTCTTTTCCTCTTCCACTTCTGACCCACCTCCCACTCTCCGGGTGTGACCTGGGGACGAGTGGCTGGTGAGGAATCCACAAAGCAGTGCTCCTGAGAACAACTAGGTCCTGACTCAGCCACCTTTGAGTACCTTCAGCACACTGCAGAACCAACATCGTGTGTGCGTGCGTGTGTGTGTGTGAGATAAGCTGCATGTCTAGGTCAGTTTGTGGTTATGTATGAAGCTCTGTACAAGTGCCTGAGTCTTGCAAGGCTTCCCTGGTGGCTCAGATGGCAAATAATATGCCTGCAATGCAGGAGACCTGGGTTTGATCCCCGGGTTGGGAAGATCCCCTGGAGGAGGGCATGGCAACCCACTCCAGTAGTCTTGCCTCGAGAATCCCATGGACAGAGGAGCCTGGCAGGCTACAGTCCATGGGGTCGCAAAGAGTCAAACACGACTGAGTGACTAACACTATCACTTTCTAGGTCATTTCGTAGTTGTGCACGAGGCTCTGTACAAATGCCTGAGTCTATGCATGTGGGGGTTCCATTTGTCTGGGTTGAAAGAGACGTCTGGAACTGTATGTGACTGTATACATGCCTCTGGCCACATGTGTCACTGCATTTGTGGATGTGTATTTCTTTGTATAAACATGTGTCTGTCCTTCATGCACCCGAAACCATGTGTGTACCTGATTATAAGCAGGTTTGGATCTGTGCAGTGTCCGGGTGGGACTGTGGTGCCTATGCTAGTATCTGTGCCTGCTGACACTGTGATTGGTGTGGGTACCCAGGTGGGCAGAATACAATGCGTGTGATTTATATAGTCACTGTGTCCACAGGCGCATGATTGCCAGGGTCTCTTTGTGCAGCTAGAGAAAAGTCAACACACCTGTGTCCAGGTCTGGGGCTCTGTGTAAGAACATATGTATGCTGTGCACACGAGTGTGTCTGCACATGGATCTGCAGCTGAGAGTACCTGATACATGTGGAGCTCCGGGCACACCCAGGCCGAATGTCAGTCTCCAGCAGTGAGGCTCAGCAGTCCCTAGCACCCCCAGTGCTTATGCCCTGCCTCCGTGCCCAAGAATCAGGACCCATCGGGTGTGAGCATCCCTCTTACACCCTGCCAAGTGCACTAATCCCCCTGGGGAAGTCATTACCAACAACCGTACACAGCTGGAGTTGCTTAATCACTCTTAAGAAATTTCTTTATAATCTGAGTAAATTACTTTAATTACTTGCAACTACCAATTAGTGTTTGAAGGTTTCCCTTCCAGAGAAACAAGTCTCCTGTTCTGGACTTCCAGGCCCCTCCTCCTCCGGAGTTAGGGCAGCTCACCTGGCCACCCCTCCTACCAGGCGCCAGGCTGCCCCCTCCTCTGCCCACAGGGCCTGGCCACAGTAGCCCAAGCCCAGGCTTGGCTTCGGTGGGGGAGGGGGATGGTGCTCAGTTTCTCAGCGGCGCCCCAAGCACTTTGTCCTGACCCCAAGGCGCATGCCTGAGGAGGAGGCTAAAGCAGCAGCAGGCCCTAGCTTAGCCTCCCCCAGCCCACCCCCAGAGGCCTGGCTCAGTTCTGGTCTTGTCCTGGGCTCTGCTGCCAATGGGCTGCCTTCTCCCCAGTCACGTGGTAGGCGGGGCAAGTGGCCACTGCCTCTCAGTTTATTGCATTGGGAAGGGTACAGTGGGTGCAGGTATTTGAGGGCCAAGCCAATCTTCAAGTCAGCCTGCTTGCTGCCAGTTTCTCTGAACCCCCAGATGAGGCACTGGCCCTCCCCAGATTCCAGGGAGAGAGAGCCCCCTGGAAACTCCCAGAGAGAAAACAGTGTGCTGTAAAAGGAGGCGGAGCACTGGCATTAATTCCTGTACTGGTTCTGCTTCACCTTGGCAGCATGACCTTGAGCAAGTCACTTTCCTACTCGAAGCTTCAGTATCCTTATATGTAAAATGTGGAAGGTGAGGCTGACCCTCATACTTGGGTGCAGAGATTAAATCCCTGCTATGGCACCGGGGGCCACCCAGGACGTGCTAATTCCCCATATGCCAGGGGCAGTGGCCACTGAGAAACAAGACCCTATTGCTCCCTTCGAGGAGCTTCCAGTGTCATAGGGGAGGTAGGACATAGGGAGAAATAACCAGAGCAGAAGGAGAAGTATGGTACTTGCCCTAAGAAGTGAAAGTCACTCAGTCATATCTGACTCTTTGTGACCCCATGGACTATATGGTCCATAGGATTCTCCAGGCCAGAATACTGGAGTGGGTAGCCTTTTCCTTCTCCAGGGATTCTTCCCAACCCAGGGATCGAATGCAGGTCTTCTGCACTGCAGGCAGATTCTTTACCACCTGAGCCACCAGGGACACATAAAATATTGAGGGTGGTCAGAAAAATGAGAACAGAAAAAGAATGCTTCTTTAAGGCAGCTGTTTCATCTGGCCCTCAGCTCACCTCCGTCACCCTTCCCTGGCTTCATTTAGACCCTGGACACCTGGGTGGAGCATCTTCATGTGCCTGGATGCTGTGTGCCTTGTCATATAGGAAAGTATGAGATATCCCCCGGGGGCTGCTCCTTCTTATTTGAGTGCCTCTGTGTGTGTGTGTGTGTGTGTGTGTGTCAAACTTGGAGGAGGATAAAAAAAGTGGGTGAGAACAAGGAAAGAGAAGATGCTGCCAGGGAGTAAGTTTCCTGCTTCCTCTTCTCTGCCAGCAATTCTCTCCCTCTGCCCAGTGTTGGGCAGCAGCCCCTGCTCACAGAGCACAAGGGGTCTACCTCCTCACCCACTCCTGCTTAAGGGTCCCCTTTCCACCCACTCAATCACCCCTCTCCATCCATGACACAGCTTCCAGTTACTCCTGATTTCTTCTGATCTTTATTTGGACACAGTTCTCAGAGCTTTTGTTCCTTCCACATCCCATTAGATTGCCCCCATGGTGTTGACAACTAGGTAATGTTAATGTCCCTTGTTTTAAGGAAGTGGAAACTAAGGCACAGGGAGATGGTAGGACTAAACTAAAATAAACTGTGTTGCAAAATAAACTCTTCAACCCATAGCCCCCTCACTATACGGCTTGGCCTCTGGAGGTCCCACTAGCCATCTGAGGTGCAGGCCTGGGAAGGCCTGGAAGGGAAGGCAGCTTCCACGCCCGGGATGCTGGGAGCACTTGGGTCCAGCCCCACACCCTTTTCTAAGCTTTAGTTTCACTGCCCTCCCCTTGCACCACCTCAAGGAGATTAGGGAACCAGCAGCCTCCTGGGTAGGCAGGAGGGCTGTGGGGGTTAATTAACTGTTTCCCAAAAAGCTTTGAAGATGAAGGCTCCTCTTGGCGGGGCAGAGTGGGGTTGAGCAGGCTTGCAGAGCCACCAATGAATTGGGGCGCCAAGTTGTTATTAAGGAAAAATCCCCAGCTTCTGGCCTCCACTCCACCCCCTTCCAGGTGCTGCCAGTGGGCTCCTCGCTTAGCAAGCTCTCCGGATTCCATGCCCTACCATGCCTGGGCGTGCTCTCTGGAGGTGTGAAGCGCTGGTGGAGGAGGGGGCAGGACCTGGTCTCTGGCAGGCAAGTAGGGGAGTGAGAGGAGGGACCTCAGGTTGGAGGCAATGCAGGTCCCAGGGGCCATGCAGAGGGGAAGATGGCACCACCTAAACATCTAGCCTGTGAGCCTGTCCCAGCTCGATGTAAGCAAGGGGGCTGTGGGTTTCCACCTTGGCTCCCCCAAGCCAGGATTTCTTCACAGTCTGCCTATATGAGGACCAGATCCACAGGTCCAGAAAGATGGCTCTTGATTCAGTGCCCTGTGTCCTCAGAAGACCAGAACTGGTGTTGGAGCTGTTTTACCCCAGGAAAACCAGGTAGAAATAGACATCCTCTCACCTGCAAGTCAGAAGTTTTCCATCATCACCTCCTTGCTCTCTTCCTTACCTCCCTCCCTCTCCCAGTGCTCCACGACCCCTGACTCTGTCCTCAAGCTTACAGTCTAGTTGGGGGGACAGAGTTGTAATAAGATAAAATATAACTATTTAATCCAGCATTCCTCTTCTGAGCAATTATCCTACAGAAGTTCTTACACGAGCACAGTGATATATTAACACACAAAACTGTAGTGTAGTTTAAGAGGGGCAAATTGTACACAATCTAAGTGGCCATGATTAGGGTTTAATAAACTATTAATAAATTAATAAACTATAGGTTTAATAAACTATTCCATACTATGGAATCCAACGAGGCTGTTGAAAAAAATAGATAGACCAACACAGGCAGAATGGAAAGATGCCCCACACCTACTGTTAAGGTTAAAAAGTAAGTTGTAAAACATGTGTGCGTGTAGAGTAAGACCCTCTTTGTGAAAAATGAAACCAGTTCTACACCTCCGTATTTACTTATGTCTGTGTGCATATGGCATAGAGCAAATTTCCAGCTCCCCCCACCCCTGGGGTATTGCTCCTGGCCTGAAGGTGGGCCTAATGCTTCTTCATTAACTTTTGTCTTCTTAGCCCAACAGTAGCAGACGTACAAGGCAAGAACAAGAAGAAAGCTAGTGCCCTGAGCCAGCCCTTTACAAGGACCAAACACGTGTGGCTAAGTTCTCCCCAGCCGAGGCTGCCTAGTACCTCCGGAAGCCATCCGTCCAGACCCCCGCCTTCACAGCAGATGGCTTCCTCCAGCGCCTGTCAAGCAGGATCTTCCCAGAGCTGACAGCATCTACCCAGCCTCTGGCAAACATAGCTCCCTTCCCCAGTCAAGGGCCTGGAATCTACAAGGGAGTGTATCAGGCCCCCAAGAGGGAATCTGGGAGGCCAAAGAGGTAGGGCATCAGCCCCCACAATCTGGTGGCAATTGAAGGAGGGAGGGTTCAGATGGCACCCAGACACTGAACTGGGTCACACTGAATGGAAAGGAGATTTGTAGAGACTCCTGGAGGGACGGTCTCAGAACTCATAGGAGCTGCAGAAGCAGATCCCCTCCGTGTCCATCCCAGCCCCGAGACTCCGGCAGTATTACCTCCATATACAGATGAAGATCTGTAGGCTCAGAGGCAGGGTCATCTACCACCAGCTGGCTGGCTGTGGACTTGAACCCAAGATTCAGGTCTTATTCTCCTCCGTCGCCACCCCATGGTGTTGGGGGGAGCAGTCCCCTGCTGTCGCTCAGGATCTGCCTCAAGAACCATGTATCAGCAGCATCCTCTCGAGCTCCCCTCTTCCTCCTTTCCCTCTCCCACCTCCAGAACTCAATCCCCAGCAAATCTCTGAGCTCAGTTTAGAAAGCGTGCTTGAGGCCTTTGGTGAACTGTGGTCCCTGAAGGGCTGGCTGGGACCTCTTGGCTGTAGGAAGGACTAGGGAAGGAGCCTCAGCCCTGGGGTGTTATGGGGTGGGGCAGGGGAGAAAGCCAGGAGCTCCTCTGATTTTCATTTCTTCCCTGCATCCAACCCCATCAGGCAGTACCAAGGCAGGCTAAGGGCTGCCTGGAAAGCAGAGAGAGTTAAAAGACGGCTGCAAAAGAGTATTCTTTTGGCTAGAAAGAGAACTCCCAGGTTCTCTTGTTACCTGACTATCGAAAGTAACATGCCTATCCCCACCCTTCATCGCCACACCCACCAAAACTTCCAGGCCATAACAACCAAGATCAGGACAGGAGTCCCTTCCAGTCCTCGGTTTCATCACCAACTCCTGGCTTCTCACACCAGCTAGTTCAATCACCCCCTTAGGGAGATGAGTCTTGGGGGACTCTTAGTGGGTCTTTTGGGGGCCCTAGACAGGTGTAGGACAACAGATAGGTCTACACTATCTCTCTGTGGCCATGGCCTGAGAGATTAACCTTTCTCTGGACTCAAAGCTTAGAAATCCTTGACCTGTTCTCCTTGGCCCATCAGCCATGTGGCAAAAGTGAGAATTTCAGCCTGGGTGAAAATCCCCTCCCACTGTTGCTTGACTGAACTCCTAGGAGCTACACAGTGGCTGGCATGCTGGTGGCAGGGAATAGGACAGAGAGATTGATGCATCCCAACTCTGCCCCTACTAGCTGTGACTTGGAGTAAGGCCCTCCCCTCCCTAGCTTTCCATTGCAACTCCACAGGTCACAGGGTTGATGGAGGTTCCAATGAGTCAATGGATGTAAATAAACTGTGTAACAATAATAATTTACTGGATGCTCACTATGTGCCAGGCACTATTCTAAGCCCATTTTGGATATTAACTCATTGAAGTTCCACAGCCACACTATGACCTGGGGACCTATTGTTCTTGCAAATTTATAGAGATTTTGAGGGAGGATATAAGGGACAGAGAGATTAAGTAACTTGCCCCGGGTCACAGGGCTAAGGAGGAGCTAAAGAAAGAAAGAGAAAACTTGCTTAGTTGTGTCCGACTCTTTGCGACCCCGTGGACTGTATAGTCCATGGAATTCTCCAGGCCAGAATACTGGAGTGGGTAGCCTTTCCCTTCTCCAGGGGATCTTCCCAACCCAGGGATCGAACCCAGGTCTCCCGCATTGCAGGCGGATACTTTACTGGCTGAGCCAGCTAAGCCAGGAGTTAAACCCAGGTGCCTGGTTCCAGAACCTTCACTCTATACCACTGTGTGTATGTGTGCTCAGTCATGTCTGACTCTTCGCGACCCCATGGACTGTAGTCTGACAGGCTCCTTCACCTATGGGATATTCCAAGAAAGAATACTGGAGTGGGTTGCCATTTCCTATTTCAGTAGATCTTTCCCATCCAGGGATCAAACCCATGTCTCTGGCGTCTCCTGCAATGGCGGGGGAGTTCTTTACCACTGTGCCACCTGGGAAGTCTATATCACTGTGTCATAGACTATAAAAGACTGCCCTGGCCTCACTATTATTTTTTAATAGTTGCCTCTAACTCGGGCAGGTTGCAGCTGGAGCTCTTCAGAGAGGGAACCGGAAGGAAGATTCAGAAAGGAGAAACCATGTACCTGCTTTCTCAAAGCTGGTGGAGGCCTTACTGAAGGCTGCAGAGGTTGGCTCCGCCCCTTGCCCTGACTATTGGCAAGGATCCCTTCCTTGGCCACAGTCTTGGACTTGGAGGAGCATCTGGGCAGCTCCCATCTGGGGGAAGAGTGGCGGGGCCGGAGCAGTGGGTGAGCTGCTAATCAGAAGCAGGGGGCCTGCTGGGCGCAGCCCGACCCCTTGGCTCACGCCTCAGCAGCAGCCAGCACCTGATGAAAAGGCGCTGCTCCAACCAGAGCTACCGGTGGCGGCAGGACGCTGATGGAGGGCCAGAGAAGCCCCTCCTCAATGGGCAATTGCCCACCACTCAGCTTTGATAGCCAGGTCCAAGTAGCAAGTCCCTGGACAGGCAGCTCCTCGGGCATTGCATACATTCTTCCTGGCCAAGAAGGAATGCAGCAAGCTAACAGGATCCAGATGTGGGACTGCATTGGGCTTGAACCCCAAATACCAGCCCAGCAGCTGGAAGACCTGGGGACACACAGGAAGGCTTCTGGGAACTCCTGGCCTCCTGGAGGGCCTAGAACCCAGCCTCAATCCCCTCGAGTCATTCTCTAGGGGTGTAGGGGTTGGGTCCAGAACCTGGACTCGGACCTCTGCTCCCTCTTTTGATTTTGGGCTTCATCCTGACCCTCAGTCTCACCCCCACCCATGGAAGTTGGAGAGCCCAGTGGGTAGCTCAAGAAGGTGTTTGCAAGGTCCTGTGCTCCTCTTCCAATCAGAAGCCCCATTCTCTCATACCAGCCAGCTGAATAGCCACCCCTGAGCTGGTCCTCTTTGTTGAGGGGGCGGGGAGAAGGGATTTTGGTCAGCCATCAGGCTCAGCAGGCACAAGACCTGAATGCCAACTCCAGCTCCACTGTATCCTAGCATCATGGCCTCAGGCGTGTCAGTTTTCTGAGGTCAGTTATCCTATCCCTACAATGGGACCATGTGCAGGCAGTTGTACCATGTAAGGAAACACAGACTCTGGCCCTGAAAGCTGAATCTGGAAACTAGGGGCACAGAGGGAAAGGAATACAACTCCCCAGGGAGCTCTGGAAGGTGCCATGGCCCTTCACTTTTACATGCTTCTTTCACCCTCAGGGCCAGACTGTGCTCAGCAAATGAAAAGGGTGCCTGGGACCCTGCTGCTGGAGCTAGAGGGCGGGGAAGAAAATGAGTACAGCCAAGTCTGGGGGCCTTCTCAGACTGATTCCTTTAAGAGCTGCTGCCACTCAACCCAAGGCAGTACGTTCATCAGTCTGCTTTGATCCCAAACTCCATGAATATGTGGCAACACAGAGTGCTGGATAAACGGTTTGTAATAGAATGTGATGGGCTCTTAAAAGCTCTCCCTATCCCCACGGCTCTTTTCCAGCCTCCAATGATCCCAGAGAGCCTGAAATTGCACCATGAGCACTTTACAGTAAGTTATTATTTGCCATTGACACCACAGTGTGAATTAGTTGATTAGCTGACTGGAGAGCTGGGATGGATGGGGCGGGGAGGGGGGGGGCATGCATTGGAGATATCGTGTCAGAGGCTTGCAGACCTGCCTGGAAGGGTACATCTGGGCCTGACTCAGGTACAGGGGAAAGTAGTGCCAAGCCCCCAAAATGCTGGACACAGGTTGAAGAGCTGATAGGACAGGGAGCCTGCACTTCCTGAGGCACTGGACTGGGAAACAGAAGACCCAGGCTTGAGTTCTGATATTGCCACTGATCAAATTGTGTGACCATGGTCGGTCATGAACCTTTTCCTGAGTTTCGAGTTCCCGCCTGTGTACTAGGGAGAGACTGCCCTGGATGGCGACAAGGCAGGTGGAATGATTTCTAAGTGTTATCTTAAGGAGAGCATTCAAGGATCTGAATTTCTCTGAATTTCTCAGACCCAGCAACTCTGAGCTGGGTCCTGACTAAGGATTCTCTGTGGTCCTGAAGAAGGGCAGGGAGCAGAGCCTTAAGAAGATGAATTCTGGGCTACAGAAGTAGAGAGCAAAACGTTCCTGCTTTGTAAGATACCCAGTTCCTCATCCACACAAGCTCAGAAAGGTAGCTAAAGAAAGAGGGGAGGAAGCAGAGAGGGAGTGAGAGGGCTAACCCCAGTCTATCCCCCTCACTGCATTCGCTTTTAAAATAAAACCCATTTATATATAAATGTTGGCTTGATGCCCAGTCTCTGTAGAAAAGCTTTTCTGTATTAAACGCTACAATGAATTAAATTAACCATAATGATTTCTTTGTGAATGAAAACCTCTCTCTCTCTCTCTCTCTCTCTCTCTCTCCCTTCCTCCCCCTCCTTTCTGACATGGTTTTGATCAGGTTTTCCCCTCCCTCCTCAACTCCAACACAACCCAGCACCCTTTCCACTCTGCCCTCCCCAATCCCACCAACAGCACTGCCTTCCCCGCAAGTGACCAGTTCTGTAAAGCCCTTCCCAAGGTTAAACTGATGGCTCCTGTGGTCCAATGTGAAGCAGGAATTGGTCAGCCCAGGGGGGTCCCTGTGCACAAACAGAGCAGAGGGCATGGCCTGGGAAAACACGTGCCTGCCAGGGCTCCTGTGTTTCCAGCTTCAGGATACCTCCTTGAGCTTCACTTTCCTCATCTGTAAACTGCAGTGAGTGGTACTGAGTCCAGGAGACTGATAAAGGGAAAGTGGAAGGGGGCACACACGTGGGGGAGGGGACTGTGGCACTCAGGAGAGGAGTAGATGTTAGCAGGGGTATTCATGGGGCACGCCCAAGAATGCCTGCATCCCAAAGGCATCTCCAAGTGTGGGCCCCTGGACTCTGGCCTGTGCTTGTGTATGTAGCTATGTGTGTGCCTAGTGGAACACAGGTGCATGGGAGTCTTGATCTGTGGGGAACCCACCTGGGGCTAAGCCCTGTGCATGCAGAGAGAAATCAGAGGAGCTCTGCTTTTGGGCACGCCTAGATGCTGGGCAAGGGCCACTTAGAAGAGGGGCTATGACTCCCAGCTATCAAGAACTGGGGAAGGCTGCTTGAGGGTGGTAACTTTTAGCCTGGGGACTAGAAAGTGGGGCCCCGATAACAAACAATCTTCCCCATGGACACAGAGCTTTGTATTTCCAATGCCCTTTTATAGGTATTATGTCATTTCTCCCACACATCCTAAAAAGTATGTGTTATTATTCCCACTTTAGAGATGAAAACACTGAGGATTTCAGGCCTGTAGTATGAGTCAAGAAAAGACGCTGATGCTGGGAAAGAGAGAAGGCAGAAGAAGGGACGAGTTGGTTGGATGGCATCACAGACTCAATGGACATGAGTTTGAGCAAGTTCCGGGAGATGACGAAGGACAGAGAGGCCTGGTGTTCTGTAGTCGATGGGATCACAAAGAGTCAGACACGACTGAGTGACTGAACAACAAGTACCAATCAACTTGATAACCATGGACTGGCCCCAGCCCACTCTACACATTACTTCTCTGCCAGGCCCAGTGGCCCTTGGCAACCACAGCCAACATGATGACCACAGTCCTTAAGCTGTGCCTCATGCAGCCTTCTTCTGCTCCTTCGCCACCACCTCACATGGGTCAAACTTTGGGGGAGGACATCCTTTCTGTAGTTCAGTGTCCCCATCTGTACCATGAGGGGTACTCAGAACACAAGCCACATCCCTGAAAACCACCAGGCCATTATGTGTCTCTGGGTCTCTTCCCACACAGCTTCCTTTGCTTCCGTGTGGGCCTCCCACAACCCTACTGACCCTGTAAGTCTTCTGGGTGCCTAGTTAGAACTCCATCACCACCTACCTTACACTCATTCCCTGGACTCTCAGCACGACACCTCAATAAGACATTCGACAATTGGTTGACATGTCATGTCTGGGTCTCCCACCAGGTGGTGAGGTCCATGAAGGCAAGGGTGATCTCTGATGTATTGCTGTTTCTCCAGGACCCAACACAGAGCCAGACGCTGAGATGCTTGTGGAAAGAATGGGGAGGAAGGAGAGTCTTTTCAATGCAGAGTAGACTGAGGTATTCATAGCCTTCATTTCCCCCCCCAAAAAAAATGTTGAAATAGATGAAGATTTTATGATAGTTCTATGATGTATCAGCTTTGAAAGGGTGAAGTCAAAGGCAGGGGGCTGCCATCAAGGGAAAGCTTGAAACAGGAAGAGAAAAGAGTGTGCTATGGCTGGGGCTAGTGATAGGAAATGCATAATTCCCAGGTTGATGAAGTCTTCCTACCAATGCTGAAATGCCTCTGGAAAAATCAGGTCCTGGCAGGAATGGAGCACAACAGGCAGATGCTGCAGGCTCCCAAGGGCCAACCCCAGACACAAAGGCAGATCCCCTTCTAGGAGCTGGAATCCTCAGAAGATTTGTTGCGAGGAGACATAGGAGTCTTGAGTTGCAAGAGAAGTGAAGAGCAGGGGAGTGAAAGAAAGTCCTGCTACTGCATTCTGCCTTTCACTCCACCTTCCTCGCCCTTCAGCTGGTGGGCCCTGACCCAGTCCTGGGACTGCCAGGGTTGCCCCTGGCTCCCAAATGCACAGACATCTAGCTCAGGCAGAGGAGAGAGTGGCAAGGCCATCTCCGGGCCTCCAGCCCCTCCGAGGCTCCTCCATGGAGGGCGGTCATGAGGGCCACATGGGAGGGAGACCGGGCAGTTAGGCTGGCCCAGAAGAGTTTGGCAGGATGCCAGTGGGCCTGCCCTGGCACAGAGATGTGAGCGGATGGCCGTTGCAACTGGTCTAATTGCTGTCTCATCTGCTCTCCCAGGGGCTGATTCCAGAGCCAAGCAAAGGGAGGTTTCTGCTGGGAGACTTGAGGGAGCCTGAGGAGAGGTGGAGGGCCCGGCACGTTGAAAGGCCCTGACAAACCCCAGCATGCCCAGGGCAGAAACCCAAGTTGCCGGGGTTGGGGCGGGAGGTGGACAGGGAGCAATGAAAGCAGAAGGGAAGGGCCTCACTTTCCCATCATGTGCTCTTGGTTGCCCCTTGACCCTGTGTCTCCTCTTGCTCCTTTTCCCAGGATCCTCACTCACCCTTTCCCACCTCCTTACCTGCCCTTGTCACCTCAGACCACTGCTGTCAGGCTCCCATCCCCACTTCAGCTCTCACCCTGTCCCAAGAAATTGAAGTACAAAAGTCAGTGGATGCTTTTCTATCCTTAACTCCAGTGTACCTCTCAGCCAAATCTGATATCTGTGACCCCCCCTCCTGCTTTCTGAAAATCTCTATGTCCTAATTCTATCCTTCCTATTTAGATGCATCTTCCCCGGTTCATCCTCCTACTTCTCTTACCTGCTTTTTTTTTTTTTCTCAGTCCCTTTCCCAGGCCCCTCTTCTTCAGCAGCCCCCTCTTTAAATGTTGTGTTCCCCAAAGTGCTGCTTGCAAGCTCATCTCCCCCATAGATGTTCCCTAGGCACGCTCAGGCCCTCCTGCGGTTTCCAGTACCTCCTCTGGGCAAGTGAATTCCAAAAATCACCTCAACCTGGACCACTCCCCCAAGCTACAGCTGGGATAGACATTTACCCAGTGGTCATCTCTGAAGACACTGCAGAGCCACCTTGCCCCAAATCGAACTTATCATTCTCCCAGGCCACACTTCTACTAGTCTCATATATCAATCCACTCAGGCTCTCAAACTAGAAACCGTTTCTCCTCCCTCTCCCTAACCCCTCACATCTAATTAATTACCACGACCTGCCAATTTTACCTCCTTAATAGCTCTGGAATCCATCCCAAGCATTCCATCCCTACAAACACTGCCCTAATTCAGGCCTTTATCATTTCTCTGCCACCAGAGTGCGACCTCCTCTGACCAGCTTCCACACTGCAGCCAGAGAGCCCTTTTCTGCAGACATATCTGAGCATGTAGTTCCCCAATTAAAATCCGCCAGTGATTCCCCCATCATGTCCAGAGTAGATTCTAAGTTCCTCAGCCTGGCACACAATGCCCTGTAGGATCTGGCCCTACTCACCTATCTCACCTCTGAGCCTTGGCATGTACTGTGCTTTTTCATGTCACACTGGTACTGTCAGCCTACTCTTCAGGTGACAAACTCCAACTCACACGGGCAGCTTGGTGGACTGGATAAGGCTGTGGGTTAGGGAGCCTGACTGCCTGACCAGGCGAGTCACTTACTTCCTCAGTGCCTCAGTTTCCCTAATCTGTAATATGGGGATAACAAAAGTTTTTCTCATAAGGTTGTATTCATCTCATAAGGAAGTAAATTAGGTCATGCTTGTAAAGCACTTAGAACACTGGCACATATTAAGTGCTGTATAAGTGTTAGTTGTTATTAGCTATTATTCCCCCTTCAAGGGCCAGCTCATACATTACCATCCTTGCAAAGCTACCTCCTCCTCTGAGACTAAGATAAGTGGCCTTCTTCTGGGTCCCTAGAGCCCTTGCTAAATTCCACTGAGGCACTTGAGATCATCTGCCTACTGCTTGACCTTCCTTCCCTGAAACATGATATCAAGCACTGAGGTCTATTTATCTTTGTATCTCTAGCGCCTAGCTGAGGAGTTTTCATTTGAGCCTCCAAATGACATCCAGCCGTATAGTACTAATATTATCTCCATTTTGCAGATGAAGCAACTGAGGCTCAGGGTGGTAAAAGGAAATTTCCCAAGATCACACAGCTAGAAATCGACAGAACATGGATTTAAACCTAGGTCTGTATTATGCCAAACTCCCTGATCATTATACTTTATCTAACTGCCTTGTGGGAGGGAGTCTTAAAATCTTGTCCTGGAAGGAAGGATTAAAGGAACTAGTGGGTGCCTGGAGCAGAGATAACTCAAGGGCAAGGGCAATCATCTCCCACCCATCTGTTTGAAGCTTACCGGTTCTTGTATGTGTGTTTCAATAGTGGTGCCAACGCATGTGTTGGACATGTGTGCAATGAGGTCATGCCAGAATGCTAGGGAAAGAAACCCAGAGATGAAGACCTTCATCTCAGAGACCCTACTTACTTTTGTAAAGTCTTCAAGAGTTTACAGAATGCTTTCCCATCCCACTTTGTCCTTTGATCAACCTCACACACCTGGAATGAGGTAGCCATGGCTCACACAGGGCAGTGACTTACCCCAAGCCACCCAGCTCCAAAGTGGCAGAGCCAGGACTCCCACATCTAATCAATATGTAACAGTTTCAACAAGCTCCATTTTGTTCTAGTTGGAAGTCTGAGGAGAATGAGACCTTGTCTGGGGAGGGTTCTTCCCTTAAGAAATGAATATGTGAATGCTGCAGTGGTTTGGGGATGGCCCGCCCAGAGGATTGAAAGACAAAAGAGGAGGTCTTTGAGACTCAGTATTCTCATCTGTAAGTGGAAATAACATCCCCAACCTCATCTGGTAGATGTAAGTCTAAAATGAGGTGATGTATATAAAACAATCAGACAAATGCCCATGCATCTGTAGGCACTTAACAGATACAATATTGCGTCTGAATTCTTACAATATTTGAAACAGTGACAAAGGTGTTGCAGGAAAGTTAGTGTGTCAAGAGCTAGGCAGGGCTGGGTTTTGAAATACCACCTCTGACCCTTACCAATGGTACAGCCTTGAGGAAGGCATATAACCCCAGGAGTCTTTCTTGCATCATTCACATCTGCCTTATGAAATTGTTGTATATGAGAGTACACGTGTGGAATCCTGGCACAGGGGCAGGCATTCATAATGGTAGACACAGTGATTAAGACTTTGGAGTCATACCGCCTGGATTTCAAGCCCAGCTGCATTATCTACCAGCTGTGTGACCCTCGACATGTCACTAAACTTCTCTGTGCCTTGGTTTCTTCCTCACAGAGATAGTTGCAAAGATTAAATGAAGGAATACATGTAAATGTTTCAAACTGCTTCTGGCATAGAGTATGTGTTGGTGATTATTGTTATTATCAGACAAAAGCCTGAGAAAAATGAAATAACACCCCTCCCCACCTCTTCATGAACAAAGACATTAGTTGAAGCCAGTCAGAACAGATTAATAGGGTTCCTTTCATTCAGCTTCCTAAAGACTCAGAATGACCCCTCAGGGGCTGGGGCCCTGCTTGTAGGGGTTGCTGTGAGCAAACCAAATTTTAGCCAAGATGCCCCAGGCTCTCTCCCAGATTAGGCCAGAGCTGTTGAGAGCCATTGCAAAGGCTTTGTTGGCCTTGGAGAGCTCAGAAACCTGTTACCTGACATCCCAACTCCCTCCCTATGGGACCAGAGGTGGGAATTCAGAAATGATGCCATCATTCTCACACCTGACTCTGGAGCTTATGGCTACAGCGGCTACAGGGGTTTGGGTTTAATGGGCCCAGAGGCAGCAGGGGGCAGGGCAGGACTGACTGCTGGTGCCTGGGGTCCAGGCCTAGCTGGCCAAGAGCAGGCAGTCCCCCCTGAAATTCCAGTTCTGACTCCATTTACAACAGGCTTCCTGGAGACCCACTGCATTTTCCCCTCCACTGCTCTAGGCTTTCATAGCTTCTCTGAGCCCAGGCCAGGCCCAGCTAGGCCTTTGGATTCCCAAAAGGAAGCGGGAGACCCAGTCCTGGCCCCCTTGCGTCACTGATCTGGCTAGGGCTGGGCTCCACAAGACTTTAACGGTACAAAGCTGCAGTCGCGAGTAAGTGACCCCTCCCCGCCTCGGCCCCCTCCCCATCCCAGACCTGCCTGGCCCCACCCCCAGTGCCGCGTGGAGGGAAATCAGGAGAAGCCAAGGAATTGTTTGTAATTAGTGTGTTTTTAAAGGCTTTTCCGTGAGCCCTTAGCAGATTTCAGGGGAGGGCAGTTTGCCAGGGAGCATTGAAATGGAAATCCTGTGTTCTGGCCCAGACCCTCTTAGAAGGAGATTCTTCCCAGAGAAAAGGCCAGAAACCCCGCCCCCCTCCCCCAGGTCCCCATACGCTGCTGTGGTCAAGGAAGGCGGGACTCAGCGATGTGGGGCGGCTTTGTGGAAAGGCTTTCCTGCCCACAGGCCCCAGCTCTGCCTCAGGACACCTCGGTTCAGCCCCCACATGAAAGGCTGCTCCACAGGCCCCCAGCTCCTACTCCCCCCCACCCCAGGGGCACATCCGTTCACCTCCCCCACACAGAATAGATAAGCACCCGCTTTCCCCACTCTCCCCAAAGGCAAAGCAGTGGCCCTGGAACATGGCACCTCCAGGGTAACCTCCTCTGAAGTTACCCAGAGGTCATGTGTACAAGAAGCAGTTCTCAGAACAGAACAGTCCCTCCCACCTAAACAGCATTTTACAGTTTGCCATGCCTTGGCACTCCTGAGATCCAATTATACCTCACAGCAATACCTTGAGTAGATACTATCTAATGTTACCGGTTCACAGAATGGGGCTGGGGTCATGACTTGCCCAAGGATTTTTAGCTAGCAGAATAACAGAGCTGAGTCTAAAGCCAGGGTCTGGAGGGTGCCTTCTTCCCCTCCCCACCCCAGGCTGCCTCTTCCACAAGCTGGCTGACACGCAGGCAGGACTGCTCTGGTGCAATCCCTGGGCCTTGTGGTCTGGGATCATTTCCTGTGGCCTGAAGTACTTATTTGCAAGCTGTAAGGACTGCCCGGTTTCTGGAGGCCTGGATGAATGCTTCCAGCTGGGAATTTAACCTTCTCAGACCCAGCTGTGGCTCTTGCACGCTCTCCAAGTTCTCACCCATTTTCCTAGACCCCCCTGAGGTAAATCAGCCATGTATGGGTGGGGGACAATGTATGGAGTAGCACTGAACCGGGACCCAGAAGACCTGGCCCTACCACCCACTTGCTCTGTGATCTTGGGCAAGTCCCTTCACCACTCTAACCTCCAGTCAAGACTTAGAAAGTATGCTTCCCTGCCTGAGTTCCAAAGCCTGGCCTCTTGTTTTCATTGGAATATGAATGGAACTGATCTCCCCTCCCATAGCTCCTCCACATCTCAAGGTCTTGGGGAAACCTGGAATTATTGCATGTGACAGCTGGCTATGTAGGCCCTTGAGGCCAATGAAAGTTGCCCCCTGCCACTCCAGAATTGTACAGAGGAGCAAACTGGGGTGCAGGAAAGGGGAGTGACTTGCCCAAGGTCATCCAGGGATGCTAGTGCTAAGGTTATGGCATGGGAGATTTTCGTCTCCCCCCAGCCCCACTAAGCCATTCCCAATAAAATACTACTACTACTAAGTGCATATTTCAAGTCCTATGTAGCGTGAGTAAAAGCATCTTCAGAAAGCTTTGCAATTTTTCCTTATCTGTAACACCCATCCTCTAAAGAATCACAGTGTTTGCTGGCCTCCAGAGATGCCCTGCCTTCCACTGGATGGCTGCCTTCCTGAAGGCCCTCCTGGTGGTGACACAGCAGCCATGGGCTCCTTGCACTCTCCCCAGAAGTCTCCTCTGTGCGTCTGTGAACACGTGCCATCCCTGGATCTCTCCTTTCAGCCCAGGGCTAAGGGCCCTGGGTCTCTCACCCACAGTTCTCCTTAACTAGGGGAGGTTTCTTAGACACAGCCCCACTCTCCTCCACTTCTGCCCTGACATTGGCTCTAGGAACACAAAAGTGCAAGGAGAGTCTGAGATTTACAAGACAGTTAAGACAGCCGCATTCATATTTCAGAGGTGACTTTGTATGTTGTCCCCTGGTGTACTCCTTCTGCATCAAGGTAAGAATTTCTGAGCCTGTCCTAGTGCACAGAACGTTGAGGAACTATCACACCTCTAGGTTAGAGGTGCAATAGCCCTTAGAGACCTCTGCTTCCATCCTCTCAAGTTACAGATGGAGAAACTGAGGCCCAAAGACGAAGAAGGGACTTAGAAACCCTGCAGTGGAGCCAGGACCAGAAACCTCTTCTGCCCCCACAGCCAGTGCTTTTTTTCTATCCTAGCCCATACCCTGCTGCTTCTTGCGCCCACGTGCAGGCTCAACCATGTGTGCGCTAATGCAGGCTGATGGCTTCTGGGAGGGTCACACATGGAGCCACACACCGGCCCATTCACTCTGACACATACCCCAGCTGGCTGTCCCCTGATACATATTCCTCCATCCCCGTTCACCGCCACCTACCCACCCCCCATCCCCTCCACCCTGCATCCCCTCCACCACCCTTGTCCAAGCACGCAGCCAGTCCCACATTGAATCACATGCTCCTCCCTGCCGGTGGCCCTGGGTCTGTCTCTCTTTGTCAATATGACTGTCCACGGCTGCGCAGAGAAGAGCTGGGCTCAGAGGTGCACCTGGGGCGGGGAGACGGGGGAGGGGGGCAGCACAGGGGCACTCAGTGCAACAGAGCTGGGATGTGTGTGTGTGCGCGCGTGTGTGTGCATGTGTTTGTGTGTGTGTGCATGCATGCATGTGTGTGTGTGTGTGTGTGTGTGGTAGGTATTTGTATGACTGTAGGCTGGATTCAGAAGTCTCCCCTGGGAGGCTTGGGGCCCAGCCATACCTTAGATAAAGCAGAGCAAGAGGAGGAATCTTTATTGTTTAGAAAAAGAACAGGAGGGGAAAAGAGACAGGGTTAAACAGCCTGCAAAAGATAAGCCCAGGAGTGGAGGCTTATTCTGGCAGAGACCGGGAGCGTCCTGGGGAAGCAGCCAGGCAGCTTTCCAGAAAGTGTGAGCTCACGGGCCACTAGACATTAGCCTGGGCTGGGGTGGGGTGTGGTGGAAGTGGGGGCAGCCTCTCTAGAGCCTGGAGGAGAACTGCTGAGCTGGGGAGGGACCAGGCAGAGGCCTCTAACTACAGAGATGTGAGGATGATAAGTCTCTTGGGCTGGATGCTGTTGGACTGTGCCTGACACACTGTGGGTGCCAATCCATGATACTAGATGGATGAATGAATGAGTACGTGAATGAAGGAATGAATGGGTTCTGTCTCCCTTTATCACCATGAAGGAGCCCAGCCCAAGCCCACCTCACAGACAGGGCTGGCTGCATGCAGAGAGGTTAAAGAAACTTGTCCCTCAGAAAACAACCTGAGCCTCTTCCTTGTATGTGCAGTAGATGGGGCCCTGGCTCCTCATCTGCATGGGCAGCAGAGCCCCTCATGGCCATGTCATCTAACCTCCCTTCCCTTCTGTCTCAGATGGAGAAACCGAGATTCAGATTGGGGCATGAATTTGCCAAGATCCCATAGCCCACTGGTGGGAGAGCTCAGCCTGGAACTTGCTTTTTTTCACCAGGTATCAGCATCTGCTATTTCTCCTGGCTGCCACCTGTCTCTGCCACCTCTACAGCAGTGCCCTCAGCCTCAGACTCAATGGTTTCTGGGCCTGGGAGAGCCATGGGGAAACCAAGAAGGGTGGAGAAAAAATAAGAAAGATGAGAGATGAACTGGGGCAGCAGAGGCGGGGCCCCCTGGCTGTGAATAGGGGCCATGCCCCTTGGAGATGGAGATCTGCTGCAGCCCCTTCTACCCATCCTGACACTGGTGAGGCTAAGCCAGGAGCCCCTCACTCCCAAAGGTCCACGGGGCAAGGCATGTGTTCCCCACACACCACATGATGCACAGGCATGCACACACACAAGCCCAGGGTATGTGTCCCACCGTGTGACAGAGGCAATGTTTATGGAGACAGTCTCCATCCCCCCACTTCACAGAAGGGCCTGGCATTACAGCTAGAAGGAAGTATTGGGTGGCTTGGGGGACAAAGGCCCTTGGAGTCCACACGCCTGGTGGATATTTTTCTTGTTAACACACAATGCTGCTTGCATAACTGGATCTGGCTAGACAGTGTGAGAAATGTTTAGGGCTTGAGGAAAAGCAGGAGGAATAAATAGCCACAAAGCCACAAGGTCCCATGGGCTGCTTTCCTGAGGACATTCTGCTCCCCCACCCTCCCACACTCACATGAATGGAAGGGAGGCTGCAAAGATGGGACAAGCCCTCATCTCAGTGGCCCAGACTGGCCCTGCGGCCCACAGGGCTCTCCTCTGTGGGCAGAACCTGAGGTTCTCTGTAGCTTCTCATCTTCTTGCCCAGCTGGCTAAACACTCCACTGCCCCCCAGCCCTGACTCTTCATCAGTTCAGTCTCTAGGCTATGTCCAGGCTGGAGAACACTTGTTGGACAGCTGTCAGGGCTGGGGCCAAAGGGATGTCTCTACACCCTGGTTCCATCTACAGGGTGAAGCCAGTTGTTTCAATTCAGCTTTGACCTTGCCCCAATCTTACCCTGAATTTCAGTGATAAAGCCAGCCCTGAGATGGGAAGCAGTGGCTTAAAGGCCTGGGAAAGATGTGGGGGGATGAAAAAGGAAGCTGATTTTAGCAGATTTAAGAGAATTACTTTGCCCCAAAAGTGGCCAACTTCTTTATCTCCTTAGTTAGTCCCCCGGCACTGAAGAATGTATAGGTGTTATCTTAAAGCAGAGGGCTAGGATGAAAGCTCAAAGGAAAATGTGCCAGGATGCTTTACCCAGGTGCTCAAGAAGTCACCCATCTGAATGTAAGGGTAGGCATGCAAAGCAAGCGAGCAAACTGACAGGAAACCTGCTCCCCTTGGTGGCCCAGGCCAAACCATCCAGGTTAGGGACCACGTTTTGACAAACACTTGTTCCGGAGCAAGTAGGGTAAACAGTAAATGACCCCATGACATCCAAAATTCTGCTATTCTAGGATTTGGGATGTTGTTGTTCAGTTGCCAAGTCATGTCTGACTCTTTGCTACCCCATGGACTGCAGCACACCAGGCTTCCTTGTCCCTCACCATCTCCCAGAGTTTGCCCAAGTTCATGTCCATTGCATCGGTGATTTGGGATGAGGAAGCATCAGAAACATTGCCTTCTCTGGCTCCTTCTGCTCGCTTATTTTGAAGACACCAAAGTTCCTGTCTCCATATCCTGTGTCTTTTCTGGATTTGAGACTTCCTAGAATTTCATTTTCTTCACACTCACCTCTGCCTTTTCCTATCCTCAGAAAATCCCTCCCACCTGTTGGGAGTGGGACTCCTTGAAAAGAGTCCACTCTAGTCACTAAGCATCCCCACTCCAGTCCTAGCTCTGCCTGCCCCCGGAAAATGGGTAAGTGGAATCTGGTGACTGGCACCCCTGGGTCCCTAAATGAGAAGCATGTTTGTTTATAGCCAGATGAAATCCATCCCTCCTCCCACCCCTTCCCCCAGCCACGTCTGTGTATATGTCTCAGAAGTTCCTGCCATGGCCTCTATACCAAGCTGGCTTCTCCCAACCTTCCCAGCCCTGGATCCCTTAGAGGAGGGGCTGAGGCAGCTGCCACATTCAGCGTGGCAGAGCCGCTAGCTCAGTACAAATCAGAAACACATTGGAGGCAGGGAGGGCGGGAGCAGACAGGCCGGGGCTGGGGCCCATTAAGGCCGGAGCCCGGCCATGCTGTTTGCCGTCTCCACATAGGTTTCAGGTCTGCCTCCTGATTGTTTGTTTGTCTCGGTGATGAGAAAGACCAAGAAGGCAGCTGACAAGGACCATGGGGGGTGGGAGGGGGAGGCCCTGGCTCTCACCATTCTCCCCACCCTGGAACTCATGGAGTGCAGGAGAAGCAAGCTGCCTCTGCCTCATTTCCCTACCCCCACCCCCAAATTCCAAACAGATGTGCAGTCAGATTCTTCCTCTCCTTGGTTGGGGGAAACAAAAGAAATTAAAAATGGGACCCTAGAGACACTACTTTCGGGAGTACCCTAGTATAAAATAGGGATGAAAGGGAGATACAGGAAGGATTTCCAGAGATGCAGGTAAGATGGGAGAGGTGGAAGCAGCTCAACCCTCTCCTAAAGACAGGTTTGTGAAGATTCCTATCCAGGGTTGGGCAGTTGTTTGGGGGGAGGGGGTGTGCCTGGAAGGATGATTGCTCTGGGAGGTCCCACTGAGTTTCAGATGGAAAGGATTCAAAGATGTCTGCAGACATGAATAGAATCTCTATATCTTGATTCGCTGAGTCCTGACTTAATCAGGGCTGGCGTTTGCCATCATGGAGTCTGGCCCTCTCAGAGATAGAGGCTCTGCGGCCCAGAGTGGGGAAGACATTGTTCAGTGGCGCAGCAGACCAAACTCTGGAATGTCTAGATTGGAGGCCTCCTGACTCCCTGTCCAGTTCTCCCTTCGTTTCACACTGCTCCCCTTTCTTGGTATTCTCTGATTTTCCAGGCAGACACTCCAGCCCTCTCAGTCTGTCTGGCCCCAGCTCCAACCGAGGGTCTGGGCTGACTCTTGTAGGCTCTCTGTGAAGTCTGAAAGTTCTCTCTGGATTTGCTTCGGAGTCATGGTCCTCCATGAGGAAAGTTTTTACTAGTGCCTGTCCTCCACCCATTGCCCAGGCCAGCCTCAAACATCCAGAGTTGGCTGTGGGCAGTGTGATCAAACGGTGAGCACCCAGCTCAGGCGACAGGGCCAGTGACTTTGTCTCTGGCAACATAACTTCCAGCCTGCCACTGGCTAGGCCTTCCCCTGAGCAGGAAAGTCTCGTGTCCAGCCCTGTTACTGTCTCTGTCTAGCTCCCCCTCCTCTAAGATCCACCTGCCTCCTGGCCCGGTCTACCCTAGCCCTCATCTCCATCCATCCCCACCTGAGGCCAGTCTGTTACTGGATGCCCTCTGTGTTCCTGGCAGGGCTTGGCCATAAATCCCCCCAACAACACACATGTGCCCACTTACGTGCACGGACGCTTGATGTGTGTACATACATACCCTGTTTCCATAAGTTTCTGGTGATGGCTGTTCCACTATTTGGGCCTCTGGAGCTGGTATAGCCTCACCTACCATTAAAACTAGCAGCCCAGCCATCACCCACAATCTACTGTCCACTCAAAGCCCTGGCCCCAAGGGCCTTTTGAAAACTCCTGACTGTGTCAGTGTCCAGGCCGGTGTTGTAAAAGATCAATACTAAGTAACAGGTTTGGGGAGATAATGGCTAAGGAGATTAGATTCTTTTTCCGTGCTCTTGTACTCACACCTCCTCCCTCCCTCTCTCTCTCTCTCTCTCCCTTCCTCCCTCCCTCTCCATCTCTCTTTTTTCTTGCAGTAAATTCCAACCAGATGGGCAAGCCTTCTTTCCCACTTCTGAAGTTGAGGGGGAATATCAGCCATGAGGGAACAAGAAATCACTCCCTTCCTCAGACTGGATCATCCCAGCCTCACCGGGTCTCCTATTCCAGTGCCTCACGCCTTGCCGGATTAGACCAGATATTAAAAAGTATTTCCTAAATCCTTTTTGTTCCGAGTCTACTATTGACACTTGTGCTTCCTCTCAGCAGGGCCTCAAACAGGATGGGGTGGGGGGGATGAGAGGGGAAGGGAGGGGAGCAGGACCCACTTTCAAGGATTTGGCTATCTGCAAGGCCAGACCCAGGCTGCAACCCCATTATCAGGGGAAAGAAGAGCTCAACTCCTGGGCATGACCAAGAATATCAATGGAGTGTTGTGTCTGCCTGGACGTGCTCTCTAAGCCCAGAGACGAGCACAGACAGAAACGGCAGCTTTTGGAGCAGTCAAGTGCCGCTTCTTGCTTTGCAGCAAGAGCTGGGCCTTGTTATTTGAGCTAGAGACAGATGGATTTATATGTCTCTGTGTGATTTTTCCTTTAGAGAGCCGAGGCCCAGAATCACTATGCATGGCAGAGATGGGACAAAGCTTCTCACATCTAGCGATGGTCCCAGAAAGAGCAGGGGGGACCTGAGTTGGGCTGAGCCACCTTGTTTTCTGGCCTGCTGCCTCTTATGCACACAGTTGTGGTCATAGAGCCACCACCCTGGCCCCTAGGGTTGACCCTAGCCTCAGCTGAAACCTCAGCTGACACTTCCTCAGCTGGACTCCCGGTTTGGGGGTCAGCATCATCCAAAGACGGTCTTACACCAGCGTGTGCCTGTCTTGTACCCAATATCTAACAGCTAGCCCCTTAACCTATCAGACCAGGCCCATCCTAGGACTGCAGAAGGACACCATAAGAATAACATCCTGGCTTGCTTCCCTAATGTGTGTGTGCTCAGTTGCTCAGTTGTGTCCAACTCTTTGCAACACCCATGGACTGTGGCCTACCAGGCTCCTCTGTCCATGGAATTTTCCAGCCAAGAATATTGGAGTGAGTTGCCATTTCCTACTCCAGGGGATCTTTCTGACCCAGGAAGATTAAACCCACATCTCTTGTCTCCAGCATTAGCAGGTAGATTCTTTACCACAGCGTCACCTGGGAAAGCCCTACTTCTCTGATGAGTAATGATCATAATGTATAGCTACTATGTGCCAGGCACTGTTCCAAGGGCTTTACACGTATCCTGTGACATAGGAACTCTTAGCATTACTCTCATTTTACAGAAGAGAAACCTGATGCACAGAGAGGTTAAGTTACTTGTCCAAGGTAACAGAACTTGCAATTGGCAGAACTGGGATTCAGCCCAGTGTAGAGATCAGATCCATAAGAATATAATCACTGTCCTCCAGGACTGCTACCCTCACCCCATCCTCTCAGTCTTCCATGGATTGCAGTCAAACCTCCCAACCTCATGTCCTGTGACTCTGCCTCCATGAGCTACCTATCAGAGTCTCCTTCCCAGATACCACCCTCCTGCCTGACTCTAGCCTAGATTCTGACTCAGGGCTTGCTGACCTTCTGGCCTGCTGGTCTGGACCCTGGCTCCTTGCATCAGTTGGGACATTCCTCCATTACCTATCCTGCCCTATCCAAGCATTTCTTCAGAACTGACAGGATGGTTACTGCTGCTGGAGATTTAGCACATTGCCGTCCAATAGAAATATAATGCAAGTCATGTATGAAATGTTCTAGTAGCTAGGTTTAAAAAGTAAAACAAGAAAGTTAAATGAATTTTAATAATGTCCTATTTCACTCACTGTATATAAAATATTATCATTTCAACAAGTAATCAATGTAAGAATTATTAATGAGATCTTTTACTTTCTCTTTTCACAGTCAGTCTTCCAAATCCAGGGTGTATTTTACATTTCCAGCACATCCAACCTGGGTGCTACCAAACTGAATAGCATATATCTAGAGGCAGACTGTGGGTCTGAGGAACCCCTGGGATGGAGGTAACTGAAGTAACCCGGGGTGGGGGGAGATGGTGTACTGTGAGGGGCGGGGGCAGAAAGGATGCCAACTTGGGGTTCAGAGACCCCAGCTCTCCTCTTGGTGCTGATGCCAAGTCACTGGTAAGCTTGAGTAACCCCCTCACCTTCTCTGGAGACTTCAGTGAGAAGGTTTGCCTAAAGACCCTTCGAGTTGGAACATTCTACTCCCACACCCCTCCTGTCCCCTGCACACCCATAGTATCTAGTTATCAGTAAAACAAAGGCCTGTAAGTGATGAGTCCCCTTTCTCAAGAATATACAACTGTGGCCTCATCTGTCTCTTCTAGAAATATCCCTGGTTACCTGGAGCTTGGCCCTTTATTCCTCATAAACAGTGGACTTGGCCTTGGACTATCACTGACAAACTCCTAAATCTGTGCGAATAGATTGGTCTATTGGTCTAGATTGGTCACCTTTCCAATCACAAGAGCAGTTCGAGCAGAGGCAAGCTCAGTGATGTAGTGAGTGATCAGGTTTGCCTTTCTAGAAAACCTGGCCAGCTCGGTTTTTGTTTCTTTGTTTTTTTGTTTTTTGGGGATTTTTTTGCATACATCCCCCTTGATGATCTATGTATCCCACACCAACCAAAAGGGCTTTGATAGAAGCTTACCTGTATGGATCTTAGACCATGGGAGAAAAGTAGGCATATGAAATGTACTTTTATCAGCTACACACACTCTTGGGAATTCTGTAATCCACAGCCCCCATCCCCCTGCCTTCCCGCTGCATTCAGAGTCACTAGCTGAAACTGAAACCGTAGAGCCTCCAGAGAAGTTTTTTAGGCATGGTTCTGATCCTGAGAGTTGAGCAGACAAGGACGTTTCCAAATGGTTTGGACTAGTAACAATCCAACTGGAACAATGTTGGCCCATTAAAAAAGATTCTTCTAAAGAAAATATAACCTGTTTAAAATTAGTATTGGAGTAAAGTGACCTTCTTACCAGTTCAGTTCAGTTCAGTTAAGACACTCAGTCATGTCCGACTCTGTGACCCCCATGGACTGCAGCATACCAGGCTTGCCTGTCCATCACCAACTCCCACAAACTCATGTCCATCTAGTCGGTGATGCCATCCAACCACCTCATCCTCTGTCATACCCTTCTCTTCCTGCCTTCAATCTTTCCCAACATCAGGGTCTTTTCCAATGAGTCAGTTCTTCACATCAGGTGGCCAAAGTATTGGAGTTTCAGCTTCAGCATCAGTGCTTCCAATGAATATTCAAGACTGATTTCCTTCAGGATTGGCTGGTTGGATCTCCTTGCGTCCAAGGGACTCTCAAGAGTCTTATCCAACACCATAGTTCAAAAGCATCAATTCTTCAGTGCTCAGCTTTCCTTATAGTCCAGCTCTCACATCCATACATGACGACTGGAAAAACCACAGCTTTGACTAGATGGACCCTTGTCGGCAAAGTAATGTCTCTGCTTTTTATTATGCTGTCTAGGTTGGTCATAGCTTTTCTTCCAAAGAGCAAGCGTCTTTTAATTTCATGGCTGCAGTCACCATCTGCAGTCATTTTGGAGCCCAAGAAAATAAAGTCTCTCACCATTTCCATTGTTTCCCCATCTATTTGCCATGAAGTGATGGGACCGGATGCCATGATCTTAGTTTTCTGAATGTTGAGTTTTAAGCCAACTTTTTCACTCTCCTCTTTCACTTTCATCAAGAGGCTCTTTAGTTCTTCTTTGCTTTCTGCCCTAAGGGTGGTGTCATCTGTGTATCTGAGGTTATTGATATTTCTCCCGGCAATCTTGATTCCAGCTTGTGCTTTATCCAGCCCAGCATTTCTCAAGATGTACTCTGCATATAAGTTAAACAAGCAGGATGACAATATACAGCCTTGACGTACTCCTTGCCTGATTTGGAACCAGCCTATTTTTCCAACCAGTTCGAACTGCTGCTTCTTGACCTGCATACAGATTTCTCAGAAGGCAGGTAAGGTGGTCTGGTATTCCCATCTCTTGATGAATTTTCCATAGTTTGTTGTGATCTACACAGTCAAAGGCTTTGTCATAGTCAATAAAGCAGAAATATTTGTTTTTCTGGAACTCTCTTGCTTTCTCGATGATCCAACGAAATGTTGGCAGTTTGATCTCTGGTTCCTCTGCCTTTTCTAAATCCACCTTGAACATCTGCATGTTCATGGTTCACATACTGCTAAAGCCTGGCTTGGAGAATTTTGAGCATTACTTTGCTAGCATATGAGATGAGTGCAATTGCGCAGTGGTTTGAACGTTCTTTGGCATTGCCTTTCTTAGGGACTGGAATGAAAACTGACCTTTTCCAGTCCTGTGACTACTGCTGAGTTTTCCAAATTTGCTGGCATATTGAGCACAGCACTTTCATAGCTTCATCTTTTAGGATTTGAAACAGTTCAACTGGAATTCCATCACCTCCACTTGCTTTGTTTGTAGCTATGCTTCCTAAGACCCACTTGACTTTGCATTAGGATGTCTGGCTCTAAGTGAGTGATCACACCATCATGGTCATCTGGGTCATGAAGATCTTGTTTGTATAGTTCTTCTGTATATTCTTGCCACCTCTTCTTAATGTTTTCTGCTTCTGTTAGGTCCATACTATTTCTGTCCTTTATTGTGCCCATCTTTGCATGAAATGTTCCCTTGGTATCTCTAATTTTCTTGAAGAGATTTCTAGTCTTTCCCATTATATTGTTTTCCTCTATTTCTTTACATTGACCACTGAGGAAGGCTTTCTTATCTCTCCTTGCTATTCTTTGGAGCTTTGTATTCAGATGCTTATATCTTTTCCTTTCCTTTTCTCCTTTGCTGTTAGCTTCTCTTCTTTTCTCTTACCTTGATTCATGGACCTAACATTCCAGGTTCCTAATCAATATTGTTCTTTACAGCATTGGACTTTATTTCCATAACCAGTCACATCCACAACTGGGCATTGTTTTTGCTTCAGCTCCGACTTTTCATTCTTTCTGAAGTTATTTCTCCACTCTTCTCCAGTAGCATACTGGGCATCTACCGACCTGGGAAGTTCATCTTTCAGTGTCATATCTTTTTGTCTTTTCAAGCTGTTCATGGGTTCTTAAGGCAAGAATACTGAAGTGGTTTGCCATTCCCTTCTCCAGTGGACCACGTTTTGTCAGAACTCTCCACCATGACCTGTCCATTTTGGGTGGCCCTACACAGCATGGCTCATAGTTTAATTGAGTTAGAAAAGGCAGTGGTCCATGTGATCAGACCTCTTATCAGCAAGGTCAAATGTCTGTAGAATTAAAATAGATATTCTACTTCCAGTTCATGAAATGATTTTTCAGTGATGATTCAAGATTTTGTTTATGGGGTGAAATAGGCCAGAATAAGTTTTTTAGAGGAGTAACATTTTGCAAGTGGGTACCAGAATACAAAAAAGGGTGTTTAGTTTCTGCATTACCCCTGGGAGCATCGTTTCAAGACTTGGTCTCAGCTCTTGGCCACAGGAGGTATAGGTAAGTTTCTCCCCCCATCTGCAAGGTGGGACTTAGTGGAGCCTGCCCTGTGCTACTGTGACCCAGAATGGTTGTGAGGGAGGCCCTGATGCCATAAGTAACAGCTGCAAACAGAGTCTATAAACTTCCAAGTGCTGGGCTCAGCTAGAAAACGGGAGTGCAAATGTGCAAATTTCTGGTGGCCTCTGGCTATCTTCAGCACATTCAGTGTCCAAGTGGAAGCTCAGAAAATGCTTTGTCTACCATGGTCCTGGAGTAGACCAGACACTAGGAAACAACTGGAGCCTAGGAGGGATAACAGGCATTCTGAGTCAGAGGTGAGGCAAGAAGAGGCAAAGGATTTAAAGATCTTAAATAGGGTCTTGAACAGAATTATTAACAATAATTTTAAAACACAAAATGTATACGGCATTCTTCCTTTTGGGAAAACACTTGGCAAATCTCAGTCTTAATAACAACTCTGGAAAGTAAGAACCATGGTTATCTCCATTTTATTGCTGAGACCCAGAAAGGGTAAGTCATTTAGCCAAAGTCACACAGCTACTAAATGGCAGAACCAGGATTTGAATCCTAGGCTATCTGATAATAAAACTATTCTCTGTTCACACCATGTTGCTCCAGATTTCAGAAGAATTGTGGATGAGCACATCATAATGCTACCAGGCTCCTAAAGTGATGCCCAGATACTATTCTATGTACTTTACTCATATTAACTCACTAATACTCACTACGACCTTATGAGGTAGGTACCCTTATTATTCTCCTCACTGTATAGAAGAGAACACTGACGCACAAAGTCACTTATCTAAAACCACCCTGCAGAGCCAGGATCTGAACCTAGCATCTGGCTCCAGAGCATTTAACCACTTCTCCATGCTGCATTTTAAGCCAGGCTGTGTCACACCTAGGAATCTTTGAGTTAGCGGCAACAGGGAAACCACCCAGGACCTCCCCTGCAGACTGAATCCAGCAACCATCACCCAGGATCATCAAGCCTCCATATCCACTTTTTAAGAAAGCCCAGCTGAGCAGAAGCAAGCTCATTCTGACAGAGAGGCAAGGTGGTGTAGTGGAAAGAATGTGGCCTCTGGCATGAGACAAACCTGAGTTGAAATCTTGGCTTTAGAAATTACTTTGTGACCTTGGGCAAATCACCGAACTTCTTGGGATGTCAGTGTCCCACCGCTAAGGGCTGTTGTGAGAAGCAAATGAAATGGCTATATAGAAATGTGAATTATATACTCCAAAGTGCTCTTGAAGGTTAGTTGGAATTGTTAGTTGTTCTATAAGGCCAAGTTCCTCTGCCCAAGCTGAGCCAAAGCGGCAACCAGGAGAAGTGGGCTTTAGAAATGCTAATAGCCAGCGTAACTGGCAGGCAGGAACAATAGAGGAGGGCGCCTTGAATGGGGCGGCCCAGCCTGGGAGCGGGGCTCCCCACGTGGGAGCAGAGTGAGGGAAGGGGTAGAGGGGTGGCTGTTCCCAGCAAAGGAGATCGGAGACTGGGCTAATTGGAAGGGGCTGGAGCTGCCAGGGGAGGAAAAAGGGAGGGGATTACCTGCAGGTCGGCGGCCCACGGGGGCGGGACTCTCAGGAGAGGAGAGGGGATGGGGGTACAGGAGCCCGGGGCCGGGGCCTAGTGTGCAGACCCACTGAGTTGGAACCCCAGAGATACAGGGTCGGGGAGCTGGGGCCTGGGGGTGGAGATGGAGCCGGGAGATTCTGAGTTGTGCAACTCCAGGCCCAAACCTGGGCTGGAGGTAGGGAAGATGGGATAGCTAGTTTCTAAAGCCAGCTTGGATCCTGACCTCCTTGGGTGACTTGGGGATGAGCCTCCCTAGTGCCAGGACTCTATGAGGGAAGTCTCTGTGTGTGTGTGTGTGTGTGTGTGTGTGTGTGTGTGTGTGATGGCCTGGCTGAGGGGAGGCAGGAGCTGAGTCTGTAACCTTCTCGTTTTTCCCCTCCTCCTCCCCTCCATGTCTTCCCTCTCTTCCACTCCCCGAGTCCTCTCCCTTTGCCCTCCCCTCCCCCTGCACCATGAAGGCTGTTTTTGTTCCTCCTCCTGGCCTAGCCCCCCGAGGTGTGCAAACAGGAAGGACTTCTCCCCGGGCAGTGAGTAAGGAGGGAAAAATGAGGTGTTGAAAAGATGACAAGTCGCCCTGTCAGAGCTCACCTTGGCAGGGAACAGGCGGCAGGGGCTGGCGGGTGGTGGGAGGGGGGTCCACCCTGGAAGCCAGCCGACATGTGCCCAGAGCCAGGCAAGCTGATCCTCAACAAGCAGGCACTGTGTATGCGTTTGTTTGGCTTAGAAAAGCACCCCCCCACACACGCCATTCCCACCATCAAAGATTCCTTCCTTTCCTTCCCAGTAGGAAGAGTAAAGGCCGCTGGGCCAGAAGTTTAGAGTGTGATTGAAGGGGGTGGGGCAATGGGAGGGGGCTGGGCAAAGGCCCAAATCCCTCTTCGAAGTTCGGAGCCTTGCATCCTACAGCCTCCTGGACATCCCCTGGCATGTCTCAAAGGCACCTCAAAGTCAACATCCTAAACTGAATTTATCAATGCCATTCTCTCCACCCCTGCATTCTGTCCCTCCTATAGGGTTCTTATCTTAGTAAATGACCTCATCATCCAGTCACCCAAAAGCCTAAATCTTGGGAGTCATCCAAGACTTCCACATACCCCCCAATTGGATCAGTTTCCTAATCTGGTCAGTTTTCCCTCTTATCTCTTGAATCTGTCTCTACTTTCACTCCCCATGGCCACCACTCTCTCATTCATTCATTCATTCACTCATTGAGCAACGATTTCGTAAGCGTCTACCATGTGCCATGCACTGTGCTATAGCCATTGACTATTCAGCTGTGAACAAATCTGACTGACTCGTGCTCCCATGGAGTTTTGTGCCTGACATGTCTAAGTTCACTGCAGTAGGATGAGGCTCCCTGGATGAACCAGTTTCCAAAACTCTTCCCACCGAGCAGAACAATTAAGAGCAATGCCTGGGTTTGATTAATGGCTCTACCACTCATAGCTGTGAGACCTCAGGCAAATCACTTAATCTGTCTGTGCTTTGGTTTTCTCACATGGAAAATGGGAGTAATGATAGCACCTACCTTGTAGGGCTACTATGAGGATTGATACCCATTTTTTATGTATTTTAATATTTATATATATATATATATATTTAAAGTGCAAGCACAGTGTTCTATTAGTATGGTTGATTTTATTATTTAAAGTATGGAGTGAAGCAGGACCTGATGATAAACCAAATTATCGGAGTCCAGAGGGAGGCCTGCCTGGGAGGCAGTGGGTGCTTGCAAAGGTCCTGCCAAGAAGTCCGCATAGGAAATCTAGCACAGTCCTGATTAGCTAGCAGAGGCCTGGCATAATAAATCCAGGTGAAGAATCCAGAAATCCAATGGGTAGGAGGCAAAGGGTGGTAGATTTGTTACTATCAGTAAGGTTTGGGTACCAGCCCCAGCTCTGCCATTTCCTAGCTGTGTGACCTTGAGCAAGTCATTTTCCTGATTGAGCCTTAGTTTCCTAAGGATAGCAGTTAATAGGTTTTGAAAGCTTAATATTCATCAGGCACTGTTTTCAGCACTTTTAACTGCCCCTCAAAGGGAGCTACTATTATAGAACTCTCATTTCACTGATGAGAAAACTGAGGCATGGACAGGTTAAGGCACTGGCCCAAGATCACAGAGTAAGTGAAATGCACACCTGGAACCTGAAAGCAGGTATCTTTGAGACTGGTGATCGGTGCACCTCCTTTGCAGAGCTGTTGTGAAAAGTGTGCAATATATTGAATACTTCTGGAAGTATTTGGTAGCAGGTTGGCAGGCTGCCCAGGGAGGACTGTCTCTAAGCTGTGGGCTCCAGCTGCTGGGCTGAGGCAGGAGGAAGCCTGAGCCTTGAAATCTAATAGGACTAAAGCAATACCTGAGCCTAGGGGATGGGCTAGAATCCCCTGCAGAATCAGGGCTCAAGGTTAAACCTGGACTGGAGGCCAAGGGGACTCAAACCGCTGAAACTGTTGAGGGCAGAGATGGTCTTGGTCTCTCTGCACGCCCCAGTGTTCCACAAAAGGAAGTGCTTAGTAAATATAGGAAGGAAATGCCTCTTCTAGAGGGTCTCCTATATATGGCCACCACACTAGTCTGTCATGATCTCTTCACAGTGGTCCCATGAGGTTGTCCCATTTTACTGGTGGAAAAAACTGAAGCCCAGAGTGGTGAAGTGACTCACTCAAGGACCAGACCTAACAAGTAGTTTTAAATGCAGAGAAGAGAAAAAATAAAAACAGAAAAGACAAAGCCCCAGCCCCCCACCCATGGCCGTGAAGGAAGGTCCTTTTTAACACTCTAATGATACACTTTGGTGACCACCGGCCTTACCCCTCTACCTGCCTACAGCCAATGAAAGAAGCTTTACTTCTGTAGAACCCACACAGGATCAGGATTGGGGGTCCATCAGATATGCAGGTATATGGTCCACGCTTTCAATAAGAGCCCAAACAAAGAAGCTCCCACCCTCGTTAGCCTGAACCTGTCACTCTGGGACCCCTTCACTTAGGGACAAAGAGACCAGTGGGAACTTCCGACTCCCACAGACCCAGAAGAGCTTCACTCTTAGCCGGGAGGACTCTGGGCAAGCCTCAGGCTTTTCTTTCCCAGTGCCCAGCCTGTGAGGGAGGAGTCAGTGCAGCAACCGTGCCTAATCAGGCAGGGCCCCAGGACACAGAAGCTCCTTCATCCAGGCCTGAGGAGGGGTCAGGCCAGGGCTCAGGGAGGGGCCGGGGCAGACACAGAGCCCATCCAGCTGGGACCAGCCCACATTCCTCAGCGGGCCTGGACGGGGTGGGCACGCTCAACAGGAAGCCAAGCCCTTCACGAGAGGGGCTCAGCCGCCATCTGTGCATACAGACAGTGGTTAGCAAAGGGCCTCGGCCAGCAGAGTCAATTGCACAGAAAAAAAAATAGCAAACATTTTGCTTCCTCCTCCTCCCCCATCTCGCCGCACTCTGCTTCCAAAGGGAATGTTGGACTCCTGCTAAGTATTTTTCTCCAGACCAGGGCCAGGCATCCGGAGTCAGCCTTGCTCAGTTGCTGAAGAGAGAATGATGTATGTGGGGGCATTCTTTCTACCCAGGGAGTAGTGGCTTTTCTTCTGAGCCCCAGGCTCCTGCAGCTCCAGCAAAAAAAAAAAGAAGAGCCAGAAGAAATGATAACAACCAATAACAACCATCACCGTATGCTTATATAGTGTAGTGTATTCTGTCCATCTGTTATTTCCTTTGCTCATTCCAGCCACCCTATGAGATAGGGATTCTTTTGTCCCATTTTATAAATAAGCAAACCAAGGCTGAGAAAGGGTGTGTGCCTTGCTCACCACTTACAGTGAATTAGCATGAAAATTGTTTCTGACGAAGGCCTGACTCCAAGCGCCCTGGTCTCTCCTAGCCTGAACTGGCCTCCATCAGGAAGAGCCAGCTTTGAGAGGCTTGAGTCAGTGTTCTAGGAACATTCCAGTTTTGTTTTTTCCTTTTTGCTCTGATCACCTGCTAGCTGAAGAGAATTTGAGAAATGCCCTCAAAAGGGAAAGAAAATTAAAATTACCTGTAATCTTACCACTGTTAGCTAACATGATGGCTGAGGTAGATTTCCTGATAGTTCCTCTGTTACGCACATATACAATCTGGACATCTCTTTTACATACCTGAGATGTTAGTGGACATGGTTTAGGTGCTGGGCCACCCTCCAGCCCCACACCGTGTCCTCAGCTGAACTTGCGGTTCTTCTCTCGATAAGACTTGCTTACATTGAAGTTTCTGGTTCCTGAGGGGGCCATGCACACACACCTTGCTATGTCATGCCCCTGACTTTGTTCATTCAGTTGCCTTCACCAGAGGTCTCTGCCCTCCTGCCTCCCTCCCTCTTTTCTCCCTATTGTCCATCCATACAAGGGTTTAAAAATATCAAATTAACAAAAACTCCAAAGGGACAAAGGGCATACAGTAAAGGATGGGGCTCCTCGCCCCTAACCTCAGTGCCTGTTTCTTGTGTATCTTTCCAGAGACAGTCTATGTACAGGAAAGCACTGACATGTGTGTATCCTCTGTGAAACATGCCTGGTAACTGTACCTACTTCTATGACTCACTTTTAACTTCTTGGTTTTGGGATACTGACACTGCAATAGCTGTAGGTCTGCCTCATGCTGTCTAGCAAAGCATCTGATAGCTGTGCCATAATTTATTTAACCAGGCCCCTAGTGATGGACATTGACATACTTTCTGGTTTCTTGCTACTACAAACAATGCAACAATAAATATCCTTATACAAACAACCTTGTGCTTTTGCTTATGGAGGAGAAATTCTACTAGTGGAGCTGCTGGATCAGAAAGCATGAGGATTTTAAATGTTAATATGTTTCACTAAAGTGAAAGTGTTCAGTCGTGTCCTACTCTTTGTGGCCCCATGGACTGTAGCCCCCCTGGCTCCTCTGTCCATGGGATTCTCCAGGCAAGAACACTGGAGTGGGTTGCCATTCCCTTTTCCAGGGGATCTTCCCAACCCAGGGATCAAACTCAGGTCTCCTGCATTGCAGGCAGATTCTTTACCATCTGAGCCACCAGGGAAGCCCATATTTCACTAAAGAGGCTTTCAAACAAACCGATTGATACTCCCACCAATAGACGACACTGGAAAGGGCCCATCCTAACCTCCTTCCCTCCTCTCTTCACCTGCTTAATCCCTATTCATGCTTTCAGAGTGGTTTCATCCAGGATGCCTAGAAGGACCAGTGCCCCCTGCCCAGGACAGCCAGCACAGCTCTTTGCCTCCATGGGATGACTCTTGCCGGTCACCCCATGTTTGCCTCCACACAGTGCTTTGCATGGTAGACTGTAAGCCTCTCTTTACATATCTGTTTCCCAGCCTAGACTATGAGCTTTTTGAGGGAAGGGCTAAGCTTTAGCCTTGGGCCTGCTTCCTCTAGGTCCCTGGACATCTGTCTTCATGTGTTTGGTGCTCAGTCCCTACCTTCCTTTAGACTGGCTCCCAGGCCCTGCTTAGGCCATATTCCTCCAATTCTCTGTAAGCGGTTCCTGTCTCCCAGTCCTTAGCTGCTGTGGAAATACTCCTCTACAATCTGGGTCTTGTTTCTCCTCTTCCTCCCACCGAAAAGCCTAGTGTCCTCCTGTCTGGGTGCCCCCAGGTTTCTCTTGCCTGATCCCTCACTGAGCTGTTGGGAGGCTGACAGCCTGGATTGCCTGTGGCCAGCAGCCCTGAATGGGGTCAAACTGGAACCAGGCTGGACTTTTATGCTGAGGACAAGACCCCTACCTGCTCCTCACCACATTGAGACCGGGCCAGGCACAGAAAAGACATCCCCGCCACGCACACGTACTCCTGCTCTCCCTTCTGAACCTCGGTCTCCTGATGGTTCATCTCCTGAGGTTGACGGGAGGGTCCAGGGACATCACTGAATGTCAAAAGGTCTGGGGAAATCTTATCCAAATGGCAGGGATTATAAAGCCTCACTAACATTCTCCATCCCTCTTTGGGATAGCGAGGTCCAAAGGGCAGAAATAGTATAAGAGGCATGCAGGGGTCAGCAGAAACCTACAGGAAAGTCTCATTCTGCAGATGTCAATGCCAAGGCAGGCTGAAAGTATTGCTCAAGGGTCCCAGAACCTGGCTTGCTCCATACCAGGGCAAACAGAAAATAGGACAAAGGGTATAAGGAGTGGCCAAGGGGATGAAGGAGGGGGTGGGGCCTGGCGAGGCTGTGGGTGGGGAGGGGGCTGAAGCCAGGTCACATGCACCTGGGGGTCAGCTCCCTGAGACACCTCCCTTGTTCTCTGAACATAGTCCCTACTCTGAGCCTACCTTGGGGGTGGGACTCATTCATCCTGTCAGCAAAGGTTTCTGGTACTGAGTGCCAGGACTATGGAAATGAGTCAGACACAGAGAACTCCTGACCACGAGGACTCACAGGGAGAGAATGCATAGAGGAAAGGAGCTAGAGCTATCAAAAAAATAATCTTTTCAGGAACTGGCACGTGAACAGGGCTTGTTAGAGAGTAGATGGAATGGACAGGACTGGGAAGGACATTTCAAGTCAGAGATCCAGATACAAATGAATTAATAGAAGGATCTAGCTGGAACAGAGAGTGAGAGAAGGTCGTACCTTAGAACAAGGTAAAGCCTTATGATGGCTCAGCAGTAGCACCAGTTGTGGGGACCACCTCAGGAAGCTGAGGTGCTCTCTTGCAAGATGAAGTGGTTTCTGCTCCAAATCAGTGACTAAAATGGGAGGCTATTTATTTCACATCCAGGAAACCAAGATGTCCAATGTGACGGGTGGCACCTTCGATGAATACACCAAATAACTTACCCTCAAAAATAACTGCTTTGTGTGTCGTGGTCCCCAAAGCCTACTGTTCTAGAACCACAGCAGGAAGTGTCAATAAGGGGTTCACTGACCTGTAAACAAGGGCTTCCTGGGTGGCTTAGTGGTAAAGAATCTACCTGCCAAGCAGGAGATGAGCATTCAGTCTCTGGGTTGGGAAGATCTCCTGGAGAAGGAAATGGCAACCCACTGCAGTATTCTTGCCTGGAGAACCCCAAGGACAGAGGAGCCTGGAGGACTACAGTCCATGGGGTCACAAAAATTCAGACATGATTACTGACTCAAGAACAGCAGCAGCAGCACTGTAAATTGAAATCACCTGATCCTTGGTCATTTGGGGTATCTTGTATGACTAGGAAAACAGGCCCAAAAGTGGGCTATGGTGTTGGTAAGTGTGCCATTTGAGGTTCTTAGTTACAAACAACAGAAACCAACTTTAGTTAATTTGAGCAGAATGGTTTTATTGGAGAGATATGGGGCAACCTGGGGAACTGTCAGAGAGGATAGAGGGTTAGAAACTGGCAGGAACAAGGGAAATGGGCAACCAAGGGCAGGGCCAATCCTGTCCCCTGGGCCACCACCACCCTCAGCACCACAGCAGCGCAGGAGCAAATGCTTCAAGATCTGGGCTCCTCTGCTTTCATCCCTCCAAACAGGCATAAAGGTCTTTTGTGCTGCAACTGAGGTGTCAGCTTACACTGTGTGGGCCCTGGGCCTGGGTCTCGGCCTTGTTGGTGTCTCCAGTTGGGAGAGTCTCACCTCTGGCATGACCTTCCACAGTGACAGGCTCCTCAGACAGGCCCTGGGGAGAGGTCCCTTTCCATGGATGTACCAAGGCTGACTAAGGGAAATTGGGGCTGCTGCTCCACAAGGAGCAGGGAGGAAGGCAACCAGGACCTAAGGGGGTTCTTAACACATCTCCTTGTGTGATGCCAGTCAGGGCACCACAAAGGTTAATGTTAGGCCAACTACCACAACCCCACCCAATGGGGGCCCCCAGGGTCGCAGACTTCTGAGACACCATGACAGCTGAGGTGCTGGCTGAAGGCCAAGGGGGAACACAGAATGACTGGGAGATGAAGTTATAAATAGCAGCTTGGCCAGCTGCAGGAAAAAAGGACTGTGGCTTTCACCACAGGTTTCCATGCTTGCAGTGAGAGAAAAATCCTTTATTTTTTATCAATTGAAAACTTTTTTGGTTTGACTTATTTTGTTAACAGTCATGGAAAAACACTGACACAGAAAAAAATATCAAGCAGATTAACTTTTAAAAAAAAGCCCTATTCCTTACTACTTTCTTCCAAGCCCCTTTTCCTCCCCAGAGGCAACCACTGCCATCAGTTAGGTTTGCAGCCTTCCAGACACTTTTATGCATTTTCATATATAGTTTGGTTTTGTAAGGTTTTATTTTATCAATACATCAAGATTGTACATATTGCTCCATGATATGCTTTTTTTACTTAACATTATGTCTTGGAGATCTTTCCATATCAGTGCATACCATTTTTAACTGCTGCATAGTATTAACTCCATACAACTAAAATATCTAATTTGCTCTCAGGGACATGCATCACTTTACATTTTGAAACCAAGCTACTCCCCAAACTGCCCTGAAAAGGCTGCTATTGTTACATTCACACCCACAGCACAAGTGCTGCCATTTCTTCTCTTTGTAGCCCAAACTAGATATTATCATGAAGAAAAACTATCACTTTCTGATGGACATAATCAGTTTCATTGTTGCGTTAATTTACACAGCACTGATTGCCAGTGAGGTTGATCACTAGCAATAGCCAAGCTGTTGATGCTGAAAACAGCTCTCCAACTGTTGGGAGGAGTTTAAATTAGTACAATCACTTAGGAGAGCAGTTTGGCAATATCTAGTTAGAATGAAGATGCTCTAACCCTAAGATGCCCAAATTTTACCTCCATGTACTTACCCCTAAAGAAATTCACACATACGTACAGAGGAACATCTTTTAATTATGTTCACTGTTGCAAAACACTGGGAAGAAACTAAATGTCCACCAATGAGAGAATAGATAAATAACTGTGGTAAGTGTACAATGGAATATTTAGCATACAGCAGTTAAAAGGCAAGTATCAAAATGACTAAATCTCAGAAACAATGTTGAGTGAAAAAAATAAAGCTGCAAAATGATACATTTTAGCAATTATGTCCATTTAAAAAACTCTGTATTGGTTATGGAGATACATACACACATATACATATATATGTACACAAATACACATGCACGCACACACTTCAAAAATGGTAGACAAGAAGTAAACACAGCATTTCCTGGATAGTGCTTACCTCTGTGGAAGAAGGTAAAAATAACAGGTGAAGTTCTTCACCTGTACCTGAAAATGTATATTCATTGGAGAGAGAGAGAGATATCTGAAGCCAATATGGCCAAAGGTTCAAACCTGTTCATTTTATGTGGGTGGGTACCTCTGTTTTTCATAGTACTTGTCTGGCATATATTTCTCTGTTGCTTTTGTGTCACTGTGTTAATGTATACAATCAGCATACAGTTTTAGTTTTTACCCATTCCCTCTGAGACTTGCTTTACTTTCTGAGACTTGCTATTTTCTAAAAGAAGATTTTAACTCCTTCACCTCTACAGTCTGTTTGGATATGTTCCTACCATCACTATTTTTACTATGCTTTTTCACTGTTTCTTTCCTTCTCATAGACTGACAGAATATTCTTTACTCAAACTTTGCCCCTTTAGTAGTTCAACAGCCATACACTTTACTCCTACTTTTAGAAATAATTACCCTTACTTTTGTTGTTGTTGGAGTCAGTATTTCCAATGAAACTAATTTTTTTCCCTAGTGGGAACACCAAAAAACCCTATTTTGGAGGCAAATGCAAGAGATCAATTATAAAGTCACTTAGTACCACGGTTTTAGACGAAACCAAACAATTCCACTATACCATGTAAAACCAAAAGGAGAACTTTAATAAGCTTTTACGGCACTGCAATTACAGGAACATTAACCCATAACATGCAACAGAAATGATGATGCCTCTTGGACAAATTTAACAGATAAACTTGACATTACAATCAACAGCAACATATTCTACTGAAAAAAAAAAAAATGCAACATTTCACTGCTCAGGTTAGAAAATGCATCTTCTTGCTGCAATCTCAAGTAGCACTTAGAAAATTTGGTTTTCCCTTTCTAACCTCTAAAACACAGTATGATTTTTTTTAATGCAATCATACACAATCATTTTCACACTGGAAATAATCACAAGGAATCAACAGGTGAAGATTAATCAACTGACTGATTTCACTGCAATGGTTAATTTGGAGAGGGCTCCTGCAGTATTGTGGATTTCAGATGGGGAAAATCATCAGACCAGGAGTAAAAAGCCTTGGTCTTAAAGTGGGGGAGGGAACATGCAGCGGCACACAGGGCAGGTGCCTGACTTCTGAAGCCAGATGGACACGCAAGGCTTGTGGAAATAGTGATGGCATGGAAGCTCTGTCGCCACCTCCCCCTTCGCATATTCACTGCAACAGATGGGGCAACACATCTCCTGCCCCACCGCACTGTGATCTTCCGTGATCAGGATCTCAGGAAGAGTGTCGATGCTCTCCTTGCTGGCTGGTGGATTGGCCACCTCCACATCCACCGCCAGAGACTCCAAGTGTGCCAGGGCAGTTTCCATTGCCTGGGCCAGGCGTTCTTCAAGTGCCATGTATGTGAGGAACTGAGGATCCACGTAGGAAATGGCTTCGGCTACCCCCAATCCATCCGCAAATCCATCGAAGAGGCTCCAATCCACTTCGAGGTCTTCACTGACACTGGAGTCATCTTCAAGGTTGTTGTTGCCATCCAGCATGAAGACACCAGGCTGCAGAAACTCCTGACCAGAATCATTATCCCCCTCACTGCTGCTCTCGTTTTCATTGTATTGGAGCCAAGGAACTTCTCCTTCTTCAGGGGATGCCCTTTCCTCTTCCTGGAGAGATGGCCCTCGAACTTCTTCAAGTTCATTGCTGCCACTGCTGCCAGCACTGGCACCAGCACTGGCATTCACTCTGGCTTGCTCGGCTTCAAGCTCTTCTTTTCCTGGCAGAGTCTCCCAGCTCTCACCGCTGGATGACAGATTTTGCTCCCGGCCATGATACTTGCGACGCAGAGCCGCAGTCCACTCTTTGTCACTGTCAGAGTCTTCTTCAAAGTATTTGTAGTAGTCATCGCTGTATGTCCAGAAGTCAGGGTCGGCCATGGTTCGTCGCCGTCTAGGCATCTTTTCGGGCTTCACTTGGTCACTCCTGGCTTCCCTCTTGTCTTCAGGGTACTTCGGCTCAGGGTAGCCACTTGAACCCTCACCTCTGCTCCTTCTTGCCAGGCCATCCAAGTGGCCTTCATCAGCGCTGGCAGTCTCCCTCCACCTGGAAGTGCTATGTGGCATATCATCATCATCATCGGTATCAAAAAAGATTTTTGGTTTCACGCAGTTGGGACTTGCCAGATTTCTAATTTTGGGCCTCACCACTGGTTCCTCTGCACTCTTTGGAGTGTTTTCCCCACCACAAATACTCACAGGAGCCCTGCTGGGACATGCAGGTAAATTTGGCTCCTGTCTCTCCCTCTCCAGGTTGTTGCTGTTTGTGACCACCTTGCCTTCAGCAGAAGACGGCTGAGAGGCCATGCTATTTGGCTGCAGGAACTCAGCTCTGCTAGCAGAGGACCGTGCTGCAGGGGCTGGGTCTAACTTCTCAAGCTCCTCTCTCACGTCATGGTTAAAACTAGAGAACTGAGAGGCCACCCCAGCCAAAGACCTTGCCCCCTTCTCCGGGTCATACAGCTTATCATCTTTAAACTTGCCAGTTTTCCCTCTCACTGGCACTCGCTCAACAGGCCCAGCCCCCTCCTCCTCACTATCATCTGCCCCAAAACAGTCAACATGTCCATAAGCCATTCCTCTTCTGCTCCCCGAAGCCCTGTACTCTCTGGGCGGGTACCTGGAGTAGTCCTCATTATCAGCATTCAGGCTGGTTCCTGAGCTCTCGCTGTCATCCCAATTACGACGAGTGGTGGAAAATGGTGATCGGCTCCTCTTGGTGGTTTGACCGGGGGCTGATCTGTGCATTGGGACTTTGGATGGCGTCTTTCTCTGGCTGGAAATCCTTTCTTGCTGGCTCGTAGATGGCCTGAAACTGACATAAGCATGCCTTCTTCCATACCTCCTGCCTGTATTGGACTGATACCCTCCTGCTGGCTTGGGCCAAATAGGCTTGCTAGATTCCTGACCCATTTGCTCTATTTAGGAGGGTTTCCAATATGGTTGGGGATTGAGTGGGAAGGCTCCTGCTCCCTGCACACACTTTGGAGATGGAAAGGTCAAATCAGTTCAGAATAAAGGAGCAGGGAGATTTATTTTCACTTCAGCAGGTAAAAAAATAAAAAAGAATAAGGGGCCTTTAAAATTAGTTTCACTTTCTTCTAAGGCCTGGAATAGCATTCAAGTGACCGTCAGGTGTAGACCTGGAACACATTTGTAATGTTGGCAAAATGCTTACAAAACTGGGTTTGTAGGAAAGCCAGACTTATGGGAGAATCTGATGGAAGATGGATGGTGACTGGACGTTCAGAAGGTGGGTGAAACACTGGAATTGTGCCAACATGGGAAGAGGAAAGATGGCTGTGGTTTTTTTTATGGGGTGCCTGCATTTTTCTGAGCCCTGTAGACATACAGAAGAAATGCAAATTGGAATAGAGTGGAAAATATAGATCACCATCACTATGTATGTGAGAGTGCCTAGTGTCTGTCAGGAGGAGCAGGACAGGTGGAAGGGGGACCAGCAATCATGAAGAGGAAAGATTCCTGTGTTTGTAGAGGGAAAGGGCTGGTGATGCACATGGGAAAAGGCATGACTGTTGGGCAAAATGAGACCCATTGTGAATGCGGGTATGAAAATGACAGGCATGGTGTGGCTTCAGAGGAGAGGGGCATGTGAACGTACGATAGAAAGAGAATATGCATGTGGTTCTGATGTGTGATGGCTGGAGCTCTAGGGAGGGATGCCTATGTTGATGTGTCTGTGGCAGGCCAGGAGTATAGAGGCATTGGATGGAGCGTCCTTCAGTTTGTGTGTATGTTCATCAAAATGGGAGGCAACAATAGAGAAGTGTCAGTGTGAACAAATGCATCAATGGGGAGACAGCACTGGAGAGGGACATGCATGTGGCAGGTGGGTGGGCACCAGCAATCAAAGAACATCTGTATTCATGGATGTGGCGACAGGAAGGGGGGATGTTCCAAGTTGGGATTTATGTGAATGTGTGTGTGTGTGCATGGCAGGGACCAGTGAAGGAGGCTGTCTCGACATATGTAGCAGACAGGGAGCACCTGAGAGGGGTATGTGAAAGAGCATGTGGGTGAGTATGCATGTAAATGGTGTAGAAAAAAGGAGCCAGCAATCCAAGGATATCCTTATGTGTGTCAGTGGCAGGCAAGGGGTAAGGCCTCACAGAGGGTGTGTGTGTGTGTATGTGTGTGTGTGTGTGTGTGTGTGTTGTGTTGTATGCTCACTAGAGCATGCAGAGGCACAGGGAGGAGGGGAGGTATGTTTGTGGAAGGTGGTGAGAGGCAGGAAAGGCACCGGAGGGTGGGAGGCTGTGTGTCTCAGTCATTCTGTGTCTCTCTCGGGGGAAGGCACTGGGGAGTGTGACAATGTCTGAGAGGGTGTCTGTGCATGTGTGTCCAAGCATGTGGGGGGGAGGGGACACTCAGGAACCTTGAGTATGGGGAGCAGTGGTGAGGCAGCTGCATTGGAAGGTTTTGGGCATGCGTGTGTGCGTGTGTGTGCGCACGCACGCGTGCGTCCGGGTGCACACACCCGTGTATGTGTGGGCATGTGCGTGTGTGTGTCCCGGTGCGTGCACGCAAGACACTAGGATGGGAGGGGGTCCGCAATGTCATAATGAGAGGGGGAAACGTTTATCAGCTCAAATGGTAGATCCAAATCAATGTGGCAGGGAAGGGGGAAAAAAGAAAGGGAGTGTGGGGATACAGCTATCCCTGGGAATGATTTGTTTTTCTGACAGCATTTCTTTTCCTGGAACAATATATTTGCCTAAAAACTTCATCCTTTACCATTCATTAAAACAACTGCAAAATGGGGAAAGAAAGACCACGAATCGCTCCACAGAGGAGCCAAGAGGGGAGGCAGGAGGAGAGGGGAGGACAAGCAGAGAGGGCCGCGACCACCACTCCCCTCTTGAACAGCGACTCAAGCCGCCCGAGCGGGGGCCGGGCCACACGTAAGGAGCCAGGGATGGAGGATGAGTCCTAAATCGGGTCAATGGAGGACACAGGCCTCCCTCTTTGGTCAGGTCCCGCGTCCGCCCCACCCCTTTCCGAGGGGTGAGCCCGAAAATCTGTTCGCTAGAGCCCCCCACCCCCACATCCTTACCCTGGTGCCCGGCCACTCGCCCTCATGCTTGGCCACTGGCCCCACCGTCATGTCTGAAAAGATTGAGGAAATAAAGTCTTTCACTCACCCAGTCGCGACCCCGCACGCTCTCGGGAAGAACAGATTTCTCGTACCTCCAACCGCCACGACCGCCAGAGCCGCTGCTCCCGGGGCTCCAGCTCCTCCCCCTCCAGACAGCAGTAGGGCAGGCGCGACTGCGGCGGCGGAAGTGATTGTGGCGTCGCGGCGGCCCGCCCCCTTGATGTGGCGGGGGCGGCAGCTGCTCTCAACAAATCAGGGTGGGCCCGAAAGCATTATTTCATTTGAAATGATGAAATCGTCAAGGATACCGAAAAGGACAGCGAAAAATGTAACCAACAGCCAGCTGTAACAAATGTTAAACATTTAGTCACATCCCCTTCTGTTCTGGGGTTTGCATGGTTGCTGTCCTTGCTGTCTGATATAAAGTGAAATCTGCAAATTCCTTCTGATTCATTCCGATGTGAAAGTAATCATATTAATGTACCCTATCCTATGTTCTGTATTATGGTTTGTAGTGGAAGTATCACTATATTTAGGGTTGCGGTCAACAGAAAATTTTTTAACCTGGTGGTTGAAGCAAACTGAACTGTTTATCATACAATTTGTTGCTGTTAATCGAGCTTCTCTATCCAGAAGAAATGATCAGTCATTGCAGCACAACATAGCTTCACATTCTTGTAATTGCATTGCCCTTTAAAATATTAGAGCTATGCCTTTTGGATTTACACAATTTTACCGAACTCCAAAGTCTTTTTTATATATTGCGCTTTACATGTATCTCTAATACTTGAATCAAATGTAAGACTTACCTTTGTTCATGACAATAGCAAAGCTTTGTTCTTTACTGGGAATAAAATGCATAATAGAAGAACAAGGAGTTTTAGGGGTAATAACAGAATAGAAATAGGATGTATAACTTTCAAACCATTGAAGAAATAGCATGTAGAACAAAGAAAAAAATTCATTCTTACAAAACGCAGAAATGGGATGAGAGGCAACAAGAAAGTATGTTAAAAAGGGAGGGGGGGCAGAAATAAATCCAGATATATCAGTATGTACTATGGGTTAATGTCTCCCATAAAAAATGTAAAAGCAAACTCTCAATTTAAGCTTTTAGTTTTCAGAAATCCAATTATATGCTGTTTATATGTTTCACCTAAGGCAGAAATAAGAATGGAAAATATATTTTTCAGTGAAATACCAGCAGAAAGAAGGGAAAGAAAAAGGTAGAGAAGGAAGGATGGGGGAGGGGAAAGAATAAATTTTAGAAAGGAGAAAAGAGAAGGAAAGAAGGAAGGAGACATGTAGCAATGTTAATATCAGAAAAATTAAGAACTCAAAGTAAAAAGCATTTAAAAAAATCATGTTGTTTCATTCACCAAGAAGACATAACCACAAAAATTTATACACCAAATAATGTAATTTTAAAATACATGCGGTAAATATTACTAGAAATATAGAAATCAGAAAGTCTGCAATTATAGTGGAAGACTTAACCACACTTATTTTGGTATAGATAGAGTGAATAGACTGCAAAATAAACAGAAGTATAGAGAGATTTCACAATCCAATTAATAAGCCTCATCTGATGTATATGTATTTTTGTACTCAAGAAATAATGTATTTTTGTTAAAATATTTAAAATATTTCAAACATAAAGTACAGAGAATAAAATGTACATTTGCCCACATGTACTTGCTACACAGACCAAGCATATTTTATTCTGTTTAGATCCTGAGATTTTTCTGTTTTTTAAACAAAAATTATGGTTGAATCTCTCACTTTATCCATTCATCTTACCTCTTTTTCCCAAAAAAGAACCATTTGGATGTCTCTTTCTTGTGCATGCTTTTTCTTTTTTTATATGTATGTATTTATTTCTTACCAATATATATTATTGTTTCATGTATTTTACATTATGTGAATAGCATAATAAATACATCCTTTGGAAACAAATTTTCATTTAATATTTTTTGGAAGTTAGCAATTTGATTCATTTAGATCTAGGTCATACATTTTAACTAATGAATACAATTGTATCAATTTTCCAATGTGATATTATGATAATATATCATTGTATGGACTTCTGTTACATGGATTATCTAATTTCTTTATCTTTTTGCCTGCTGATGAACTTGGATTGTTCCTGTTTTGTGCAATTATAAGTGAAGATTTAATGAACACCTTGGCTATGTCTCCTCATGCCCATATTGAAGAGTTTCTCTGAGGCAGTACTTTGCAACTGGGTAATGGGGTTTCTGATATATTGATTCCCTTAGCACTCTAGAAAGATGGGCCTGGCTTTATCCAGCTGCTGCCCTGGGGCTGTTCCCTCTGGCTAAGAGTAGGCTGTCTCTTCATTCCAGTGAGCTGGTAGAACTGTAGTAGCATTTTTAACATGCTCTGATGTGGAAAGGATTGGAAAAAGCTACTTTAGTGTATGTGTTTTGAAGTAGAATTTCTGGGTCAAAGGATATGTAATAGTTAACTAATGCTGTGTAACAAATTGCCTCAAAACTTAGAAGTTTAAGACAACAGACAACTATTATATCACAGTTTCACAGGTCACAAACCTATACATGGCTTAGCTGGGTGCCTCTGGCTCTAAGTCTCTCATGAAGTTGCACTCAACTGTCATCTGGGCTGCAGTCGGATTCGCAGGGAAAATTGTTGTAGGAGGTCCACATCCAAGGTCTTTACATGGCTGTTGGAAGGCCTCAGAAGATCCACTGCCAAGCTCACTCATGTGGCTGCTGTCTGGCTTCAATTCCTTGTCATGTGGGCCTAGCCATAGGCTTCCTGAGTCTCCTCACAACCTGGCAGTTGGTGAAAGAGAGCCAGAGAGCAACTAAGATGGAAGATACAGTTCTTTTATGACTTAAGTCAAAAGTGACATCCCAAAACTTTTGCCATATCCTATTTGTTAAAAGTAAGCCAGAGAATTTGTCCACCTAAGATATCAAATTTGTAGGCATGGAATTGTTCATAATTAATGTCTTTATTATCCTTTTAGTGTCCACAGGACCAGTAGTGATGGCTCCTCTTTCATGTTTGATATTAGTACTTTTGTCTTCTCTCCCTTTTTCTTGGTCACCCTGGCTAGAGACTTACTAATTTTGTTGATCTTTTAAAAAAATCATCTTTTGGTTTAACTGATATTCTATATTGCTTTATTTTTTCAATTTCATTTATTTCTGCTACTTTATTATTTCTTTTCTTCTGCTTACTTTGGGTATAATATGCTCTCTTTTTGTAGTTTCTTAATGGTGGAAACTTACATTATTGATTTTAGATCTTTCTCTGTTTCTAATGTATGCTTTCAATATTATAAGTTTCTTTCTAAGCACTGCTTTTACTGTATCCCACAAATTTTGGTAAATTCTAGTTTAATTTTTATTTTTTTCAAACTTAAAAAAATTTCTCTTGAGACTTCTTCTGAATCCATGTGTTATTTAGAAGTGTGTTGTTTAATCTTCAAATATTTTGAGATTTTCCAGCTATCTTTCTGTTATTGATTTGTAATTTAATTCTGCTGTGGTCTGAGAACACACTGTGTATGATGTCTAATGTTTTAAATTTGTTAAGATGTGTTTTATCACCCAGGATGTGGTCTATCTTGGTGAATGTTCCATGTGAGCTTGAGAAAAATGTGTGTTCTGCTGTTGTTGGATGAAGTAGTCTATAAATGTCAATTAGATCCAGGTGATTGATGATGCAATTCAGTTCAACTATGTCCTTACTGATTTTCTGCCTGCTGGTTCTGTCAATTACTGATAGAGGGGTGTTGAAGTCTTCAACTGTAATAGTGGATTCATCTATTTTTCGCTGTGGTCCTACCAGTTTTTGCCTCACATATTTTGATGCTGTGTTTTCAGGTGCATACACATTAAGGATTGTTACATCTCCTTGGTGAATTGATCCCCTTTATCATTATATAATGTCTATATTTATCCCTGATAATTTTTCTTGTCCTGAAATCTGCTTTGTCTGGAATTAACATAGCTACTCCAGTCTTCTTATTAATGTAAGCATGTAAATCTCTCTTTCATTTACTTCTAATTTGTGTCTTTATATTTCAAATCGGTTTCTGACCTTAAAAAAAATCTATTCGTAGTCTCTGCCTTTTAATTGGTATAGTTAGACCACTCACATTTAAAGTAATTGTTGGTATAGTTGGATTAATATGTACCATATTTGTGACTGTTTCCTATTTATTGCCACTGTTTTTTCTCTCTTTTCTGTGTGTGTGTGGGTCTTTCCTTCTTTTTTTATTTTTACTTTTGGTTGTTCTGGGTCTTCATTGCTGCACAAGGGCTTTCTAGTTGCAGCTAGCGGGGGCTACTCTCAAGTAGTGGTGTGTGGGCTTTTCATTGTAGTGGCTTCTCTTGTGGAGCACAGGCTCTAGGCACACAGGTTTCAGTAGTTGCAGCTTCTGGGCTGTAGAGCACAGGCTCAGTAGTGGCACATGGGCTTTGTTGGCAGTGACTTGTGGGATCTTTCCAGACTAGGGATCAAACCTGTGTCCCCTGCACTGGTAGGCAGATTCGTATCCACTGTGCCACCAGGGAAATCCAGTCTTCCATTCCTTTCATGCCTTTTCTGATTTTAATTGAGAATTTTATATGATTCTATTTTCTCTCTTCTCTTAGAATTTCAACCATAATTCTTGTATTTGCATTTTTAGTGGTTAGCCTAGAGTTAGCAGTATACATTTGCAACTGATCCAAACCCACTTTCAAATGACACTGTACCTCTTCATAGGTAGTGCAGGCACCTTGCAACAGAATATTTCCAATTCCTTTCTCCTGTCCTTCATTGCTATCATTCATTTCCCTTATCCATAAGCTATAATCATCTTATACCTTATTGTTATTATTTTTTAATGAAACTGCTATTCATTGGATCAGTTAGAACAAGGAAAAGATTTTTATTTATACCTTAATTTATTCCTTCTCAAAATTTCTTCCCTTTTTAAAAATACAAATCCAAGTTTCTGACCCATATCATTTTTCTTCTTTCTTCTTTCTTTTCTTCTTTCTGCCTTGAACATTTCTTCAAGGCAGATCTCAGAAGTGATATCCAACACTTTCACCATATTGTATTGATTAAAAGTGAATTACTAAGTCTAGCCCACACTCAAGGGGAGAGGATTATATAAGGGCAGGAGTTACAGGAGGTGGAGGTCATTGGGGCAGAAGGGTGCAGGAGCATTTCAGTTTCAATAGATGTTGCCAGTCTGTCTTCCAAAGTAGTTTTTACCAATTTTTTGTCCCACCTGCAGTTTATTCACATCAGTGTTTTCCCACATCCTACCATTCTTGATATCTTCAGAATTTTAAATTGTTGTCAATCTTATGAGTATAGAAATTGTTGTTTGACATTGCTTTTTCCTGAAATAGCAGAGAGGTTAAATATCTTTTCACATTTGTTAGCCACTTAGATTTCTTCCTCTCAGAGTTGTTTGTTCATATATTTTGTCTATTTTTCTATTGGGGTTGTTTTTCTTGTTATTTATTTCTAGGAATTTATATGTTCTGGATACCAGATATCAGTTATATTTGTACAGTTGCAAATATCTTCTTCTAGCTGGTGTTTTATTTAAATGTAAATATCAAATTATAAAAGTACTTAAAATAAACCACAGGAGAATGTTTTTTATAAGCCTGAAGTAGAGAAGAGCTCTATAGGTTGACAAAATGTACAAGAGCAAGAAAGGGAAAATCTCAACTTCACAAAAACAAAATGTTCTGGCAGGCAAAAAGAGTATATAAACAATTCTAAGGAAATCTAAAAATAAATGAAAACATGGGAGAAATATTTTCTGCTGATTTCACAAAGCATTCATTTCCCAAATACGTGAAGAGCTCCTATAAATCAATAAAATGACCAACAAACCAATGTTAAGATGAATAAAGTGTACAAATAGAAATGTTATTGGAAAGGAAATACAAATGCCATTGCAACACTTAAGAGGATGTTCATTCATAAAAATAAAATGAGATACCATTCCACCTGTGAGACTGACCAATATAAGAAAGCTTGAAAACACTGTGTGATGGAGGGTATGGAGCCTCAGGCACCTTCAAATATTGCTGGGATGGGGGTAGGTAAACTGGTAGAGCCCTTGTTGGCAACTTGGCAATATCTATCAAAATCACTAGTGTGTATAGTTTTTGACCCAGAAAGTCTATTTCTAGGAATTCAGTTACAAATACACTTGCACATGATTGAAATGAAATATGTACAATTCTATTCATTGCACCATTGCTTTTAATAATAAAAGAACAGAAAGAACCTAAATCTTTATCAAAAGAGAAATGAATAATTATTCTGGTGGAATACTTACTGTAGAGCAACTAAGATGCAGAATCTAAATCTACATGTATCACAATGGATACATCTGATAAACAACATTGAATGGAAAAAAAAAAGATGTCAGAAGATATTCACAGTATCGTGTACTGTGTGTGCTAAGTTGTATCCAACTCCTTGTGATCCCATGGACTGTAACCCACCAGGCTCCTCTATCCATGGAATTTCCCAGGCAAGAATACTGGAGTGGGTTGCCATTTCCTACTCCAGGGGATCTTCCTAACCCAGGTATTGAACCTGCATCTCTTGAGTCTCCTGCATTGTCAGGTGGGTTCTTTACCACAAGCACCACCTGGGAAGCATATCTAATAGCATTTACATGTTTTTAAAACACACAGAGGGCATGTAGGTTGAGAATTGCTCTGTCTTTCAGAGAATTGTTCATTTTATCACTAATAAATGATCTTCCTTGATTCTAATATTTTTGGTATTACAGTCAATCTTGTCAATGATCCTGCTACCCAGTTTTCTTGTGATAATAATTTTTCAGTATATTTTTACTCATCTTTTCTTTAAAATATTTTAAGGTAATATCTTTATAACTATATGTAAATATATATGCAATTTTAGATATACTCATAAAGGAAATCCTATGTGCATATTTTGTAAAATTATAGCCTTCTTTCTAATTTTACTTCTTTCCCTTCTCTGTCTATATCACCACTCCCCATAACCTATATCAACCTATATCAATAATTCATTATTTCACTTTTTCATACCTGTATAATCATATACAGATATATATTACATATATATATATATATATACATGTGCAATACATGTGTGGGTTTTTATTTGTCTTTTTTTATTAAAATGAGATCATATATATATATATATATATATATATCATCACCTTTTGCTGCTCTCACTCAATAACACTACCTGAATCAATTTGTATAACTCTAATTACTAACCTTCAATGGCTGCCTGCTATTTCATGATATGGATGTACCATAATCTATTCAGCCATCAACGTATCAATAGGTCATTTTTATTTCCAAGGTTTTTTAATGCTGCAACAAGGCTGGATTAATGCTGCAATGAACGTCTTTGGATGTATAGGTTCATACGTGCCAGGGCTTTTATTTCTACAGAATGATGTCCCAGAAGTAGAATTGCTAGGTCATTTATATAAATTATATATTATGTAAAATTTATATATATATAAATTTTAGTAGATGGCACCAGATTGTTTTCCCCAAAGACTGTAGCCCTCCCTGTTTCCACCAGCAACGTGTGACCTGCAGCATGGCTAACTTGACTGATCGTGAAGCAGAGATTCCTGATCCATGCTGAGCCAATTGAACTTTCTTCCTATGGATATGAAACTCAAAAGAGACACACAGAGACTGGGAAGATCGAAGTAGAGTCATATTCACATCAATCAATTCTGAAAACCACTCCAGTATCTCTCAAATACAGTCTTACTTTTTGCCCAAGTTTGCTAGCCATAGTTGAGTTCTATTGCTTACAACCAAAAGAAACTTATAAACCCCTAAACCTGGTCCAAAACTCAGCCTTGATCCCAGATATAGATTCAGTTCTGACCCAGGCCACAGACTCAGTTCTTACCCCAGTCAGAGACAGAGGGCCATTCCTGGCCCCAGACTTCACTGACTGCTTGGCATCTCTCTGAGGGGTGCTCCTCACTGCAAGGGGACAAGGTGAGCTAGTGCGTACATTTCATCTAGAGCCTGGAACCCAAAAGTTAAGGCCTCTCTGTGGCAATGAATGCTGATCACTTTGGAGACAGAGGGGAATTTCTGGTGAAGAGTAATTGCAAAATCTAAGTCAGAGATATTTTGGAGGCCTCCGGGTTGCAGGGAATAAGGGATCAAAAGGGAACTCGGTGGGAGATGGGATTAGGGGTTTGGTTTGTGGAGGCAGAGAGTGAGGGCACTGAACTCTGGGCCTAGCTCAAGAAAGTCAGGGCAGAGCAGGGCTGTGGGGAGGACCAGGCATCTGGAGCTGGATTCAGCTGGACTGAGTTGCTTGCTAGAGCCTAGTTGGGGGGAGGGGGGGAGTGACAAGGAGAAAGAGATCCTGTGCCCTGGGATGAGCAAAAGGAGTTGCCATCAAGAGATGTCGAAGCAGCCTACAGCCCAGCAGCCTCCTCCTTTGTCTGTCCCAACCATCTGGCACTGCCTAGGCCAGCGGCTGGGCCACTATGCCACCTGGCCCTCTCCCCCATGTCCTGACTTCCCACAGGCCCCCAAAGCCACCTGCCTCCTCCTTTTCTCCCTCCAATCACCCCCCTCCCCTTCATCTTTTCCCCTGGCTCAGCTTCCCTTTGCGTGCCTCCTGCTGAGTTTCAGGGATTAGGGCTGTCTACTATGGGACATGGCTCCCTTCTCTTCTCTCCAGAGCCCAGAAGCTCTTGCCAAGATCTGGTCTCAGCCTTACCCCGAGGATCTCTGGCAGGAAACATGGCAGAGCTTGCTGGGAGTGTGGCTGGAGGGGCAAGCATGCATCGGGAGGGGACTAACATCTGTCAGGACACCAGGTACTTTACTTATACTCTCTCACTGCATCTTCAGAGCGAGCTGGTAAGGTCACAATTCTTATGTTCAGATGGGGAAGCTGCAGCTCAGCGATTATAAGGGCTTTTGTCCAAGGCCAAAGGCAGCCCAGCTGGAATTTGAAACTGGCACTGTTGACTTCAAGGCCAGCTACTTTCAGGCCTAAGGTGAGAGGAATGAGGAGGTCTCAGTTCCTGACTAAAAGGGAAGCCTACCAGGTAGAGAGTGGAGGCTTAGAGCTGCTTACTGGATCCATGGCTGGGATCCCGGTACTGAGCTGCAGGGAGTGAGTGAAGAAGGCTCACTGGGCCAGGATGATGGCCTAGCTAGAGAGGCAGAGAATAGGTTCCCCTCATCCCTACTCTACAGCCTTGACTCAGGCAGTGCTGGGCCACTGTCTTTCCATAGCATTTCCCCTCAACTCTGGGTGCCTTTGTGCTTCCATCTACAAGGACAGAAGGGAGCAGCTTGTGATGGTGGGAGATAGCCGAGGTGGGGGGACAGTTGGAGGGAGGACTGGGCAGACTCAAAAGGCCAGAATACAGTCAGTTCAGGCAAGAACTCCGAATTTCCCCTCCCCTGGCCTCACTCTTCCCATCTTGGCAATGGAGAGATTGTATTAGTTGATGGCTGAAACCCATGGCAACTCTGCCAGTGTGTGTGTGTGGTGGGGTCTGCCTGGACAGGAAAATGCTGTGGCCATGTCTGCAGGGAGAGCTTGCCCACAGAACATGATTAGGGGAGATGCAAGGGGGAGTCAGGGGGAGCCTGGAAGATGCATCAGTGGCTGGCACAGGAAGAGCTCCTTTGGGGCCTGCCTGAGATCCTAGCCCTGCCCCTGACTGCCCTCTTCACAGTAGAGGGGTGGGGGATAAGCAAATTGAGAGCCCAAGTTATGGAAAATGTGTCTTTGAAAATGATACTAGGGGAAGTACCTGAAAGGGCTGTAAACACTTCTGATTGCCCTGAGAGGGAGAGAAAATGGCATCTCCAAAATACAAGTGAAAAAGCCCACCCTCAGGTTTCCACAGAGGCACAGAGCATAAACTGGTCTCTTAACCCAGGCTCTGATTCCAGGCTTGATAATCCTGCTTGCCACACAACTTTGAACAATCTTATTCCTCTATGAGCCTCTGTGTTTCCATCTGCATGATGAGAGTTTGGGCCTAAATACTCTCCAAGGGTTCTGACAGCTCTCATATTCCAGAATCTTCTACAAGTCAGCTCTGAGTCAAGCCCCTTGAGCTCAGCTCTGCCTGACAGGTGAGTTGATCAACCGTGGGAGTCAGAATAACACTGGGACTTGGGGGTCATCCTGTGCTCAATGTAAACTCCTCACCATGGCCTAGAGGCTTGGCTTACCTGGTGTCCTTCCTATTTTCCAGCCTCCCCTCTTCCTACCTATGTTGTGTCTACCTATCCCCATGTTCCACTGACCCTCTTTCCTGACCTAGAACATACCAGACTCCCTATTGCTTCCACACCTGCACACTTGCTATTTACCACACTCAGAATGCAGTTTCCTATCTCTTTGCTGACTAACTCTTCCTTTTGATTTGAGCTGAAATGTCACCTCTTATAGGAAGCCTTTCTTCCTGACCACCTATCACAGGCCAGCTCCTACCCTGAACCACCCTTGTAACATGACAATACCTATCACAATAGTTACTTGTGCCACTTTTTTTATAGTTGTCTTTCGTCTCAAATTCCTATGAGCTCTGCGAGCACAGAGGCCTTGTTTATCTTGTTCTCAGTTCTACCTCTGGTGTCTAGTAGCCTAGGAAACTTTCAACCCACAAATATTTCTTTAAAAAACTCCCCAGCAGCTACCTTATTTGTAGGCCTACTGGGGGCCAGGCACATATATGGTCTCATGTGGCCTTGGTATCACACTCCCCCTTTTTATTTCTTAAGTGAGGTGATGGAGGGGCAGAGAGGTGACAGATTTTGTCTTGCCCAATTTTGTCCTGGGCTAGGCAGCTGGGCTGTGCAGAGTTGGGCCTGGCAAGCAGATCTGCCTGCTTCACGCCTCCTTTTTCGCCTGCCACCACTCTTCAGAGAGGAGCAGCAGCTGTGGCCTCTCCTCATGTTCCCATAGCAACCAGTGCTTACCTCCTGCTCACACTGGTTCCTAATTGCCTGATTACGCATCTTCTCCCCCGCCAGCTCCGGAGCTTCTTGAGAGCAGGGTCCATGGCGGGCTTTGCTCACCATTATATGCTCCGGGCTCAGTGAGTATTAGTTAAATGAACAAAAATGAATGCATGACCATCCATGCCCATGGGTTTTTAAAAGCTTTCATCACAAACAAGATACCTGACAGCCTGTAGTGGCTGGAGGGAGGGGCACTAGAGGACTCCTCAGCTCACCTCTGCTGGCCCCCCTTCTCCTCTCTCCCCTGCTGCCTGGGGAAGCTCTTTAGAAAACAGGCCAAGCAGCCTGCGCAGTTGCGGGCAGGAGGGGTTGCCGGAGCCAGTGCAACACCCTCCCCTAACAATCCCCCATGCACACGCACACGTGTGCGCACATGCTCCCCCACCACCTCCTTCTGAGGGAAGCCATCTCAAGTGGCTTTTGCTGTGAGAATTACCAGCAACAATTGAGCTTCGTATTCACTTCTAATGTTCAGTTCACAATCTCACCAGTCAGCCTCTTCCTCTCCTTTCCCACTGCAAACATCTTAATCTGCTCATCTTCCACCTGAGCAGCTCCAGCCGCCACCTCCCTGCTACTGCCCCATTTCCCTTCCTCCTCCCTCCCCATCCCCCATGGAACAGACAGAATGAGGGTCCCAAACAGAAATCAGCCCATGTTATTATCAGCCAACCTCACAAGGGAGTCATCATTTGTGTGGCAGGACAAGACGGTTCAAGCACTGAGGCCACTAGATGGAGGGAAGACAGAGCTATCAGTCCATTAGTTTAGTCTTTAAATGTTTGACTCCAGACCAGACACTGAGCTACACCCCTGAGCTCACAAAGATGGGACCAAAATGAGTTCCTACCCTGGTGGAAGGGACAGAAAAGAAACCCTGGTGTGAGCTGTACTTTGCACAGGATGCCATGGGAACATACAGAAAAGTATGCTTGCGCAGGACTAGGGAAGGCTCCACTGAGAAAGGAACATTTGATCTGGGCTTTCCATCAGTAATTCTGGTTGCCAACAACAGACATCATCTCTGACTAACTGAAGAGAAAAGTCAAATTGTGGGATTTTGGGGTAATCTATAGGGAGCTTATAATATCATGGGAAAGGCTGGAGAAACTGATTTGAAAATAGATGTAAGCAAAAGCAGCATTGAGGGTTGGGAGGGATTGGGAAGTTGTGGGAAGCAGGAATAGTTTGATCAGGATGCTGCTGCTGAAATGGATGAAGGCTGTTTCCTCTATTCTTACACTCCTGGCTCCAGATTCAAAGAGAGTCTCCAGTGGCCAAGCTTAGTACCGTTCTTGCTCCTGGCTAGCCTGGGCTGGGGATAAGAAGATTTGACTTCCATGGCAGGAGGCAGACACATGGATTTGCTGATTCATCAGCCTAACCCCTAATGAGGTAGAGACAATTCACGTAAAGAAAATAGGGGTCTAAGGAAGGGAGAGGAATGGTTGCCACAGAATCACAAACTAATGAATGGTCACTCCCTCCATGATGATAGAAAAAGAAGAGGAGGGTCCAGTCAGAAAAAAAGAAATGGACAAAGAACCAAAGCCTGCTGCGCTTGAGGCAGATGGGCAGCATTGTGTGACTGGAATGTCGGGGGGAAAGTGAAGTCCCCTCAAGAGATGAGACTGGAGTCGGAGGAAGATGGACCACAGCCTGCCCCGTGGAGTTGGTCATAGACAGCCAGCCTTCAGAGGAGAAAGGACAGGCTGACCAGATGACATTTTAGGACCTTCACTCTGGAGGTGTCAAGAATGGATCAGAGATGGCAAAACTGGAGATGGGGAGACCAGCAAGGAACTCTTCCAGGCAAGAGATGGTGAGGCCTGAATTCTAGCATTGGTCATGGACAGAGAGAAGAGGACTGAAGAGCAATTCAGGACCTAGAATCCCCTGAAGTGTGAGGGGTGAGAAGTGGGAGTGAGGAGTAGGAGGTAACTGTGAAGGGGTACAAGAGGGAGGAACAAGGTTGAGAGAAAGAGTTTGTACCTTCCTCTTGGGCTTCAGAATGCCCAGCTAACTCTCTCAATACCCATTCATTCAGTAATGTCAGCTTAGCCTGGTTCATATGTGTCAGGCACTGTGTTGTATGAGAGACAGAGAGAGAGAAAGAAAGAAAGAGATAGAAATGCAGACCCAGACCCTTAATGGCCCCTCTCTTGGTCTTCCGGTCAGGGTATTAACTGATTGTTTAGTTGCTAAGTCGTGTCCAATTCTTTTGCCACGTTATGGACTATCATTCACCAGGCTCCTCTGTTCATGGCATTCTCCAGGCAAGAATAGTGGAGTAGGTTGCCATTTCCTGGTTCATATAACTGCTATGGGGGAACAATCTGGAAATATGTTGTACTCTTTTAAATATGCATACCTTGGCACTTGAATTTTCTAGAAATTTATCCTAAAGACATAAGAAGTATGTATAGCTAGACATAGGTACAAGAGTAAAAAACTGGAAACAACCTCAATGCCCATCAATAAGAAACTGGTTAAGGAAATCATGGCACTCCCTTACAGGGGCTTACCAGTGGGAGGGAGAAGAGAGGACACCCCCTGCCCCCGTCACCTGTAGCAGCCTTACTTCTGGGCCTCACAGACCCAGAGGAGGAGAGGGGGAAAGCTTCAACTTTTATTGAAGTTTGGACTTTTGTCTCTAACACTGAACTGGATACATTAATTCCTGAGAGTAATTGGAGGGGGTTTTTTTGTTTTTGCTTTTTTTGTTGTTGTTTTTGTTTTTTTAAATTCTCTGAAAATGACTGAAAAATATATAGATCATCAGGAGATTTGACCCAAGAAGCAGAGGAGAAATAGGTCATAGAGTTGAGGGAGAAAATGAAGTTGTTTCCTGCTTGTGCAGTTCAAGCTGTGGGCTAAAAGTTACAGTAACAACAATTAACTCCGGGGAGTTAAGATAGAGGGAGGAAGCATGGCTTTTACTTAATACTTTAAACACTTGGGCATTGTTGGAATGGTTTACAACGTGCACAAATTACAGAAATCAAAAGTCAGGAGAAACAATGAAGACATTTGCATTTACAGAGGAGAGTGGGATAGATGTTGACAAGTTGCTTGGTCTCCTGAACTCCTGAAGTAGAAGGAATGTACGTCAGCACTATGGCATGCTAGGCCATGTACTCCTTTGTGCCCTGAAGGACATCTAGCAGCTTCCGGGGCTTCTAGTAACTAACTGCCAGTAGCAACCTCCCACCCCAAGTTGTGACAACCAAAATGTCTCTGAGACGTTGCCAAATGTTCCCAGGGGTTGGGGGCAAATTGCCCCCTGGGTGAGAACCTCTGCTCTAGAGGGATCTTCAGACTACACAGGGTCTGAGCCTCTGGGCCTGATTGCTTCACTAATCCCATCTTTTAAATGGCTCTGTGCCAGCCCCTCCCCACGGCTCCATCAGTCTAGGAGTCAGATGTGGCTTGATTTTGGTTCTGCCACTTACTAGCTGTGTGACTGTGAGCTTTCCCGAGCCTCATTTTGCTCAACTCTAAAATGGGACTCATAATAGTAACATGGCAGCCAGGACTGCTGTGAAGGCGAGGTATCTGGGAAGTCGTGAGTGCAAGTCTTGGGCTTAGAAGGCACTTGGTCAACATTAGGGCCCAGTGGACCACTGGGAGGGGGTGATGTGGCTCCCCTTTAGGCCAAAGGCTGAAGCCAGATGGGCTCCTACGAGTATTCTCTCCCTGGCTACTCACCTCTGATTAAAATAGAGGAACCTTCTTTTATGAACACCAAACTTCTATTTGTACTTTGGATCTCCTGTCATTCTACCACTTCTGGAGAATCTGACCCCACCTGTGATCCCTCTTCAGGATAGCAAAGCTCTCCCTTTCAACTGGACTTTTCCCAATTGCTTTGAAAGGGCTCAGGTCTCTTTCACTGAAACAACCACTTTCCTTGACCCTACTTCCTTCTCCAGCTTCCTTGACCCTACTTCCTTCTCCAGCTACGGCCCTGGCTCTCTCTTCATCTCACTCCTTAAAGGTACTTCAAACTCAGCCTGTTCCAAACTGATCGTGCCATTTCCCCCCTAAACCTGCTGTCTCCTGTCCCTTCTCATACCTAGAAAAGGTCACCCTTTACATCTCATGCACAGTCCTTCAGCCTAGGAGCCACTGTCAGTCTTTCCTGAATTACCAACCCCATAGCCAACCCTAATCATTTTGCTTCCTGAGTCACTTTGGCTTGGAAAATTATTTGTTTCTAATAGGAAGTGCATTCAAAAATCAAAATAACAGAAGAAGAGATGGTGTGAGTAGTCTCACTCCACCTCCACCAACCTCAAGCCACTCACCCACCCCCCAGACACACACAGATGAGCTACCTGCATTATTGGTGGGTAGCCTTCCCATTGAGCTTCCTGGTGGCTCAGTGGTAAAGAATCTGCCTGCAGTGCAGGAGACACAGGAGACAAGGGTTCAGTCCCTGGGTTGGGAAGATTCCCCTGGAGGAGGGCATGGCAACACACTCCAGCATTCTTGTCTGGGGAATCCCATGGAGAGAGGAGCCTGGCAGGCTACAGTCCATGGGATCACGAAGAGTCAGACACGACTGAAGCAACTGAACACACAGCACTTCCCATGCACCTTTACAGAAAAGTGAATATAATGTACATTCTTATTTCCCCCTTTCTTCCACAAATGTACTGAGCTCTACACATTGTTCTATACCCGGCATCTTTCACTTAGCAATGTACCTTATCACTCTTTCTCTTCAATACTTAGAAACCTTGTTCACTCTGTTTACCCATTCTATTCTCCTAGGTGGAGATACCATCATTTATTTTACCAGTCCCTTCTTTATGAGCACCAGTTATATGTAATCTTTTGCTGTTGCAGATAATACCTAAACATATTTTTTAATCCATCCACTTGTTTCAGACTCCTTTGTCTCCATTCTAAGCTACCACTATCTTTTACTCGACTCTGCTAAATAGCTTCCTAAATGCTTGACCCAAACCATCTCTTGCCCTCTCTTCTCACAGCAGCCAGAATGCATTTCCAAATCATGACTGTGGTCTTGTCATTCCCTTGTTTAAATCCCTTCTATGCTTTTCGGGTAAAGACAAACCCCTCATGATTGCCTGAAGCCTTTTCTAGCCTCCCCTGCCCACCATCCATCCTCACTTTCACCCACTCCACCTTCCCCTTTGCCACTCCGCCCCTCTGGCCACCTTCAGAGTTCTTTTTTTGTATATGTTGTTCCCTCTAAGTAAAATATTCTCCCCTCCTCTGTTCACCTCATTTATTTCTACTTATCCTTCAGATCTCGGCCTACTACCCTGCTCTTCCCATGTGAAGATCTCCATGCAGGTCAGAGCCCAGGATTCTATGTCCTCACTTAGTACCATATGCTTCTTCTGCATCACCCTTGTCCCAGTTGTGGCTTCGCGTTTGTCTGATTCTTTGATTCATGTCTGATTCCTATTCCCCCTTCATGAGATCCATGAAGGCAGAGGTCTTACCTGTCTTTGCTTATCATGAAGCCCCTGCATCTAGGAAAATCATTGACTGGATTAATGAATGAATGAGGCATATGGGGGGCCAAGTAGAGGACCTGACATGTAGTAGGTGATCAATAAACATCACTCTCCTTGCAATCACTATCTCCTCTGAAATGTTAGACATTTTCTGATTCTATCTCAAGTCCCTTTGCTTTTCACCCTGTACATGCTCTTTTCAGCTGTCTCATCCATGTTCATAGCTTCCACCACCATGTATGTGCAAACAGAGGGTTTCCTGCCCCAGTTTCTGATGTGCCTCAGGCCCCTGTATTAATACCACCTCTTCTTCCAGAACGTAAATAGAGGCAAAGAGTAGACTGTGTCTGTATTTGCTTACAATGATCTCCCCAGCCCCTAAAGCACACAATAGTCACCTAATTAAGTGCACGAATGAAGGGCCCCATGCTAGGATGGAGAGCTGCCTCCTCCAGATGGGGCCTCTTTCTAGGCAGAGAGAAGGTCTGTGTGCCAGGTGCCAGGTCCTACTTGTGCTGGACCCTAGCAGATCCCTCATACTCAGAGTAAGAGGGCGAGGATGGAATTCCAGGCAGCACTTAAAGCCAGGAGCCAGTCATCCACAAATCAGCCAACCTTTCCTGGGGGGTTGGTTCACCCCATCTGCAAACCACAAGGCAGTCTTTGGCCAGAGAGGGCAGCTCATGAGAACACATGCCGGTATTTAATCACCATGTCACCCTTAAGGGGATCACGCAGCCAGCCATGGCCAGTGATAAAGCATCAGAGGGGATGAAGACCCAGGCTGAGGCCCCATGAGCCAGGATAGGGAGCTGGAATTGAAAACTCTCACCACTGAAGGGGGACCAGGCCACCCTGCTCCCAAGCTCAGAGCCTTCCTAGCAAAGATCAGGGATTGGGAGGCCCAGTTGAGGGGCAAAGAAATTCTACTTGCAGCCCTGACACTGCCTATGGCACAGCCTCTTACAATACGCAAGTCTGAGTGAAGTCTAGGCCCCTGCTCTGTGTACCATGAAAACTCTCACAGGGCACAGAATGTTCTAAGTCAGAGCTGAGCAGGTCCTTTGAGACCACTAGTTCCACCCACTTCTTGCTTCCAATGGGACAACTGAGGCTTAGATTAAGGCAGAGACTGTCCTGTAGCTATTTATTAACCAGCAGGTTGAACTATCTGACTTATCTCTTGGCCAGTTGCCTTGGGCTTACTCGGCCCCACAGAGCTGATAGTCTCTTCCTGCTTGCATTCTAGAGAGAAGAGGCAGTCCATGATTTTTATGAATTAAGTAAAATACATAACATGAAAGATGGAGAAAGAGAAAGTAGTGAAGGGGGATAGAGAGTGCTGGGGATTTAGGGTTTTAGGTGGAGTGGTCAGGGAAGGTCTCCTTGAAAATGAGTCATTTGAGCCAAGCTCTCTATGCTGTGCTGAGGGCATGCCTGGGAAGGACCCTCAAACTCAGACTGGTTTCCCCCAGGGACACAGTGGGATGGCTTCCTGAGACATTGACACTTGGATTTTGGCGTGGTCACAGGGTCAAGAATTGGCATATCTTCCAAAACCGAACCTGGGCACAAAACCAAAGGCCTGTAACACCTTAGTTCAGGTAATGATAATAATAACAATAGTAGATACACACTACTACATATAAAATAGATATACAAGGACCTACTGTATAGCATAGGGAACTGTGCTCAATATTCTGTGATAATCTATATGGAAAAAGAATATATATGTGTGTGTGTGTGTATATATATAACTGAGTCAGTTCACTGTTCCTTGAAACGTTATAAATCAAGTATACGTCACTAAAAAATAAACTTTAAAAAATAGCAATAATCATGACACCACTGAACTGACACTGAGCACCTGCTATGTGCCAGACACTGTTTCAAGCATGCTATATGTATTTCATCCTCACAATGACATTATGAGGTAGGTGCTATTCTTATGCCCATTTGATAGATGAGAAAACAGAGGCTTAGGGCAGTTACAGAACTTGTCCAAGGTCAAAAAGCTAATGAACAGCAGAGTGAGACTTGGATCCTAGGTTGTGGGCTTTGTAGACAGCTGCAGATTTTAGCTGCCTGGGCTGGAGTTGTCTGGAGGCAGAAGACAGTTCCATGTTCTCTTGGGCTCTCTGCTGTGCCCCCAGAGCCAGGCAACTCAGAAGGAGCTGAAATTCAGTGTCTAATGTGGCAGCTGGCCTGAGAGTAGGACTGCATTGGGGGCCTCCACTGGGGAAGTGGACTTCTCCTCTACTGAAACATGAAAAAGAAAGAAAGTGAAAGTGAAGTCGTTCAGTCATGTCCGACTCTTTGTGACCCCATGGACTATAGCCTACCAGGCTCCTCCATCCATGGGATTTTCCAGGCAAGAATACTGGAGTGGGTTGCCATTTCCTTCTTCAGGATATCTTCCTGACCCAGGGATTGAACCCAGTTCTCCAGCACTGTAGGCAGACGCTTTGCCGTCCAAGCTACCAGGGAAGTCACTGAAACATGAGCTCTGTGAATTCAGAGTTCTTGTCTCTTTGGCCCACTGCTCCCTCACCAGTGCCTAGAAGAGTGCCTGGCACATAGTAGGTGATCAATTAATATGGGAATCAGTGAGCAAATAACAAAATGAATGAACACTCCATCCTTATCTACCAAAGGCTGGCCATCTTTCCAAACAGCCAGGAAATCTGGATTTCTACCTCCTTGAGAATGTGAGGCAAGAAAAGGCATGAAGGAACAAGGAGCAAGGGAGACTCAGTTGGGGCAGAGCCCAGAGTTAAGGACTGGGAAGGTGATGGGAGGGGGTGCAGAGAGGCCCCCCCAATGTGAACACTGGGCTGTGTGCTGTACATACACCACACAGCTCCAGGAGGCAAAGATTGCTGTAATCCCTAACAGAAAGACTAGGAAACTGAGAGGTAGAGAGTTAAACGATTTGCCCTAGATCAGGGGTCCTAAACCTCTGGGATCTAACACCTGATGATACAAGGTGGAAATGATGTCATAATAATAGAAATAAAGTACACAATAAATGTAACAAGCTTGAATCATCCTGAAACCATCCCCCGCCCCACCACACTTGGGAAAAATTGTCTCCCTGGTGCCAAAAAGGCTAGAGACTGCTGCCCTAGATGACAGGGGCATTGTAGTGAGGAGCTGGGATTGACAAGGCAGGCCACTTACTTGTTGTGGTCCCCAGCTGGAGTGCAATCAGAAGCGCCCCCTACTCTTTGCTGTCTGCCCTCACCCACCTCAACCTCCTGAGCTCCTCTGCTTGCAGTTGTCCCCAACCTCTGCCTGGGAGCTGGCCCTGCCACTTCAGTCTTCCTGAGAAATAGGGGCTCTAACACACCAGCCCCTCTCTTCCATTACCCACCTATAAATTCATGCCCAGGCCAGGCCCAGCATGAAAGAACAGGCTGGGAATGAGACATATCCAGGTTCAAGTCCTGGCTCCTCCATTGGGTACTCAGAGAGGCAAATCTTCTACCTCATGGACCCTTAGTTTCCTCCTCTGTAAACAGGGGATACTGTCCCATAAGGCTGTTGTGAAGATTAACTGAAATCACTCAGGGGGAGAAGCTGGGTTCCAGGCAATCTAGGAGAGGTGGTCACAGTAATCCACCACATTACAGCTTACACAGCACAGTCCCATTCATTTTTAGGGTCCCCTTTATTCTGTACAACCATCCCACTGGGATGAGTATTATACCCAACTTCATAAATGAGAAAATAATTTGCCCAATCAAAGGCATGTCATCTGGAAGTCACAACGCAGGGATGCAAAGCTCAGTGCATGTGACTCCCAAGTGTATGGGATGCCCTCTTCATCATAGGGCCAGCCCTTTTTTACTGTCACCTGTCAGGTCTGGGAGGGATAGTGGTGGTCTTATATAAGGGTTGCTCTATCCTGATCACCTACTTCAAAGCAAGGCTCAGTGTACTGTGTGACTCTCTTTGAGGCCAGAGATTTATGAAGAGTTTTCCTCCCAGCCCTGTCCCCCACCCAACTCCTTGATGGCAGCAACAAATAAAGGAAAATGGCTGTTTGATCACAAAGACAGGAAAAGGGGAGACAGGTCAGCAGGAATACCATGCTGGGGAGGTGCAGTTCAAAGCCATCAATACTGTGTCTATGGTCATCCATAGAGGTGGCCTACCAGAGTCCTCAACAACAGCCTATCCCATCATGGAGTCAAAATAGCTACTTACCATGCAAGTCTCAGCCTCGTGTCTCCAGCTCTGCAGCACAGGAGGTGGGATGATTTCCATGGACAGAGCACATCTCTTTTTTGCTGTTGCCTATAAGGTCTTCTCTTTACTTTTAATGGCCTGTTAATTTTCTATACATGGCCTGTCCACATATAGATTTATTTTTATTTTTTTTCTGCTCAGTCCTTAGAGCAAATGCCCTTTCTCCTTGAGAACTCATACCTTCTTTCAATTCTGAAAAATTCTCAGCTACTATTTCTCAAGTGTTGCCTTTTCCTCATTTGTTCCCCATTATCTGTATGGACTTTCTGTGAGGCTTAGGCTGGAGCCTCTTGGAATGTGCCTTCATACCTTTTAACTGCTTGTTCAAAAGTTGTGACTATGCTGGTGTGACTCACTCAGTACTAGCCTTCACTTCATTAATTCTTCCCATGACTGGGTCTTGGCTATAGCTACCCCATTTATAGCAGTTTTCTTTTTTATTTTAATGACCACATTTTTTTCAAATATTTGTAATTGATTTCCTTTCCCTATCTCACTTCTTGCTGTTGTGCAATCATATCTCATCCTTTTAAGGACTATCATGCCTTCATTTATCTCTGCGAACACCCTAGACATGCTTATTTTCAAAATCTGTCAGCTTGCTCTCCAAAACCTCATCTGGAATAAATTTATGTACTGATTGTAAACTTTGTTGGCTCTCTCCAAGCATTAGATTTCTTTATATGTTTTGGAATTCGGGGTTGCAGCCTCATTTGGAGAGGAAGAGGTGGTGCTGTTTTTGTTTGTGTTAATGTTCTATTGTCTGTCTCTCTCCCTTAGTGCTACCACACCCTCCCCATCCAGGGCTTTCATGGTTGCCTACACTGGTCCCTCATACCCCCCAGGTCACAATCAGGTCTTCCCTAGGGGATGTTAGCGGTCTTTGGCTCCAATGAGTACTTATGGCTCACTTCACTCTCTGGTCATGAGTCAGGGTCTGGCCCCTCCAGCTCCGCATGGCCAACACAGTCCACACTGGCTTGTAGGCAGAACTCTCAGCAGCAGCAGGTATTTCCAGCTCTTACTGGGAGGGTCCTCTCCCTCCTCCCTCTAACTTCCATAATGAGCCTGGTTCCAGCCTCCCACCCCATGGTGAAGACCTTGTAGCTCCCCAAGAGCTGAATTCTGGGCACCCCACCACCTGTGCTCCAACCTAGGGGCTGGTAGGTTGCTGCAGCACCTGCTGCTACGTGCTTCTGTGCATACTAGGTGTCTATCAGTTTTTGAGCCGGGCTGTCTTTGGGGTTTTCTCTTTTTACAGTATATTGGTGATCCATCACTCTGAGTTTGGTGCAAAGGGCTCTGCAACTACCCTAACTGGAAGTTCACTGTGATTCTATTGTGTGTGCTCTATGTACCATCATTATAGATTAGTTAACCAATCCCTTAACATACCAATCCCCTAACATTTTGCTTTTAGGTTGTTTTCCAATTTTGACTAATACAAACATGAAGGCAATAAACTTCCTTCACATACTTGTCTAATTCCTGGCGCAAATTTGGGGATGAAGGATGCAGCCATGTTTCAGTTGGATATGTGTTGCATTCATGTATACCACCCCAATCATCACTAACACCATCACCACCACCATCACCAATACACTGTCCCCAACATCTGGTCTGTGAAACAGAACTGATGAGGCCCTAGAAAATGAATGATACTGTGCTTTTGTGAACTCTACCTTGGTGTTCAGGGGTGAGGCATTCTGAGACCACTTCTTCCCTTTTTCTGGCTTGTCTGGAACCCCAGACCCCTCCCAAGTGTTGTTTCAGTTAATCTACATGACATCCCAACAGAATAGGGTAACATTAGCCTCACTTCACCAAGGACAAAGCCGAGCCTCGGAGAGACAAGAGGACCACCTAGGCTGTCACTGGTAGGAAGGAGTCTACATGATGCTAAGGAGAAGCACAGATGTTCCCAGTCCACTGAACTGCAGAGAGAGAAGGCCTTCAGGCCTTCTCTGAGACAGCTGTTCAGGAACTTGGTGCCCTCCATGGGGCTGTGGCCTTCATGGATTGTGGGCAGCGCCTAGATGTCTGGGTTTAGGAGGCTCCAGGTCAGCCTCCACCCCATGTGGGACAAGTGCCAGCTTTACCACTTGAGCTCAGCCACTCACTAGTCAAGCAGACATGGGCTCTGCTTCCTCTGCTTTCTCAACCAGAGGCAGCTAGGTACAGGAGAGAGCACACGGACCCGGGATTCAGATAGACCTCGAGTTTTTTTTTTCTTTTTATATCAGATACTTTTGAAAACTTGAAGTAGAGTTGACTTACAATGCTGTGTTAGTTTCTGATGTATAGCAAAGTGATTCAGTTAACATACATATATATTCTTTTTCATATCCTCTTCCATTATATTAATAGTTTATTATAAGGTAATAAATATAGTTCCCTGTGCTACACAGTTGTTTACAGAACTGGATTTCAATATGAGCTCTGCCACTTTTCTGCTGCTTGTGCTTGGGTAAGTCACTTCACCTTTCTGGGCCTTAGTTGCCATCTGTAAAATGGCCTAATAAAGCCTCTCTTGGAGAAGCATTGTTAAGATGAAAGGAAGTCCTATATGTTTGGCAAGTAAAAGAGACTCAAAGTCTGTTTCTGACAAGAAGGGTGAAAGGTCACTTTTCTAAGCTTGCCCAGCCAATCAGCTGGGGCGCTCTCAGTCCTGATTCCATATCATTTATTCTTCCCGGTGCAAGAGCCTGGCCTCCCTCAGTCCTGTATTTCACTGTTCTTCTGTCCCACTATGTTCCCTCCTGCCAGAGAAGAAATAAACCCAAGGAGCCTGAAGCACCGACCCCTGCGCACCCTTCGTTAGCCCCTGCTTGCCTCTGTTGCGATGCTTTGCAGAGCCGGGCTGCCTGACACAGGCGTGGGCAGCCTGTGGATGCCCAGAAAGCTCCACCTGTGTCCCTGGACCCAGACCAGGTATAAGCCTGATGCCCAGCTTGGCCAGCTGTGGCACATGGGGTGGGAGTGGTGGCTACAAGGCTTTGATCACCAGAGAACATAAAGCTGTGATCACTGAGGCCTGCGCCTCCAGGCTACTCAGAACCTGGGGCTGGAGCCTGCAAACAGGTCTGTCTGCTGTCTCAGAGGGCGTCAGCAGCCTCTTAGAAGCCAGAGCAGGCCTTCCTATTCTAGCAGTACCTGCACTTGCAATACCTCTGAGAGCCAGTTAGGGCTTGGGCAGGCCTTGGGAATTTCTGAGGATGCACAAACTATGTCAAAGCCATGAGCTCATCCACCCCCCACCCCCTGCCCTGGAGAGAGTGGCAAGGGGGCCAGAGTCCAACCACTCCACAGATGGGCATCTGAGGAGGCCAGTTTCAGGCCCATGGTGGCTCAGGATAGAAGCTGTGGCCATGTGGGGATTGCCTTTGTGCTGGGTTGTGGGCTTCCCTAGTGGCTCAGATGGTAAAGAATCTGCCTGCAATGCAAGAGACCTGGATTCAATGTCTGGGTCAAGAAGATCCCCTGGAGAAGTGCATGGCAACCCACTCCAGTATTCTTGCCTGGAGAATACCATGGACAGAGGAGCCTAGCGGACTATAGTCCATAGGGTCACAAAGAGACGGACATGACTGAAACGATGGAGCACGCACACACGAGGCATATGAGAATATTTGATCCTGAGCTCAATGTATGGGAATGGGATGCTATAAGCAGAGGGGAGGCCGGGACCCTGGGAGCCAAAGCTGCCCACAGCTCTCACGGATTAAAACCTGCATCTCAAAACAGGCAGAAAGACTCTGTCTTGGTGCCTAGCAAGATGATAGTTGAAGACCCAGGCCCTCCCAGCCTGGGTCACGGGCATACTCCTGAGTTTCTCTGGCCCCAGTTCACAGCACACTGCCAAGGCTTGTTCAACTATAACCTAACCCCTGGAAGCTTTCTACGCTTTCATTTTCCTCCAAGCCCAGCACACAGTGGCCCTGAGGAATCCCCAAGAGAAGAAAGCTCTGGTGGGGAACCCCCTTGATAGAGAATATCAGTTTGGTTCATGATGTACAGGTTTTTCCCAGTCATAATAAGCAAGGCCTGTGTTGTTGCTTCATGCTTTGCACAGGTGATGGTGGTGATTCCTGGCTCCAATGGGCACAAGGGCCTCCAGGAGTAGGACAGACGAGCCTGGGAGTTCAACCACAAGCCTCCATCCTTCACTGGCTGGGGAGGTCTTGTGGGGTGGTCTTCTCTCTCAAGAAAGGGCACTTTGCCTGAGTATCACCAGGCTCTGGGAGCAAGCGAACTCCGGACCCAGAAAACCTGTTCTTAGAGGAGGTCTGCATACATTTTTCCTGGATTTATCAATCATCAGGCTTCTTGGCTTTGTCCCCTAGGTGACGGGTCCAAGGACAAATGGGGCTTTGGAGGTTCGAACATACAATCTGTTCTTCCCTCTACTCTTCTCCTCTCCCAGCCTGATCAAAGGTTGCCCTGGGACCTGATTTCTCTGTTCCTTTACCACTGGTTTCAGGGGCATGGCCAGGGGCTAGAGTGCTGAGATAAGCCACCCAAGCCCAACAGGACAGAAAACTAGTGACCCTTAGATGTGAATGGGTCTTCATCAGTCACGAATCACATTTCCTGATTCAGAGACTCACCAACTAGCAATGTCAAGACAGTTCCATCTGCCTCAGCCCCCTTGCATTGCAGCTGAGTTGCCTGAGGTCCAGAGAGGGCAAGAGATCACATAGCAAGACAGTGACAAACCCCAGGTCTCCAGACTCTCAGTTCAAGGCTCTTTCTGCCATACTCATGACCTTTCCTGAAGAAGTGGTAAGTGGGAGAAGCTGGGGGTGGGGGATGCACAAGGCAGGGAGTCAAGAGGAAGAATGTGAGAATGGAAAGTTGCTGGAAAGCAAAGCCCCCAGTGCTGAGTGGCAGCCCACCCTGGAGACATCAGCCTAGCTATCAAGCTGCTTCCATTGCTGAGGATTAGCACAAACATCCCCCAGCTGGGGGCCTCCCTGCTGGCCAGCTGTGCAGGCTTTGGGTGGCGTGCCCCAGATGTGGGAGGCCCCAGGCTGGAGGCTGGACTTTCTCTCTAGTGACGTTGTGTGCTCTCCCGGCATTCAGAGGGCATGGGCCAGCCTCTGGCTCATCTCTGCTGTCAGGCCCGGTGAAGGACAGTCAACACTCCTGGCTGATCAAAGGCACTCCCACCCTCTAGCCCCAGGAGTGCTGGAGGCGAAGGGGAGTGGGGAGAGCCCAGATGCCATCCTGCCATGCTTTGAAGTCCCAGTGCATCCTGGGAAGTAACTGACTTTGGAGTGGGACCTCTGGAGCACAAATTAAACAAAAATCCCTGCCATGTGTTACAATGGAGGCAGGAGAGCCGAGTCCTAACCCCTTTGGCCAGTACCTTCACCTCTCAGGACAGTGACCTCCCCAACTGGGTCATTTGGGCTCCACAAGTAAGGGCCAAGCCAGTTCTGCCATTTCATGACTCTGATTTTCTCTTCCTTCTCCCTGAGCTCAGGTGGGCACGGAGGCCCTGGGCAGGCTGGTGCTCAGGGGGTAGATGGAGTCTGGCACAAGGACAGGATGGATGGGATAACTGGAAGTAGAGTCAATTCATTCATTAATTTATTCATTCATCTGTCACTGAATACATACCGTGTGCCTTAATCTGACGGCTTGGAAATAGGACACAGTAACATGTTGCTCCATGATCCAAGAGACCTAGATTCTGAATTGGCCCAACCCCTTATTGTGCATCAAATCTGTTCTAGAGCTGGGATGACTATGCCTGTTCTTAACTTTCAGCTAGCAGGGGCCATATCCAGCAAGGGTTTTTGTTGAATCTGTCTCTAGCTAATTTAAACTGGAAAAGAATCTCCGGAAGACTTTGGAATGGCTCAGAGCCTGCTTTGGGAATGTGGAGAACCAACCTCAGAGAAAGGGCGGGCACCCAGCAATGCAGGGAAGAATGTTACAGGGCCAAGGGACAGTCAGGCTAGCTTACTACGTTTGGCACTGCTCTTCCTCCATCCCTTACCAGATGACGCTGAAATTGGGAACCATTTCTAAAATGTCTGTGTTTCTTTACATAGGAAGAAAATGATTGGCTGTTAGGGACCAGGGCTTCCCAGGTGGTGCTAGTGGTAAAGAACCCGCCTGCCAATGCAGGAGACATAATGACACGTGGGTTCAACTCCTGGGCTGGGAAGAGCCCCTGGAGAAGGAAATGGCTACCCATTCCAGTATTCTTGCCTGGGAAACCCAATGGACAGAGGAGCCTGGTGGGCTACAGTCCATGGGGTCACAAAGAGTCAGACACAACTTAGCACACAGGTGAGGGACCAAGTGGAGGGGACTCATTGAGCTTCTGACCTTCTCCCCTCACAAATTCCTCTTTCTCCCTTCCATTTCACCAGCTACTGCACCTTGAACTCAAACTGAATTTTGTTTTGGACCCAAAAACCCTGGACCCAACACCCTCAAGAACCCCCAGGCTTTCTGAACTTGCCATATGGCCAAACACCTTCTTTTTCTCCCCACGTGTGTCCTTCAGAGTCACATCTGGAGGGGCCATCATAGCCATTTCCCTTGCTAGTCCGGATCATCTGGCCCCAGGTGAATTCAAAGCCCTGTGATCTAGAACATGATGTCACCTCAGGGTCAACAATGAAAGTAGGGTGCCAAAAGCTTTTGCCCCCTGCTGAGGAAGGCATCTGCAGGAGGAACAGGATGGCCCAAACCTGTGATTGCCCCCAGGAGAGTCAGTCAGAGGGGAACCAGTTTGCTCAAAGCTCCAGGGGCTGAAAGAGCCTGGTGTCAGCTTGCCAAGGAGTCAGCTATGTGGGGGACCAGGCCAGGCTGAGTATGGGAACCATGCTGGGGACCTACTGATACCAAGCTCCTCTCATAGCTGTTCCAAGAACCCTCCAATCAGAGACAAAGGGCATCTCCTGTCCTTCCTGTAGCCCGCTGAGATTCTATCAAGGTAAGGGCCATGGGAGAAAAGTAAAGATTTTCTTCAGGCTTCACGCCTCAGGACATTAGGGACATTATGTAGCTTGCTCAAGGTTATGTGGATGATAACAAGCAGACTTGGAACACCTAGGTCCTGGAGCAGACAACAATGTGCTCTAGCAAGGACCGCATTATACCCCAGAGAGCTTTCAGGACTCTTTTCCCCCGGGCCTCCTGCCTCAGGCCTTAACTCACTTGCTAAGAACCACAGTGTCAGGACTTGAGGAAGTCTGAAAGATTAGTTGTCCAGCCCAGCCCACATACCCATGTACACACATACGCACACACTCAAACACACGCAGAACACAGATGGGAAATGTGAGGCTTGGGGAGGAAAAAGAGAATGATGCCAAAGATGCACAATGGTCCAGTAGGCTCAGAAGCCAGATCTCTGGACTTCTCCAGCAGTTTTCTCTGTGTCCAGGCCTGGCTGCATCCTTGTCCTGCCAACTTTGCAAGCAAGCCCAAGCAGCTATGACTCCAGGTTCCCCTGTCCACCCTGTCCTAAGTTCTGTGGCCAGGGCCCAGCCTATAATCAGAGAAGACCCCAGCCTCTACATGAGCACAGAGCACAGCAGCGTCAGTGACTGCTCCCAAGCCCCACTCAGTGGAAGAGCCACCCGCTTCTGGCCCACATCCTGACCTTTCAATAGCATGTACAAAGAAGCAGTTGGTAGCAGAAAGAATCCACGGGAAAAGGTAGGTCTGGGTGAGGCAGCCCAGACTGCTAATGGAAGAGGCAGCTACTACCCCTTCCATCAAAGCCTTGGAATCCAGAACTGCAAGGGCCCCAGGGAGGAAGTGAAAGGAAGCTGAGTTGCTAAGTGGCCTGCCCCCAGCCCCGGCTGCAGATGCCTGGCTGGCTGGAAAAAGAGGAGGCCAGCAAAGGAATGATAATAACCATCCCTCGCATCTGGACAGCCTTTTCACACACCACTAGCTGGCTCTCCATCCCTTCTCTTAGCTTAGCCACACAAAAGGGTCATTATCCCCATTGGACAGATGGAGGCTCAGAGAGGACCAGAAATCTGCGTCAAGTTGCCCAGCAAGTCAGTGGTGATGGTAGGTGCCATTCTGCACTCCAATCACTGCCCTCTCATCCGAAGAACTGCCTTTAGCACTTCTTTTAGAAGAGATCTGCTGGCCACACATTCTCTTATTTTTCCTTCATTTGAGAATATCTTTACTTCCACTTCATTCTTGCAGGATATTTTCACTGGAGATTGAATTTGGGATTGACAGTTCTTTTCTTCTGGGATTTTAGTAATGTGGTGGTATTTCCTTCTGGCCTCCATGGTTTTGGATGACAACTCCACCATCATCTATGCCCAGGTCTCTTCTGACTTCAAGGACCTGCTTGAAAGGTGATTTTGTAAGGAGAAGAATGACTTCTGGGGACTGGGAGTTGAACCACAGCTCCACCACCTCTGAGCTAAGGGGCAGTGGATGAGTCTCCCTACCACTGTGAACCTCAGCTTTGGCCCTGTTGCCATGAGAAAGTGCCAGGAGGACAGATGTCACACTACAGGCCTCTCTTGTGGTCCTGGCATTCTCTGTGTCTCTAAGAATGATCAAACTCCACAAGAGGGAGAGTTCTTGGTGAAGAGGAAAGAAAGAGACTCTGAAGAGATGCCCTTTGGCCCTGTCTGCCCGTGGTAGAGGTGGCCTGAGTCCTACACCTTTTGTCTCCTACCTGCTGAGGCAAGAAGGGTTCTTGGGATGTTTCTGGCTTACCTGCACAGCTCCCAAATCCTAATCAACTAGGTAGAGTCCCTCATTTCCTCTCACTCAGGCCATTGCAAAGTCTACCTTCTATGGGGATGGGGCCACCTCCAGGACCACCCAATGTCTATCCCCCTATACCCTACAATACACTCCAACTGCCAGGTCTCCCCACATGCTCCCATGCTCTTTCAGGCCTCCATTTTGTTTCCTCTGCCTGGCAAGTCCTTTTGCCCTTGTCTACTTGAAAAGGCCTTAAAAAGCAATGCTGTCTCTTACTTCCCCTCTCTGCCTCAATTTTCTCATCTGTATGTTGAGGATAATAATAATACCTACCTCATCAAGTTGTTATGAGGATTAAACATACTACTCCTTGCCAAAAGCTTTGAACAATGTTTGGCCCATAATAAGTACTCCATAAACACTAACTCATTCTTATAATTATCAGTGACACGATTATAGTATAGTGATTAAGTACACAGACCCTAGACCAGACTGCCTGTGTTCAAATCCCAGCTCCAACACTAGCTGTGTCACCTCAGTCATGTCATTAAACCTCAATGTGCTTCAGTTTTCTCACCTTTAAAAGCGGGGGGTGGGGGATGATAAGGTTGTCACAAGGATCAAATAAGACAACATATATGAGCACTTATAAAACCTGGCACATGGTAAGCTCTTAATAAATATTCACTATTAGTTTCATGACAATTATCATCATTTCAGTTTCCTCCTTTCTTAGAGAGGGAGCAGCTACTCCTGGGGTAGGTCCATCCATGAACACATGCAGTTCTTGGACCATGTCAGGCTCTCAGTTCTGGCCAGGAGACACTCTCATGAGATTTCCCACATCTGTGACTTGGCAGACCTGTCCTCTATGCCTAAATTGCCCTCTGCCCTGACCCAGCTCCAAGGCCCTATCTTTAGGAAGCCTCCCCCAATTCTTGCATGTCAGTGGAATGCCAGAAATCCTCCAGAGCACCCCTGATGTGCCCTCTGAAGCTCAAGCAGCAGTTGCCCTGGGCCTGCCTTAGATGGAATTAATTCTGCTTTAGAGCCCTAGATTCGAGTCCTAGTTCTGCCCCCTGACTTGCTGCATGACCTCGAGACAGTCCTTTTTCCTTGATGGACCTCCTTTTTCCATTTTAATATAAGAAGTGTGGCCAAGAGGGTCTCTAAGGCATCTCCCAGATGGGTAAGTCCTAATATGACTTCCCAGGGTCATCCCAGGGCTGAGCTAGCCCAATGCCTGACACTGAGCATGGGATGAGTTGAATCAGATGCACCTTAAGTGCAGTGATTATAGAAACAAGAACAAATGCCCTGACTCGATGCCCACCACTCTGCTGCCTGCCTGCTCTGACTGCCCAGCTCCCCGACCTCTGTAACTGTGGGGTTGAGGGAAAAGCCTGGCTTCTGCCTGGAGCCTGGAGTGCTGGGGCCCGAGCAGGAATGTTCCAGGGTTTATTTTGGTGCTTTAAATTGGAAGGCTGGAGGCTCTAATTTAGCCTTCCCTGCCTGGAGCAGGAGCCCAGGCTGGGGTGGCCTGCCTTGCTGCCAAACATGAGCCCCCCACCAGACCACAGCCCAACCTCAGAGCTGCCTGTGGCCGGCCCTGCATAGCAACACTCCAGACAACAAAGGCCCCTTAACCCTCCTCCTCTAGCAGCAACCCTGGTGGTGGCTGCTGTTGCTCTGGGGCTAGGCAGGCTGGGGCCCAGAACAGGACGTGGGGTGGCTGACAGAACATCAGAAGGCTCAGCAGTCCCTGTGCCCGCTCTGGGCACCCTCCCTCAGGGAACCTTGGCAGAGCCACACGAGCTGCCCCCTCCGAGCTGGGCCAGAGTGACAAGTGTGGCCAGTGGAAATTAAGGCCGAGAGCCTGGAGGGCCACTGGGCTTTAAGGGAAGGGCCAGCTGTTTTCCATCTTCACTGAGGGCTGAGGGAGAGGAAACAGCCAGGGGAAACAGTGAGGAGGACTAAGCCTTCCATCCTAGGCAACCGTGGAGAGGTGACTAGATCTCCTGCCATCCTGCTGCAGCCCACCCTCCACACTGCCAGGAGAGGCATTTTGCCTGCAAAGACTTGATCAGATTCTTTCTTTAATTAAAACATTTCAATGGCTTCCTACCACCTACAAGAGAAAGTTCAACCCTCCATTAAAAAGCTAAGGCCCTTCATACTGTGGCCCCAGCCTACTTTTCTACATTACTCCCCATGCCTCTCCCCACCCCACCCCTCTACAATATGGCCACTCCAGTTGCTGGGCTTTCCCCAGTTGCTTCCATGTTCTCTCAGGCCTCCATTTTTTTCCCTTTGCTGGGGAATCCTTTCTTTCTTGTCCACTGGGCAAATTCTTCCTTATCACGGAAGTTCCAGCTCAAATGTTTCCTACTCCATTACACAGTTAACTGTTTCCTCTTCTGTGCTTCCATAGCATTACCATCAGACACTCATTCATTCAACCAGGCCTTACTGAGCATCTACGAGATGCCAAACACTATTCTAGGCACTGGGGATACAACAATTAAAAGTGGTAAGTCACAGACCCTACCCTTGTGGAGCTTACATTCAGAAGAGACAGCAAATAAATAATCAAATGTATAAGATAATTTCAGATATTGAGATTTACAGAGGGTGCTCATAAATGTTTAACAGCCAGCTCCGGAGAGGGAGAGTCTTGACCTGCAAAGTCTACTGATTTCTGTCGTGTAAGTTCTCCTATTATGGCTGAGTCCAAGGGACCAATGAGAAGTCACTGAACACTGAATTGGGAAAGGTCAGTGACAGTTTCAGCACATTGGTGGTGCATGCCAAAAATAAAAGGAAACAAAGTAACAAAAGAGAGAGTAACCGAGGCACAGAGGTGGGGGTGTTACTAGATTAGATTAGATCCTGGAAGGTCTCTCTGAAGAGGTGACATTTAGGGGATGACCTGAATGACCAGGAGCCAGCCACACAGAAATCTGGCACATTGGATTTTTAAAAATATTTATTCTAGATGCCCAATATAGCTCATTATTACAGAAATGCTAATCAAAACTACAATGAAGTATCACCTCACTCTGGTCAGAACAGCCATCCTCAAAAAATCTACAAACAATAAATGCTGGAGAGGATGTGGAGAAAAAGGAACGCTCTTATACTGTTGGTAGGAATCTAAACTGATACAGCCACTATGGAAAACAGTATGGAGAGATTATTTTCCCTAAAAAAAAACTAAGAATAAAACTACCATATGACCCAGTAATCCCATTACTGGGCATATACCCTTAAAAAAAATCATAATTCAAAAACACACTTGTACCCCAATGTTCATAACAGAACTATTTACAATAGCCAGGACATGAAATCAACCTAGATGTCCATTGACAGGTGAATGGATAAAGAAGTTGTGGTACATAAATACAATGGAATATTACTAAGCTATAAAAAAGAATGCATTTGAGTCAGTCCTAGTGAGGTGGATAAACCTAGAGCTTGTTATACAGAGTGAAGTCAGAAAGAGAAAAATAAATATCATATATTAATGCATATATATGGAATCTAGAAAAATGGTACTGATGAACCTATCTGCAGGACAGGAATAGAGATGCACATGTATAGAATGGACTTGTATGCAAAGGGAGGGGAAGAGAGGATGGGACAAATTGAGAGAGTAACACTGACATATATACACTATCATGTGTAAAATAGATAGGTAGTGGAAAGCAGCTGTATAGCACAGGGAACTCAGCTTGGTGCTCCATGATTCACATTGTTGTACAGCAGAAACCAATACAACATTGGAAAGAATCATCCTCCAATTAAAAATAAATAGAAAAAGTAAAGATATACAATGAAAAAAATACCTTTTCTATTGAGGTAAAATTGACATACAGTCAAATGCACTGATCTTAAGTGTTACAGCTCCATGAATTTATATATAAATAAATATATATATATATATATATATATATATATCAATGTAGATAACCAACACCTAGATGGAGAGGTAGAACATTTCCAGCACCCCAGAAGGCTCTCTCTGGCCTTCTCCCCATCAGCAATTCCCCCTCCTGCCCCAAAAGTAACTATTATTCTGATGTCTATCCACATGGATCAGTTCCATCAGTTCTTGAAGTTCAGATACATGGAATATAAATGTGGCATTCTATAGTATGTTCCTTTTTGCATTGGACTTCTTTCACTCAACACAATGTCCAGGAGATTCATCCAGTAAACTGTTCTTTTTTTATTTCTGTGCACTGTTCCATCATATGAATATATCCCAGTAATGGGATACCAATTGTAATGATCTATGTCCCTGCCAATCTCCTCCTCAAGTCTGAGAGATGGCTATGTAGAATGGTTGAAATGTGCTGGGCTTTAGAGTCTGCGTGAAATGGGCTCAGCCATTCTGGAGCTGGGGGACTCACAGTAAGAAAGTCCTATCTAGATACATGTACCCCAATGTTCATTGCAGCACTGTTTATAATACCCAACACGTGGAAGTAACACAAATGTCCATCGACAGATGAATGGATAAAGATGATGTGGTATATGTATGTGTGTGTGTGTGTGTGTGTGTGTGTGCGCACACACGTGCTAAGCCGTGTCCATAGGGTTCTTTGCGACCCTATGGACTGTAGCCTGCCAGTCTCCTCTGTCCATGGGATTCTCCAGGCAAGAATACTGGAATGGGTTGCCATGACCTCCTTCAAGGAATCTTCTCAACCCAGGGATAGAACCTGCATCTCTTATGTCTCCTGCATTGGCAGGTGGGTTCTTTATCACTAGCATCACCTGGGAAGCCAGGTGGAATACTGCTGGAATAGTATGGAATACTACTCAGCAATGAAAAAGAATAAAATAATGCCACTTGCAGCAACATGATTAGACCTATAGATGATCATACTAAATGAAATAAGTTAGAGAAAGATAAATATCATATGCTACCACTTAAATGTGGAATCTGAAAAAATTATGCAAATGATCTTATTTACGTAACAGAAATAGACTCACAGTCTTATAAAAACAAACTTGTGGTTACCAAAGGGGAATGTAAGGGGAGGGGTAAACTAGGAGTTTGGGATTAACAGATAAAAACTACTATATATAAAGTAGATAACAAGGACTTATTGTATAGCATGAAAGTGAATTCACTCAGTCGTGTCCAACTCTTTGCGATCCCATGGGCTGTAGCCCACCAGGCTCCTCCATCCATGGAATTTTCTAGGCAAGAGTACTGGAGTGGGTTGCCATTTCCTTCTCCACTGTATAGTGTAAGGAACTATATTCAGTATCTTGTAATAACCTATAATGGAAAATATGTTGTAAAAGAATATATATATTATAACAATCACTTTGCTGTATACCAGAAACTAACACAACTTTGTAAACCAGCTATAGTTCAATTTTAAAAAATCCTTTGTTTTTACCTGCTAAATGGAGAGGATAATTGTAACTCCTCCTACGAGTGTGGTTAAGAGTTGAAGAAATGATACATGGAAAGCATTTTCGTGAAGGCCCTGCTATCGGCGGGTTTGCTTGAGGACTCTCTGGGTGCCTTCCCTTCTTTAGACTGTGTGTGTGCGTGTGTGTGTAGAGGGTGAGTGTGTGGCTATGTTTTGTGCTCTGAAAAGCTTCTGAGATTGCTTTGGGGATGGCTGCTTTGAGGGGAGATTTTGAGCGGTCAGAGGTACCTCCACTGCATCGAGGGCCTGAGATTTGAGTTGCCTCCCCACCAGGCAGGGCCAGGATATGTTGGGGAAAAGAAAGAGGTGAGGGACTCCTGACCCCACCGGCGCCCATGGACAGACAGGAGCTCAGGGGATTCAGTGTGTGGTTTCAGCTCCTTTCCACTCTGCATGGGGAAGGAGGCCAGCAAGGATCATTTCCTCCCCTTCACAGCTGCAGGAACCAAGGCTATGAGAAGTAAGTTAACCAAGGTCACACAGCCTGGCAAGTGTTGGAAGACAGATTCAAACTTGGATGTGTTTGACTCAAAGCCAGTGGATTGAGGGCATCTCATGCATGTGCCGGCCAAAGACCTTGAGGCTGCTGAGTCAGCACCAACAAGACAGACAAGTTGGGCGAGCTGGTTGGGGCTTTGGCCCTGAGGAGGGCCTTGGGCCGGGAGCCTCGGACTGCAGAGGGGTCTACCCAGGGAGCTCCTGCCAATAAGTCCCATATGACGGGGCTCACCTACATGTCACAGTGTTTATTCTCCCTCTGCAGTTTCCCAGAGGAGAGAGTAGGTGGGAGAGGAGGAGGGCCTAATGGGAAACATGTGTCCTCAACATTTCAGCAGCAGCTACCTGTGCTACCCTTGCTTCCCCACCAGCTCGTGCCTATGTATGGCCTTGTCCTTGGCACTGCCACCTTGGACCCTCCCTCCACTCCTAATTTGCCCCCCTAGGGCTCGAGGGCCAATCTTTCTGTGTGATAGACCTTTTTCTTCCATTCACATGGTTCTCCTCTCTTTCCCTGAGCCATGGGAGTCCCAGTCGGGCAAGTGCAGGGACCAGTGGAAGGCCCTATGCAAAGCCCAAGAACCTATGGCTGCCTGTTCCAGTCCCACGGTGGGTTCCCTGAATTTTGCAGTGCCAGGCCCTTCCCTTTGACTCTTCTGCTATCTGTACAATGGGCTCATCTCTGAGAGCCTTGTCAGTTCTGGGATTCTCACTGGAACTGTGGAGTGGGTGCAGAGTGGTGGAGCATCTCCAAGGACCCATATCCCTGATGGAGAGTAGCATCACTGACTCCAGCTTAGGGTTGACAGAAGAGCTCTGCAGAGAGAGAGGAGATTGCTTGAATTCTGCAGAGGATGGAGGGAATCTGGGCATGGGGGTGGGGTGGGATCTGATCACTCCAGCCCCTTTTCCTGCGACCTCTCACTCAACATTCATTGAACAAGGTATTATGGAGCAGCAGCTCCAGCCCAGGTGATGGACTGGGTGCTGGGTACACAGCATTTGGTTCCTGCCCTGGAGAAATTGCAACAGGCCCCTGGGCCCTCAATTACAGATTAAAATCCCATCTGTAGCATCACCTTTCATCCCTGAAGAAACCTGGAGCCCAACCGTCCAAAGCTATTTTTTGTTGTTCAGTCACTAAGTCATGTCTGACTCTTTGCGACCCCATGGACTGTAGCACCTCAGGCTTCCCTGGAGTCCAAGGCTATGTGTGTGCTTAGTCGCTCAGTCATGTCCAACTCTTTGCAACGCCATGGGCTGTAGCCCGCCAGGCTCCTCTGTCCATGGGGATTCTCCAAGCAAGAATACTGGAGCGGGCTGCCATGCTTTCCTCCAAGGGATCTTCCCAACCCAGGGATTGAACCCAGGTCTCCCACATTGCAGGCGGATTCTTTACCAGCTGAGCTACCCAGGGAAGCCGTAGGGGGCTCAAATCCAGGGCACCTGACCACCACCACCTCACCCCTCTTGCCAAAATTCTTCTTCTCAAATCTTAGCCTCACTGGCTCATCTGGAAGGCACTTTAATCATGCCTAAGAGCCTAGAGATTAACAAAAGAAGGCTTAACTGGGCACAACCCAATCATTGGAAAGCTGCCTCAGCATAGAAATAGCCTGACTGGCTGCAGGCAGAATTCCTGGCTCTTCTCCTCTGTGCCCCCATGGCATTGTGTTTGCCCTTGCTGGCACACCAGGGATCGCAGACCGCCTTCCTTCATCATTTATTTGGATATTTGTCTCCTACCATGGACTGAGAGGTGACTTGAAGGCAGAGCCTGTGACTTGCCTATCTCTGGATCTCCAGGGTCTGGACCAGGCAGAGAGAGAAGCAATTCAGTGGGTACGTGTGGTATGGAATCAACTAATTTGCTCGCCAAGTACGAATTCTTCTAGGTACTATGCCCTTGATGCGTGAGTTCTAGAGGCAGGGGCCTTGGGTTTGCATTACGATCCCATTACTCGCCCCCCACAACTTTGGGCCAATGACTTAACCTTGCCTTGCCTTTGTTTGTTGGTAAAACGGAGATGTTTGTAGAACTGACTTCATGGGATTGCTGTGATACACCCTAAATATCTGGTACATACATAGCAAGTGCTTAATATGTGTTCACCACTGCAACTATTACTATTACTATTTGAAGTTAAGGATGTAGAAGGCTATTTCCTGTACAGGCCGCCAGAAATTCATATTCCTCATATATGACCAGCTAAAGGTTGGGCACAAGCCTAGCTCTTCCTAAACTTTCTCCTGCTTAGGAATCACCTTTGGATCTTATGAAAATTCAGATTCCAACTTAGCAGATCTAGAGTGTGAGGCCAGAGACCACATTTCTAACAAACTCCCAGGTAGCACTGACCCTGCTGGTCCAGGGACCACGCTTTGAAGAGGCCTCACCAATATTAACTACCAGGGAGATCTACCATCTACTGGGAAATCAGTATCAGGCCCTGTGCTAAGTGCTACATACGGATTATCTTATTGAATCCTCGCAACAGCCTTGGTAGGTATGTATTGATGTCCCTACTTTACAGATAAGAAAGCTGAGGTTCAGAAAAGTCAAGTGACTTTCCAAAGGTCACACAGTTTAGAAGTGGCAGAAGCAGGATTTTAACTCAGGCCAGGCTGACCTTTCAAGCCCCACTGTTTCCCATTCCGGCTAACAGCTTCCCTGTGGCCTGGAGGATGTCTGTCCCACTGAAAGAGGACTGCAACACAAAACCCAAACCAAGTGACAGCAAAAGCCTGGGCACAATTCACCCTTCTTTATGGTCCAACTCTCACATCCGTACTTGACTACTGGAAAAACCATAGCTTTGACTATATAGACCTTTGTCAGCAAAGTGATGTCTCTGCTTTTTAATATGCTGTCTAATTTTGTCATAGCTTTCTCCCAAGAAGCAAGCGTCTTTTAATTTCATGGCTGCAGTTACCATCCACACTGATTTTGGAGCCCAGGAAAATAAAATTTGCCACTGTTTCCATTATTTCTCCATCTATTTGCCATGAAGTAATGGAACCAAATGCCATGATCTTTTGAGTGTTGAGTTTTAAGCCAGCTATTTCACTCTCCTCTTTCACCCTCATCAAGAAGTTCTTTAGTTCCTCTTCACTTCCTGCCACTAGAGTAGTATCATCTGCATATCTGAGATTGTTAATATTTCTCCAGCTTATGATTCATCCAGCCCAGCATTTTGCATGATGTACTCTGCATATAAGTTAAATAAGCAGGGTGACAATATACAGCATTGATGTACTCCTTTCCAAATTTTGAACCAGCCCATTCTTCCATGTCTGGTTCTAACTTTTGCTTCTTGACCTGCACACAGGTTTCTCAGGAGGCAGGTAAGGTGGTCTAGTATTCCCATCTCTTTAAGAATTTTCCACAGTTTCTTGTGATCCACTCAGTCAAAGGGCTTCCCTGGGGGCTCAGACGGTAAAGAATCTGCTTACAATGTGGGAGACCTGGGTTCAATCCCTGGGTTGGGAAGATCCACTGGAGGCCATGGCAACCCACTTCAGTATTCTTGCCTGGAAAATCCCCAGGGACAGAGGAGCCTGGCAGGCTACAGTCCATGGGGTTGCAAAGAGTCAGACTCAACTAAGCGACTAAGCACAAAGTATTTGCCTGGCCCCCCCGAGCCTGATAAACAGGGAGGGCAGGGACTTGGACCCCAGTTAAGGCTGGTAAGGACTGAGAGAGCTATCAGAGTAGATGTGAGGGCAGGCGGGAGGCTATGGGATAGCCCGCTGGCTGCCCAGGCCTAGCTTCCTCTTGGTGAGATCCCAAGACCCAGGAGCTGTTCCTCATCCCTGAAGGCTCAGGACTCTATCAAGTTTTCCAGACTGGGGGCAACTGACTGCCACTGGTCCAAAGCCTAAGATTCTGAGGTCTCAAGCAGAGGATCTGTTTATGTGCTTGGGGTAAAGCATCAAACCATCAAGGAAACACTGTGTTCTCCTTGGCCTTGTATCATAAGGTAAGGCCACAGCTGAGGCAGAGGGAGCCTTGCACTTCTTGTAGCTCCATAGCTCAGGGCCACCCTGTCCCAGCCAAGCCTAGAGACATTCTCATACTTTCTGACTCCTTAATCATCCCTGTTCTTGTCGTAAACAGGCCCACGGAAGCCTTTTGTTCACATGGGGCATAATACCTTCTTGGGTCTCTCCTAGGTTTCGTAAACTAGGGCCATGGTCCTGTAGCATGTCTGAGAGATGAGTTTATAGGGTCTGAGACTGTGCTAGATGTGCTAGAATTGTAGGCCAGAATGTGTGCAGATGTATTTTCTGGGATGGCTATCTATCCAGCCTTTACCATTCTTTTCCTCATGCAGCAAATATTGATTGAAAACCCTCTCTGTGAGGGCACTGAGTTAGGTACTAAAGACACAGTGATGAGTGAGACAGATGCCTGCCTCCAGAGAGCTTCCAGTCCAGGGGGAGTCAGTGAATGAGTAAGCAAACCAAAAATATCTCCACATGAGAACAGCTGGGGCCTGGCCTCTGCCTAGTCCAATGTCATTCATGCCATAAATTGGCACTGCTCACAGTTTTGAAGCTATGCCTGAGTGAGGCCCAGAGCAGGAGGCGTGGGGGCAGGGAAGGGCTTGTCCAAGGTCATACAGAGAATCAGTGGCACAACCAGAAACAGACGCCTTGGTTTCAGGGCTCTTGGTGCAGGGCACTGACTGCCCCATCATGTAGTATTTAAGTGGGCACATGGCACATGGAGTTGCTTTGGGCTTGACACGTTTCTTTTATAGCCAATAAAGTCACTCCCACCTCTATCCCCGTTCTTAGTTCATCCATTTCCAAGGCAGATTGCCTATGGAGGAACCTCACCCCACACCCCTCTCAGCCCACAGGCAGCTGTTCTCCTTCTAGCCTGCTGGGTGGGCTCTGGACCTTCCTGAGGCCTCACTCCCTGAGAAGGTCCAGCTGGCAGGCCCAGCTGGGGGTTTGAGGGAGGATGGGGCCCATCTGGAGGGGCCTTGGAGTGAGCCAGAGGGGCCAGCAGGGAGGGAGAGCCCCTTGGGAACAGAGCCTGCACTGGGAGAACTCTCTCAGAAGGACACAAAGAACAAAGAAAATGCCAAGGTATCTGGGTTGGCACTCATGACATTCTTCTGAGGCCTGAAAGAATATTGAGGGCTCCCGTTCACCCTCCCCAGGATGCATTTCTTTTATTTGAATCTGTGTGAGTCTGTTCAGTTTCCCAAGTCTCTGGGCTGACAATAGACTGTTCTCCTGCCCACCACTCCCTGGCACCATTCTCTTTCTTCTCTAGTGGCCACTGTGGCCCAGGCACTGGGCAATGTCTAGGGAGAGGGGAAGAGTGAACCTGTAGTTGAAGAAATCCCCTCTCTGTGAAAGGCCTTCAGTGTCATGGAAGAGATAAGGCCTAAATGATTTGCTCCAATATGCCATGGTCAGTGCTTTGGGTCTTTTGAGGAGGGGGAGAGTAAGTCTGTGGATGGCAGGGCTGAGAGAGAAAGGACTCCCAAAGGAGACATGGATAAGAGGAGAAAGGGCCTATGGGCAGAAGGCCCTCCCTGGCCTCCAAGGGTTAGTCTGAGCTGCTTAAGTCCCCATGTGATGTTCATCACATTCTACCGTATTCCATCCAAATTCTTGACCTGCCTCTGCTTTCCTAGTTGCTGAGGCAGGAAGCTTATTCACTAGCAAGAAAGAGATCATCTCAAAATAGCCCTTACTCTAGGAAAGTTCTTTCTTGAGTTGGGCTGAACTTCATCTCTTTATGGCTTCTGTGCAAGGGTCACAGCACTGGCACCTGAGGCCACCTACATTCTGTCTTCTTCCTCTGCCCCTCGGAGGTCTGGAGCATCACTATCACCAAAACTCCTGAGTCTTCTCCAAGCCAAACAGCTCTTTCCATTCTCCCTCCTGAGGTCAGAGTTCCAGCTTCCTCCCCAGTCTGCTTTTGCTTCCCTGCCCTTGCTCCAGTATGTCTATGGCACCCTAAATATGTGGGTCCACAGCTGACAGGATATTCCAGGGCAGTCTTTCACTTCCTTGTTCTAGAAACATCTATGCTCCTTACAGATGCAGCCTACAGCTTCTTGGATTTATTTAGGAGCAGATCTCCTTACTCTGTTTCCAGCCCTCTTGCCTATTCCCTCTAGTCAGCCTGTATCTGAGGACTGGGTTTTAGGATCCAAGAGTAAAAGATCTGACTTTTCTCCCTGACATATTTACTTTGTACACTTCAGCCCCTCCTTCTGGTCTATCAGGACAAGACTGAAGGCTGATGAAATTAGCTCTCCCACCTATAGTTGGACCCATGCTCCAAACCTTACCAATGAGCAGTTCTGACTGTGCATGTGCTGCCAGGCACTCATCTCTGTGAATTCATCCTGAAAGGCCTTGTCAGATGCCTAGAGGTGAGAAGTCAGCTCCTCTCACACTGCCCTGTGACCCTAGGAGCCTGAAGGAGTGTGTCCAGGAGTTGATGGTAGATCCATGGACAGAAGAGGTAGGATGCCAACTACTCTGCCTGGCCTGCCATCAGCCAGCCAACTTTTCCAGAGGCTTGTTGCAGGCTCTGAGTGTGATGGGGGTGCTGCAGAGAATATTCAGAGATACCACACACTGCCTCTGCCCCCTGGGACCTTCCAGTCTCACAAAAAGAAAGACCAGGTGGGCACCTAATGTAGGCTGAATAAGGTCCCCCAAAGGTATCAGGTCCTAATCACTGAACTTGTGAGTGTTCCCTTATTTGGAAAAAGGATCTTCGCAGATGCTGTTAAGGATTTTGAGATAAGGAGATTATCCCGAATCACCTGGGTGGACCCCCAAATGCAATTACACTCTAAGAAGGAGGTATCCATATAAGAGGTAAAATGGAGGGAGATTTGACACAGAAAAAGAAGAGAAGGTCTTTTGACCACAGAGGCAGAGATTAGAGTAGTTCAGCCACAAGCAGCAAACACTGAGGGCCACAAAAAGCTGGAAGAGTCCAGAAACAGTCTCCTCTAGAGCCTCCAGGGGGAGTCTGGCCCTGCTGACACCCTGATACTGAGTTTGGACTTTGGGCCTTGAGATTTAAAGAATATGTTTGCATTGTTTTAAATTTGTAGTAGTGGGTTAGAGCAGCCACAGGAAACTAAGACAGTCAATAAGGGAGACAAATGAGCAAGTGAGGAGGCCCAGACCAAGATCAGAGAAAGTCGGGAAACTGATGGTTGCAAATCTCAGGCAAGGCTTCCTGGAAGAAGTGGGCCTGGAGCTGGAACCACAACAGCAGAGGTAGGAGGAAATGAGTGGAGTAGGGAGACAGGGTGGGTCAGACCTGCTAAGACCAGAGACACTGTAGCTGCAGAAGGGAAAGGTCTGTGTGTGTGTGTGTGTGTGTGTGTGTGTGTGTGTGTGTGTGTGAAAAGGATAAATCCTGCAAAGTTGCTGTATTACCTTCCTCCCAGGGAGAGATGAACAGTGCCCTGTATCACCATGAGGGTGGCCCTGTGCCAGGCTCTCAAAACCCTAGAGTGGGGTTTCAGACCCAGCAGCACCACAGACCAGTGCCTGCTGCCTCCCTGAGCCTCAGTCTCACAGTTGATAAATTGGGAATGTTAATATTGGCAACACAAGGACATTTTCTCCTTTTCCAATTTTCCTTTGTTGTCTGAATTTTTCTACAAGATGTTAACAGGCAAGAATGGGCTGCTTCTCTTTACATGAAAGGATCCAAGGGGGATGGGTCTCCCTGCTTTGGGATGCAGTGAGGTTTGGGTAAGATAGCCACCCTTATTCTGTGCTCCACGAAGGCCAGTGCCCTCTAGGCTTACTTCCCAGAGCCCCGCAGCCAGAGCAGGTGCCCTCCCTCTCTGGAGGGCCTGTTTTCCCTCTGCCGCTCCTCTCTCCTGACCCCTGCCAGCCCAGCTCCCAGGCAGCCACCACAGGAAGGCACGGAGGAGAGCCGAGCATGGCTATTTATAACAGGGGATGTGATAAACACTTCGAAGAGATATTTCCCAATAGACCAAATTCAACGGAGATTACATAAGCAATTAGATCTTCTGAGCTCCCTGCCATCTTCTTGCACTGAGGCTGTCCAAAACGTGTGTGAACAAGTCTTTCTTTATAGTCAGACATTTATATTTTACAAGGATGTAAACTGAAATGTTTCAGGTGGGCAAGCCAATCCCGACCCCACCCCCATTCCCACCATCCCCCTCCAGCCTCCCTGGGTGGTGGTGGAGAGTCCTCAAGGCCTCTACTTCTTGCAGTCAGGTGATCCTGTGCAAGTTCCGGCATGTCTCAGGCTCCCTCTGTGCCTCAGTTTCCCCTTCTGAACAGTGGAGCAAAGATGCCCAGCCCTCAGGCTGCCATGAGAATCCTGTGAGAAACTGTCAGAAAGCTCTCAGGCTGGCCCCGTGGTGGGTACTCAAGCTATCTTGGATCCCAGAGTCCCCTTCTCCTTTCAGGCCCACAAACGGGAGGGAGTTTGGCTCCTGGTTCATCTGGCCTCCCCTCCCTCCACCACCTCCCTCTCCCCCAAGTGCTAATGCTTTCTTTCTAATTTATTAGGCTGTTAATGGGCCTGAACAGTGGTAATTGTCTCTTGCCAAGGGTGAAAGCTATCTGCCCTCGACAAAGGCTCACGCCTCTCCCTTCTTCCTGGTCCAAGTGCCAAGACCTGCTGATCCCCAGCACTGGCCCTTCCCACCACAGCAGTCTCTTGTCTGTAAAAATGCCCAGGACCAACTCCCCCCAAAGCCATAGAGCTGGCAGCCCCTGGATCCTGGCCCTCATGCTTCTGGCTGTCATAACCTGGCACACATGGTCCCAGGGGAACTGGGCAGAAAGAATGGCTGGCAGAGCTGGACGTAGCTGGGGAGGGGAGGGGAGGCCCGGCCGCAATTGTCCCTCTACCAACTCCAGCCGCTCTCTCCACACACCCAAAGCTCCTGCCACCCCCAGCCACTCACCCAACTCTTCCCATCTCCAGGCTTCTGCCTGCGCTATTCCTTCCCCCTCTGCTCCATCTCCTGGTAATAGATCCCTCCTGGTAATAGATTCAGTCCAAGGATTTCTGACTCTGTGAAGGAAACCCTCGCCAAGGCCTGCATTCCCAGGGACTCATGTGCCACCCACTCCTGGTGTAAGAGTGAGCCCTGGGCCTGGGCTCTCTCTGGTCCCCTGTGACCAGCCTGGAGCCTAGCCCAAAGGAGATGCCCTGGGACTTTTTGCCCAGTGTGATGGAATCAAACAGTAGCAGCAAGGTGGTCATTACAAAGGATAGTGAGACAGGTGGCATCTCCTCCCCAACACCAAGCAGAGACTGACCAGGAGATGGGGGCACCTTCCAGCCGAGGAGACAGGCAGCAAGGAGCAGGAGTCAGATGCCATCAGAGGACGCTTGCAAAAGAGACAGCTAGTGGGCAACTCTAAGGGTATTCAGCAAGCACTTAAAGAGTCTTGTCAGGGGCTCCAGGAATACTTCTGCTGTGTATGTGGCATGGTATCTGTTCTAGTGTGGGGGATAGAAAAACAAGCCCTGGAATCAGGAAGCTACTGCACAAGAGTCTGTGTGATCTTGGCCAAGTCACCTGTCCTCTCTGAGCCTCGGTTTCTTCATCTGTACAGTGGAGATAGGAATCCCTACCTCACAGGACTGTTAGAAGAAGTAAATCATATGACATGAGGACCAGGTGAGAACACCTGTGCACAAATGCTTGGCATTCCTTAGGCACCCTAATAAACTACCATTTTCTTCTCCTACCAGTACTGCTGGAAACTCACTGTCTGGGGGCTTTATCCAGCAGAACCCCAGCCATAGTAAGTGTTGAGAGTCTCAGAGTTAAGTGATGAGTTCTTAAAAGGACATCATATGTGAAGGACAGAGCACAAAGGAACAAAGTAAAATGATATAGCACAGCTGTAGGTTAGACATTAGGAAGAATTCCCAGATGACAAGAACTTAGAACTAAGAAAGCTTTAGAGAAGAAGAATCCTCTAAAAACATAACATCTGAACTGAGACCCGGAGGGCATGAAGAAATCAGCCTTGAGAAGAACTGGGGGGAAAGTGTTGCAGATAGAGGGAACAGCAAGTGCAAAGACCCTGAGGCAGAAATCAGCTTTGTGGGGTCAAGTTACAGAAGAGGTAGGTTCAATTAGATCAAAGTAAGAAGAAAGTGATCCCAGATGGAACCAGAGGAGTCCATAGGGCCCAGACTATGAAGAGCCTTACAGGCCATGGATAAGGACTTTGCATTTTACTCTGAGTGACAGGGGAAGCCCTGGGAGGATTTTGAGCAGCAAAACGACATGAGTGACTTAGGACTAAAACAGATCACTCAGCTTTTGTGTGAATAACAGTTGGTAAGGGACAAAAATAGAAGTAAGGAAACCACGAGGAGGTTTCTGCAATGATCTGGGCAAGAGATGATAGTGGCCTAGAGGAGGGCGGTAGCAGTGGAGGCACGGAGAAGTGGTCAGATCTGGGATTTACTTAGAGATGAAGATGGCAGGACTCGCTAATGAATTGGAATAAGAAAGAACACTTATTTAGCATCTATTATTAGTGTAGCCAGCGCCTCAATGAATCCTTTGGACTGCCCTGTCAGGTCAAGCTGATTTATCTCCATTAGACTAAGGAGAAAACCTAGGCTCTGAATGGCGTGTGGCTTGCTCAAAGTCACACAGCCGTGAAGTGGTAGACAAACTAGGAGCCAGGTCTGGGTGATTCCAAACTTGATGAGCTTTCCCTACCACCATGATCCAGGCCTGTGCTAGGCCCAGCATTTGGAGCATGGGTTCCCAAAGAACAGTTGTCTAAAGACTAGTCTCCCACCACTGCTGTGTTCTAAACCTGCCTTGAGCTCTGCTCTCCCTGCTTCATCCCCCACTCCACCCTACCTCACTCCTCACACCAACCACTTCTGCAGCTGAAGGGGAGCAGCCCTAGCGTGTTCATGAGTGAAATGCAGGAGCAGTCCATTGCCTCTCTGGTGACATGAGGACTAAATGAGACATGAGATGGGGTGGCCAAAGCCCCCCTGCCCAGAGCCTGGCATTTGACCTTCCCTCTTCCCTCTTGGCCATGGGTGCCACCTGGCCCAGATGCCCAGCAGGCTGCCCTGGTGTCCCTCCCCCCAGCAGCCCCCACAGAGAAGCCAGCATCTCTAGGCAGAGTCCTATCAGGCTCTCTCTCTCTGTCATTTTTACTGTCCATTCCTTGGGGCCCAGGCAGATGGGATGAGTCCAACCATGCAAAAAGGATGCAGAATAAAGAAGAAAAGTTCATTTCTTCTGGCATGATGCTTTTTATACCCACCAAAACCAAACATAACTGACCCTCACTATGTGTGGGGCCCTGCAAGCCCCTCTGGAGATGGATAGGCAGCAAAACACTCACCCCTGTCTCTCCTTCCACATCCAAAGCCTTCAGGTCTCCTCCTACAGAAGCTTAGGAACACTCCACACTGAAAGGAAATATTGCTGGCTCTGGCATACCGCTCTTATAGTACACCTGGGGAAACTCAGGCACAGAGAGAAGGGACTTGGCCAAGGGCACATAGCAGAAATGAAATCCAGGACTTCAATCCCAAGAGTATGCTTTTGCCTCCAGAGAATGACTGTGCCCCAGCTGGCACACGCCTGGCATGTGTGCAAGTGTGCCCCCAATAGCTGCCGCTATTTTATGCAAGGGCCCAGGCAAGGGACATGGGTGGTGTGTATGTCCAGAATCTCTCATAAGCCCCTGTACCCAGGACATGAGGCTCCAGCCTGGGTCACCCCCAAGGAGAGGATTGTTCCCCTGAGCTGGGTGGGCCCACAGCCAAGAAATGCATGCCTGGCTGCTGATCTCTTTCATCAGGCACCCACCTCCCTCCCTGGTGCCTGATGTCTCCCCAGGTCACCTGGCATCCCCATCCTGCCCTCTCCTGGCAGCCCCATGGTTGACCCCAAATGAGGCCCCCTCCCACTGCAGCCAGGAAGAGCAGGAGGGCACACAGAGGCCACGAGGAAACTCGTGCTGAGCCGGCCCTTAGGGACCTCACATCGGTGAGCAAGAAAGGGGCCGTGGCCTCTGGGGGCAAGGGAGCCAGTGCGGGATTATGGGCTCCTCGCTCGGAAATGATTGGTCGTGACAAGCTCACTGCAGGAACAAAGCCATGTGAAATTGACCTCATCACCAGTGATCAGATCAGATTGTTTAGTGTGAGGGGAATGCGAGGGGGATGTTCATCTGGGCGATGACCTAGTTAGGGCCTTAAAGAGGCAGAGCAGCTGCCCCACTCTGGGGAGGAGGAGGCAAGAGGCCTCTCAGGGGGAGGCCCCTGCTGAGCTGCAGGTGGAGGAAGACCCGTTCCCAGGCAGGCTCCGGCCCGCCCACTATAGGCTCCTTGAGCCCTCCAGCATCCCCAGGGACCATCTCAGGGTAGTAGGGCCTAGCCTTGGGTGACTGAGGAATAGTGTACAGAGGTGGCCAAGACAGGAGCCAAGGGCAGAGTTTCCATACCTGTCTGAGGAGAACAACCAGGTAGATCAGAAACTTGGGAAACCCTGAGGCAGATCTTAGGGAAGAGGAATGGAATTTATTTAACGATTTATTTCCTTGTTTGTTTGCTCTGTCTCAGGCACTATTCGAAAGACGTATATTAACTCAAGTAACCCTCAAAACAACTCTATGAGGTGGATGCTATTATGATGTCCATTTGACAGATGAGTACATTGAGAGTCAGAGGTGACATCACTTGCCCAAGTTTACAAAAGTGTTATGTGACCACCTGATCATGGAGGCTGGGCTTGTTCTATAGAATGTAGAAGCAGCTACATTCTACTGCTTCTCCTGTGATGACAGGGTCAGCCAAATTAAGATGCAACTAGGAAAAGGTGGCCTGTGCCACATAGCAGAGGCCTTTCTTTCCCATCAGGCCCTCAGGGTGCCAGGGGGGCCCAGGGGCTGGGGTGAGGACGAGGGGGCCTGTCAGGAACTCCAGGAACAGGTGCCTGCTTTCTCCTTGGATCCTGTTTCCTGACACTTGCCTGAGGACCGGAGGGGGAAGGGGAGGGAAGGGACATGTGGCCAGCCGGGAGCCGGCCCCTTTCTGCCAAGCACCGCCTTAGGGAATATGACTCCTGCTGCCTGAGGGGTACAGGGGGATGCCAGAATGGGGGCGGGACTTCTGGTGGGGCACATTGTGTTAACCCTTCATCAGCAATATGTGCGCAAAAAGCAGCATCAGGCCTGGCACACAGGAAGAAGGCACCCACAAATGTGCAGCAAATAGCCAAACCCGCTAAGGGTAGGCCAGGGCAACAGCTGCAGTGTGAAGGATCCTGGTCGGTTCCTGGGAAGCATTCCAGGGAGACTGGTAATCTCCTCTTGAGAGCTGGAGGCATAGAAGGGACCCCTGTCACCCCAAAGGGTTTAGAAGCACCTGAGGCCAGTTACTGAGGAGAATCTTATACCGGGGGCTCCAGGGATGCCAGCTCTGATGGAAACTGAGGGGTAGGTGTGGAACTGGTCTGCCAACCAGGCCCTTGCCGAGTACCATGCAGGCTGACGCATCTAGGCTGGCAGGACCTGGGGGTATGTAGCTCAAAGGAACTCCTGCTATTCCCCAGTGCCTCGGATGAGAGGGGCAACTGAATGCTCTGTGCCTACCTTTAGGGCAACCAGCCCTGAATATGCCCCCAGGGCAGGCCTCTCAGTTCTTTGGCTCCCTTCCACCCGATTCTGTTGGTGTCTGGGAACTCTCGTGAAAGCCTCTGGGTCTCAGGCAGGGATGGGCCAGCCTGCCTACTGCCCTGCCTGCTTTCCAGCTCCTTCCTTTCTACCCTAGTGCCTCAGGTTGGGCCAGTTTCCATTCTACATTCCTCCCCCCACCCCCTGCCTTATCTCACACTGAATTTCTCAGACGCAACCTGGTGTGGCTTCATTTGATTAGTGGTCCCTCTTTCCCTCCCCAATTTGGTTTGTGTAGTGCTTGCTTCTCCCACGATGCAGTGCAACTGCTCTGGGCTACAAGGCATCTCATTCTTTCCTGAGAACCTTCACTGAGAGGTTGCAGGCCCCCAAGGACTTTACTTCTTTGGGGGAGACTTCTGAAGAACTGTCCAAGGACAGAGGAATTCTGAGGACCACATTTAGGATCTGTGGGTGGCAGCCATAGCGTTAGAGATTTCTGTTCACTTCAGAGAAGGATTTCCTGTTATGGTGAGCTGTTCTGCAAGAGAACAGCTGTTTCAGGTCCTTAGTGAGATCCCCGTCCCCAGAGGTGTGTAAGTAGAGGCTGGATGGACAACCATGAGAGATGCTATTGAGGGCCAGTAAAAGAAGAGTGGGGCTCTTCTGTCCTTGGGTCTCTCTCTATGTTAAATTTTTGTTGCTGTGATCACCACAGACCCATGGAGTTGTTTGCCTTCTGGTCAGCTCTCCTCACCGCAACATCCGTGCAAGTTCTTGAAGTTTAAGACAGACACAACAAGGCTAAGAGCAAATCCAAGCCAGAGGCAGGGAGAAAGTTGAGACAGCAAACTGCTTCTGGCTTCATGCTCCCTTGTCTCTCTCTTTAGATTGGGGGGGTTCTGGAGGAGCCTTATTCCCCAGCTAACCCTGTAACCCTCTCATGCCTTCAAAGGCAAGGGATTGCCCCCTCAGGGGCAGCTGTCCTAGCTGCAGGGGTCAGGGCCTAGGAACACACCTGAGGTTGGAAGACTCCTGGGTGAGACCTGGCCCAGGCCACCAGACAACTCCCTGCTGTGCCTTTGGGCAGAGAGAGGATTCCAGTGGGGCCCCAGCGGCTCCAGGACCCAGGCAGCCAGGAAAAGACTCTGGGGGACACAGTCTCTGCTGTCACAGGTCGGCCACCTGGCAGAAGGAACAGACTGGGTTTCTGGTGGCCCCGGGGAGCACAGCTGGGCCCCCAGGGTGGGAGCCACCTCTGGGTGCAACCAGCTCAATTGTGGGAAGAACTTTAGAGCTAGCAGAGGCCCTTCACAGGAGCCAGTGTGCAGAGCTGTGCACAGAGGCTAGTTGGCCACCCATAGTAGGGGTGGTGCTGGGAGCCTTGGCGGTGAGTGAGACCAGAGAAGTTCAAAGCGAGAGAGAGAGAAAGTGACTGATTCTGTGATTCCCATGTCCTCAAGCCATGTAACTATATATCTATAATATCTATGTATTTATGGATTTCTATATCTATCTGTTATCTCTATATTTATCTCTGCATTTCCATATGTCCAAGTAATTGTGTATCTGTGTATTGATCTCTTTGCTATGTATTTACATAGCTCTGTATCCATCTGTCTCTCCCCTTTTAGAAGAATGGCTGATGGAGATCCCAGAGAGTTTAAGGCCCTCTTCTTCCTAAGCTGCCCCTCTCCATGGTCACTGCCTGCCCTCCCACCCTCTTTCCCACTGGACGGTGACCATTCTGGGCCTGGGCCAAAGGGTTACCATGAGGAAATAGGCCAAAGTCCGGAAAGCCATCCTCCGAAGCCAGTAGCAGTTGCTTTGCTTGCATCTGTTGGGGGTGAGGAAGATGAGAGAGCAGGAAGAGTCATGGGAGAGTGGAGGTGGTGGTGTGGGAGCACAGGGAATGTGACAGTGGCTGAGCAGTCATGAGTTTTAATTCTGGGAGGCAGGACACCACACCAGTAGCCTGCACTGGCATTCTCTTGCTGTGTGATCTAGGACGACATTCTGCCCCTCTCAGGCCTTCAATGTGCCCATCTATACCATGAGCCTCTTGAAGGGCCCTTCCAGAGCTGACACCCTTAGCAGGGCAGCAGTCACACTTTTAAATCATGGATTCCTATCACTAGAGCATTTTGAACACAGCAACTCTATATATCTATGAAAGCATTAGCTGCTCAGTCATGTCTGACCCTTTGTGATCCCATGGACATGTTCGCCAAGCTCCTCTGTCGGTGGAATTCTCCATTCTCCAGGCAAGAACACTGGAGTGGGTTGCCATTCCCTTCTCCAGGGGATGTTCCCAACCCAGGGATCAAACCTTGGTCTCCTGCATAGCAGGTGGATTCTTTACCATCTGAGCCACCAGGGATTTATTAATACATAATATAGGGATTTATTAATACATAATGTAGTGGTAAAGAACATAGATTCTGGGGTCAAGCTTGTGAATGTGAAATCCCTGTTCTTCTACTGGGTGAGTGGCTTGATGTCTCTGGGCCTTAGTGGTCCCTGTAGAAAGAGGAGATAAGCGTTCTACTCACTGCCATCAAGTGATTGTGGAGGTCTAGGACAGAGTGAATGCATAGATGCTATTTTTACTATACATGTATTACTTTACTAATTGATGATGTAAGTCACAAATTGCATGTCCAATGTCAAAACTGTTAAAGGATGAGGTAAAAAGAAATAAAATGCTCTCTATATTACAATATTTTCTTCTCGCCCCCCAGTGGGTTACTTAGGGCACTTGGCATTGTAACTCTTCCAGAGTTTGCTTGCAATCCCTTCTCTGCTTTCCCACCAGAGAAGTTTGAGGCTGGGCCTCCTAAGGTGACAAGCATGCCAGTCTGGACTTGGGCCTGCCTGGCACCGTGCAACCACTGCTGGATACACTGCGTTCTTCCAGGAGTCCTCTGCCTCAGAGGGGCTAAAGGCCCGGAGGTGCCCCATTTCCCCAGACCTGGAGGACCAGCATGGTCTGGGGGCCTTACTTGTGACCTACAGGCTCTGCTGCCCACACCCCAGGGTGTCCGCTGTCCCTGTTCTCCTCAGCCCAGGGCCTGGGGTCAAGGTGTAGCCCCTTCCTCTCTCCCTCACCACAGCCAACCTCGCCATCACAGAGCAAGCAAGCCAAGTCCAGGGCTCACAGCCCGCCCTGAATCGCTATTTCTTGGATGGATAATGACAGTGCGCCATTACTGAGCACGCTTGCACTTTCTTAAGTACTTTACCTGCATCTTCTCTTTGAATCTTCCCAGGGATCCTATGAAACAAATACTCTTCTTCCAATTTGACAGATGCGAGCCTCCCCAATCACTGACAGAGCAGGGAAACCAACCGCCAACAGCCGCTTCATCACCTTGTGAGGGTGAATGAACGAGGGAGGGAATGGTTTCCCTGTTCCTGTTCACTCTTCCCCCAAGGCCCCTGCTGTGCCCTTCCTGAATTCTGGGTTTGCTCTGGCCCTCAGGCCCCAGCTCCCCCACCCTGTATCTCTGGAGGTCCAACTCAGTGAGTCTGCACACCCGGCCCCGGCCCCGGGCTCTTGTACCCACCCCCATCCCCTCTCCCCTCCTGAGAGCCCCGCCCCCGTGGGCCTCCGACCTGCAGGTAATCCCCTCCCCTTTCCTCCCCCCGCAGCTCCAGCGCCTTCTGATTAGCCCAGTCTCCGATCTCTTCGGCTGGGAACAGCCACCCCCCCGCCCCTTCCCCCACTCTGCTCCCTCGTGGGGAGCCCCGCTCCCAGGCCGGGCCGTCCCATTCAAGGCTCCTTCCTCCATTGTCCCCGCCTGCCACTAACGCGGGCCATTAGCATTTCTAAAGCCCACTTCTCCTGGTCTCCACTTTGGTCTCAGCCAAAAAGGGTGTCACTTTGAAACAGGATTTTGGGGAAAGGGTGCTCCCTAGGCTGCTAAAACAGCTTCCCTTTATGCCCTCAACACTCCAGGCCTCAGTCTGTTTGCCTATAAAATGGGGAGAATTGCAATCCCACATTTCCGGCCTCCTGGGACCGCAGTACAACTTCCTGTTCCTTCCCCTGGGTTTCTCTGGCCCTAACAGTCTGGACCCTCCATTTCCCAGCCACGTCCCAGGGGAGACACAGAGTTTTGTTAAAACTGGTTTTCCCTGCCCTAACCCAAGCGGCCTTTGTTAAGGCCCTGGCAGGACGGGGCATGAATGAGGGTGACTTCGTTTGCCCTGGCATCTGAAACCTGCCTGAGTAACTTGGGTGGAGAGACAGCGCCACCCAGTGGCTCCATGGGCTCTAAGCTAGTCTTCTTGGGAGTGGGTCCTCATATACCTGGCTTCACGGCCCCCAGGAGGCATCTCACCAGAGAAACCCTCTCTGCTTGGGGAATTTCATTCGCATTGGTTTAGCTTCTTCAGATCCAAGGCTAAATAAAGAACCAGAGGTTAGAGTCCCAACCTGCTCAGCTCAGCTGCGGCCCCGCCCCCATCATTCCTCTGGGCTGGCAATGGCCCTTACTCTGGACTCTCTGGCCAATGACCAGTACTTTCCCCTGCCTGGCCTTCACTTTTCTCCATCTGGAAAAATGGCAGAATATTCCCTTGCCACCTTCTGCTTTTCCTGGTTGGTGAGGAAATTTGTGGGATAGGGGAGGTGGTGGGTTTGACAGCCAGTCTTCCAAGACAGTTGGCCACTTGGACCCCAAGAATGGGCCCTGGCCCCATCCATCCTTCCCAGACCAAATCCCTAACCTCACTGCCTTCCCGGAGATCCATCAACTGCTGACCAACCCCCTAAGAATACCAGGAAAATGGGACCCACTCCTCCCCAATGCCTACCTTCTTTGGTTCTTACTTGCTGTTTCTACCCTCTTCCTGCTTCCTCTCTTCTCCCCCTGCTTGTTCCCCTGTGGCCACAGGATGCCTGTATTTCTCTTCAAGCTTAGTAGGGAGCAAAATGAGGCAAGAGTAACACCTGTCTCCAATTAAAGTCCACCACCCATCCCATTCCCCTCTTGGGTTCCTTCTGAAGCTGGTCTGGCTGAAGCAGGCAATGAAGGTAGAGGGGACCAACAATCAGCCCCAGAGACCTGGGGTGCTCTGTCTCCATCCTCCCTCCTGGCCTACTCCCACGAGCCCTCCCTCTGTGCAGATAAGGCAATGGGCTCCAAAGTGAAGTTGCTCAGTCATGTCCGATTCTTTGCGACCCCATGGACTGCAGCCTGCCAGGCTCCTCTGTCCGTGGGATTTTCCAGGCAAGAGTACTGGAGTGGGTTGCCATTTCCTCCTCCACAGGATCTTCCCAACGCAGGGATCGAACCCAGGTCTCCCGCATTGCAGGCAGATGCTTTACCGTCTGAGCCACCCGGGAAGCCCAATGGGCTCCAAGGTCCCTCTGATTTGGGGAGAAAGAGTAGGTGGATTGGGCCCCTAGTGTGTTGTGTCTGGAGTCGGCTAAAGCTTCTGGAAGAACCAGACTGATGGAGAGAGCAGGAGATAGGAGGAAGCTTGGTCAAGAATGACGGAGCAGAGGGTGCTCAGCTCCAGTATACAGTGTGGCCTCTAAGCATGATCTAACCTGAACTTTCTCCCAGTCAGAAGGAGATGGAAAGAGCTGAGAGTAGTCCCAGACACATGGATCAGCAATACAGACAGCAGGGTTCTTCTGGTTTGGGGCTTTTTATCTCTTCTCTGAGGAATTGTAGGGGTTTCTAGGACCAATGGCTATGAATGTGGTGTGCTGTGTTCAAGGGGCAAGGGCAACCCCCATCCCGAAACAGTTCTACTTGATCTGTTATTTTTTGTTATAGTTCCAGATGAGATTTTGTTCAGAAAAATTATTCTGCCACTGGAAATAAAAAGTATAAAAAACCCTAACTTGATACAGCTTTACAGTTTACAAAGGGGGAAATTGAGGCCCAGAAGGGTAAACTGAGCATAAGACCCTATACCCAGAGAGTCTCCAATAAACATTTTAGAAAGAGCTATTGAATATCATGACATTTTCAAATAATTTTAAAGCATAGCCAAGTTCACTTTCATGATACAAGACCTGCCACTTTTTCAAACTATCTAGAAAAGATGTTGCATGGGCAGAAACAAAGAAAGTTGGGAATTTCTCAAATGTTAGGAATTACTTAAAAGCATAGCAAACTCGCATAATTTAAGTGTAAGCAAAGGGGTAATTCATATAATTGTCCTTACCTGCTGTCTAAGCCAGGAACTATGCATGTTCTTGAGTAAATTTTAGTTAATTTCTGTCATGGGTTTAACATTAGCTGCTGTTTGCCATGAAGAAAAAGTGAAAAAGGGAAAACTTTCTCTTGCTTTGAGGTTGAAATGTGAAAGGTGCTGTCATGAACACAAAGGTACATTCACCCCTCCAGGGGTGGTTTGGTTCTGGGGGGCCCCTTATTGTCTCTGAGCCATGACTGGGGTATTTGAGGCCCTCTCTCAGCCTTCTGTGGACCATTATGCACTACAGAGCAAAGCCTGCCAACGCACAGTGGCACAGATTCTGGGTCGTCCTCTGTAGATGATCCTTAGGCATGTTGTAAACCCAAGCCACTTTCTCTCTCTGGGTGTGAATGGGCTTGCTATCAGGAAAGTAATCAAATGTTAGGAGCTGCTTGACCAGGACATAATGATCAGGAGACACCATCTACCAAAAAATGGGATTGTGTGTTCCAGAGGCAAATAGAAACAATTGGTAGGTTAGGTCTGGGTTTGAATTATCCATATCACTGCTTTGCCCCACCCTCCCAGCCTACCTCCCTACATGCTCAGTATGGATAAACAAAAAGAGCTTTCTGCTATTGACTCATTGCGTGTGACTTCAGGTAAACCTCTTTCCTCTCTGACACCCAGTCTCTTCATTTCTCTTGTAAAAAGAAGTTTCAGAGTAGACCATCTATTGAGAAAGTTAAAAGACTACCCAAAGAATGGGAGAAAATATTTTCTAATCATATATCTGATAAGAGTCTGTGCTGTGCTCAGTCGTGTTTGACTCTTTTCGACCCTATGGAGTATAGCCTGCCAGGCTCCTCTGTCCATGGGATTTTCCCGGCAAGATCACTGGAGTGGGTTGCCATTTCTGTCTCCAAGGGATCTTTCTGACCCAGGTATCGAAACTGTGTCTGCCTACAGGCAGATTCTTTACCACTGAGACACTGGGGAAGCCCAATAAGAGTCTAGCATCCAGAATGCATAAAGAAGTCTTAAAAACTCAAGAAATAAAGAGATAAATCACCCAGTCAAAAAACGGACAAGTTGGAAGAAGTAGATATTTTTCCAAAAAAAGATATACAAATGACCATTAACCCTTGAAGAGATGCGCGCATGCTAAGTCGCTTCAGTTGTGTCCAACTGTTTGCGACCCTGTGGACTGTGGCCCCCCAGGCCCCTCTGTCCATGGGATTCTCCAGGCAAAAATACTGGAGTGGGTTGCCATGCCCTTCTCCAGAGGATCTTCCTGACCCAGAGATCGAACCCATGTCTCTTACATCTCCTGCATTGGCAAGCAGGTTCTTTACCACTGGGCCACCTGGGAAGCCCCCGTAGTCATGAAGGGAATATAAATCAAAACTACAAGATGTCACTTCATATCAGCTAAGATGGCTACAGTTAAAATTAAAATAACTGGGGAAATAACAAGTGTTGGTGAGGATGTATAAAAATTGGAATGCTTGTTCTCTGCTGGTGAGAGTGTGAAATGGTACACTCACTATAGAAAACATTCTATCAGCTCCTGAAAAAGTTAGACATAGAGTTTCCATGTGACCAAGCAATTCCACTCCTAGGTACATATCCAAGAGAAATGAAAATACATGTCCACACAAAAACTTGTACATGAAGGTTAATAGCAAAGGTATTCATAATACCCCAAAATGTGGAAGTGACCCTAAAGTCTATCAGCTGGTGAATAGCTTGACAAAATGTTGTATATCCAGACAATGGAATACCATTTGGGAATAGAAAGGAATGAAGCATGATACATAGGCTGCAACATAGATGAATATTGAAAACCTAAGTAAAAGGCCAAATACAAAAGGATACATTTTGTATGATTCCATTTATTTGAAGTGTCCAAAATAGGCCTATCCACAGAGACAGAAGACAGATTAGTGATTGATGGGGACTGAGGGTAAGGCATGTTTGGGAGTGACTGCTAGTGGGTACAAGGTTTCTTTGGGGGTGATGAAAATGCCCTGGGATTAGTGGTGATAGTGGCACATACTAAAAACCACAGAACTGTACATTTTAAAAGGGTGAATTTTTTTTTCCATTTATTTTTATTAGTTGGAGGCTAATTACTTTACATCATTACAGTAGTTTTTGTCATACATTGAAATGAATTAGCCATGGATTTACATGTATTCCCCACCCCAGTCCCCCCTCCCACCTCCCTCTCCACCCGATCCCTCTGGGTCTTCCCAGTGCACCAGGCCCGAGCACTTGTCTCATGTAAAAGGGTGAATTTTAAGGTATGTGAATTATATCTCAATTTTTTAAAAAAGAGTGAACTATAGCAATAGTTTACAAATTTGGCTAAATCACAACTACTCCAGAAGCAATCCACCTTCTGGTGATTCCAGGCCTGAAAGTCTGTATGTTTTATATGCCCCTGGGATGGTTCAGATGTAGCCAGGTTTTGGAACCACTCTCCTAGCTCTAACATTCTGGGTCCCTGCCTGTGTCTCTAATGAGAGGTACCTGTAAACAGTTGCACACAGCCCCTTTCTCTGTGGGAGCTGGCCCCTTCTCGGGTTCTGCACACCCTGAAACAACCAGACCTCACACCCCAAGAAGGACCTGTTGCATTAGCCCCAGAAACAGACCCTTCTTGTGCTCCTGAGGCTGCAGGGTGGTTTCTGACCTCTGAGGCGGGGCTGCTGGTGTTGGTCTTCCCAGGTGTGGGAGCCTCCTTGCTTGCCCCTCCTCTGCCTCTCCCTCCAGGGCCTCCTTCAGCAAGGCCTTAGAGCATTGCTCTCTGCTCCAGGGGCGCCAACACCAGGCCTGCCGGACTGGCCATGTGGTAAAAGAACTCAAACCCCACTGGGGAGTCTGGTAGGGGAGGAGGCCACAGGGATGACCCTCAGGTGCCTGGGAAACCACATGCCTAGGGCATTTTGGCTCTGGTGCCTGGACCAGATTCTGAGGAGGGAGCTCTTAGAGAGGCAGTCCAGGCCCAGTCTTCAGCAGATGAGTGGTTCTGGTTCCCTTCAGGGTGTGTGAAGACAGGAGGGTGTGTGAAGACAGGAGGGTGTGTGAAGACAGGTGGGTATATGAAGACAGGAGTGTGTGCACAGGCCTAGTGAGGCCTAGTGAGGCCCTAGGCTCAGCTGTGAGCCAAGATACTAGGGCCTTGCTCATAGTTTCTCCTTGCCTACCTTTTCTCCTCCAAGTTCATATTCTCTCCTCACAGTATCTATAACAAAATAACATTCCTCCCACCCCACCAATTGAGGGCCAACCTTATGTTGGGCCCAATGCAAAATGCTTTGAGAAACTTTCCTTCATTCCATCCTCACAACAACCTTAGTACTCTTCTCACTTTACATGAGGAACAAGGAATTCAAAGCTTAGTTATTCACTTGATTAGTATTTTTTGGACACTTATTATATGCCAGGCACTATGCCAGGTGCTGGGTCTACAGAAAAGAATGAGGTCCAGCCCCTCTTGAAGACTACACTCTATCTCTAAGCAGATTTCTAGAAAGAAGTCAAGCTGGGATAGCAAACCAGATCCACTTGAGTCTATAAGCCCTCCTCTTTCAGATTGCCCAACCTTGGCCAGATGTTACCTCCCTGGTTCCCTCGCATGTTCCCTCCATGCATCGTAAGACTTCCCAGGACTGCCCTGTGGCTGCGTCTTTCTAGGCATGTGAGAAGGGAGCATATAAGACTTAACAAATATCAGTTGTCCACATGCCACCATCATGACTTTTTCTATCATCCCACCCCACCTGTTTCATTATTTAGTTGCTATTTTTCCTTAAGTGGACTCACTTCTGAAAAAGGAACTTTAGTATTTTCCTCACTGTCATACTCAGCAATGCTATATATGAAATCATTTGTGGTATGCTAGTTACATATTCAGAGAAGGCAATGGCACCCCACTCCAGTACTCTTGCCTGGAGAATCCCATGGACAGAGGGGCCTGGTAGGCTGCAGTCCATGAGGTCGCTAAGAGTCAGGCACGACTGAGCAACTTCACTTTCAATTTTCACTTTCATGCATTGGAGAAGGAAATGGCAACCCACTCCAGTATTCTTGCCTGGAGAATCCCAGGGACAGAGGAGCCTAGTGGGCTGCCATCTATGGGGTCACACAGAGTCGGACACGACTGAAGCGACTTAGCAGCGGCAGCAGCAGTTCCATATTCTCCTAAAAAACGTTAAAATTAATATATCACTTCAGTTCAGTTCAGTTCAGTCGCTCAGTCATGTCTGACTCTTTGTGACCCCATGGACTGCAGCACACCAGGCCTCCCAGTCCATCACTAACTCCCAGAATTTACTCAAACTCAAGTCCAATGAGTCGGTTATGCCATCCAACCATCTCGTCCTCTGTTATCCCCTTCTTCTCCAGCCTTCAATCTTTCCCAGCATCAGGGTCTTCTCAAACGAGTCAGCTCTTCACATCAGGTGGCCAAAGTATTGGAGTTTCAGCTTCAACATCAGTCCTTCCAATGAACACTAAGGACTGATCACCTTTAGGATGGACTGGTTGGATCTCCTTGCAGTCCAAAGGAGTCTCAAGAGTCTTCTCCAACACCACAGTTCAAAAGCATCAATTCTTCTGTGCTCAGCTTTCTTTATAGTCCAACTCTTACGTCCATATATGACTACTGGAAAAACCATAGCCTTGACTAGACGGACCTTTGTTGACAAAGTAATGTCTCTACTTTTTAATATGCTGTCTAGGCTGGTCATAACTTTCCTTCCAAGGAGTAAGTGTCTTTAATTTCATGGCTGCAGTCACCATCTGCAGTGATTTTGGAGCCCCAAAAAATAAAGTCTGCCACTGTTTCCACTGTTTCCCCATCTATTTGCCATGAAGTCATGGGACCAGATGCCATGATCTTAGTTGAGTATTGAGCTTTAAGCCAACTTTTTCACTATCCTCTTTCACTTTCATCAAGAGGCTCTTTAGTTCTTCTTCACTTTCTGCCATAAGGGTGGTGTCATCTGCATCTCTGAGGTTACTGATATTTCTCCCGGCAATCTTAATTCCAGCTTGTGCTTCTTTCAGCCCAGCATTTCTCATGATGTACTCTGCATATAAGTTAAATAAGCACGGTGACAATATACAGCCTTGACGTACTCCTTTTCCTATTTGGAACCAGTCTGTGGTTCCATGTCTGGTTCTAACTGTTGCTTCCTGACCTGCATACAGATTTCTCAAGAGGCAGGTCAGGTGGTCTGGTATTTCATCTCTTAAGAATTTTCCACTGTTTATCACAATCCACACAGTCAAAGGCTTTGGCATAGTCAATTAAGCAGAAATGGATGTTTTTCTGGAACTCTCTTGCTTTTTTGATGATCCAGCGGATGTTGGCAATTGATCTCTGGTTCCTCTGCCTTTTCTTTTTTTTTTTTTTTCCATTTATTTTTATTAGTTGGAGGCTAATTACTTTACATCATTACAGTAGTTTTTGTCATACATTGAAATGAATTAGCCATACATGTAAATCCTCTGCCTTTTCTAAAACCAGCTTGAACATCTGGAAGTTCACGGTTCACATACTGTTGAAGCCTGACTTGGAGAATTTTGAGCATTACTTTACTAGCATATGAGATGAGTGCAATTGTTCAGTAGTTTGAGCATTCTTTGGTATTACTTTCTTTGGGATTGGAATGAAAACTGACCTTTTTCCAGTCCTGTAGCCACTGCTGAGTTTTCCAAATTTGCTGGCATATTGAGTGCAGCACTTTCACAGCATCGTCTTTCAGGATTTGAAATAGCTCAACTGGAATTCCATTACCTCCACTAGCTTTGTTCATAGTGATGCTTCCTAATGCCCACTTTACATTCCAGAATGTCTGCCTCTAGGTAAGTGATCACACCATCATAATCATCTGGGTTGTAAAGATCCCTTTTGTATAGTTCCTCTGTGTATTCTTGCTACCTCTTAATATCTTCTGCTTCTGTTAGGTCCCTACCATTTCTGTCCTTTATTGAGCCCATCTTTGCATGAAATGTTCCCTTGGTATCTCTAATTTTCTTGAAGAGATCTCTAGTCTTTCCCATTCTATTGTTTCCCTCTATTTCTTTGCGCTGATCACTGAGGAAGGCTTTCTTATCTCTCCTTGCTATTCTTTGGAACTCTGCATTCAAATGGGTATATCTTTCCTTTTCTCCTTTGCTTTTCACTTCTCTTCTTTTCACAGCTATTTGTAAGGTCTCCTCAGACAGCCATTTTGCTTTTTTGCATTTCTTCTTCTTAGGGATGATCTTGATCCCTGTCTCCTGTACAATGTCACGAACCTCCGTCTATAGTTCATCAGGCACTCTGTCTATCAGTTTTAGTCCTTTAAATCTATTTCTCACTTCCACTGTATAATGGTAAGGGATTTGATTTAGGTCATACCTGAATGGTCTAGTGGGACTTCCCTGGTGGCTCAGAGGTTAAAGCATCTGCCCGCAGTGCAGGAGACCTGGGTTTGATCCCTGGGTTGGGAAGATCCCCTGGAGAAGGAAATGGCAACCCACTCCAGTATTCTTGCCTGGAGAATCCCATGGACGGAGGAGCCTGGTGGGCTATAGTCCACGGGGTCGCAAAAAGTCAGACACGACTGAGCGACTTCACTTTCACTTTCACTTTCACTTTGAATGGTCTAGTGGTTTTCCCTACTTTCTTCAATAAGTCTGAAGTTGGCAATAATGAGTTCATGATCTGAACCACAGTCATCTCCCGGACTTGTTTTTGCTGATCACTATTGACATATAAATCTTTGTTTAAGGCCACTTAAAATCCTCTCAACAACCTGCAAGATAAGTACCATACTTTGGAGAAACACATGAAGAGAAAGAAAGTATAACTCCTCTGGAGAAGCTTGGAGATGTACCTGCATGGAGACTGCCTTCGTTGCAAAGTTGCCTTGGTAATCCTGCTTTGGGCAAGACCCTGAGTCTTTAAGACCCAGAAATGGATCCAGTTGAAGGCTTTGTCTGTTATTCCAAAAGAGCAAGGAGGAAGTGCAGTTGACAAGATGGTGGAAGGTCCCACACTCTGCCAGGTGACTCCTCAAGACGTTCACTCCCTGTAATCTCCAGCCAAGTCATTCCCCTCACAGAATGTTGGAGACAAAGAGTGAAGGATATGGGTCTCCAGGCTAACTAAAGTAGTCAGAATTTGGGCAGCAAAGCTTCTGGATGTTACAGAAATCCTGGGGAGGCCTTTGGGTTCTCTCAGGGTTCAGGTCAAGACTCACTATATCTGGGAAAGGCAGGGATCCTGGATCCCAATGGCTGAATGATCCTGGGTAACTTTATCATGTCTCAAATGGGAAATGAGAGCCTTCTTCACAGACTGGTTGTGAGGGTTAAGTGAGACAAGAATGTATGAGTGGGCTTTGGTAATGGCCCATCCAAATGTTTTCATTTTGTGGTCATGATTTTTCAACAAATTCAGTAAACGTGCTTTGGCCACTTTGGTGCACAAAGCATCATTCCACACCCTGTTGGGGAGGGGAGCAATACGCATGGAGGGGTGTGAATGAGTACAGTGAAGTCCCTACAGTCTAGGAGCGGAAGCAGGCAAACAGTTGGATTTAACCTATGAAATGGCCAATCATTTTGGACTCACAACCCAATACTACCTCTGATATCAGGCAAAGTAAAATAAATACAAATGGAAATGGGGGAGGGAGTGATTTTCTCTCACTGGAAAATTATGGAGGGTTTCCATGAGGAAATGACTTTTGACTGAGCCTTGAAGGATGTGTTGGATTGTAATCAGCTGCAATCCAAGGAGAAAGGCCTTGCAAGCTAACAGCAGGGAGAGTGGCAACAATGGCACAAGAGTGGGGTCGGGGGCAGCCTGTTTGGGGATGAGGTGGCCTGGGTACCTGGGCAAATGCTCTGCTGGGACAGCTTGGTAGGACAATTATGGAGGGTCTGAGTTGCTGGCCTCACCTTCACCAGGGAGTTGGCAGCTGCTTATTAGCAAACAAGGGACATGGTCATTTCTTTCTGCTTAGTGGGGCAGGTGGCATGAAGTAGGGCAGCAGCCTTCTCACCTTGCAACTAAAGGCTTCTCCTGGCAGCAGGAGAAATTGTAATCAGCCAAAAGAAAGAATTTTCTGCAAGTGAGCTATGGGAACCTGTTCCAGAATGTTCAAGGAAAGCTGAAGAATCTTTTCCCCTGGAGACCTTGAAAAGCAGGAGAAGTTCTCATCTGTCTGGTTTTAGAAGAATTCTGCCCAGAGACAGGGGGCCAAACTAGATAACCCATTTGGGTTCTTTCCAGTCTGCAGCCTGGGTGATCTCATTGTTCCCTCTTCCTCTGGATGGGGTTGCCTTGCCCCACCTCAGTCTCATTGGGATTAGTCCTGTTGTTACAGATCTCCCAGGCCCCCAAAGCCACAGCTTTTCCGCTTGGTGACTCATGACCTCGTCAGCAAGATCATGCCAGTGTCTAGCCTCCATCCTCCTTGCTGTCAGCTTGAGTAAGCTTAGCCTTTCTCTTTGTAGCTTCCTTTGATGGTGAGGAAACATAGGTTATTACCCTTATATAGCCAAGACTTTCCATGGTCAGACCTAATGTCAACGTTCCTCTCACCTCTGAAGAGAGTCAGGGCCTCATGGATAGAATAGGTTTTAGAGTTGAAGGGCCTAGGTTTGAGTTTTGATTAGTTGTACGACCTCAGGCAAGTCATTTAAGGACAGAGATTAAGTCAACTAACACTTGTGGAGCACTTGCTATATACTCAAATACTGTTGAATGAATCAAATGCAGGTATCTTCCCTATTTTATGGGTAGGAAAACTGAGGCTCTAAGAGGTAAAGTTTCTTGCTCACTGTTACACAACTAGTTAAGTAATAAAGCTGGAAATGGAACTCAGGCCTCACAGATTCTCAAAGGTGTGCCTTTTCCACACTCTGTGGTGCTACTTCTTGCTTCGTCACTCACCCTGTTCTGTCATCTGTAAAATGGGGCTTATCCTCTCTGCCCCACAGAGATATCGGGGGGATTAAAAATATACATACTGTATGTGGAAGTGATGTGGAAGACAAAAAGTGCTGGGCAGACACTAGATAATTATGTCTCAATCCCTGATCAATTCTCTGCACTTCTGCCAACATCTTTGGGAAGCTATTTCTGAGGGCAGCAGGCAGAGTTGTCCTCTCCTTTCCACTATCGCTGGAGGATGGAAGAGACGTCTCTTCTTACTGAAGTAGAGAACTAGAGAACTCTAGCTCTTATTGCTGGAGAAGGCAATGGCAACCCACTCCAGTATTCTTGCCTGGAGAATCCCAGGGACGGGGGAGCCTGGAGGGCTGCCGTCTATGGGGTCGCACAGAATCGGACATGACTGAAGCGACTTAGCAGCAGCAGCAGCAGCAGCTCTTATTGCACTGGGTCGAATTCTTTCTTTAGCATGTTTGCCTCCCTAATTCAACTCTAAGCTTCTCCAGGGCACAGTCCTGACTTCAATAGTACTCAGCAAGTGTTACTGCTGTTGTTCAGTCACTCAGTAGTGTCCAAATAATGCAGCGACTTGCCCTCACAAACCTGTTCCCTCTCTGTCACTGGTCCGGTCTCCATCCTCCCTACTCAGAGCCCAGCTTCCTAACTGGGCCATCCACCGCTGGCCTCCCAATCCCATAGTCACATGTTGACCTTGGCTGGCTGGCATTCAGTCCTCAGCATGTGACACTCAGCATCGTTCTACCAGGAATGCCCTTCCCTACAATATCCTCTTGTCAAAGTGCATATTGTCTTGTTCGTGAAGCTTTCCCTGACCTTATCCAAAACTAAAGGCGATCTCATTTTCCCATGAGCTCCCATTGCATAGAGTGGGTACCATTTATAGGACTTCTTAATATCTTCTACCTTCTCAGACAATTATGTGCATCCCACTACGTGACCTGGTGTAAGTCCTTACCCCTGATATGGGCCTCAGCCTCCAATCTGTGCATATATGTCCCACGACCCTCCCAACTCTGCCATTCTGTGACCTGGCTTCTTTGGGGTTCTGAGAGAACAAGACACAAAAGAGCCCCAGTTGGGGCCTTCAACTCTTGATAGCACGTGCCCAGCTCCCAGGCCTGAAAATCAGCTGCTCAGATATTACAAGCTAATTGACTTGCTTAATAAAGGGATAAATAAATATCTACTTAACATGATTACTGTCAGAGGCCTGAGCTACAGAAACTTTCCATGCTGGGGTTTTATTGCAGGAGAAGCTAATTAGTTCTAATTAGTTAACTCCCAGGTGCTTAAGGCAAAGGCAGGGGAGAGGAGGGTGTGAGGGAGTGGAAGGCAGGTGGGGAAAGGGAGGAGAAGGTGTTCTATACTCCCCCTCTCAGCTGCTTACCTGCCACAGCCAGGCTCAGGACTCATCAGGAAGCCCAGGCGTAGTGACACCTCAGGCACCTCACCCATCTGGGATGAGGGAATGAAGCTCCTTGAGAACCTACTATGGACTGGGCACCGTAACAAGCCTGTTCTATGCATGATCTTGTTTGATCCTTGCAATGACCTGCAGAGGCAAGAACTCTTCGTTGTCCTGTTTTCTAGATGGGGAAACTGAGATGCACAGAAGTTAAGCCCCTTGTCTGAGCTCACACCACAGGGAAGCAGCGGAGCCAGGACTGGATCTGATTGCAAGGCCAGGGTTTGCTGTCTTTGGCCTCTGTTGCGCCTCCAGGTGACCGCCCCAGAGGGCTCGTGCTGCTCAGAAAGGGATTTGGATAGGCGGTGACCTCCCTTCACTGTGGTACTCAGCCAAGAGGTCTTCCTGGATAGGCCAAACCAGACACAGCCAGAGCTGGCAGGGTACTGAAGAGCTAGTCATCATTTGATTCAAGAACTCCTCCTCCTTTGATTCAGGTCAAAGCTCTGGGCTGGAAATCCTGCATGACTCAGATCCCCGCCCACAAGGAACTCACATTCAAGGGAAGTGTATGAACATTTGGATAGCAAGTTATTTAACTGTTAAAAATGTACATGAGGAGACACAGCTCTCTTCTATTGCATAATTTCTCTGCTTAGAGAAAATTTTTCCCAGGCTTTGAGGGCCTAAGTCAGAGAATCAGGGTCTCCTTCTGGGACACCACTTACAGTGTAGGAAAGAGCATGGACTCTCGCGTTGGATTTGAATCGAGGATCTGCCACTTATTAATTGTATGATCTTGGTCATATCCCTCTGCCTCTCTCTGTCTGGCCCACCCCCTCCTGGACCTAGCTTCACAATCCTTAACCTGCACACACTATCTCCTAACTGGCTTCCCTGCTTCTCTAGAACCCATTCCTCACACTGCAGCCAGAATGAGCTGCTGCCTCATGTGATAACCCCACTATAAGTCCTTCAAGATCTTCACCATGGCCTGCGAGGCTTCCATGATCTCTGGCTTCATTTCAGGCCACACTCTCTCACTCACCAAACTCTGCCACACTGGTCTTCTTAAGGTTTTAGAAATCCGATCTCATTTCTACCTCTGGACCTTTGTACCCGTTGTTCTGGCCACCTCAGTGTTCTGACCCCAACCACTTGCATTGCTGGCCTCTTCTCATTCTTAAACATCACCTCCTCAGGGACATTTTCCCTTTAACCCTATCTCAAACAGCAGTAGCCCCTTTGTTCTCAATTTCAGTACCTTTTGTTTCCATCCAAATACCACAACTTGTAATTTTTTAAATTCACTTTAAAATGTGTTCTTTATCCCACTCAGATAATAAGCATCATTAGGTCAATGACTTTGTCACTGCCACTGTGTCTTAAACAGCACTTGACACATAGTAGGTGCTCAATATAGACTTGGTACAGATGGAGGGGTGGGTGGTTGGAACAGTGAATGAATGGCCACTTCTTAAAGCTGTTGTGAGGATTAAATGAGCTGATGCATGTTAAATGTCTGGCACAGAGCCCAGCAAAGAGCCCAGCAAAGAGCCCAGCTCAATAGCTAAGTTGAATCTGCACGTGGCTGGCACCCAGCTATTCCCTGAGCCATCCCCACCTTAGTCAGCTAGTACTCCATCACACCATCCTGCAAGGCCCAGCTCCTACTGCCCTGGAAACAAACCCGTTCTCACCCACAGGCAGTGGTGTGCTAGAGTCGAGTGCCACTTGTTAACAATTCAGGAATTTTACAAGCAGATTGTTAAACTATCAGTAGCTTCAGAGTGGCCACGGAGGGAGTATTTACACCACAGAAATTGACAAATAGTACAAATCACACCCCCAGCATGCAAAGAGCCGGTTGACCAGTACACCATCACTAGGCTTCTCTCCTGCTGCTCACCCTGTCAGAGTGCCCTGACTGAGTTCAGCCTGCCAGCTTCAAGGTTCAGATCAAGCACTGACTCCCCCCAAAAGCCGTGAAGCCTCCCTTATCTCACCCCTGCTGACAGCCTCAGTGCCACAGGTGAGGGTATCTAAGTCAGTGTTTCTGTATATTGATTTTTGTCTTCTTTTTCTCCAAGTAACATGGAAATCTTATCCCCGAAGCTTACTTTTAAAACTGCAAAAGCAAGGGCATGGTTGATACACTTATTTCTTCTAGTCCCTCAGGGTGCCTAGCACAAGATTGGGGACTGGAGAGGTTTCAGTAAAGTGTTTACAGCAGCAAGTGTTCAATGACAGATGAGTTTGGATAAAGAAGATATGGTAGGGACTTCTCTTGTAGTCCAGTGGCTGAGACTCCATGCTCTCAATGCAGGAGGCTCATGTTCAATCCTTGGTCAGGGAACTGGATCCCACATGCTGCAACTAAGACCTGGTGCAGTCAAATAAAGAAAATAAAAGTGTTGTTTTTTTTTAAAGAAGATGTGGTACATGTATACAGTGTAATATTAGCTGTAAGAAAGAATGATATAACACCATTTGCAACAACGTGGATGGACCTAGAGATTATCATACTGAGTGAAGTAAGTCAAAGACAAATATCATATGATATCACTTATATGTGGAATCTGAAAAATAAAATGATCAAATGAGCTTATTTACAAAACAGAAAAAGACAGACATAGAAAACAAACTTATGGTTACCAAAGGGGAAAGGGGAGAAGGATAAATTAGGAGTTTAGGATTAATATATACACACCACTATATATAAAATAAGTAAACAACAAGGACTTACTGTATAGCACAGGGAAATAAACTCAGTATCTTGTAAAAAAAAAACTATATTGTAAAAGAATCTGAAAAAGAAAATATGTGTGTAATATATATTGTGTATAATACATATATGTGTGTAATACATATATGTATACATATATATGACTGAATCAGCTTGCTGTACACCTGAAACTAACACAACATTGTAAATCAACTATGTTTCAATAAAAATTTTAAAAAAAAAGGCAACTCAGCAGCAAGCTGATAGAGTGGCAGGAGTCTAGAAAAGAGAAACAGGAGCCCTGCATTTGGCACAGCTCAGCTATTGACTTGCAGTGTGACCTCAGTCCAGTCCCTTTACCTTTCCAGGCCTCAGTTTATCTATCAAAAATGATGTTGATGATTTTTGAAGCTTCCTTCAGACTTCAAGTTTTCAAGGACTTGTTCATTGACTGATATGCATTTAAGTGTTCATTATTTGATGCAAAAGCTATCCTTGAAGTCGCTCAGTCACGTCCGACTCTTTGCAACCCCATGGACTGTAGCCTACCAGGCTCCTCCATCCATGGGATTCTCCAGACAAGAATACTGGAGTGGGTTGCCATTAGGTATTTTCAAAGAAACAATTACTGGCATCCCTTCTACCATGTTCACGACAAGAGAAGACTTAGGAGGGCCTTTAGGACCCAAAGCATTATTATCCATTCTGCAGATAATGATAGCTAGGATTTACCAAGCTCTTGTGATATGCCAGGTAGTATTCTAAACACTTGACATTGATTAACCAGTTTAACCATCACAACAACACTAAAAAGGTAGATACTATTATCAGTGTCCATTTTACAAATGGGGAAGTTAAGGTTCAGAGAAATAAAACAACTTTCCCAAGTCACACAGTTAGGAAGTAATAGAATCGAGGCTTGAACTAGGCAGTCTGATTCTAAATCCCATACACCTGACCACTGTGCTGTGCTCCTTTATACAATTTCTCAGAGGAAATAGCTGCCCTTCAAAGGCCCTGGAGCCCCCAGACAAACAGCTAGCTTTCCCACCTACACCCCAAACAGGTCCCATTGTAGTGCAAGCTTTACCAATAGGCAGAATGCCTTAGAGGAAATGTCACATCTGGTTTCCTCCACCTCCCAGCTGTGTGACTCTGGGCAGGACCCTCTGCCTCTCTGAGCCTCAGTTGTCTCATCTATGTCATACAAGGCTGTTGTGAGAATTAAGAGGGGGGAAATTAGTAGGTAGTGATTGTCTCTGTATATTAATATTTAAATTTGCATTAAATTACCTCTTCTCATTCTCCTAGAGAGAAATTATTTTTCCCATTTTACAGAGTGAAAATATCCTCAGAAAGGGTAATAATTTCCTCAAAGCCTTGCTGTTAGATGGGACAGAAAACAGGATTAAAAAGACTCCAAGTTATTTTCATTTAAATAAGTTTTTTTAAATTTTAGAACAGTTTAAGATTTACAGAAAACATTTAGAAGACTACGGAGTTCCCATATATATGTACCCAATTTACCCATCTTACATTAGTGTGGTACATTTGTTACAATTAATGAATTAGTATTAAAGTCAGATTTCCTTAGTTTTAACCTAATGTCCTTTATTCATTCAAGAATTCCATTCAGGACACTGCATTATATCTAATCATCATGTCTCCTTAACTCTTCTGGTCTATGGTTGTTTCTTAGACTTTTCCTTGTTTTTAATGACCTTCACAGTTTTTAGGAGTGTTGGTAAGGTACTTTGTAGACTGTCCCTCAATCAGGATTTGTCTGATGTCTTGCTCGTGATTAGACTAGAGTTAAGGGTTTAGGGAAGGAAGTGCTCTTCTTATCACATCATATGAAGAGTATATGCTCTTAGCGTGACTTATCACTGTTGATGTTTACGGTGATCACCTGGCTGAGGTATGTTTGTCAGGTCTCTCCACTGTAAAGTTACTCTGGTTTTCAGCCCTTTCCATACTGTACTCCTTGGAAGAAAGTTGCTATGCACAGCGCACACTTAAGGTGTATGGAATGGGGAGATAAGCATTGCCTCCTTGTGGGAAGAGCTTCAACATAAATTATTTGCAATTCTTCTACACAGGAGATTTGTCTCTTCTCCTGTATTTATTTATTTATATTTTCATTCATTCATTCAACCACTTATTTCTACCACTATAGACTCATGGATGGTCTTCCCAGGTGGTTCTAATGGTAAAGAACCCACCTGCCAATGCAGGAGACTTAAGAGACACGGGTTTAATCCTTGGGTCAGGAAGATCCCCTGGAGGAGAGTATGGCAACCCACTTGGATATTCTTGCCTGGAAAATCCCATGGACAGAGGAGTCTGGAGGGCTACAGTCCATAGGGTCACAAAGAGTTGGACATGACTGAAGGGACTTAGCATGCATGCACATAGATTCATGGATATTGGTTATTATACTTTGGGTTATAATCTGATACTTCATTATTTATCCTATTGCTCAAATTGATTCAGCTTTAGCCTTTGGGAGCTCTTTCAGTTGGCTCCTGTGTCCCTCTGACCTATCACCATGGGTTTTATCTTTTTGGCATTTTCTTCCTCTCTGTATGTTTATCTACAAGATGCTCCAGGCTCATCTCATTTATTTCCTGCGCCAGCCCTAGAATCAACCACTACTGTGAAGAACTCTGGTTCCTTTATTGGAAAATGGTATTACAAACCAAGATCCAGGCACCGGGTGTATTCATTGCTTTTGGACCCTCTCAACTAACAGAGTAAGAAGATGTATGTGCATGTGCTAACTAGTGTATATACATATATCAGTAAGTGCTCTGTGTAACTATTTGTACCCATATTAAGCTAAACATGAGTTTACACTCATGTCTCCCATTCTAATCCATTACCACATGGACTACTCTAGCCTTTTCCTTACTTATTTGTATACTCGCACTCCAACAGTGAGTATCTTTGCTCCTGCCATTCACTATCTGACTTCATGCTCTTTTATAGCCTTCCTCCCTTACTCCTTCCAGGTTCCCAAGGCCTACCTGGTAGCTGCCATGGGGAGTAGCTAGGTTCATCTCTTCTGGGCTATGGGTGGTCCTAGGTGGTGGTGGTGCTTTTACAGCCTGGGAAACTCTTGCCATCAGTCTCTCCCTGGTTTGGTTTCCACAGGCAGCCCTCAGAGTAGCCTCCTCCGGTCATTCTGAGGGCCTGGGAGGGTTTCCCCAAGTACCTCTCTGTGGGTGACTGAGCCTTTAGACCTGCAGGAATTCATTGCTGGTGTGACAGCAGCCCCTCCTCCAACTGCCTGGTATGCTAACCTCACTGTCTCATCCCCTACCATTCTTCCCCTTAGCCAGCCACTGGGTTTTCTTGCTAAGCCCTGCTCAGCCTCACAGTTCCTGGCCAGTGGGCTGGAATGACATGTGGTAGAGGATGCAGAGAAAATTGGAATTCCAGGCATGAGTAACATACCGCATGGAGAGGCTAAGGCTCCTTTGGCCAGAGTTCAGATTAGTCCAGCTCAGTGGCTGTCACCTTGGAGCAGTACGCTCTATGACCCCACACAAGCAGGCCCCTTACCCCAGCCCCATGCCTCAGGAGACCCTGTGCTTTGGAGGGCATTCCTCTGAATGTGCTAATGTCCCCTCTGGTGCTGAGTTCCAGCCAGAGCCAGCACTTCCTCCCAGGTAGAGTGCTCTGAGCACAAACATGAACCCAAGTAGGCCCCAGTCCCTGTTTCTCCTCTTTGGGAAACTCTCTGGCTGTACCATGTGTGGGGTCAACCAGATGCCCTGATCTCCTAGACTCACATCTATGGTGTCTTTCTGGGACACTGGAGCTAAATTGGCACAATATCTTTTTCACAGGACCCTGGGAGAGATTAGGTTGCCAGAATGTTGCTAACATGCTGATTTGGGATAAGTTGAATTGTTTATATAACAGGGGCTTTACACTCATATACACACATACAAATATATGTCTAGTTATTATATAAACATACATATCCCCTCTCCCCTCCCAAGGGCTTATATACTCTAGGGCAGCCCTTCCTTAGAATTTATGGAGTTAAAAGCACAGAATGTCCAAGCCAAAAGAGTTTTGAAGCCATTTAGCCCAAGGCATTCCTGGTATATATGCGTCACCCCTCCCCCACCTCCATTTGCCCCAGAATCTGCTCCGGGTCTGTCTGAACCTGGAGTTGCTGGGGATGGAGAGAGGAATAAATCTCTGTCATTGTCTTCCAGAGTCTCCCAGTCTAATGGGAGATACAGGTACAGAAACTGTCACTTTGAGTACAATTAAAAGAATAACCACAGCAACTAATAAAAATAAATGAAAAAAAAAAAAGACAACACACACACACACAAAGAATAACCACAGTAATAATAAGAGCTGCCACTTATTTAGCCCTTACTGTGGGCCAGGCACTGCCCTCCATGCTTTGCACACATCGGCTTGTTACTTGCTCTCAATGAGCTCGTGAAGCAGGTGCTTCCCTGTATTCCTACCTATAGAAGAGGTGACTGAGGTTCAGAGATGTAAAGCAGTGTATGTGTGAGAGCCCAGAGTGCCCTTCAGCTCTGTCTGGCTCCCCAGACTTAGTCCTTTCACACTCTCAGGCCTCAAGCCTGAAGAAATGAAGGCCAAGTGGACTAAGGTTACTTGCCCAGAAAGAAAGGATTTGAATCCAGTGCTATCTGCCCTCACCCCTGTGGGGAAGCCGCTGTGTTTTGACAGAAAGTCAGTGGCATGTGTCCACAGTCCTGGCTCTCCTCTCCTGTCATGGTCTCATCTCCTGGCACGGCCCCAGCCCCAGCCTGAGCCGGGCCAGCCATGTGGCTAGCACATCTCCCTTTCAACTCTGCCAGGCCTGCAGCTGGCCCACTGCTTGCGTGCCCCCTCCAGGGCCCAGCCCTCTCTCCTTGGTCAACGACGCAGCCCTCCTTCCGTTCAGCATTCCTGCCAGCTGGTGTGTGAGCCTTGTGCAAGGAGGCTGGGTTGCCATGGCAGCCGGGGAGGGCTAGTGGGAGCAGGGGGGGGCCACTGTGGTGCAGAGCTCCTGACCTCCCTAGGAAGGGAGGCTGTGGCCCTGGGCCTGGTAAGTGCTTTGGCAGGTCACCTTAGAAGGCCTGCCCCCACCCCACCCTGGCTCTCTGCCCCCACCGGGTGTGCTTTAAGAGCTTTCACCACACAGAGAAAGGGATGAGCTGGGGAGAAAAAATGCCCAGGCCCTTCAGAGCTCAAGCCCAATATAGCAGAACTAATTTGAAATGTCACTTAGGGCAGTCTCATTCCCAGCCAGCGAAAAGCTGGTTTATTTACATAGTCGGCAGTGGCAGGAGGCCAAGAAACCTGCCATGCCAGGGTGTAGGGGATGGGTGGCTGTGAGCCCTCCCTGTGGCCCCTTGGCCTGGACCTTGCTCAGAACCACCATCTGGAAACCCCTCTGGGCAGAAGGGCCAGATCCCATGGACCCCACGCATGCCTCCCTCACTCCAGCCAGTATCCCCCTACCCCTCAGGGCCCCAGGTCAGAGCAGGAACTTCTAGTGACTGCCTTGGCACCAGTTCTGTGCCAGGCACTCTGCTGCACATTTGACATGGTTTTCTCCTTGAACCTTTGCCAAGCTCTGAGAGGAGGAGTGATTATCCCCACGTCACAAGTGAGGAAACTGAGGTGGGGAAGGAGGCATGACTTTCTAGGGGTTAGATAGCCAGGAAGTGGCAGTTGGGATTCAAATCAAGGTCAGTCTGGCTCCTGAGTGCATGCTTCTCCTCTCCCACCCCTGTACCCCCCATATCCATACCCTGTATCTTCATTTTTTGGCTTCTGCCAGCCACTACCCAAGACATGGCCTGTGTGAGCCACTGGGCCTGTAAGTTGATTGCCAGTGGCCTTTTTCACCTCAGCCCCTATGGGACCTACCAGTGAGCCACTGGTCTGGGGACTGACAGGCCTGGGGCTGGTCAGGGTGGGTTCAGGCCCCCAGCAAGAGAATGGAGTCTGTTCACCTTTGTGCTTCAGTCAGGAAGACACAATTTTGTGGCTGAGAGGGGGCACAGAGAACTGATAGTCCTGTCTGTACTTCATTCTATTATGTACTAAACTTGTTCTTGTTGTTTGTTTTTGGCTGTTCAGTAGCTCAGTCGTGTCCAACTCTTTGCGACCACATGGACTGCAGCACACCAGGTTTCCCTATCCATCACCAACTCCCAGAGCTTCTCAAACTCAGGTCCATAGAGTTGGTCATGCCATACAACATTCTTATCTTCTGTCGCCCCCTTCTCCTCCCGCCTTCAATCTTTCCCAGCATCAGGGTACTGAGCATCTATTATGTGCCTGGAACTGTGCTGGGTGGGAGGGGGTACAAGGGCAAGAAAGACATAGTCTCTGTCCTCACAGAACATCTAGTCACATTCCACAATAATAACACAACAAGGGCTAACATCAAGTGGTCTATGCCAGGCACTATTTTAAGCAGTAGATTCATCTATGTAACCCCTTTCATGAGGCTATGAGGTAGTACTGTTATTATTCCCCATCTCCCAGATGAGGAAACAGAGCCATTGAGAGGGAAAAATATCTTGTCCAAAGTCACACAACTAGCAAGTAACAAAGGTGGGGTTTGAAACCAGGCAGACCGCCTTCAGAACCCACAGTCTCAACCCAGCATTATCTAGAATAAAAGGAAGAGGACTGAACACTGCAAGGAGAAGCATCAGAAGTAGACAGAAAACAGGTCTGCCAAGGTCACTTTGGTGGGCAAGTTTGGAAAGATTTTGCCAACTGGAGACCCTCCCCATGCATTTCTCTAGAGGGAAGGAGCTCAAGGGTGGCCCAAGCTACCCTCAGAGAAGTCAGCCTACTCCATCAGATTTTGTCTCTGTTTTTCTTAGGTTTCCTGATCTGGTTGATTGCTAGAACCCAAAGGCTCAGTCAGCCAGGGGTTAATGCTCTGAGGGGCCCACTGGAGAAGGGCCTGCTCTCTGTGCCAGGGCCCTGGGGAGAGGATGTGACTGGAATCAGCTGGGAATCATTAAGAATGCTGGCGAGGCAGACTGAAGTGGGGAGGGGTGTGGAGAAGGCCCAGAACTCAAGGCCAGGGTGTGGTAGGTGGCCAGCTAGCAGGCTCTGAGCTGAGGGGGCAACCACAGGGTCAGACAAGGAGTGGGAGCTGCTTGGCCCAAAGTGGAGACCCTGCTCTCTAAGTGATCCTCCCTGAGGCTGCAGATGAAGGGAGCAAACATTTAGAGAGAAGGCTCAGACTGGAAATGGAGACTTGAGCTGGTGGGTGGAGGAGGGGGTTGGTTGTCTTTTAAGACCCAGGCTCCTTGGAGAGTTGGTAAATCCTCATCCACACTCTACTTCGCTGTGTGTCCTTCTAGAATTTTCCAAAGCAGCCCAGAGGGGAAGAGAGACCTCAGTGGCACTAAGGGCTAACCTGCTCCCTCCCCCTGGCCCCAGTCCTATCCCAGCACCCACCAGCTATACATTTCCCTCAACAGAAAGGAGCACATAGGACCTGCCTTTGCAAATGCCATGAGCTCTGGAGAATTTTATCCACTAAGTGCTTCTTGACCTAGAAATCCAAGGAGGAGTGGGCAGGGGAGTGGCTGCTGTGTGGGTAGGAGGCCCAGCCAAACTTCCCAGGCAGTTGGCTCAGAGCTGGCACTGAGGCTGCCTTGGGGAAAGGGGGCAGAGGAGCTGGCATGTTGGTGGCAAAGCTGCTGACTTTGGGGGCCCAATTTGGGGAGGAGGGAGAAGCTCAGATCCTGCTTGAGCTAAACTAGAGCGTCAGTAGGTTCCACAGAGCCGGGGGGATGGTGGTACATGTCACCAGAGGCTGCTGATAACTGGGAGAGGCTCCACAGAAGATTGGGCTTCCCTGGTGGCTCAGCTGGTAAAGAATCTGCGTGCAACATGGGAGACCTGGGTTTGATCCCTGGGTTGGGAAGATCCCCTGGAGAAGGGAAAGGCTACCCACTCCAGCATTCTGCCCTGTAGAATTCCATGGACTATTCATGGGATCACAAAGAGTCAGACACAACTGAGCGACTTTCACAAAAGATTGATCCCAATCTAGGGTTCCTCTAACTTACTTGGCTATTGGTCCCCAGGACCTCTGAGCACCTGTGGGACAGGCACTCTTCAGTCCATGCTGAAACCCCCCCTCTACATGACATCTCAGCTGGCCTTGAAAAAACAGTTGGTCAGCAGAAGGAAAAAAACACTTCGGAAAGGCAAAGCCCAAGTGATCTGGGAGTGAGCTGGGGGAACGTGACTGGAGCTACCTTGAAGGTTCTCAGAAATGTCATCTGGTTGCCTCCTAGCCTGACAGAGAGATTCTCCAGGTCCTGTCTCCTTGAACTCCATTCCCCTACCCCAGGTCTCTCCTTACAGTCCTCCAATGACCCTCCATTCTCCCCAGTGCTCTCCACCTGTCCCTTCTCTCCTGCTACCTCCTTGCACATGAAGTCTTCCAACATCGATGTTCAGACGCTACATCAAAGTGCAAAGTACAAGTTCCCATCCCTGGCCTGTCATCTCCAGAATAGGTGGCCGGGAGTTGGTGGGGTCCCTGTGAGCCCTGTGTGGGCAGGGCAGATACATCCTTACGGGTTTCTCTGCCTCAGCAGAGGGTTGCCAGCTTGGACTACCGCAGGGGAGACAAGTGCGGGGAAGAAGGGGGGCCAGTTGGACAGGGTGGAGCTGCTCAGCTGTACCCCAGCTCCCAACAGCCTCGGCAGTGAAGGCCATCTGGCCCACTGAGGCACTTACAGAAAAACACATGGGCATGGAGCAGGGTGCCACTGAGCACAGGCTGCAGCAGAAAGCAGATGGGCTCAGGTTCCCCTTCCTTTGCATTCTTCTCCTTCAGCTTCTCACAGAACAACTCTTGCTGGCCCCAATCCTAAGTTCCAGGTAAGCACTGGACACCGGCAGTAATTGCCAGAACCCTCTGATTTTCTCCATCCCTGGGTCTGTCCTTCGGAATCCCCACTGGCTGCCCCTCTGGGAGTCAGGACGGGCTCCACACTCCCCCTTCCCTACGTCCACATCAATCAACCACTAAGTCACCAACCCTTGCCCATTTCAACTCCTAAACCTCTCTCCTATTTTTCTTGTTTTGTGCCTTTCACTACCACTTCCCTAGTCATCAAAAAACCAACAACACTACCTACCTTTTACTAAAAGCCTCAGATATGCCAGATTCTGAACTCAATATTTACATGTATTTGTCTCCGTTAATCTTCCCACCAACAACTCTCTGGCAGCTGTCCTCTTATTGACTACATTTTATAGATAAGAGAAACTGAATCCCAGAGCCATGAAGTCCCTTGTTCGATGACATACACTTAGTACAGGGCAGAGCTGGGAGTCCAACTTGGGCAGTCTGCTTCCAGAACACAGGCACACCCAGACTCACTGCGCTCTGCTGCCCTCTTTCTTTCCTCCCAGCAGCCCCACCTCTCTCTCACCAGCTGCCAGAGTGGTTTCTCCAAAGCCCAGCGCCAGCCATGTCTGTTTGTCTCCTGGTGCAGTGCCCTGTTCTGGCTTTCATTAAAGCATCCACCCATCCCTCCTCACTGACATTGTGCTAGCCCAGGCTGCTGGCATCTCTTGCCTCCCAACTTCTCCATTCAGCTATCAGCTGCTTGAGAGCAGGGGCTGGTGTATCTTGTTCACCAGCAAAGTGCCCCCTGAACACACATGGCACCAGGAAAACATTCACTGTGTCAACGGATGGAAGAATGGCCTCCTGCCTCCCGTCAGATCCCTGCCAGTGCATTCTCCATGCTACTGTCAGAGGAATCTTTCCCGGAACAACCCCGAGCATGTCACTGCTCTGCTCTGAACACATCCCTGACAAATTTGATCCCCAGATTCTACTTCTAGGAATTTATCCTATCACTAGACACACACACACACATTCACACACACACACACACACATACACACAAGGAATGACATCCACACAGAGTATTCATAGCAGCCTTGTTTCTAATTGCAAATGATTGGAAATAACCTAAATGTCCATCAGTTAGAGCCTCTAATTCTTGTGAGATGAGGAAGCACTTTAGCGGCTGACATGAAACAGCCTCCAAGGCGTAATTGGTGGAAAAGAAAAGTACAGAAGGGGGGCTGTGATAACATTTATACAAAACAAAAAAAGGAAAATACATAAATATATTTACTATATATGCTAACTTATTTGCCTTTAAAATTTTGGACTGCATGAATATATTGTCTACCCCCAAAATGTAAACCTGTATTTAAAATATTTAAATTTAAGTATTTAAAATATAATCATGTAAAACACAAATAATACAAATTATAAGCAAACAAACAAAACAGAGTCTCCCGTCAGTTATACACCCAAATTTGCCCATGCTGTTTCCTCAACCTAAATTGTGCTTCCTCTGCTTTCTAGCTTCTAAATGTCTGCATCTGGGCTGTCCACTATGGTGGCCATAAGCTGCATGTGGGTTTTAAGCACTTGCAATGACTAGTGACTAGTGACTAGTCCAAATTGAGATGTGCTGTAAGTATTCTAATACACACCAGAATTTGAAGATTCAATGTGAAAAAAGAGTGTTAAATATCTCCATAATTTTCTCTATTGATTACATGTAGATAAAATATTTTATTTTTTATTGAAGTATAGTTGATTTGCAATGTTTCAGAATATAGCAAAGTGATTCAATTTTATATATACACTATATATATATACATATATATATATATTCCTTTTTGCGATTCTTTGCCATTATAAGTTATCACAAGATATTGAATATAGCTTTCTGTACTATACTGTAGGTCTTTTTTCTTTATTTATTTTATATATAGTAGTGTGTATCTACTACCACACAATTTCACTCATCTCACACGCTAGTAAAGTAATGCTCAAAATTCTCCAAGCCAGGCTTCAGCAATACGCAAACCATGAACTTCTAGATGTTCAAGTTGGTTTTAGAAAAGGCAGAGGAACCAGAGATCAAATTGCCAACATCCGCTGGATCATCCAATAAGCAAGAGAGTTCCAGAAAAACATCTATTTCTACTTTATTGACTATGCCAAAGCCTTTGACTGTGTGGATCACAACAAACTGGAAAATTCTGAAAGAGATGGGAATACCAGACCACCTGACCTGCCTCTTGAGAAATCTGTATGCAGGTCAGGAAGCAACAGTTAGAACTGGACATGGAATAACAGACTGGTTCCAAATAGGAAAAGGAGTACGTCAAGGCTGTATATTGTCACCCTGCTTATTTAACTTATATGCAGAGTACATCATGAGAAATGCTGGGCTGAAAGAAGCACAAGCTGGAATCAAGATTGCCGGGAGAAATATTAATAATCTCAGATATGCAGATGACATCATCCTTATGGCAGAAAGTGAAGAAGAACTAAAGAGCCTCTTGATGAAAGTGAAAGAGGAGAGTGAAAAAGTTGGCTTAAAGCTCAACATTCAGAAAACTAAGATCATGCAACCGGTCCCATCACTTCATGGCAAATAGATGGGGAAACAGTGGCTGACTTTATTTTTTTGAGGCTCCAGAATCACTGCAGATGATGACTGCAGCCATGAAATTAAAAGACGCTTACTCCTTGGAAAGAAAGTTATGACCAACCTAGACAGCATATTAAAAAGCAGAGACATTACTTTGTCAACAAAGGTCTGTCTAGTCAAGGCTATGGTTTTTCCAGTGGTCATGTATGAATGTGAGAGTTGGACTATAAAGAAAGCTGAGCACCGAAGAATTGATGCTTTTGAACTGTGGTGTTGGAGAAGACTCTTGAGACTCCTTTGGACTGCAAGGAGATCCAACCAGTCCATCCTAAAGGAGATCAGTCCTGGGTGTTCATTGGAAGGACTGATGTTGAAGCTGAAACTCCAATACTTTGGCCACCTGATATGAAGAGTTGACTCATTGGAAAAGACCCTGATGCTGGGAAAGATTAAAGGCAGAAGGAGAAGGGGATGACAGAGGATGAGATGATTGGATGGCATCACCGACTCAATGGACATGAGTTTGAGTAAACTCTGGGAGTTGGTAATGGACAGGGAGGCCTGGCATGCTACCATTCATGGGGTCGCAAAGAGTCAGACACAACTGAGCGACTGAACTGAACTGAGTGTGTATCTGTTAATTCCCAATTTATCCCCTCCCCACTTTCCCCTTTGGTAATGTTTGTTTTATAAGTCTGTAATTCTGTTCCTGTTATGTAAACATTTGTATGACTTTTTTTAGATTCTGCATATTAGTGATACAATATTTGTCTTTGTATGACTTATTTCACCTAGTATGATCATCTCTAGGTTCATCCAAGTTGCGGCAAATGGCATTATTTCATTCTTTTGATATGTATATACATATCATGTCTTCTTTACCCATTCCTCTGTTGATGTACATTTAGGTTGCTTCCAGGTTTGGCTATTATAAATAGCGCTGCTATGAACATTGGGTTGCATGTATCTTTTTAAATTAGCGATTTCATCTTTTCCTGATATATGCCCAGGAGTGGGATTACCGGGTCATATGGTAGCTCTATTTTTAGTGTTTTAAGGAACTTACATGCTGTTCTCCATAGTGGTTATACCCATTTACATTCCCACCAATAGTGTAAGAGTGATACAATATTTTAGATATATTGGTTTAGAGAAAATACATTATTCAAATGAACTTCACCAGCTTCTTTTCTCCTTTTTTAATGCAGTTACAATTCAAAATCACACATGTGGCTCACCTTTGTGGCTTGCAAGAAATTTCTATTTAACAGCACTACTCTAAATTCCAGGGACGGGGGAGACTGGTGGTTTGCCATCTGTGGGGTCTCACAGAGTCGGACACGACTGAAGTGACGCAGCAGCAGCAGCAGCAGCAGCAGTCTAAATGCCATCAGCTCTTCCAGGGTACTTTGAAGGCCACCTTTTTTGCAAAGTTCTCCTTGATTCCCTTCTTGGAATCCCTTTTTCTGCTACCTGCCTCACAGTATCACTGAGCACGGGCTAGCAGGCGTCTGTATGTGCCTCACCCATTCAGTGGCATGTAAGCCCTCTGGGGAACAGGCCCAGTTGCCTTCCTATTTGCAGCCTTCAGAGTCTTTGCTGGCCAAGCCCAGAGCTGGGCACAAGCAACAGCTCAGCTGGTTCAGCTTAGATGAACTGAAATGCAACCAGGGTAGGCATGGAGAAGCTGGCAGGACAGCCCCAGAGGTCCACCCAGGACCAAAAGCCCCACAAGTGCAAGCAGCAGAGGCCACTTCTTAAGATCATCTCCTTCACTCCACTGCCTCAGGGCCCAACTGTTCAAGCCCCCAGCTCCTAGAGAGGCAGAAAGGGCAGGGACTATTGCAGAGGAAGCTTGGGGTTTCAGTTGCAGGTGCAGAGGCCTAGGGAAAGGGTGCTTATTTGCATAAGTTATGAGTATTAGCCTGTATAGTGGGGATGTTACATAAGCAGGATCTGGAGTCAGAGAGCAGAGTTCAAATTCTAGCTCTCCCTTGGGAAAACACTAAAATCACTGAATTGTAAATTACTGAATTGTACTCTTTAAATGAATGAATTGTGATGTGTGAATTATACTTCTATAAAGTGGTTATATCCATTTATAAACTGTAGAACCAGGAGCAAATACCTTCACCTCTCTGTGCCTTAAGTTTTACATTGATAGGATGAGGTGATAATTATAGTACCTATCTCACAGAGCTGCTGTTAGAATTAAATGAGCAAATGCATGTGAAGTATTTCATGGTATGCCCATAGTAAGTGCTTATTAAATGTCAGTTTCTATTATTCCTGTGTACCAAGCCCTGTGCTAATCTTGTCACATACAGTATTTCATTTGGCTCTCACAACAAGCTCAAATTGGCATGCATGTATTACCAGCTGCATTTAGTCGAGAGAAGCCCTGTGTTGATGTAGGTGTCTATTGGCAGAGCTAGAATTGGACCCCTGGGTTCCTGCCCCTTCCCCCCTTTGACATGGCTCTCTGCTTACAGGAATTTGGCCACCTGTGGGCAGAAATCTCAAGCAGGCCTCTCCTGAATACCAGCAAGTTCTGAGGAGATGTGAGAGGCCTTCCTCTAGGATATGTGTCTTTGTTCCTGCGACCAACCCAGCAGGGGACCTCCAGACAGCCCTTAGGACTGGAGGCTGATCCAGGACTAAGGCAACCATAGAGCAAAAACCATAGCAGCCATGGCCATCGGGCATACTGGCTAAGAGCACTCATGTTCTTAAAGCCAATTCTCACTTTGGAATGGTAAGGGTTCACCTGGGGTTTCTTGATCATCTATGGGATCCCAGGAGCTGCTTTAGGTGATTCTCTACGTCTTGTTTCTGTGAATCCTCACAATGAGGTAGGCGTTACTGCCCCAGTTACAGGTATGGAGCATGAGGCTCAGAGAGGTGATTTACACATAACAGAGCCAGGAATCAAACTCTATTCATTAACCAACTCATTCATTCATATTTCTTCATTCATTCATTCACCATCTGTTAGGTGCTGGGGATACAAATGTGAATTAATTTCTGTTATGGGAAAAATGTTGAGGTAGAACTGAGGAGGGAGGAATACAGTGACAGCTGGGAGGTGTGTGTGTGTGAGTGTGAAGAGTGTGGTGTGGGGATGCTGGCAGGCAATGAATGTTTCTCAGACAAAGCGTTTGGTGAAGAATAGATACAGTTTCACTGGGGTGCAGAAGTGAAAAGGTGAAGACATTCAGGGGAGGAATAGCTCATGAAAATTGGGAAGACCCAGCAGAATGTTGGTGTGTATGGGTGGTGAGATGGCACATGGTGTGGCTCGTGGAGGACATGGGGGCTGATGTGAGAGGTGAACCTGCAGCCTGTGCCTTAAAGGTCTTGTGGGCCAGCTCAAGGGGTCTGGACTTGATTTGCTGAGCCTGAGGAGCCACTGAGGGTTTTCAGCAAACATGGTCCATTGGTTTTATAGGAAGCCCTACAATCCGGTTCAAAAGACTTTCTTCAGGGCTCAGCTGGTAAAGACTCTGCCTGCAATGCAGGAGACCCTGGTTCGATTCTTGGATGGCGAAGTTCCACTGGAGAAGGGATAGGCTACCCATTCCAGTATCCTTGGGCTTCCCTTGTGGTTCAACTGGTAAAGAATCTGCCTGCAATGCAGGAAACCTGGGTTCAATCCCTGGGTTGGGAAGATCCCCTGGAGAAGGGAAAGGCAACCCACTCCAATATTCTGACCTGGAGAATTCCATGGACTATATAGTCCTTGGGGTTGCAAAGAGTTGGACATGACTGAGTGACTTTCAGTAGTTACTAGTCACTAGGGTAGAGGGCAGATCAGAGAGGCTGGCCTGGAGACAGGCACCCACACCAAAGGCATCTGGAATAAGCCAGGGAAGAGATGACAGATAAACTCCAGCCATAGCCCTCAGGAACAAAAACGCAGGGACAAATCTCCCAAGACTTGTTAGGTGGTAGATTCGACCGGAATGATTCAGTGCAGTGGATGGGTGGGGATTAAGGACGATTGCCAGACTCTGTCTTGGGCAACTGGGTAGATGAGGTTCCAAGGCTCTGAGGCAGGAACAGAGGAAACAAACATGGGGCAGGTTGCGTTGAAGGTCATTTAGTTCTGGAAAGGCTGCATTTGGGGCCCAGCTGTGAGATCTGGGCTGGAGAGATTTGAGAGCTGTCAGCTTATTTCTAGATTCTTAGTCTAGTACTTCTCTTTCTACTCCACTCAGCCTGCCTCAAATATCTTCTGCAAATGGAAGTTCCCCATGATACAGGCCATCCTGAGCAACAGATAAGCCCCCATTGGATCTGGACTCCAAGTGCAGTTCAGCTAGGAGGCAGGGAGGTTTCTATACAGTTCATACAAATGCAGCAAGACTCAGAGTGGACAGACAGTGGGCTGGACAGAAAGCTAAGAGATTACCTTAGACAGCCTTGTTCCAGGCAGAATTCCCCCTAAACCCAGATTTCCCTGAGTACCCTCCCCCATCCTACTTAGTCAGGGAAGAGCTGAAAGAACTCTGGGTAAGGCAAGGACCAACCAGAGTGTGATTTGCATATAATTTGCATAAGACAATCTGTTCTTTGGTAATTTTAAAGTGAAAATGTTATCATCGCTCCCTGGAGGGTCATTGCATGATTTTTCTCTCCTTTGTTCTTCCATATACACAAACTGCCCCAGGTCTGCCCTCTAGGAGGGCCTTTTGGGGAGGAGGGGACAGAGGGAGCTGGGAGAGGAGGACACCCCCCCCGCCCCGCCCCCACGTCCTCTGGCCTCAGCTCAGGTCTGGGGCTTCCTCCTCAGGAAACCATGCAGACCCAAGCTTTTATTGACCCTTGCTTAGGCCTCTTCAGAGGCTCCCCCAGGCCTAGGTTGCTGCCTCCCTCCCCCTAACCCCCAGTTGCTGCCCTGCTCTGGGGTTTCCCTTGGGGCCCAAGCAGCTCACAGCACAGGCCTGGCTCAAGGGACGTTTTCTAATAGGCGGATAATTGCCTCTGTTAATTGCAATTTGATTTTAGCAATCTTTCTGTGAGAGCCTGGAGGCCTCAGTCCCAGAAAGGGAGAGAGGGTACAGGGGCAGCGCCTACAAGCTCGGGTCTCACCTGAAACTTACCACCTGCTGGGGGTCCCCTAGACTCTGTTGCTGTGAGGTAGGGGACTGGGATCTGAGCTGCATCTCACCCCAGTGGCCTCATCTCTTCAAGAAGGACACACAGGGGATGGCTTCAAACACCACTAGCCCCCAAGGAGCGGTTTGATAGCCCTTCTGGAAGGGGTGAGCTGGCAGGTACGCCAGGGTCAGAGCAGGGACCCCATAGCAGAGTCTGGATGGTTTCCTGCAAGAGCCAAGAGGCTGCTGGAGTTGTTTTATGACCACCCCCATGCCTTAAGGGGCTTCCCTGGTAGCTCAGCTGGTAAAGAATCTGCCTGCAATGCAGGAGAGCTGGGTTTGATCCTGGGTCGGGAAGATCCCCTGGAGAAAGGAATGGCTACCCTGTCCGGTATTCATGCCTGGAGAATCCCATGGACAGAGGAGCCTGGCAGGCTACAGTTCATGGGGTTGCAAAGAGTCAGACACAACTGAGCAACTAACACTGTCACTTTGCATCCCTCAAAGTTGTTCCTGGGGCTGCCACCATCTCCTCCTCCTTTCCAGCTGACCCTGTCCTCCTCAGAGCATGGCTTTTGGTGTCCCACTGCCTAATCCTCCTAGAACAAGTTCCTTTTTCTCTATGCTTCAGTTCCTCGCTTACAAAGTAGGGGAAATAATCGTACATTTGTTGTGTTGTCATGAGGATCAAACAGTCGACATATGCCAAGTTCTGCACCCAGTGCCTGGCATGTTTGAGCGTCTCTATAAAGACAGCTGGATTCTGGTTTTCACTATTATCCACACCTTCAGGCACCATGTTGCTGGTCCTAAGACCTGCAGCCTAAGGCCAGAGGGTCCCTGAGGGCCAACATAGAATCAAGTGGGAGGAAGCATCCTAAGGTGAGAGTCCCTGGATGGAGTAGGCCCTGGGATAGGGTTGGGGCTGGGAGAGGGAGTCTTTCAGCCTGAAGTCTTCTGGTCTTTTTAGACACCAGGTGGATGTTGGCTTCCCTGGTGGCTCAGATGGTAAAGAATCCTCCTGCAATGCGGGAGACCAGGGTTCGATCCCTAAGTTGGGAAGATCCCCTGGATAAGAAAATGACAACCCACTCCAGTATTCTTGCCTGGAGAATTCCATGGACAGAGGAGCCTGGAGGGCTACAGTTCATAGGGTCAAAAAGAGTAGGACACGACTGAGCAACTAACACACACTAGTGGATGTTGGTTGTAATGTGCTCACTTAAAGTAAAGTAATAGTTGGGTTACTTCATCCACTCCTTTCCACCTTTGTCTACCCATCTGAACTAGCCACTCTTCCACCAGAGAAGAGGACTTTTTGGAAGAAGATGTCTCCAGGGAAGGGGGAGGTTTGTGAGTCAGACTGAGTCCTTGGAAAGGTACCTGGAGACAGGGGGAATTGGGCTCAGGTTCCTTTTCCCACATGCTTTGTGGACCTGCCCCCTCCCCCACCCCCAACTCCACCTCTCCCAGCCTCAGTTTGCCCCTCTACACTAAGGGAGCTGTTGCATCTCCCACATGGGGTGGCCATGGGGATTAGCTAGAATAACATGTGGCAGCATGTAGGTAGGCGCCTAGTGAATAGCTGTTTCCTCCCTACCCCCTCCCCTTTTTTCACATGTGAGGGGAGCAATTATCTCCCCATGTTTATGCATGCGCTGCATACCTCTCCCCACCCAATTCCTCAGCGCAGAGGTGGAGGTGTCAGGCCCCTGCCTTCCTTCCCACCGCACACAGGCCCTCTCTGTTGCTGGTGAGGACATGGGGGGAGGAGAGAGAGGCAGGCAGTGGTTTGGGGCCCAGGGGGAATGTCTCGGCGCCTGCCCACCACTTCTGACCTGCTGTTCTAGGCAGCATGCTAATTAAGCCAGGAGGACCCACAGAACAGAATTACAGGCCCCCTGCCTCAGTCCAGCCCCAAGTGGCCTGGTGTGGAAATGGGCTGCACAGACAGGCCCTTTGCTTGGGGTTTGGGGGTGGGGTAGAGCTGGGCTGAGGCAGCAGCCCAGAAAGGAAACAGAGGAGGGGTTGGCAGAGGTCTAGGAGAGCCTGGCCTGTGAGCAGGGCAGGAACCAGGAGCTGTGAGGGGAAGGCCATGATCTCTGCTTGATCCTGGCCTGTGCTGGGCCTGGTCTGGCCTGGCCCTGCCTGTAAAGGAGGTGTTGACAGAATGATAGGGTGGGAGGTCCTGAGATGGGGGCACTGAAGGGCCAGCATGCTGGGAGGTGACTGCTTGGTACATTGTCCTGGGGCTCCTGGTCTGTACCACTTACTGTTGATTTGTGTGACTGGGGCAAGTCACTTCACTTCCCTGAACCTCAATTTCTTCCTCTCTAAAATGAGGTTGGTGACGATATGTAGTGAAAGCATGCAGGGGAAGGAGGCATACTAGATTCAGGAGAATAATTACCTCTGGGAAGGGCAGGAGGAGGAGCCTGGGACAGGAGAGTACTTAAGGGCCCTTAACTCTATCTGGGTTGTTTTATTCCTAAAACAAGATATGGAATGACCTTAAGATTTGACAAACCTGGGTGGTGGGTACAGAGGCGTTTGTTAACATTTTTTCCTTGCATCTTGCCTGCATGCCTGAAATATTTAATAATAAAACAAATGTCCAGTGACAGCGTTATACACAGGATTCAAAATGTGCTGAATTCCAGGCATCTCTCACAGGAATGGAGTTGATGTGTTCTAGAAGCCCCACTGCTGATGGCGACCATGAGTCAGAGGTATATGCAAATCCACGCTTTTTAGGTTGAGTAGCAAAAAAACATTCTTCAAATTTACATACACCATTTGTGATATTAATAGGCATGTATAACTGAGGAATAAGGGCTTCCCAGGTGGCACTAGAGGTAAAGAACCCACCTGCCAATGCAGGTCTTGAGACATAATGAGATGTGTGTTTGATCCCTGGGTCAGAAAGATCCCCTGGAGGAGGGCATGGCAACCCACTCCAGTAGTCTACCCTGGAGAATCCCATGGACAGAGAAACCTGGCAGGCTACAGTCCATAGGGCCGCAAAGTGTTGGACATGACTGAATTGACTTAGCACACAGTATGTCCATGTGAAGAGCTGTCTCATTGGAAAAGACACTGATACTGGGAAAGATTGAGGGCAGGAGGAGAAAGGGGCAACAGAAGATGAGATGGTTGGATGGCATCACTGACTCACCTCTGAGTCACTGAGTTTGAGCAACCTCTGGGAAATGGTAAAGGACAGAGAAGCCTGGTATGCTGCAGTCCATGAAGTCACAAAGAGCTGGACATGACTGAGCGACCAAACAACAACAATACAATATCATATCATATATCATATATATATTCCTTTTCAGATTCTTTTCCCTTATATTTTATTACAAAATATTGAATATAGTTCCCTGTGCTACACAGTAGGTCAGTGTTTATTATCTCTTTTATATACAGTGGTGTGTGTGTGTACATGCTAAGTCACTCTAGTCTTGTCCAATTCTTTGCGACCCCATGAACTGTAGCCCACCAGCCTCCTCAGTCCATGGGATTCTCCAGGCAAGAATACTGTAGTGGGTTGCCATGCCCTCCTCCAGGGGATCTTCCTGACCTGGGGATACAACCTGAGTCTCTTATGTCTACTGCATTGGCAGGCATATTCTTTACCAGTAGCACCATCTGGGAAGCCCTATATATAGTGGTGTATATCTGTTAATTCCAAACTACTAATTTATCCCTCCCAGGGATAAATTATCTGGATTTATCCTTAAAACCAGACTGCTCGTTTTAGGTTCGATGCTTGAGACAGGGTGCTCGGGGACTGGTGCACTGGGATGACCCAGAGGGATGGGATGGGGAGGGAGGTGGGAGAGGGGGTCAAGATGGGGAACACATGTACACCCGTGGCAGATTCATATCACTGTATGGCAAAACCACTACAATATTATAAACTAATTAGCCTCCAATTAAAATAAATAAATTTGAGATAGAAAGGGATCATCCCCCTATCGTGAGGCTGGGTGAGTTTGTACTTAGATATCATCCAGTCCACCATTCACTTCTCCATCTGCAGCTTCTGCACCTCTGACCCTGGTACATACAGCAAGCTCCTTCTCAAAACTCCTTCCTTGGCTTCTGTGAAGCCTCCTTGTCTTGATTCTCCTCTGACTGCTATGGCTATGTGTTACCCACCACCCCCCCTCCACACACACACACGCTCACTCACATACACACACACACAGACATGCAATTACAGCCTTCTCCGCTTCCTCCTGCTTTCTATTCACCAACTCATGACAGCCTCCCACCCCAGCCCTGCCAAGGTCCTGGTTGGGCACACTGTTCTTGTCTTATGACACACGCTACCACTTTGGCCCCACTGCTGCCTTAATAGAATCTTTTTCAAATTTCTCTCCAGTGCCCCTCCTTTGAAAGACTCCAGTCTCACACTCTCAGCTATGATGGACATCATGGTTGTCCATCTTCATCTGGGATTGTCTAGCACCTCAAATTCAACATGTATAAACTAGACTCATCGAGTCTTCCATGTCCTCTCCAGCAGCCAATTTCTTGCCCAGTTTCTGTTTATGGCACCCCTCTTCTCTTAGTTCAATCATCCCAAATCCTTCCTGTTTCTGCTTTCCCCTCCTTCATCCTTCAATCAGTTGACCTCAGTACACAGACTGGTGTACTGGTCTTCACAGGTAACAGCTCCTGCTCCCATAGGATTCCCCCCAACTTTTGTCCTCATCGCCTGTCTGACCATCTCAGCAGCTGCTTCCCAGGTGGCATTCCTCCCTCTCCACCTCTCTTCCTGACTCCCCAGTGCCTGTTGGCAAGTTTCAATTCTTCAACCTGGGAGGCACGATTCCACTTAATAGACTCCAACTAACCCTCCAACTCCCGTTCTAACCCTGAACCTGTTGCTCATGCAGGAAACCTTCCTCTCCAGGTGGACCAATAGTATTTGGCTTTTATTGAGTCCCTGGGGCTCCTCACTGCTCCCTAACTGCCTTGGTCTATATGGGGTCATAAACGCACTTGCTTGCAGGAGCTGGGTAGGAAGAGAATTGAGTGAAGTGAGTTTGGGGACACAACCAGGAGTGGTGGAGAGTGAGGAGAACTGGAAAGGGCAAGTCCCCCCTCACATGGTTTACAGGGGGTGCATCTCCTCAACCTCTACCATTTGTGCCCACACAGGAATGAGGGCCCAGTATTGCCAGATCCTCCAGTTTAGTGAAAGAAGCCAGAAACCCAACACTTGAAGGTGAAATATAGAGGTTTCACAATATTGGCAAAAACTTCAGATTTTGTTGTTGTAAAATTTTGTACTGGGCCACAGAAAACAAATCTGTGACTGAATGCTGTTTATGGGTCCCAGGCTTGCAATATCTGGTCTCTCCTCACACCCATCCCCTGCTTAGAGTGCCCTCCCTGCCCCTTGTGCCCCTTGCTCCCCAGTTCTCAAAGCCCAGCTGAAATTCCATCAAGCTGGCCAAGCCCTCCCTGGCCACCTCAGTCCACTCCAGCTTCCTGTGGCATTTAACCTTCAACATCATGCCCTTGTGCCTGGCTGGGATGCTTGCAGAGGCAGCTGAGCATGGAGGTTAGGGGTTAGAGGTGTGGGACTGTAATTAGGCTGCCTAGATTTGAATACCAGGCTTCCACGTTGGCTCAAGCACTAGAGGTGTGGGTCAGGAAGATTCCCCTGGAGGAGCACATGGCAACCCACTCCAGTATTTTTGCCTGGAAAATCCCATGGACAGAGAACCCTGGCAGGCTACAGTCCACGGGGTCACAAAGAGTCAGACATGACTGAGTGACTAACACTTTCATTTTCACTTTATCTACTTATTAGCTGTGTGATCTTAGGCAAATTTTCTGCCTTCTCTGTGACCCAGTTTCTCCCTCATGGGGTTGTTATAAGGATTAAATGGGATAAGCCATAAAAAGCACTTGGAATAGTACCTGGTTTATATAATAAACACTCAGTTAATGTTAGCTGTTCTTATCATGACTGCTTGGGGTCATTCACCGGCCGTTTATATGCTCAGATTGTGCCTGTTGAACGATAAGCTCAGAGAGGGCAGGAAGCATGTCTTATAGCTTCTGTACACTTCCTCACCTGCACCCTCCACCCCAAAACAATCCCTTAACACCTAGTCCACACGCCCAATGCTTGGGGAAATGTTGGTTGTAACAGATTGAATTCAATCAGAAAATATATATTGTATATGAACTCTGTGTCAGGCACTATGCTAGGTGTCAGCAGCAAGACATAGAGGCACCAACACTCACCGTGAGGTTAGGCGCCCCAGGTTGCTGCCTCCTAGGAGCCTAAGCACCTGCCAACTACTTCACCTTCCTGACCTTTATTTTAGCATCTTTGATGTTAAGAACACCCACCAAGTGATGTTGTTGGAGGCACTGGGAGTGAGGTATAAGTGTCAAGCCTCAACCTCAGTAGCCATTTTCTTTGAGATTAAAATGAAAGTATTTGAGTGTGGGTTCCTGGGAGAAGAGTACATCTCTCCTAATGGGAGTCTGGCAGATTGGCCTTCTCTCCCAGTGCCCTCTGGCTCTGAGCCTGTAGAAGTTCATCTACAGGTTATCTCCTTGCTCCCAGCTGTCATCTCCAGACCTCATTCTCAGAGAACATGCTCCCCGCAGGGGTGGGGATGGGAGAGCAGACTTGACTGGATCAGATAAAGGGGCTTACCTCATAGGTAACTTTCAAGTGAGTTTTAGACACTGTCCTTTCAAAAGTTCTTGAGTGATTTTTATCTTCTAAGTAAGCGCTCCTGCTGGAATTCCTCTCCAGTCCTCACTCCTTCGCAACCCATAGCAACTCAAAAAATATATTCACAAAATATATTATACTTTGTACCACCTATATGTATATAGGAGCTCCCTGGTGATAAAGTGGTTAAGAATCTGCCTGCCAATGCAGGGGGCACGGGTTCAATCCCTGGTCCAGGAAGATTCCACATGCCTAGGGGAAAATAAGCCAGTAGACCACAGCTACTGAGCCCATGCTCTGGAGCCCGCATGGCGCAACAAGAGAAGCCACTGCAATGAGAACCCTGAGCACCAAAACCCAGAGTAGTCCCCACTCGCTGCAACTAAAGAAATCACACACACAGAATGAAGACCCCGCATAGCCAAAAATAAATAAATAATAAAAATAAAAAATATTTATTCCTTTCCTTTCCCTTCATTATGTGGAGTAATTTGACTTTCTCTAGCCCCTGCTCCGATACAGCCCCAGACCCAGCATGCTGTAATCAACACCGGACCATTTTGCTTTCATCCTTTCTCTTTGCCCTTGAGAGGAAGAGGAAGGTGGCAATATAGAGATTTATTCTCCTCGCATACCCTATGTGAATTTTGCCTCACCTCCTTGGACACTAGAAGTACCTATAGGCATTGCATTAAAAGGATCTTTTTCATCTGTTGCATGCTTATATGTCTGTGAGAGAGAGAGAGAGAAAGACGCATCTAGCACAGTGCCTGGCCTGTGAGCAGTGTCAAAATGTGGTGGCCACCCTTCCCCCCATCCCATGCTTCAGATTCTGAGGCCCCAGAGAGGAGAGAGATGCCATCCACCCCACCCAAGACCTCAGTCCAAAGAGGAAGAGCCAGACACACTCACCTATGCTTTTTGGTGGAGATCTTTACCAAGTGTCGGCTACAGAAGCAGAGAGGAGGAGGAATGTGGTATGACCTGGGGCTAGCATGAAGTGCTGGCACAGAAAGTGCCATTTGAGCTGTGTGTCTGAGGGTGCCTGGGCCAAGGACGAGAGGCATCAGGTGGCTCATAGTGCCCAAAGCAGTGTGGGTATGAGGGACAGGGCTGGGAGGTGACAGAGTTGGGACCAGACTGTGACTGGCCAGCAAAGCCGAGGGAAAGAATTTGGACTTCATCCTGTAGGCAGGAACGAGCCTTTAGAGGTTTTATAAGCAGAGGAGTAACCTGATCAGAGCTGTGTTTAAGGAAGATTAATTAAAAATCATGTCTGGTGTGTTTAATTCCTAGCTAGCCCTGGGCTTTGGAAGAGACAGGAGAGGAAGACAACAAGGCCTCAATGAACAGGCACTTCACAAAATACTGTCCAATAGACATATAAAAAAATCTCTACTGAAATGCAAATTAAAGCAACAATGAGATACCATATTTGGCCTATCAAGTTAGCAGGGATTAAAAATGATAACACTTGATGCTGTGGAGGGTTTTTGTGAGACCGTCCATAGTGCCCACTGTGGGGATGAGGGGTTGTGGTGACAGCCGCAAATCTCTGACCTTTCAGAAGGGCGGCTGGATAAGAGATACAAGAAGCTTGTTAAAAGTGCATGTTGTGTGACCCAGAAATTCCACTTCTACGTATTTATTATCCTAAAGAAATCATTGTTGATGGGAGCAAAAATGTTTGCCCCAAAGTGCCCCCACCCCATGTGTTACTGATAAAAGCCTATTACTGGATCGAATGGGAAAACTGTGAAAACTGTCTGACGGCAGCCTCTGTAGCTAGACTTTAACATTTCTGAAGCCTCAAAGGCTGAAGGTGGGAGAGAAAACCACAATTTCTTTTTTTAAACTGCCCATGGGGTGTTGCCCAAGTCTCTAAAGGAGCCGCGGAAACTTGCCCTGGGGGCAGACGATGCCTTTGTTCCTTTCGGGAGCCGCAAGCAGACCTCTTGGTCATGCAGATGTACCTCAAGTACCTATTCATTGTCTTAGGGGGCCCTGACAAATGCAGATGCTCTAAGCAGCGCTGGTAGCCATTCTGTTTAATAATGTAAAATGCCGGCCTTCCCTTGGGCTGGGCGGCATCTCTGTAGAATCTCTTGTGATGGTAAATGATTTCAGCTTCCGTTGGCCAGGCTTTGAAGCAGCTTGAGGGCAGGTGGGGTGGGGGTTGGTGACAACCCTGGCAATGGAATAGAAAGGATAGAAGAGAAGACTTGGGTATGACATGGGCTTCAGTATGAGGAGGCTAGGTGAAGTGAAGTCGCTCAGTCATGTCCGACTCTTTGCGACCCCATGGACTCTGGCCTACCAGGTACCTCCATCCATGGGATTTTCCAGGCAAGAATACTGGAGTGGGTTGCCATTTCCTTCTCCGGGAGATCTTCCTGACCCAGGGATTGAACCTGGGTCTCCCACATTGTAGGCAGATGCTTTACCGTCTGAGCCACCTGGGCCCCAGCAAAACATGGCGGCAGCCTGGATTAAAGACCCAACCACCAGCAGTGATCCCTGGGAAAGGGCAAAGACTCAGAGCCTTGAGGAATTTCCCCATGCCAATGTGATCCCAAGAGACGTTCTGTAAATGAGAGCATTTCAAGTGGTACATGGAGGGAAAGAAGTTTGATACTTGCTTAGGGTGAAGTTTAAGTTTTAAAAGGTGGTGGTGGAGCACTGATAGAAAGATCCACTTTAGAGGAAATACTAGGATAGGTGAAATATAAATACAGCAAGTCTTGAAGGTGGGTGCAATTCGCTAAAGTTTGGGGAAAGTTATTCTGTGTGTCTTAAAGTCAAGTGAAAGCAGCTCTTTTGCCCCTTTCCTGTTTACCCACTTTTGTCCCCCTCTAACCTTAAAAGAAACTACTTGTAGGAATGAGATCACTAGGCAATTTAACCTAACTCCTGACTTACGTGCTCCTGAATGCACATTATGTCTTGCCTAACCTGTTGATTGTTTTCCTAGATCTACCCACAACAGCCCCCTAAGGAATCCTGCAGGCAGATAACGAAGGCAAGATAACATCTGAAGAGAGTCAGCCAGTCTGCACACAATAGACATTGATGCAGAACCCAGCCTCTTGCCTAGATGATTCACTGTCATGGCTGAACAGAATCTTGGGAGATGGTCTCTGGACACAAGTCCACTTCCTCCCCAGATCGCCGGCTTTTCTGATTAAAGCACCTTTCTCTTCTACTGATACTTACCTGTTGAATTATTGACTTTGGGGCAGTGTTCAGTGTGCAGCCAAGTCTGAGCTCATTAACAACAGGCCAGGCTTAGTGGTATGTTGTCTACATGTACCCAGGGGCACAGAAATGATCGAAGCAACATGGGGGCAGAAGTAGGGATGAGGATCAGAGGGGACAGAGGCTGCAGGTGACAAAGGACAAGCAGAAGGGTGGAATCCCCAGGACAGGAACATTGTGAGCTCAGGGAGGGCTCTAGGCACCTTTGGACACCCAGATGGACACTCAGATTAAGGCTGTTAAGAGTGATCGTGAAAGGCTAGAGAACTTGGAGATGCTCATGTCCTAAATGCATAGGATATTCAGGTAGATGGTCAGGCAATCACTCAACATTATGGTTTACGAGTGCTTCTGATGATGTAGAGATGTCAGGGAGAGATCACGGAGTGAAAAAAAGGATCAAAAAATTGTAGTACAATATGACCTTGATTGTCTTTAAAAAAAAAAAAAAAAAAGACTAGAAGGAAATACAACAAACATTATCAGTGAATGTCACCTGGGTGGAAACCTGGAAGAAGAACCCTGGTTTGCCAGTCAGAGAAGTTCAAAGGACAGCCATGACTGAGTCAGGGATGGAAGAAATAGAAGTTTACCAGGCAATTTCATTGTCATTCCAGGAAGCGGAACCGAGTATGGCAAAGGGAAAGGATGTGAGAAGTCTAACATGCTGGGTCACAGATGCTAGTCCAGATCAGACCTCAAAAAAAAAATCAGACCTCTGTGACTTCTCAGAGACCTCTAGGCACTGAATGGAGGATCTATTTATAAAGAATTAGAAAAAGGGGGAGAGCAGTTAGAAGTTGATGACAGACATACAAGAGAGGTAACAAGGGTCTGCCCGCCTGTGAGGCAGTGGAGAGGGAGCAGAGAACTCAGGAGATATCAAGGAGGTATGTGGACAAAAAATGTTGCCTGCCATTCCAATATACAAGGAATGTTGCTCACCCTTAAGCTATCAGTCACTGCAGCATCCTGCCCCCCTCCATGGTATGCCCTGAGGGGATTCAGGATGGAGAAAAACAGGACCTAGATAGTTAAGATGCATAACTGAGGAATAATTTCACGAACCCCAGAAGCTTGTATCTTCCCATACAAAGAATAGCTCTATAATCATTCACTTGAAAAGATATCTGAGGTTTTTTTTCTGATTATCAGCAATCTTTTGATGTTCAATTATGTATTTTTTTCCAACAAAAACTCCTATTTATCCTGGCTCCTCCCTTATGTCTTTAGAGAAGTTCCTCAGAGAGGCTGAGAGGCTGTCTCCTTGACTATAGTCCTCAGTGGTGATGGTGTTTAGTCACTCCATCACATCCAACTCTTTGCAACCCCATGGACTGTAGCCATGGACAGAGGGTGAGATGGTTGGATGGCATCACCGACTCAATGGATATGAGTATGAGCAAGCTCTGGAAGTTGGTGATGGACAGGGAAGCCTGGCATGCTGCAGTCCATGGGGTTGCAAAGAATTGGACACGACTGAGTGACTGAACTGAACTGGACTGTAGCCCACCAGGTTTCTCTGTCTATGGGATTTTCCAGGCAAGAATACTGGAGTGGGTTGCCATTTCCTTCTCCAGGGGATCTTCCTGACCCAAGGACTGAACCTGAGTCTCCTGTGTTTCCTGCATTGACAGGCAGAATCTTTACCACTGGGTCACCTGGGAAATCCTCAGTAAGGTCCCAAATAAAACATAACTCACAACCTTTAGGTTTAAGGTTGTGCATTTTTCTTCAGTTGACAGGTCTAACAAATTAGTAACAAATTGTTATGTGGGTGAGGGGAGGGTGGCCTGAAGGTGGACTCCCAAGTCTCTGTGAGGGTTCCAACCCTTGGTTGGAAGCAGGAGGTCTGACTCGAGGCACAGCTGATGCAGGGCCACACCAAGAGAAGGCAGAAGCAATGCTCACATTCTTACAGCTTCAGTAGCAATGAAGAAACAGAGTTCCTCCCAAAAGCACCAATTAGGAGGGTCTCAGGGAAGGACTCTGATTGGCTAACTTAGGTCATGTGTATACCCTCTGTGGCCAAGCAGTCTGGATCTATTACCCAAAGAAAGAGAAAAAGGGGTGCAGAGAGGATAAAACTAATAATCACCATATATTCTCTAAACTCAACAACTAGAATTAAGGTGAAGTCTCCCCTCTCTGCCCCTCTACAGCCTACAAAGAGGCTGTGCTGCACTACAGCACATTTCCCTCTGAACATATCTGTCTCCAGGAGCAGCGGTGGGGAGGATCAGGGCTGTCTGATCCATAGGTTGGGCCCCAGCATGGAGCACAGCATCTGGCATGTAAGCAGGGCCTTGACAAATGCTGACTGCGTGGATGGCTTACATTTGAAGTGTTCCTTGTGCTTTACAAAGTACTTTTCACATCTGTTACATCACTGAAGCCACATTACTGACCTGTAGGGGGGTCTCAAGGCCTCCATTGGATAGGTGGGGAAGCTGAGACTCTAAGAAGTAAAGGGGAATGGCCAGTATAAATGTATATGTATATGTATATGTATATGACAGGGCTGGGGTGTGGTCTTGGACATTCTGCTATCAAGACAGTGGTGCCCATTCCAATTCCTTGTTTTGAGCCTGAACTCCTCTGGCTGCAGTTTCCTCCCCTGCATCACGTAGAGGTTAGACTAGAAGGACTCTGAGGGCCCTTCCAGCCACAGCATTCTGTCAGTGGATGTCTGGTGCTCCCCCGTCCTCCCTCACACCACCACTGCAGCAGCTGCCTCACACCTGGGATCTGCCCCTAGAAGGATAAATGATGCTTGGGAGCAGGGGCCGGGAGAGGTGACAGTGCTGGCCAGGCCCCAGTGGAGGCTGAGCAGTTAGAGGACTCATTAGATGTTAATGAACTGCAATTGAGTGTATTGATTACCTCTCAAATCATTTCCTCCTAATTTATTCCTCCAGGGTCAGCAGGCCCTTGGTTTCCCTAGGCTTTCTGCCCACCTTCCTAACCAAACAGTTAAGAGCTTCAGGTGGGGCTGCCAGGCTCAAGGGGTTGAAGGGGGCAGCAGAAGGGGAAACACTAAGATATGAGCCCCACTTCTGCCTTGCTGCTTATTCCTCCTGCATTTCTCACCTGGTCAGGACCAGTTTCCTCCTAGCAATGCTGCCCACAGGGCCCCATACTTAGTGTCATGCTCTGCTGTTTCTGCTTCAAAATTCTTAATTTTTGTCAAGAGGTCCTGCATTTTTATTTTGCAATGGGGCCTTGCAAATTATATAGCATATAGTCATGGGCAGAGGACTAAATGGTTGGATGGCATCACTGATTCAACAGACATGAACTTGGGCAAACTCCAGGAGATGGCGCGGGATGGAGGAGCCTGGCATGCTGTAGTCCATGAGGTTGCAAAGAGTTGGACATGACTTAGCTACTGAACAACAATAACAACATAGGATTGAATGTAGTCAGGTAACTGGCACCCACTAGAGCATGCAAAATGGCAGTCCTGGCTATCAGGTCCTTTTTAAGCCAATGGAGTTTGGTCCCTTGGATTGATGCCCAGAGATGGGAATACACTTGCCCAAAGTCATATAGCCCAGCTAGTCAGTGTCAGTGTGAGGACTAGAACACAGACTGCCTTTAATTTTTCTCTTCTATAGACTCACTCCAGATCTCAAGACCCCCCAAGCTTCTCTAGAATAAGTCTTTGGACTAGATCGCTTCTGTCACCCTTATTTGACAAATGATCTTGTAAATGCTCGTGGCTGGAAATCTTTGATGAGTTTCAACCCTCCCACCACCACTCCCATTGGATGAGACAGGCTCTTTCTAGCTTCCCTCCTAGGTGCCCATGTTTGCTTACCTCCAGTGTCAGAGAGCTCATTACCTCACATGACAGACCACTGTTAGACAACCATAAGTTTTAGGAAAGTGCTTTAAGAAAAGCATATAACAGTTTACCTCCTTATAGTATTTTCCCTTTGGTATTAGTTAGTCTCTTGAGGAACACCTAGAATTAAGTCAGCACCATCTCCTCTCAACATCCCCAAGCTGTAAGCCAGCAGAGCAGCTTTTCCAAAGATGGGGAGTAGTGGAAGCAATCTGTCCATCTTGGGCTCCACTAGCCCAAGCCATCAAAGTGTCCGATGGGGAGGCATAGAAAGAGGTATCACTATTGAGATCATTTGGTTTGTGAGAGAGCCTCTGGCCAGGAGCCAGTGCCATTGGATGTGAGGAGTAAGGTAAGCTATGGGGCTGTGAGATTTCCCAGTTCCCCCACCCTTCTGTGAAGTCTGCCTGGGTTTGTCACAAAAATGACACAGAAGGAATGGAAACTAGGGCACTGGAGGGCCCTGGAGGCCTCAAAAGTGTTTTCAGGGAGAAGGACACATTCGTGCTGCCTCTCTTTCCCAATGGATGGAGAGCCTATGCGCTGGAGCTGCAACAGGAGGCCTCCAGTGGTTCTGCTCTTGGAAGGGCTGCCTGACTGTGCAGTGTGGGTTGCATCTGAGTAGGTGCCATAGATAGTTCTCTGGCCCTGTGTATCCCACCTTAGCTGCTCATTAAAACCATCTGGGAGCTGTTTAAAAGCATCTGTGCTCAGTCACATCTCCAGAGACTTAAATTTTATCAGTTTGAGATGTAGTCCAGGCATCAGCATTTTGAAACAGTTCCCCTGTAAGTCTAACGTGCAGCTGAGGCTGGGAACCATTCACCTAAAGCAGAGTTTCTCCGACTTTAATGTAAAGACAATGCAGGGATCTCTGTTGAATGAGGATTCAGATTCAGTAGGTCTGGGGCGGGGCCTGAGAAAGCTTCCAGGGAATGTCCCTGTTGCCCACTCCAGATAGTATTCTGAGATGTGTCTAAAACAAGAGCGCCCCTGGCTGCCTCTGAAGTCTGAGATTCGGAAGAGTGGGGCCTGAAGCTTGGAGATGGTCTTGACCTGTGAGGATGCTGCAAGCCTTTGTGGTATGAGAAGCTAGGCTCAGCTCATCTAGACAAGTTTTAGGTTTGGTCCCAAGCCAGCAGTAAGGGCCGAGTAAGAGGATACTTATCGTCAGCACAGGAAGCTCTGTGAGCCAGTCCTTTGGAGTTCATAATTTACATCTAGAAGCCAAAAACAGCTCCCAGTCTTCTTATTCATTGATACAAGGAGCCTAGGCATGCGCCAGTCCACTCCCCCTTCCAATGGTCAGCACCACTGGAACCCCAGATCCTCTGCCACCCTCAGGAGTGAAGTGCCTTTGAGCCTCCTTTAACCCCCCTAAACCTGGCCCCCAAGTCAGGCCTCTGGTGGCAATGAGTGGCAGAGGGCCCAGATGTACCTTGCTTTGCTCTCTTGGGCTGTCACTCTTCCCAGAGGCCAAGTAAGCCCGTGTTTTGTCCCTGGGCAGTGGAGGCAGGCGTCCCTGGCACTCTTCCGCTCCACACTCCATTTCTTCATCAGCTGTCTCCAGACAGCCCACGTAATGTTGGCATTTCATGCTCAATATTCCTGATGAAAGTAGAACATCAGAACCTCAGCAGGGTGGACACATGGAGACTAAGTGAGGCTCTCACTGAAGGAGCTATCTTCTCTGAGCAAGGAATCAACAAAGCTCTTTTTGCAAGGCTGTCTCGTATTATTATTGTCATTATTTTTGTTGTTGTTATTTTCTTCCATTGCATCTAAGTACAAATAATAAGTCGTGTCTTGCTTTCTCACATATATTTCATCATCTTCTTGCTGATAGCAATCTTTGCTTCTTGTTATAATAAATATTGATTGGCACTGTTAGGAGGCATTAAGGCTTTAAGCTTCTGGCTGCCTGCTCCCTGGCTCACAACGTGGGTGTTAGGGAAGAAGATTGTATTATCTCCTCACACACCTGTTTTGCCATTCACCTCACTCCGGTAGCAAAACTTGGGCAATTAATGCCATGGGGAATTGGCTTTCCTGTAATGTCACTTTCTCTCTCTACTTTTCTTATGGCTCCAGAGAAAAACAGTTTTCTGGTCTGCCAGCCCTGGGCTGTTACCATCCACACAACTCCCTAGGGCCCAGGTGAAGAGAGGATATGCATGATCCTCCACTCATGTGTTCATTCATTCTTTTGTTCTGTCATCAAACATTTGTCAAGCACCTACTGTGGGACCAGCCCATGGCTGGGTCCATAAATGCAGAGCTCCATGGGACACACTACCTGGCCTACCAGGGCTCCTGTTCTGGTGGGGGAATGATCCCATTACAGAACCATCAGCATGATAGCAGGAAGGCAGAGGCACCACGGAGTGGTGCAGCAGAGGTAAGGGAGATGTCAACTTCCTGGAGATGACACTATTGAGCCTCAATCTTAAAGCTCACATAGGATCGAAATGTCATTGTGTCCCTATTAAATGTTCCTGCAAGACCAATCTGAGGCTCTCAAGAAATGAATGGTCCCAAGAGGGGAGGACATATGCCCAGAGCACTATCCACTTCTGGTTTGAATCCTGGCCCTGAAATTGACCCACCGTGTAACTTGGGACAGGCTGCAATCCCTCTCTGTCCTCTGAAAAGTAAAAGTGTTAGTCACTCAGTAGTATCTGACTCTTCAACTCCATGGTTGTAGCCCATCAGGCTCCTTTGTCGATGGAATTCTCCAGGCAAGAATACTGGAGTGGGTTACCATTCCCTTCTCCAGGCGATCTTCCCAACCAAGGGATAGAACCTGGGTCTCCTGCATTGCAGGCAGATTCTTTCTAGGCATATCCACATCCCTCCACCAGGGGCAGGTCCTCTAGGAGGTAGAAACCACCACAGAGTGGCTTCTTTCCTGGGTGGAAGATGTCTGTGACAATGGCTCTGTCCTGGTGCAGAGAAGGACAGATCCTTGCTCTCAGAGGGTTTCAACACTGATAGGCAGAAAGGAGTGAGGAGACAGCAACTCTGACCTCCAAAGAAAGTCCAGGCCTGCCAGCATCAGGCCCTTGGCAAAAGCAGGAGGAGAAAAGAAAGAGCATTCATGGAGACAAGCAAAATGGAAGGCATATCCACATGCATGATGGCATTAACTCTCTAAGCTAACTCTGTGAAGCAGAAGGAAGCATACCCACTTTGCCAGTGAGGAGCCTGCAGTGTAGCTAGGTTTGGATAACACAGCAGCATGCAATGCAATGGGGACAGGCTTGAGCTCTGGCTCAGATTTCAGCCGGGTTTGAAGCCGGGCTCCACATCTTATTAGCTGGGAGACTTTGAACAAATTCTTTAACCTCCACTTTCCTTGACTCTAAAATGGATGTAATAATACTGCCAACCATGCTGAGTATTAAATGAGATAATATATGAAAATAACTTGGCTGACACATAGAAAGTGCTCAAAAATCATTGTAACTACTGCCTGAGGTCACTGCACGGCAGGGCTACAATTGAACCTGAGGCTGATACTGAAGTCAGTGTCCTGTGTGGGGCCCTTGGGTCCTCATGTTCCTGCTTGCTCACTGAAACCACCACTCTAACTTTTCTTTTGAGCTGGGCTGAGTGAAACAGCAGTTAGGGACTCCTTCCACCTGGTGGACCTACTGAAACTGGATGTTAGATTTCAACACAGAGCCATAAATGCTGGAAGGAAGGAAGCAAAGCAGGGTAGAGGTGATGGACATTTCTGGGAAGAGAAGGGCAGCTATTTCAGAGACTGCTCTCAGGATTACCATCTAATATCCACTCTCCACCTCTTCTCTAGTGACAATGCTTCAATGTTATCCATGGTGGTGATGCCTCACCAGAAGACTATGTTTTCTAGCTTCTCATATAACATGTGACTAAATTCTAATCAATGAAATAGATTAGACTTCTAAAGAGGCTGCTTGGAAGCTGACTCAGCTAGGATGTGTGCCTTGCCCCTTTCTGTTATCTAGAATGGTGATATGATGACTGGAGCTCCAACAGCCATTTCGAACCCTGAGGAGACCTGAAAATTAAGCTGGTGGTAGGATGTTAGAGCAGAAAGCTGGAAGGACTCAAGGTCCTTGATGACTTCACAGGGCCACTGCACCATCCCTGAACTGCCTACCTCCAGGCTTCTTGCATATAAGACTATAAACCACTGTGTATTTAATGCAATTTCTGATTCAGAAAGCTTCATGGGGAAGGAATAATTTTCATGGACTCCTAGGATAAGTTACTCAGGCAGAAGAAACAGGTAGTCTAAGCCTTGGGAGTTTGAAATATGTGACAGTTGATAGAGTTGGCAGGGGTAACCAAGAAGGTGGGATATAGAGTGGACACCCTGGGTTCTGGCCACAGAAGCCTCCTGGCTAAACACACCATACACTCACTCCATAGTGTGGCCACCTGGCGCCTCTTGAATAACTATTGGACCAGCAGCTTTCATTCTAATTGTTCATGAACTCATCTTTTCCTTTAGAGTGAGTCAGAATTAATGCTATTTTCAGGTAGCCAGGTGTTATGATCTCCATTTCCCAGATGAGGAAACTGAGGATTTAGGAGGTATATTGGCCTGACCTAGGTTACACAGCTAATGATGACAGAGCTGGGATTTGAATCCAGGTGGGCCTGAGTCCATTGCCCTTTTTCTACTACTGGTTCTCAAACTCTGGCATACAGCAGAGGCACCAGAAGGGCTTGTTAAAACACAGATTGCTGTATCCTACCCCAAAGTCTGATGCAGTAGATCTGGGACAGAGTCAAGAGTCTGCATGCTAATAAGGTCCCAGGGGATGCTGATGCTGCTTGCCTGCAGACTTACTTGTAAAACCACTAGGTTGGAGCATTGCTGGGACAGGAATCTCCTTGTGACAGGTATGGAGTAGGCACCTGTAGGTCCAAGCTGAGAGTAACAGGAAGTGGGCTGGCACAGGGAAGCAGGGAAAGCAGTCAAGCAGGAGAGCCTGGGCAGATTTGAAGATCTGAGAGAGAAAGGGAGGAGTGAGGAGCATGCCTGGTCCCCTGGGTCCTGGGGCCATCAGAGGCTCTTTGGTGGTTAGGGTGCTGGCCTGAGCATTGAGGGCAGTCTGGGGCCAGCGACGGGAGGGTTTCCACCTTGCTTAGTCACTTGGTTAGTGAGACCCTCTCCTCATACCACCTTCTCTGTAGTGAAAAGAAAATAATTTAAGAGCTTGGCTGAGTTTGGCAGATGGTCTTCATAGGACACTAGGGGACTGGGGAGAGGCCAGGAAGGCCACATTGGCTTCCACCACTCTTCTGAGTGTCATGAGGAAGCCCTGGACAATGTCACAGTCAAGTCTCTCCTTACTTGTCTAGGAATTCCTCTAATGCCAAGGAAGGCAGACTCAGGCAGCCTGCAGGAAGGAGTCTGAAACTTACCACTATCGTTTGTTGGGGCCTTTCTGGGCTTCAGTTTGCTCATTTGTAGAATGAAAACTGGGCTTCCCAGGTGGTGCTGGTGGTCTGCCAATGCAGGAGACATAAGAGACATGGGTTCTATCCCTGGGTCAGGAAGACCCCCAGGAGGAGGGCATGGCAACTCACTCCAGTATTCTTGTCTGGAGAATCCCATGGACAGAGGAGCCTGGCGGGCTACAGTTCATGGGGTCACAAAGAGTTGGGCATGACTGAAGTGACTTAGCAGGCACACATGCACTCAGAATGAAAACTAACAGTCCTTGTCCATCCTTCCTACCTCTAACAGTGGTTACTGAGGTTCCTACAAGACGAAATGCATGGAATACTTCCTGAACCCTATACGGAGGCAGAAATCACAACATTTGTGCTTTAAAACCTCCACTAGGTTCTCTGCTGATAGCCCGGAGTGGGCTGGCCCTGCGGCAGCTTCTCCCTCTTGCTATCGATAAGCTTCCCACTTTAGCCCTGACTTTCCTGGACACCTACCACCCTTCCCTGGGTAGCACATCGAGGCACTGTGACTTAGCGAAAGGGTGTTTCCTCTGGAGCCCTGGAACTCCTGAGCCCTCATATCTACTGTCTGCCAGGCCAGGATGGGTGGCACCTGAGCTGACCCCAGGCCCAGCAGGAATGCTGAGAATTCCAAACTGTCCAGCTGCCAGCAGGTTGCTGCTGAAATGCAAACAGATACCACCTTTAGTCCCTGGGCTGGATTTCTTCAGCTCCTTGGCTTCCAGCCTCCAGAAGGGCTAACGCTGGCCCACTGGGAGGAGAGAGGGGATGAGGAACGTTTTCGTAGACCAGGAACTGATCTGAATCTCATTGCAAAGCTTCAACCAGATGTGAGAGATTCCAGAAGCCCCCAAGAGGTTGCTCTAACTGAAGACTATGGTGTAAATATTTTCCTACACATGCATTCAAGGGGGTTTTATTTTTGTGTCTTAAGAGTTGTGCCCTGTTGGCTTGTCAGTTTTCAGGCTCTAAATTCCTAGAGGGCAGGGAATAGATTTGCAGGAATGAGGAATTGAAAATAGTGATGATGGAGATGACAGTGATGAGGATTATCGTGCTGAGGTTGATGCTGGTGGGCACAGACTAAGGAGATTTCAGGAAGAGGCGGTGAGGGGAGAGGTGGAGGGGACAGAAGTGGAGGGGAGAGGGAGGTAGGTGTGAGGCTGATGCAGACGGAAACAGTGAGTGAGAAAGTGATGAAAGTAATGATCTGAGTTGTCTCTATCCCTGAGGCTTTTTCTTTTCTTTTTAATTTTCCCTCTTCTTTTTATATTTATCTCTTTCCCCTTTTAGAACCTCCTTCAGGGAAGGGACTGTGCCTCGCTCACCTTGGTGTCCTAGTACCTAGCCCAGTACCCTGCACAGAGAGGGTGTCCAGAATGGGAGTGAGAGTGACATGGGCAGGACAGATGGCTAGGAGGGTCATGGTGCCCAGGAAGAAGCAGCCACATTGGAGCCTCCTGCACAGGGCAGAGGCTCCCAGAGATGAGACGCAGGCTGTCCCCAGAGGCACAGCAGATGGTGCCGCATGCCAGTGGTGGGTGCTGTATGAGGCCCATGGTCCTGGGCCCAGGGGGCCCCCACCAGGCAGCAGCAGAAGCAGCAGATTTGGGGATTTGTTGATTTGCTGAGCCTGCCTGCTGGGTGCAGCCTGTTTTTCCATAATCATCTTTTGTCTGGCTGAACAATAGAGGTGAGGGGGGCAGCCAGGCAGGTGGGACAGAGCTTGACAGGAGCGAGGAAGAGGAGAGGAGCCTCCCACTCTGCTTCCAGCCAGTCGCCCCCCTCCAGGCCTCCCTTCACAACTCAGGCCCTCGGCTGCAGCCCCCACGGTGACCCCAGAGGCTGTGGAGAATCATCAAGGCCCCACCCCCACCAGGCCTGGCTCACATACCTCCCCACACACCTCTTTCCTTCAGAAGCTTCCAGGCTTTTGATAAATGCGGGCCGGTTCAGCCCCCAAGGAAGGCAGACCGCTCCTGGGAGGAGCCTGTCGACATTCGACACTCCGGGAGAAGGATGGCTGGCTGGGGAGCCAGGGTGGGGGCGGGGGCAGCAGCCCAATTCCCTGTAGAACAAAAAGAGATTTCTCTCTCCCTTGCACCAGCTGCTGAGTCCCCAGCCCTGGCTTGATCATTTTTCAAATTGCAATAAATTAACATTTTCTGGAGCAAGAAAACCACACAGAGAGGCCTAATTACCAAATTTGGGGATGGCCTCCAGCCCCTCTGGGCCTGCTTCCCACCCCCCCAGCTGGGGACTGGGGAGGACAGAGCCCAGGAGGAACAGCTTCTTCCATTTCACTCACACCTTTCCCTGGGCTGGCTGGCCCCCCTCCCCTGCTCCTTGCGCAGCCCTGCCTGTCACCTCCTCTTTGCTGACATTCTCTCCCACCCCACAGAATGTAGTGCAAGCCTATTTCTTCCCATTTGGCAGAAAGAGGGCCGAAGGCCCTGGGAAAAGGGGGAGGAGGGAGTGTAACATAGCTGGGCCTGGTGTCGGACCCCAAGGCAGAAGTTAGAAGTCCTGACACCCCAACTCTCCAAGCCTAAAATGGAGATGTGAAACTTACAAGGAAACCCACAGACTGTCTGGATTGCTCTGCTGGCTCCGTGGGGCAGGGACTCCCTATTGTAAACCTCCCAGGGAAGACATTCCAGGAAATAACTTTGCTCTCTGGAAGTTTTCCCTTATACACAAAATCCCTCCCTATTGAGATACACAAGTGTTCACTTATTCATGATGATGTGATTGACACTGGCTGAGTGCTTACTATGTGTCAAGAAGCATGCTAAGTGTTTTCCATGCATCATCTCACCAAATTCTCATGCCTCCACGTTGATGTCACCATCCCTGTGTGACAGATGCAGAAACTAAGGCTCAGAAAAGTGAAGTGACTTCTCCAAGGTCACACATCAGAAGGAGGTTTCCTATCCAGGCCTCCTGAGTGCCTAAGCAGGGCTTTCTTCTCCCTTAGCTGCCCGTTACCTTTCTCTGCCCCTCTATTCAGGGGCCCAGATACCTGCCATAGCTTTCCCCTGGAGCCCCTTTCTCCTCAGATTCAGAAATGCCCACATACCTGAGCCAGCTTCACTCTCCTGTTCCCAGCAGCCCTGTCAGGGATATCTGGGCCCCAGCCCTAGTAGTGGGGAGTGGGGATCTTGGCCTCAGGATAGAATGGAGGATTGCCTGGAGCTGGAAGCAGTAAGAAGGCTAGCATGATGGAAGGAATACAACTATACATGCACACACACACACTGGAGTGGGTGGTGCTCAGGGCTTTGTCCCACGTGCAGATGAGTTGAGGTAAATATTTCAGAGCGGAACTGTTCTCTTGGCTTTTTTCTGAAGGCAGAAGGAAAAATGGGGAGTTCTGAGGCCTGGAACCCTGGACTCCCTCAGCTCTGAAGGGTTACAGTTTGGTGGCCTGAAGCTCCTCACAATCTGGATCCCATGGACCTTCTGGAACTTATTTCCTACTCCTGTCTCTATACATGCTAAGTGAAGTGACAGTCACTCGGTCGTGTCTGACTCCCTGTGATCCCATGGACTGTCCATGGAATTCTACAGGCCAGAATACTGGAGTGGGTAGCCTTCCCTTTCTCCAGGGGATCTTCCCAACCCAGGGATCAAACCCAGGTCTTCCACATTGCAGGCAGATTCTTTACCAGCTGAGCCACAAGGGAAGCTCAAGAATACTGGAGTAGGTAGCCTATTCCTTCTCCAGCAGATCTTCCCAACTCAGGAATTGAACTGGGGTCTCCTGAACTGCAGGTGGATTCTTTACCAACTGAGCAATCACGAAAGCCTCTATACATGCTAGGCTTCAACCAAACTCTATATTTCTGATTCATACTTTCACTCGAGTTGTTCCTGCTGCCTAGACCACCTGCCCTTTTTCCTTTCACCTCTGCAAATTCTACTCAGCAGTTAAGGAAGACCCACCTCCACCACCACTTCCTTCAGGGAGCCATGTGGGTCCTCCTCACCATGACACCTGGCCTCTTCTCTGCCCCCCAAGCTGAGAGAAACTGTTCCCCCCTCAGAAGCTCCACAGCACCTTGTCTGATCCTCTCTTAGGGCACTAGCTGCTTTCTCCCTGAAATTACAGCCACCTGGATACACAGCCCAGACCCCTTCTAGATCAGGAAGTCTTCTGAGGGAGGAGCTGGGTCAGATTCAGTGTTGTGTTTCTGGGCCCCTTGGTTCAGATTTCTCAGAAATATATTGAGCTGCTACTTCATACGCCACCTTGTTGGGTAGTGCAGTGCAAGGGGAAGAACATGGTTTGTGGTCAGAGATATCTGGGCCTAAAACCCTGTTTTGGTTCTTCCCAGCTGATGTCCTTGAGCAAGTTACCTTCCCTCTCTGAGACTTGATTTTCCTCAACCTTTTGGGAGTGAAAACAGTACTTGCTACCATTGAGGGTTACAGTAAATGTTGAACTAGGGTCTAAAAGCCCCCATTGTAATATGTAGCATGTGGTTGGGGTTCAATAAATGTTTGCTCATCACACCTCCTTTTGACCAGAGTCTGATAGATGGAATGGATAAATGAAAGAACGAGATGAATTAGTGCAGCATCTTCTGAATGGCTAAGCCTAAGGTGCTGGGCCTTCTCTGGCCTGGTTGCCTTGTCTGTAGGCAAACCCACCCAGCAGCCCATATTCACAACCCTCTGCTCGGTTCCCGGCCACCCCAGGCCCATAGTTTACATGCTAAAATTCCCAGAAGCTGAAACTTCCAAACAAACCCCCCAAGTTTGGATTTATCAGCCATGCTATTAAAACAGCAATTTTCAGCTGCCTAATGTTTCCAACTGCTGCTCTAATCCAGCGGGTAAATATTTACGGAGCCTGACACCACTCCTAGGCCACTTGCTCTGCTGCCAAACATTCATTTCCCTTGCAGCTCCACTGGTTTGATATTTTTAGGAGCAGGGCAGGATGGTGTGTGTGTGTATGTATGTGTGTGTGTATGCGTGTGTGTGTGTGCATGAAAGGGGGTGGGAAAGAGGCTTAGCCTTCCTTATGGCAAGTTCCTGGGTAAGGAGAGATACACAAATAATTAGGCCTTGCTACTTCCTGCTGCCCACATGTCCCCACAACAGGGCACGAAGGTGAAGGCTCACTGCCATGCATCCAGGCCGTCAGGCATCCCTTTCCTCAACCTCCTGCTTGCTTCCACACACACAGCTACCCGGAGCAAAGCAGTGCATAGGCCAGTTCGCTATATACAGAGAGCAGGGAAGTGCTGAGAGAAGCAAACAGACTTGGGGGCCTACCTCAGTTTTGCCATCTGCTAGATGGGTGACCCTGAGCATATTCCCTTCACCACCCTGAGTCTGTTTCCTCCTGTGTGAGGTGCAAGTAAGCATACCTGCCTCATGGTGAGAGCACTTTAGGGAATACCAAGCTCAAGGCCTGGCTTGATGTAGGGGCCCCATAAAGAGTGCTCTAGAGAGAAGACCAGAGCAGTCTTCCATGCCTACTGATATCCCAGCCACACTGGACTGGTGGGCATCTCTTAGCACCTCTGTGCCCTTGCTCATGCTCTTCTTTATGTCTGGAATCTTCCTGGCATGAGTCAGAACATAGAGCTACCTGCTCTGAGACGTCTTCCCTTATGGCCCTAAGAAAAACAGTAAGAAGAGTCTGTCTTTCTCTCTCTCTTTCTCCTCACCTCTCAAGACTGAGAACTTATAGTGAATGAAGCCTGAGTCATATTCATGTCTACAGCCTCAGCATCTAGCATAGAGCTAGACAAGGTACTCAATGAATCTTCCTTGCATGTATGAATATTTGTTTAATATTATGGATTAGTTGGAAGAGGGGAGAGAGCAAAAAATGATTTTGAGCCGGAGTGATCCAAGATACTTCTTTATCCCCCTTACAGGGGAAAACAATAGGAAGAGGGAAAGTATCCAATATTTATTGACTACTCCATGCAAGTGGGGCATCATTCATTTTGTTCCCACTGCACCCCAACATTTAGAACAGTGTCATGACATTTCATGAGCTCCTACTGTGTGCTGAGCAATAGATGCTTTACATGGAATAACTCATTGTAACAGCAAGACTATGAGGTAGGTGCCCCATTTTAGAGCTGGGGTAACTAGAGCACAGAAGGTGAAGTCACTCAATCAGGGTCACACAGGTAATGAAAGGCAGAACTGGGTTTTGAACCCAGGTAATCTGACACCAGAGACTCCACTATTAGACTATCCCACATCCCTTAGTAAATACTAAAGAAATGTTTGTTGAATGAATGAATGAATGGCTATTGCATTAGGCACTGTATAGGTCCTAGTTACATACATTATTTTATTGACTCCTTACAGCACCCTTTCCTTGGAGGGTAGATACATTGTTCTTCATCATTTAGTTGAAGACGTGCATATGTGCTATGTGCCAAGTCGCTTCAGTCATGTCCAACTCTTTGTGACCCCATGGGCTGTAGCCAGCCAGGCTCCTGTGTCCATGGGATTCTCCAGGTAAGAATACTGGAGTGGGTTGTCATTTCCTTTTCTAGGGGATCTTCCTGACCAAGGATTGAACCTGTGTCTCTTACATCTCCTGTTTTGGCAGGCAGATTCTTTACCATTGGCACCACCTGGGAAGCCCTCAGGTGAAGACACGAAAGCTCAAAGATGTAAACTGACATGTCCCAGGTCACACAGTTGCAGAGCAGCAAAGCTGGGATATGCTTTCCATTCCCCTAGCTTGCCTTTGGTGTCTTGCCTGACTGGAAGCCCCAGAAAGGGACCCAAGAGGTGTTTTTGGTTCACTACTTCATGCCTAGACAGAAGCAGGACTGCTGGACTCAGAAATCCCAGTATGCTGATAGGTTGGCTGGAAATGACCATGGGTACCATCCACTCACCCCTCCAGAGTGAGGATGGGGAGCTGGGCCTAGAGAGGTGAGCAGTTTGCCCAAGGCCACACAGCAGTGAAACTGCAAACTTGAGTCCATGCAGTGTCCCTGCTCCCCCTCCCTCTCTCAGCTCTCCCTAGGCCATCCAGGCCACAAACTCATTTCCACGAGGATGGGCTTCTGCAAGCTGGAAACTGAGAGGGGTGTAATGAGGAAGAAAAGAGTCCAGCAGGGAGAAAACAGGTTGCTTCAGGGGAAGAATTCCAAACAGACTGAGCTGCAATGGCACCCCTGTTAATAGTAATTGTATTATCATGAGGATTTCTGGGAAGATGGTGGTGATGATGGTGATGATGAGAACATTCAGGAATGGGAAGAAGGAGGAGGAAAATCAGGCATCATGGAGCACTGTGGCCAAGCCTATCAGACTGTTCTCTTTCCCTCTCAGACCAGAGTTTGTTCATCCTGTTCTAAAGAAAGGACAGCCTGAGCAGGGCCACAGCAGATGGTTGTGTAGGCTGAGCCCTGCTCAAGGAGGTCTGGTGCAGGTGAACAGTGTGGGGTGACTGAAATTTGACCCTGCTCCTAGCAGCAGGCCATGTGCCCTGCCCAAGGCTGGGTCACTCCCAGAAGAAGGTGTGGCTTTTTCTAATCCCATTAGGACTCCATATGGGTTAGGGGTTGCCTGGAGCTGAAGCACTTGGGAGCACATACTGGGGGTGGGATAGAGACTGGGTTCTGCAGCTCCTCTTTTCTGGCGGGGCCAGTATGCAGATACCTTACCTCCCTTCTCTGCCTTCTCTTTGGAACCAAACAGCCGTGACCTCAAATCTAGCCCCCATTATTTACTCACTTCCTAGTGATTTGACCTTGGTGCAATACTTTACCTCTCTGAGGTAGTTTCCTTATCTGCAGTTTCCTCAGTTTCCTTATCTGCAGGATGGAGCAATGTGGGGGGAGTCCAATGACACAAATAACATGTTGAAGAATGTCTGGCACAGAGTAGGTGATAAAAAACAAAATTAATTCCCCCACCTATCCGTCTCCCCATTTCCCTGGGTGCTAAATCTTTGTTCTGCTCTTTTTTGGGGCCCAAACCCCTTCCAGACACCTCTTCCCCATTCCCCAGGCAGCCGGGATTGGAGGAACCACTGGGCAGTTTCTCCTGAGCATTTGTGGCCAGGATCTAAATGTCTGGGCCAGTAATGCTCAGCCTGGCTGTCTGGGAGGTTCCCTTTGGGAATTAAGGAGGCTGCGAGATCCCTGGGCCTTTCCCTTCCCCCACTGCTCCCCCTCCCTAAGGCTGCTGAGAAGCTGGGGTGATGGATGGGGCCCTGCCTTCCCCTCACCACTTCTTTGATGAGAAGAAAGAAACGTCCACCTGAGTCTCAAATCAAAAACAGGTGAATTGCCTCGAAGTCAGGCTGGGCCCTCTCTGGGGTCTGCAAGAAGGTTGGGGGCTGAGGGAAGAAAGGGAGAATGTGATAAATCACACTGTCAGGTGGGGGTGCTACCCTCCAGCTGTGGCAGGGACCGTCAGCGGCCCCAGGTCTGCCTGACTACTAGGATGGGTGTGTGCCCATCATAAGAGGTGGGAGCAGACTGATGTCCCCACCCACTCCCACCTCAGACTCCAGCCCAGCTCCCTCCACTTCACCAGTGCTGGCCCGCCCATGGCGTGGTATGGAGGCTGGCAACACCTCCACACCCCCAGCCTCATAGCCCCAAAGCTCTCATGACTGGGAGGTGGGAGGCGGGAGCCTTGGGGCCTCACCTCAGCTTGTGGCCACCTTGCTGCATGTACTTGGCTAAATGTTTGACCCTCTTTGGATGCTGGCTTCCTTATTTGCACTGCAGGGGATGTAGATTCTGGAAGGCAGGTCAAGGGTCTTGGGTTTGTACCTCAGGGCTAGAGCTCAGGGTGGAGTGGGGACTATGCAGGGCCCATAATTTATGTTTGATTTACCTCTGCCCCAACCTCTTCCAGTACTGACTGCCTACAATTATTTGCTCCAAGAGCTGCCCAGACTCCATCAAGTCAGTAAGCCATTGTGCCAGACAGACTCCAGCATGCGGATGTTAGGGCCTATGTACAATGCTAGCCCCTCTCTATCAGGGGCTAGCAGACATGGTCAGGGCTCTGCCTGTCACACCAAGGGTCCCTAGCATTCCAAGGGGGGTGTTGAGGACAGTGGGGAATCTGGGAGAAGCAGTGCTCAGGCCTCTGGGGATTGACAGTCACTGCTGACAAGTGAAAAAAGTAAAACATGAGCTGGGAGAATTCTCAGAGATCCAGGGCTCCATTGTGTCAAGGGGCTGACTGAAGCCAGGGAGCGGACGGGAAAGGCCGCACAGCCCGGCAGGGCCCTGGCCGAGAGCAGGCCCCAGTCTCTGGACCCCTCCCCTACCCCTCGAGGCTGCATCTGCTAAGTGAACTGAAGAGTTTCTGACCCAGAGCCTCTCCACTCAAGTATTTCAGCCGCCACTGCCTCACCCCACCCCCAACTCCCTATCTGAGCCTGAAGGGACAGGCAGAGATGGAGGCCCAGACCACCAGGTGAGAGGCCACCATGGAACAAGGGCAGAGGGAGAGCAGGTGAGAGCAGAGGAGAAGGGAGAGGGAAGATGGGAGGCCTGGGAAGAAGAGAGGAGAGGAGAAGAGGACCAGGGGAGAAAAGAGGGAGGAGAGGAAGAAGGAGTGAAAGCTGAAAGTTGATAAGGCAGAAAGGAGATGGAAGACCTGAAAAGACGGAATTGAAACAAGGGCTCCAAGGCAGAAGACAGGCCAGGAAGGGAATGGAGGACAAGCTGTTAAGAGAGAGACACCCTGCAAAGAGGCAAGCCGGAGCATCAAGGATACTGGCTGTGCAGAGGGACAGAGGAGAAGGCTGCAGCCCAGGGGTCTCCCCTCCCTGCATTCATGGAGCTCCCCCAGGGGCAGTGGGGGCGAATTGAAAATGAAACACCTCGTCCCTGGGCCCAAGGATGTGACCCTCGGCAGAAGAGGATTAGGGAGGCTTCCAAGAGGAAATGGGAGGGTGCCAGGAGTGGGGGGAGCCCAACACAAACTCCTGCTGCCCCCCCCACCCCAGTCGCCGAGAGTGCGTTCCTCAGAGCCCAGTGGAGCTGTGGAGCGCCAGTGCCCCCTTGTGGCCACTGCTCCTGGCTTGCCAGGTGGCAGCGGCCATCTGTAAAACTGGGTGGGAAGGGGCACCAGTTGGGCTTTGGACACAGGAAGGAGACAGGTGCAGCGCAGAGCCCAGGGGATGGGTCAGGGACTTTGCCAGAGATCTCCAAGACTTTCAAGCATCACTAGAAAGAAAAACAGTTATGCTTGGGGGTTTTCCGTCAACCTCTGCCATCCTTTTAAGCAGAGCACATGAAGGGTAAACATGACACTCCAAGTCAGGGGAAAAGAGGGCATATTCTCACCTTGGAATGCCATTCCCACCCTACTGGCACAGTTTCAATTTTGCCATCCTGGCCTTCACTCCTCAGGGCCTGAATCTCTAGAGCAGTGTGTGTGTGTGTGTGTGTGTGTGTGTGTGTGTGTGTGTGTAAGGAGTGTATGTCGAGGGCTGAGGCCTCAAGCAGGGCCACCCCAAAGAGGGTGGCACACAGCCAGCTCTGGAGGCCCAGCAGGGACCTCCAGAGTCACCAGGAAGAGTCAGAAATCCAGGGTTTCACCTAGCCTCCATGGCTGTCTTGCTGCCCTATTTTGATCACACCCTTGCCCTCACTCCAGTGGCTCAGATGGTAAAGAATCTGCCTGCAACACGGGACACTTGGATTTGATCCCTGGGTTAGGAAGATCCCCTAGAGAGGGAAATGGGAACCCACTCCAGTATTCTTGCCTGGAGAATCCCATGGACACAGGAGTCTGGCAGGCTACCATCCATAGGGTCACAGAGTCAGACATGACTGAGCAACTAACACTTTCACTTGCCCTCTCTGGGCCTCAGGCTCCTCATCTGAAACCAAAAGGTCTTGGCCTCAATGATTTCTAAGTCTATCTGGCCATAACAGTTTGCAATGTTATGATTCCTAAAGACAGAGCTTAAAGAATAAATTAGTCGAATGCTACACAGAGTTAGTACTCAATGATGATTTGAAGAGGCGGTTTGTATACATACAATCCTGAGGACCTAGCCCTCAGCACTGACTCCTCCCTTAGCAATGTGCCTGCCTCAGATCTGCTCAGACAGGGCTGTAGGGTCAAAGCCAGGCCTGCACAGTGGGACTGGGTTGCTTTCTTTCTCACAAGGGGTCAAGGGCAAGAGGCCAACATTTCCTCAGTCCCCTACCAGGGAAGTGCATGCAAGACTTCTCACCCGTCCATTCAGAGCCCAGGGCCTCAGGGTGGATGGAAAGTGCAAGGTCAGCAAGATCTCACCAGTGAGCCCAGCCCAGGGCAGGAGCCTCAGCGTGGAAATGGAGAAACCTGAGCCTGGCTTGGCTCCCCTAGAAAGAAGGGGAGGGGAAGGAGGGAGCATAGGGAGGTGAAGGGCAACTCAAGGAGACCCCTGGCTGGGGCACGAGAAAGCCACGAAAGGGAACACAGAGACCTAGCCTGGGAGTGGGGAGGGCAGGGTCACCCATTTAGAAAAAAAACCCAGAAAGAAGGCCGAGCAAGTGTTAATGGTTTCAGTCAGTTTGGTGCTTGAGTCTGTCTGCTAACCTGTCTGTGCCTCAATTTTCTCATCTGTGAAATGGAGGCAATAGCACTCACCTTGCAGAGTTGTTGACAGGATGAAATGAGTTCATCTTTGTAAGAAGCACTTCGACTACTCCCTGGCACCTGGTAAGGGTTTTCTTTCTTTTTATTTCTATTTTTAACCCCCAGGAAATCCTGTCCCTGAGCACACCAGACCAAGGAATCCACGAATATCCTAGCTAGCAAGACCCTTATATTCTTAGGTTAAAAGGAATTGGTTGGGTTCAAATTCCACACCCTGCCTGGCTCCCCCACCCTGCCCTTCTCCCCTTCCCCAACCACCACCCTGATACAAATGGGTGCATTTCAACCCAAAAAGGAAAAATGACTTGCCCAAGGTCACACAGTGAATCATAGCTCAGGTGAGGTTTCTTCACTGCCATACCTGAGCCTCACTTTTTGTCTTTCCCCAGATGAGTGTCTTCCGTGGTCTGTGCTTGCCATCCCTGGCCCTGAATCTTTTGTCCGAGATGGGACTCTGACAGGTGTTTCAATTAGTAGACTATGGCCCTGAGACCAGAGCTGAAGAAGTTCACCTTCACTTTACTGGAGGTTCTGTCTGGCACTGTCTGCTCCCTCACTCTTGCACCCACTGGAACCAGACAGTTTTTCTCCTGCTGGAAAGAACCTTGTAGATCACTCGGTTCCCTGGCCTCCCCTTCCATCTGCCATCAGTCATCACCAGCCTCTACCTCTAGACCCCCTCCTCCAACCTCCTCGCCCCTGACTCTATTTCCCTCAGGTATTTAATCCACAGTAACCTAGCCCTCCCTGGCCTCTTGTTCCCTTTCCCTGAAGGCTGGCTGTGTATGACTTTCCAAAGCTAATTTAAGCTGGTGATTGACATGGAACAAGCCAACGAGAGAAACAGGCCTCATTCCCAGCACAGGAGCCAGGCTGCACCCACCAGGCCCACTGCTCTACCAGGTGTTGGCGTTTTCCAGGCCCCAGCTTGGGCAGCTAGGCCAGGAGAATGTAGGGTCTGGGACTCCAAACCCCTGGGAATAGACACCTGGAGGCTCCCACCATCAGGGCCTAAGGAGCTGGAGGGCCCCTCTCACCCTTCCCACCCCACCTCCTCCCTCCCTGTAGCCCAGCTTGGGCCAGGTTATTCCCTAGCGCCTGAGCTAGACCTATTTCCAATGATTCACATCTATGCATTCCCACCTCACCCCTGGGAGCCAGCTCTGCACTCTTAATAGATCTTACGGTTAAGAAGTTTTTTCCTGCTACTCAGCGTTAGTGCTTAAAGTGCAGTTACACTCTGAAAATTGACCATAAAATGACACCATGGGGTCCACATTTATCCTCCAGCCACAATTCCAGACCAGCTTGGTTCAGTTTTCAGGTTGAAAAATGGCTTTTGGGGGCTTCAAACTCCACCCAAGTCCTAAATCTACCTCGGTACTTCCCCCTCGGTGGCGCCTCCCTCCCCCAGGCTGGAGGAGAGGCAGGGCCTTGGACTGCTGAGGTGGCAAGCCAGGCCCAGCTCTGCTCAGCCCATTTCCTGCCAGAATGGAGGGGGAGCAATTGTAGGAGTGTGAGGGACCAGGCCAGACCGTAGGCAGTGAGGGGCACAACCTACCCAGGCTCAGAAGCCTCCAATGGGCCCCCTGCTGTGACAGATGCTGGAATGAGTCTTCCCCTTCTCTGGGCAGGACCGGGGACAGGACTGAGAGAGAGAGAGCTTCCTTAGTCCAGAATTTTCTGCAGGACCTCTGGGAGACAGAATAAGAAAGGGAGGAATACTGGAGATCTCCAGAGGCCCTGTGGCCCATTCCTCTGCCTCTAGGCAGGGACACCCCTCCATTATGTCACTCGTGGCTGTTCAGCAAGATTTGGCAGTCCTCCTGCCTTGAGTGTGCCACTCAAGCATACAGCCTCAGCTGTATGGCCAGGATCGGGGAGACCCGTCAGTATAGGGCTCAGTAAGGGCTAGACTTGGACTCACCCCGATCTGGTGGTCAGCCCTGGTAACAGTCAGGATAAGGAGGCCCCTGACAGTACAGATGTGAGGCCACGGGCTTCAGGGCCAGGTGCTGGGAGCTGTTCCTCCAGGCCTTGGCCACCGGTGCTATATCCAGGGCCGGTTACCTGCAGGATGACCCTCCATGGTGCTTCCCCTCCTGTTTACTCTAACAAGCTTGGTTATCTGGTTCCCAAGCCCACAGCAAATTAGAAGCCATAAATCAAAAGGAGGGCAGAGGGGCTGCTGGAAGCAGGCACACTAAAAGTGTCAAGAAGTGAGAGCTGATGGCCTGACAGCAGGGGAGTAGGCAGCAAAACTAGTAAAATACAAAACAACCCCAACCAGGTACAAGAGCTCAAAGATGGCAAACAAGCCAGGGCCATTTTGTGCAGGGGAAACAGTGCTAATAACGCTGGGAGATTAATGACAACATCCCCAAAGTTGCAGAAAGAGCTTGGTTATACTCTGTTGAAGGAGGCAGGGAAGATAAGGAACACATTTCCTAAACACTTCCATCGAAAATGAGTTATCTTTTTTTTTTAAGTGCACACTCATGGGACTAAAACCTCCACTCATGCAAAGCCTTAAGTCTAAAGGCCTCATTCCACAAGCGCCGCAGAGCAGAAGTTGGCCAAGTTCCCCATCCCACCAAGAACCAATGCATGGCAGGATGTGTCTGCTAGCTTGGGAGCCAGTCCCAAATCCAACACCGTCTCCACCACTTACCATCCGCAGGACCCTCAGCAAATCTCTTGCCTCTCCGAACCTCAGCTGTTTCCTCTGTAAAATGTTAACAATGATACCTGCCTTGCATGGCTGTGAGGATTACATCTGGAAAACCAAAGCCCGTATATCCGGCCCCCAGTACACAGTAGTGGCTCACTCACAGTTCCCTCCTCACTTGAGACGTTCTCCTTCCTAAGAACTGTGGTTCAGCCTGTCTGTCTCAGCTTGTGGAAAGACCTCAGGGAGCAGAGACGGCATGGGAACCTCTGCCCTCAGCCCTTTCTGTGGGGTCAGTGAGGCTCAGAGTAATGCTGGCTAAGGGCAGGACTTGGGTGTGCCCAGAGATGTGGCAGGAGGAGTAGCTGAAGCCATGAGAACTAGAGTGAGGGGCCAAGGAACCTGCTCTTTGCTTCCTCCTCCTTCTCATCCTTCTCCTCTGGTTTCCACAGTTTTTGCCTTTAAGAGAAGTTCCCTCAAGCTTTGTGATCCCAATCAAGGGCAGGTGGTACTTAAGCCAGGGTCTACCTCCTGGGGGTCAGGTGCCAACATGTGTCATGGGAAAAGAACCTGCAGTACAAACAAGGTGGACCAGGGTCGACATGGACCAGACATAAGCAGTGTCTGCAGGCAGGTGAATATGCCTGGCACCTGCTGGCCTGGGCACTCCTATTCCAGAGACACGTGAGACAGGGTCTGTGTGCTCAGAGCCTAGCTTCAAGCTTGGCAGCACTGTGTTTGAAGAGCATCCTCCCATCTCTACCATTTGGGCATGACAGCAAAGGCCAGAGAGGTTGAAGGGATGGAAGATGCCTGGCTCTGTCTCACCCAGAAGACAAAGGCAACGCTGGAGAGGCTGTGAAACAGTTTGGAGTTAAGCTAGTCTGGTTTGGAAACCCAGACCAGTGCCAACTTTTGAGCTTCAGTTCCCCCAAAGAGCACAGGCTTTGGTGGCAGACATGGAGGTGGTGGTTTAGTAGCTAAGTTGTGTCCAACACTTGCAACCCCATGGACTGTAACCTGCCAGGCTGCTCTGTCCATGGGATTCTCCAGGCAAGAATACAGCAGTGGGTCGCCATTTCCTTCTACAGGTGACAGATATACCTGGGTTGAAATTCCAACTTTACCACTTCTTCTATGACTCTGAATGGGCTTCCCTGGTGGCTCAGATGGTAAAGAATCTGCCTGCAATGCAGGAGACCCAGGTTCGATCCCTGGGTCAGGAAAATCCCCGGGAGACAGGAATGGCATCCCACTCCAATATTCTTGCCTGGACAATTCCATGGACAGAGGAGCCAGGCTGGCTACAGTCAGCCCATGGGGTCACGAGTCAGACACGACTGGGCAACTAACACTATGGCTCTGGGCAGGTTACTTCTCCTTCATAAACCTCAGTTTCCTCTTCTACTTCACAGAATTGTAGAAAAGACCATGTGACTTAAAGAACTTAGCATAATGTCTGACATATAGTAAAAACTCAACAAATGGCATGAGCAGCCTTCACTCTGAGTACAATACACACTGGCTCATTTCCTTCCTCAGCAATCCTAGAGCTAGCCACTGTTATTATCTTTGTTTTAAAGATGTGGACACTGGTTCTAGGGATATAAGTGACTTTTCCTATGTGCCACAGCTAGAAAGCAGGATTCAAACCCAGGCATCATGACTCCAAAGTTCTTTTGCCAATTCTGCCAAAATGCAGACTGATTAGGTGAATGGGTATAAATGTACTTTGTCAATTATAAATTGCTATACCAATGTGAGGGGTGGGTTGTTATTATTTATGAATCATGTTAGCAGATAGCAGAGAGTCCCTGGAAACATCCTGAATGGGAGGCTGCTGAGTGAGAGACCCCCAGGTCCTAAGGATTCTGGGATGTCCCAGTGCCATTCAGCAGGCTGGCTGTCCCTCTGAGGCCTCCTATTTGCTGGGTTTCCAATGACCCACATTCCTCTTGGCCTAGGCCTTTGTGTGTGCAGTTTCTTGACTGGCACCCGGCCTCTGGAACCCAAGCCTGTGAAGGGTGGTTCAGTGCCGCGCAGCTGCCAGGAAAGGGACATCAAAGGCACAGCACGTGGGTGAGGCAGCTCCCTGCTTTGTAAACAGCTTGTGGGTTTCTCGGTGCACAGGCATGAATGCATGCATGCATGCAAGGAAGAGGAGACAGGGGCTTTGGCAAGCAGGCAGGCCCAGGAGTTTGTGGGCTGGGGAGTGGCTAGGGAAGATCAGTGGGGAAGGTGGAGGGTGACAGGAAAAGATGGCAAAGGCCTGGAGAGCAGGAGGGAGAGACGAAAGAGGTGACATTGGTGTGGGTGGCTGGCAGGGCTTGCTCCCTGTGTTATGCTGCTTCTGGAGGGAGGCTCTGGCAGAGCTGGATGCTTAGCATCAGGCTGCCAGAAGTTTGTGAGCCACCGTCATCCAGGGTTTCTTTTATTCATTCATTCATGCATGTGTGCATCCATACATTCATCCAACTATTCACCGAACCACCAAGTATGGAACAATAGTTTAGAGCTCAGGAACCAGATTGCATGTGTCAAATCCTGCCTGTACTTTATGGCTTTGGGACTTAGGGTGAGTTATTTGCCCCCTGGTACCTCAGAGTCTGCATTTGTAAAATGGGTATAATAATAGTACTTGTCTCAGAAAGTGATTGTGAGGATTCAATAGGTTATTCCATGTGAAGTTCTTAGGATAACGCATGAAAAATGAAAGTCACTCAGTCGTGTCTGACTCTTTGTGACCCCATGGACTGAAACCTGCCAGGCTGCTCTGTCCATGGGATTCTCCAGGCAAGAATACTGGAATGGGTTGCCATTTCCTTCTCCAGGGGATCTTCCTAACCCAGGGATCGAACCCAAGTCTCTTGCATTGCAGGCAGACTCTTTACCGACTAAGCTACAAGGGAAGGCTGAGGATAATGCCTGCTGCTGCTGCTGCTAAGTCACTTCAGTTGTGTCTGACTCTGCAACCTCATAAACAGCAGCCCACCAGGCTCCCCCATCCCTGAGATTCTCCAGACAAGAACACCGGAGTGGGTTGCCGTTTCCTGCTCCAATGCATGAAAGTGAAAAGTGAAAGTGAAGTTGCTCAGTCGTGTCCGACTCTTAGCAACCCCATGGACTGCAGCCTACCAGGCTCCTCCATCCATGGAATTTTCCAGGCAAGAGTACTGGAGTGGGGTGCCATTGCCTTCTCCAGAGGATAATGCCTAGCATACAGTAAATGCTCAATAAATATTTGTTTTATGTATGCACGCCCATGTGTGTATACACACACATATATTACATGCCAGACTTTGTGTTAGACACTAGGAACACAGGGATAATAAGACAGACACGGTCCCTACCCTTGTGGAGCTGACATTCAGTTCTAAGGTGAATGAAAGTGAAGATCTTGCTGCCATTTCTAGAATCTTCCCAAAGAGCCAGAACAGAATAAATGTTTAAACTGGCACTGCAGGGCCTGGAATGCAGCCTCTGCTTCTCTCTGCTATCTTTCTCAATGGGTGCAGGCCAGGCCCGTCAGCAATGAACTGTGGGGACCTTGCTCCACAGTCCTAAAAGGAAACAGCCCATAAGCTCAGGCAGATGGTGTGACCAGTGTGGACTTGGTCACTAACTGACTTCTAGAATGTTTCTTTGTGGGTGAAATGGTGGAAGAAGTTACCCAAAAAAGTGGGCCAGGAAAGAAAATCTATTAAAATTAATCTCTCTCTGTCTCTCTCCCTGGTGGCTCAGAGGGTAAAGCATCTGCCTGCAATGTGGGAGACCCGGGTTCAATTCCTGGGTTGGGAAGATCCCCTGGAGAAGGAAATGGCAACCCACTCTAGTACTCTTGCTGGGAAAATCCCATGGACGGAGAAGCCTGGTAGGCTACAGTCCCTGGGGTCGTAAACAGTTGGACATGACTGAGTAACTTCACTTTCACTTTCTCTCTCTCTCCAATTTCTACATTCTTGGGCTCTCTGGATTAGCCCACACTTATAGACGTGTGACTGGTGTCCTTTACATGTACTCATGCATAGATATATGTAAGAACATGCACACACAGACATTCATTGTCATGGACACAGACAGAGCCTGGGAAAAAAAGGTTCATTTGAAATGAAGGCACGGAGGGGGCAAAGGGCAGAGCTAAGGCCTGGACACCAGGTCAGGATGATGGGATTCAGCAGTCATGGCCTCTAGGATCCAGAAAACATGGCTACTCTCCAGTGACCACTGCCCTCCCAGAGACACAGCCCACAGAGTGTCTTGTATCCATGTTTCCCAGAGAGCATGAATACCTGGGAAGGTAAGCAGCGTTATGACAAAAAAAAAATTCAATGTCAAATAAATATGGGAAATGTCAAGTTAAACCAAAATAAAAATTTTTGTTTGTTTATTGCAAGACTTTGCAGAGCCTTCAATAAGCTCACTATAAACAAACCGCTGATGGGGTGTGTGTATGTGTGTTGATCTATTGTGTTTCCCAAACAAATTTGACCACAGAAGCCTTTTTCCACAGAATATTTCCAAGTAGTGTTCTTTGGGGAATGTAACCTTGACTGCTCCTCCAGGTCCAGGCTCAGGCTTCTTCTATGGCCCTGCCATATCAGAATTTTCTTGCCCAGTTTTTTAAGTCCTGGTATAGAGGATGGGGACTTTGCCACCCAGCCTCCCACCTGGGTCAGCAACCTTCTCTCTGTCCCCCCAGCATCAGTCAGGTGTGAGACAGTAGCCACCTAGCTCCCTTTCAGACCTGAGGCCAACCTGAGAAGCAGGGCCTCCCTTGCCATAGGTCTGCTCTTGAGGAAGGTTAGCTGAGGTGCCAGCCCACCCAGTGCCCAGAGACCTGGGTTGTTCCACATGAAGGGATTTCTGTTCATTACCAGCCTCAACTCATTAGAGCAGCACCAGGCCCAGGAGGACTAAGGGAGAGGGCTGTGCAAATTAATGAGTGACCAAATTAAACATGTTCTCTCAGCCAGCAAGCTGTTCCAGCTGATCGGCTAAGGCCTGGGGATTTGAAAGTGGGAAGTCCCCACCCCATGGGCCAGAGGCCTTAAGGCAGCCACTGCCTCCTGCTCCTTAAGGCAGCCTAGCAGGAGTAGGGTTGCCAAATGTAGCAAATAAAAATACAGTATACCCAATTAAAATCTCAACTTCAGATAAGCAACACTTTTTTTTTTAGTACAAGTATGTCCCATGCATTATTTGGGACATACTTATACTAAAAAATTAGTCATTCTTTTTTTTTTCATAATAAAAACTTAATTCTTGCACAAATCTACAGCTTTTAAACAGTAAAATGAAAGGCCCAGTGTCACCTAGAAAGAGGACTTGAAGCAGCACGTGGGAAGTAGAGTGGCTCTGGGTCATCAGGGCATGTGGTAAAAATATGGAACGCTTCACAAATTTGCGTGTCATCCTTGCGCAGGGGCCATGCTAATCTTCTCTGTATCGTTCCAATTTTAGTATATGTGCTGCCGAAGCGAGCACATAGTCATTCTTTATTTCATATTTCAGTTTCACTAGATGTCTTGTATTTTATCTGGCAACCCTCACCTGGAGAGGCCCGAGGCTCTAGGAGCTGTGGTGCAGTCCCAGACTGGGTTAAGGCTGTGTGTATGTGTGCTCAGTTGCTTAAATTGTGTTCAACTCTTTGAGACCCCATGGACTGTAGCCCGCCAGGCTCCTCTGTCCATGGGATTCTCCAGGCAAAAATACTAGAATGGGTTGCCATGACCTCCTCCAGGGGATCTTCCCAACCCAGGGATCGAACCCACATCTCTAACATCTCCTGCATTGGCAGGCAGGTTCTTTACCACTAGCACCACCTGGGAAGCCCCAGGAGGTGGGAGACCCAAGGGCAAATCCTACCACTGCTCCTACGTCACTGGGTGATCCTGACAGATCTCTTCCCCTGTGAAGCAGCTTTAAGGGCTCTACCAGTGCCAGTTCTGCCTGTCTCTGTCTGAAATGATTCTGAATGGCTGGAGGGAACATGGAGGGACTGTCTACCTCTGCCCCACCCCTGCTCCCAGGGCACGCTCAGTGATACTAATGCTGGGAACTTCAAGGTGCATGGCATGTATTCCAAGGGCTCACATGTGTACGTGTTGCTCACCTTTCCCGGCAGATGAGGCTGAATCACAATATCACTCTGCACTTCATGGAAGGCAGCAGGGTGGACCCATTTTGTAACTGGAGAGAATGAGGTCCTGAGAGGTTCCCAGCTGAGTCAAAGCAGAAACCTCGTCTTCCTTCAGAAGTCCAATCACTTCTCCTTCCTCCCTCTGGGTGGATCCAGATGGGGGCGGCCAGTGCTGCCCCACGTGGGTGCCTCTGTTGCTAGTGATGTCACCAGAAAGGCAGCTAGGAAGGAGCAAGCAGCTGCTCTCCTGTCCCGGGCCCAACCCCCCACCCCCCAACCCCACACCTCCATGGGCAGAGAGCTTAGGGTTAGACACATTGTCAGGCCAGATGTGGATTTGGGTGCTAATTCTGTTCTTTTTTTCCCCCTGAGATCTAAATCATTTAAGTCTTTCTTTTTGCTTCCTGAGGAAGGGAAACACATGGGCTTGAGTGGGCGGGGCTTCTCTGCTCCCAGCTGCTGTAGCCAAGCTCCTGAGACCCCACCCCAGCCCCAGATCTCCCTCCAGCCTTAGCCAGTCAATGGGGTCTCCAGCAGTGGCACGCAGGCTTGGTCAGGGGCTATCTCTGGGTGGTAACAAGGCTCTCCTGTGGGAGAAAGCAGATTGACAGCCTTCTCTCTGCCGGTCTGGGCCCCAGGGCCCCTCCTTTCTGTGACTTCTGTAATACCCCTATCCTCCAGCACCTAACAGAGCTACCCACTCAGTCAAGTTCTTGTGAGGGACTGACTCATTGGACAGGGTCAGAAAACATAAATGATGTTCATGGCTTGCTACTGCATGTTAGGGCTAAATGCTATCTGATAGGTCATTTATTTAGTCTAACCCCCGTTCTGTGGAAGTGAAGAAACTGAGGCTACTTCAGGAGAGAAGGGATTTGGAGACTCATGTGTTCAACACTCACCAAGAGCCATGTAAACCTGAGAAGCAAGGCTGGATGAGCCCATTTTACAGGTGAAGAAACTGAGGGCTCTAAGGTAGCTGATGTGTCCAAGGCTACAAAGCAGGGAAGGGACTTAACCAAGATTTGTGCCCTGGACCCTCTGACTCCAAAGCAAGTGCTCTTGCCACCACCAGGATACTGTATCTGTGTTCGATGAGGTGTATTGGGTAAGATCCCCCCAGTACATGATGCTCTACTCCAGCCTTCAGAACCCAGGACATTCGACAGCCAGTCAGTACAGGCTTTCCTCACTTCAATGCCACAATAACACTCACCCTCAAAACTTTCTCCTCCCCAGCTCTACCTTCCGCAGGTCAGGAAGTCCCTCCTGAAGTCTGACTTCATTCCCTGGTCCCTTGGCCTCCCATCCTTGCCCTCTGGAAGGGAATCAGCCAATCCTTCTCATTTGTAAAACACTGTCACTTACATTGCATCATGTAGGTCCCACTCTGGGTGGCTGGCATTATCTCTGTTTTACTCTTGAAAAAACTGAGGCTCAGGGAGGTTATTCACACAGGACCTTGAACCCAGGTCATCTGACTGATTCCATTCCCAGAGCTCTCTTTTCATCTCATCTCAGACACCTCAACTCCAGTCCCCATTGGAATTTCAGACATGAAAATAACAGGTGGCATCTGTCCAAAACCCATCCCTTCCTTCTCTGTGCTCCTCGGCTCTCCCTGGGGATCCATTCTCCCCGCTGTAGCCCTGCCCTACCTTTGTCCTGGGGAGAGGGGAGTCAGTTCTAGCAACAGGCCATTCTCCCACTGATTGAGGCCTGTGCCCACAGGTGCCCCCGCCCGGTAACTGTCTCACCCCATGACCCTGGGGCCACAGTGGCCAGGCCAGGGCTTGGCCAATCATCTTATCTAATATACTCCCCTCTTGGTTTCCAAATGTCCTCATCCAGGCTGGCAGGGGAGCTCAAGGGGGAATTCCCACTCCTCAGATCCCCACTCGCTACTCCTCCCATTATCAGTGAGACTTGGGGAAGGGAAGGGTAGACAGAGATACAGAGAGGGAAGGGGAAAGGCAGAGAGAAAAGGGGAGAGACAAAGCAGGAGAGGAGGAGGAGGAGAGAGACAGAGACCCAACAATAGCAACAGAGAGGGCAGGGTAGAGCTTGCTTTTAACGTCCATGGCTCCATTTCTTCCCTTAAGCAGTGCAGCTGATCTGGTAGCTGGTATCATTCCTTGAGGAGAGGGGCTGCTGATTACATCGCCAGTACCTAGCAGGGCACCTGGCGTATCGTAGGTACCCACTTGAAGGAAGGAATGAGAGCCCATCTGTCCTCACTGGCTACCCCACCCATTGCGACCTCACTTCCTGTGAGCTCCGACTCCACTTTGAGAAGCCGTAGCGCTCATCTGCTGCTTGGCACAGGCTTCCTGAGATGCTCTCCTTATGTCATAGATTCCTAGACTGTCAGAGCTGACCAAGCCCTCAGACAACTTAGACCCACCCCTCACGGTGCAGATGGGGGCACAGAGACCCAGAGTAGGGGGAGGGGGAGCACTTGTTCTGTGTCATTCAGCAGAGTTGTAAGTAGAAAGCTGGCTTTGGGCCTGCCCAGGGGCAGGGTCAGTGCACAGCTTACCACGTCTCTGGACCTCCCCTTGAGCCCAGATGCAGCTGTACTGTGGCTGAGGTCAGAGATCTTTGTTCTGGAGGAGAAGGAATGACAACTTCTTGCCCTCACCATCTGGTTAGCCAGTGGCCCTGCTTCCCGGAGGGTCTTCCCAGGTGGCGCTAGTGGTAAAGAACCCACCTGCCAGTGCAGGAGACAGAAGAGATGCAGCTTCCTTCCCTGGATCAGGAAGATCCCCTGGAGGAGGAAATGGCAACCCACTCCAATATTCTTGCCCAGAGAATCCCATGGATAGAGGAGCCTGGAGGGCTACAGTCTGTGGGGTCGCAAAGAGTCAGACATGATTAAAGGAACTTAGCACCTACAACACACTGCTTCCAAGAGAGACTGCAGGAGAGATGGTACCCAGGCTCTTCTCCCGAGTGGGCCAGGAGGTAGGGACCCTGGAATAAAGACAGTGCTGATCAAGAAGCGTCACGGTGTACCAGCCCATCCACTCTGCATCCCTCTCCTGGCCACCATGGGGGTCCACTCCCCACTAGAGTTGAAGCCCTGAACTTGGGCTCTGACAAACCTGGAATTTCTACTTACTAGCTATGAGTCCCTTTACCTCTCCAAACCTCAGTTTCCTTATGGATAAAAATAGGGCTAACTCCAATTCCTGCCACATATGATTTATGTGAGACTTAAAAGAGGGGCAGTGAACACCCTGAGAATTGCTTGGCAAATGTCATCATACAAGTAAATGCTCAATAAATGTGGGTGTTTCTTGTGCTCTCCTTCACAACCCTGCTGCCCCTACCTCCTCTAATCTTGGTGCCTTCTTGCTTGGTCCCAGAGCTCCCTGCTCCCTCCAGTCACAGGAGAGGCAGGTTCTGGGCCCTTGCTGTGACCTTGGGTAGCCCCTTGCCCTCATTTCCTTCATCCATCAAAGGCCTTCATGGTGTCTCTGTATGTGTCAAGGGATTCTTGGCTCCTTCCAGGTTTAATATGCCATCTCTAGAAACCACCTTCCTGTGTTAGCCAGTTCAGTCTAGAATCTAGCCTAGATTTTCATGTTTGAAAGAGAGAGAGAATATGCCTCTATGTGTCTGTGTCCCTGTGGCTGTGTGTGTCTCTGTTTATGTACACTCCTGAGGGAAAGGCTGTGCAGTCCGAAACCTGTCCCTTTTCTCAGGCTGTTTTTTCTGCTACAGGGTCAGGAGCCTGTGGCTAGCTGAGATTCAACCTCTCTGGTGCACACTGGCTGCCGGTTGCTCCCAAGTGGCCCACCTGTGGTCCTGAGAACAGCACTGTCTCCTGGCCCTGCTTCTCCAGCCTCAGGAGTTCCTATTTCCATCAGCACCTGCCAGAGTCTTCTCCCATCTCGTCTCCTCCTTTTCCCTCTGCTTTTGGGTGGGTGGGGGGCTCCCCAATCTCCCACTGCCCCCCCGCACAGACACACACACACACAGCACAGCCAGCTCACCCTCTCCTCTTCTGCTTTCACAAATCCCTGATTACTCATTTCTTGTCTCAAATGTCTTGATTCCTACACTGAACAGCACACTTCCTCTCTGTCTGCTGCCCTGAACCCTTTTGTGAAATGAGGGTCATCACGTCTCTTACCTGCTGGCCTTGCTGCAGCATCTGCCCTAGGCCACAGTGAGAAGGAGAACTGGGCTGGGCTGGGGGGTGCCACTGTGACTGGCCCTGCTGGCAGAAGATCATGGGTTCACAGATCCTTGGCAGGGACCTAGAGGCAAAAGAGGTGATCTACTCTTGAACCCCAGAAAACTCTTTTCCCCAGGATCCCCACCGAGACTCTCCAGGCTCACTGGGCTGCCTCTGCCCTTCTGGACTGTTCATGCAGAGATAAAATGGGGACCTCCCAATGTGGTGCCCTTCGGTGGGGGCTACAGGTACGGTGCAAGGAAGGCGTGGCGGCAGGAGGTGCTACTTGGTTTCATGGAGGACAAGGGTGCACTGTCCCTGTCACTGGTCTCAGGGTTGCTCCCCGACTGTACATTTGCAAATAAAGTTGTTTCTGAGGGAGCCCCTTGAGGCCAAACCTGGGGCAGGGCCAGGGCCCGCAGCCAGCCAGGTGGCATCCATTAGGTGCCCACCGGGCTGAGACTGCAGAGCCACTAATCCCAGGTTCACGGGGCGGCCCAGCTCGCCAAGGGACAAGGGTGGACAAAGCAAAACTGGAGTTTCCCAGCCCTGGGTGGTTTTCTCTCACTTTTAGTACCATTTCCCACTCCCGGGTTTCTCTTTCATTCCTGGCTTCCTCTGTTTCTCACCCTCTGAATCTCGCAAGGTCTCCCTTGGGCTCTCTGCTGGGCCTCTGAGTCCCTAACATCTCCCCACTCCTTACTCTACATCTTTTGGCCTTAGCCCTTCTTTCCCCTGCCTCTGCCTGTCTTCACAGAGGTACCTTTTGGGGAGGAAGCTTTGCTTGCTGCCATGTCAAATCCCACTCTTGCTGTATGCTCTTGCTCTGGGCCCTTTTTACCCCTCTAGAGTCACTCATCCTCCTTCTCTCCTTTCTTGTCTCTCCCAGCTGGGCTGCCACTTCCTCCTGGGCAACTGCAGGGCCTGAGATGGGCAATGTGGGGAGCAGATGTGGCACGCCTGACCCCCACCCCTGCCCAGCAGATGCGGCTGTTCGGGTGGATGAGCAGCCACGTGAACCCTCCTGGGCCGGGTCTGATGCTCAGGCACATTCTTAGCCTGCTCAGCCACACTGGCTTCAGCAGGGGTTTTGATTGACAACAGGAAAGAAAGTAAAACACATAAAAGGGAAAAAAATGCAGCCACCCAGCGACTGAATGGAAGAAGAGCAGTGAACCAGCTACCTGCCGCTGCCTGGGCTTGGAGGCAGGCAGCAAAAAGGGAACTCTGGATATCTAGGTTCTTCGACCCTACTTACCAGCTTTATCCACAGCCTCTGGGTCCGACAGTGCTGGATTGGATCCTCATAGCAGCCTCGCACCCAGATGAGGCTTAAGCCCAGAGAGGCTAAGTGACTCCTCTAACCCTAACCCCAAGACACCCATCTCTCCTTACCCTACAGGACTCTCCTGTCACTGCCCTCCCCCAGGTTTCCAGGCTCTTCTCTCCCCATCCCTCTGTCCTCTGTGTGGTACCCATTAGCAGAGCAAACGACCCAGCTAAGGCCAATACCGGGGCTGCTATGTCTTGACAATTGCTGAAGTATTGCCTTCCCCCAGGTTTTCCCTTGTCACGCTCCTATCAGCTGCTTCCACTCAAGACCAGACATTTTGGGGTCATGGTGGCCCCTCCTCTGGTCACAGGGCAAAGCTGTGCACCCTCTTGGCTGTTTGTTCCTAGATCCATGAGATCCCTGGGCTCTAGGCCCACAGCTCAGCATCTGCTCAATTATCTGAACCTGCCTCAACGGCTTTCTTGAGCTCCACCCAACACACCTGCCCTGAATCAGCCTCTTCTCTGCAATTCTACCCCCAGCTCCTTCCCCTGGCTCTCTGCCTGTATTCCACACCCTACTCTGGCCTAAGCCTGGCCTCTTCCCTTCTTCCCTTTGATCCATTTTTTTCCGATCAAGCATCTTCTCCACAGATTCCAGATGGAGAAACAGACCTGGAGAAGGAAAAAGGGAAGACATCAGCTCCTACCCCAAGTCCCTCTGGAGCCAAGGAGCAGCCATCACAGAGGGTTGAAGCTACATGGATCAAACCTTACCCCGGGACTCTCCAGAGCCCACATAGGTTCTACAGCAGCCAGTCCTGATACGCAGGTAACAGACTTTGATCCCCGAAGTGACTAGCACTTGATACTGAAACGAATACTTTCCCTATTCCCAGGTGACACTAGTGGTAAAGAATCTACCTGCCAATGCAGGAAACGCAAGAGACACTGGTTCGATCCCTGGGTCGGGAAGATCCCCAGGAGTAGCAAATGGCAAAAGAGTTGGACACAACTGAGCAACTGAGCGCGCGCGCGCACACACACACACACACACACACACACGGCAACACAGCAGACAAGGGCCTCCCAGAACACAAATCCCTTCTCCTTCCTTACCAACCCCCTCTCCCAGCAAATAGGGCCATGGCCTTTCACAGCACTCTTGCCCCAGAGACGCTGCCATTTTTGCTCAGTCATGTCCAACTCTTTGCAACCCCATGGACTATAGCCCGCCAAGCTCCTGGTGCCAACCTTATAGAAAAGGTAAAGCTGAAGACCAGAATGGGGCAGTGATTTGCTAAGGTCACATAGCTCTCCAGTGCCCCCTCCCATCCTCACACTGAGCTTCTTGCCTTAAGGGGACAACTTTCTTGGAGGAGAGGCCCTCTCTGGGAGAGAGGAAAGAAAAACCCAGCAACCTACTGGGGGTAGGGGTGGGGCAGCAGAGGGATCCTGGGGATAAATGCCTTCTCTGGAATTGTCCATTACAAGGAAGGTAGAACTGGTCAAGGTGGAGGTCTCAGACCTTAGTCATGAGCTCTGAGAGAGAATTGCTGCCTCCTCCACCCAATGTCCCTGGGGAGTTTCTGTGACTGACATCTCTAGAGTCCACAGACATTATACTGTGAATGGCTAGTGCTGAATGTGGCACCATTGCCCTCTCCTTCCCTCCTGCCCAGAACCTCCCATCCAGGTACTGTCAAGCAAGGCCTTAGCTCTCCCCTTCTACTGCTCCCACCCCAGTCCAAACTGCTGTCACCTCTTGCCTACAGAGGGCAATAGCCTCCTCTCTAGTCTCCCTGCTTCCACTTCTGTTCCTTAAAATTAATTCTTCACCCAGCAGCCAGAGGGGTGGAACAAACATGTAAATCAGATTGTGGCACACTCATGCTCAACACCCACCACTGGCTTCTCCTGCATTTGGAGTAAAGCTAGGCTCCTTACACAGTCCTCAAGGGGCTCTAGGATCTCGTGCTCCAGCTCCCACTCACCCTAAGCATCTCCTACTTCCTCCACACTACACCGATTCTCCTACACCCTTCCCTAAACACTTCCTATCTCTCTGTCATCACTGGTGCTTGCTCCTCTTGCTAAACACCTTGCCTTCTGCCCACACCCCTCCTCCCTGCCACCTGTCACTGAGACTCGAAGCCCACCAATCAGTGATGCTCAGAAAAATGGGACTCTAGTTCTGGAAGGGAGAAGAGCACCAGTGCCATGCTCATCAGCTGATATTTTCCTCATTTGGGGGTAGCTTGTCTTTGCAGGGGGGTGATGGTACAGAGTTTAGGGTGCCGTGGAGATCTGGATGAAGAAAAGTTAGGAGCATTAGTATGGAGCTTCAGTCAAGCGCAGATAGCAAGATGGGAATTGGTGGTGAGCAAGAAGGCCACTAACGTGCCTTAGCACCCACTCCATGCCAGGCAATTCAGACCTGTTTTCTCCTTCCAGCCTCATGACCACAAAGTGTTCCACTAAGTCCATTTCACAGATGTAGAAACTGAGGTGATGAGAAAAATGGAGTGAATTGCCCCAGGTCACACGACTGAGCCTAGCTGCCAGCACAGGTCCGTGGGACTCTTTTCAAGCCTGGGGCTTGGGGGCCCGAGCTGTTTTGGAACAATCAGTTACTGAATTGAAGCAGTTGAGGGAGCCGATTTGGCCAGGCTGCCTGGCTGGGTGGTTGCTCTCACCCCTGCTCTCTAGCCAGCTGAGGCATTTCGTCATTCACACTTTGAAGGCAGCCTATTCTCACCAGCGGCTTCCAAGCCCGTACATTTGCATTTGGATCTTTTCATCTGATCTCTTGGAATTAAAGGCTTTGTCTCCCATTAAAAGAATTCCGGGCCCTAGGAGCCCAGAGGGGGAGGGGAGGGGGCTCCGGGCCCTTGAAAGCCTTCCTTCCCACCGTGCTGGCCCCAAAACCACTCCACCAACGTTAGCGGGTGGGGCAGGCCCGACCGGGAAGACCTGGGTTGGGGCACAAAAAGCGAAGACTGCCTCAGGGCCCCTGTTCCATGCTTTAACCCAGCAGCATTCCCTCCTATCTAGTGCCTCCCCAAGCATTACCTAGGATTCAGTGGGCCAGGGGCGGAGCCCAGGTTAAGGAGCCTGCCCTAACAGCTTTGGAATTCCAGCTCTGAGGCTTTTCTAGCTGTCAGCTCTTGGGCAGCTCAGCCGCAGGCATCTCTGAGCCTCAGTTTCCACATCTATAAAATGGGAGGAGGGGGAATCTGTAAAAGGTGGGTCCCACCGCCCAGGGCAGTGGAAAGTGTTCCGTATTAAGAGTCAGGGAAAGAGAATGAAATTCCAGATGTGTCTTCCCCTCTGGTTCCCTTGGGCAAGAGCTTTCTCCTCTGCAGGCCGCAGGCTCTCCCTTGTAAAAAGGGCTGTTTGGTTTCAAGGGCTCTCCTCCAACTCTGGGATATTATGGGATGCTGAGCCTCCAGAGCCCATTCAGCCTGCTCCCTCCTCCTTGCCCTGACCCCAACTTGGACTTGGTCCCCCACCCCATCATTATAATATTTTTGTCCTTGTTCCCTAGGCCACCCTGGCAGCACATTAGACTCACTTAGGTAGATTTACAAAAATATCAAGATCAATCTCCAGAGATGCTGATTTAGTTGTTTTGGGGTGGGGCCAGGATCGAGTTTTTAAAAGCTCCCCAGGTGGTTCTAAAGTACAGACTGGGCTGGGAACTACCTCCCCAGGCTTTCGAGTACCTCAGATACAAGCCACTCAAAGATTGAGATTGGGAACTCGAGCCCTGGATCTGGCCCTTACCTGTGGTGACCTGGGTAAGATTTAGAAGATGGGATAGAAAGTGAAAGTGTTAGTCGCTCAGTTGTGTCCAACTGTTTGTGACCCCACGGACTGTAGCCCACCAGGCTCCTCTTTCCATGAGGTTTCCCAGGAAAGAATACTGAAGTGGGTTGCCATTTACTTCTCCAGGGGATCTTCCTGACCCAGGGATCAAACCCATGTCTCCTATACTGTAGGCGGATTCTTTACCGTTTGAGCCACCAGGGATGGGGGAGGAGATTAAATGAGATGATGCATACAAAGCACTCAGGCCTTTAAAGCGGGTCCCCACAGAGGCAATGCTCACCAAATCTGTGTCTCTAAGGTCTGATTTTGGCTTTGCAGTTGACAGTGTATGTTCTCTAACCCTGGGCTTCTGACCATAACCCTGCGAGATAAGGTTAATGAAGCAGACATTACATATGGGTAGACTGAGGTCCAGAGTGGGGAAGTGACAGATCCAAGGCGGTGTAGCTAGAAGAGCCCTTAAAGACCATTCCAACAGAGTGGGAGGTGGTATAGTCCTCAAGTGTGCAACCTCTGGAACCAGACTGCCTTGGGTTCAAATCCTGTCTATCTCTTCAGTTGCATGAACTTGAGCATGTTACTTTTCTATTCCTCAGTTTCCTCATCCTTAAAATGGGGACAATAATAGTACTTGCCTCATGGGCACTCATTAAGCTACTCCCCACTGCCCCAGCTCAAGGCACCTCTTACTCTGTCTGGAAGACCAGCCCCAGAGTGGGGAAGAGACTCGTCCAAGGTCCACACAGTGACTTTGAGGCAGAGGTTGGCCAAAAACCCAGGACTCCCGGGCAGCCTCAAGACAGAGGCCCCACACTACTGCTCTTTTCTGTTGCTTCTGTAGTCCGCTCATGAAGAACGTTACAAACTTATATGGCCAGGTCATTGGCAATTTTTTCTGTCTCCCGGTGTTCATGGAGAAGAGCAGAAAAGGAATTCTCCTCTCTAAGGCACTCTTATTTCCGTTTTTTTTTTTTCTATGCACTCTCTCAAGCTGGCTCTCACTTGCTCTGTCGCCTCTCCCCTTCCATTTTCTCCCTCTTTAGTTCCCTCTGGTAACTCAAAACCATCTGAATGGATTTAAATAAACCTCTCCTCAAATAGTCTCCTTCAAGGGGGAGAGGATGGAAAGTTAAGCCTGAAGGGAGAGTTTCTCTGATGATTATAGTGAGGGCTGAATTGTGTGTGTGCTGGGGTTGGTGTGTGGGGGGTACTGGAGTTGGAATTGATGGTATGGTGTGTGTGAGGGGGGAATGCAGGGCTTGGATACTGGGAGCATGAGCTGAGGAGAGGGGATGCTGCTGGCCAGGGTGGAACTAAGGGAATCCACAAATGGGGACTCAGAGAAACTGACACCTGGGGAGCCACAGATGGCCAAGTTTGAGAGGTCCAGAAGGCCCATCAAATTCAAATGGATTCAATGCATGAATCCATTAAATCTCACAACATCCCAGTGAAGTTGTTACAGTTAAAACCCCCATTTTACAGATGAGAAAAATGAGGCTGAAAGAGGTTAAATAACTTGCCCAAGATTTTACAGCAAGTAAGTCACAGAGATGGGTTTAAATTTGGCGGTTTAGCTTCAGAGCCCATGAACTTAAAAACTCCACTAGGAAGGGATGAACAAAGTAGGCCCTTCCCTCAAAGAACTGACATTGCAGGAGGAGTCCTTCTGACAGCAAGAAACAACTTTTTAGGGAAGCAAATGATGTCAGGTAAACAACTCTGGGAGTCAGGAATCTACATTCCAATTGTGAGCTGTGTGACCTTGAGTAGCAAGCAGACACCCAGCCTCACAGGCTTGTTGGGAGGATCCGTGGATGTGAAAGTGCTTAGTAACCCATACAGAGCTGGGGGAGAGGATCTTAGACATGGGCTTTTATATACTTACCTGCTCATGACCTCATTTTCAGTTTCCTGCCCTCCAGTATATACACCGTGTGCTTTCGCCCCACTGTGTAGTTCTGTCCCTCAAGCCAGCAGTACTCAGCCCCAAGGAATCCCGCCATGCCCTGAAAAACACTCCTGCTTATAGACACACGCACACACATGCGCACACACACACACACACACATACACTCCTTGTGCACACACACAGCCCTATACTTGCACACAAGTGCCTATCCATATGTACACACCCCCTCCCTTGAAACCCCCATCTGCAGGAGCCCTCCCCATCTACAGGGCTCAGAAATGTGACTCTCATGCAACCCAGCTAATTATTGTGTCGAGTGAGGGCTGCAGGCAGGTGGGCATGGTGAGGGGGAGATGAGGGCCCAGACTGGGTGGTGTGGGATGCACAGTATGGTGTGGAAGGGCCTGGTCAGGAAAGTAGCAGAGGCTGGTCGGACCCAGCCTTTTAAGCAATCCGTTTAGCCCTGCAGCTAAGGAGCCCATTAGTGGCAGCTTCTCATTTCAGATTTCCCAGCATGCCATGGCCCGCAGACTGCACACTGTTTATTTGGAGAAGCCAAGCAAAATTGTTTGTATAATTAGAGCAGGGACAAGGGCAGCCCTTGAAGGGGTTCTCCACAGGAGACCTAGGCTTGCAGCAGACGCCAGCTCCAGGGCCTCACCACTCGCCCCAGGAGCACCCGGCTGGGGCCCAAGAACAACAGAAGCCAATGGGCTGGCTGGGCTACAGGGCCTGCTCAGTGGTCTCTCTGGCCCCCTCTCTTGGTAGTAACGGATTGGACAGACCACCATTGTTCCACCAGAGCCCCCAGGACCAGGCAGAGGGGAGAGAGGGCCAAAGAGCCATGAAGTCACAGTAAGGTGTGAAGAGCCCAGGTTTCAGATTTAGATCTTTGCTTCCCTGGCCCTCTCCAGGCCTGTTTCCTCACCTGGAAAGTGGGGATGGTAATACACCTATTAGAGCCTGGTGGCTGGCAGGGGGAAACTAACCAGGTTAGCATCTGGCAGGGTAACACAGTGTCCCTTCTTTCCCTCCCTATTCTAGGGTTGACTTTGATTCCTTGTTTCATTTTCATCCAGATAATTGCTTTCTGAATAATCAGCTTTAAATCTGCCCACTTAGACATTTCTGCTAACTCTAATGATCACAGTATCCCTGAATCCGGGGTGGGAGGGTCCAGGCAGTTTGCTGCCTTCTTTCTCAAGGCAGCCTGTCCTTTCTCCTATGGCCTCTGATTGTCGGAAATTCTGATAAGATCTAAATTTGTTCTCGTGAAACAACTCCACACCTGTACCCTTTCTCACCCCCATACACAAATCTGAGTTCTACTCCTTATCTCCAGGCAGGCCACTCTTGACATGAGTCCTGGAGCTCTGAGCCAGTGGCCCCTCATAGGGGCAGGTCCCCACCTAACAGAGGGCCTGATCCTTCCGGTGAGGCTGAAACCCCCCTTCCTTGGCCCAACCTCAGGACCACACTGTCTCTCCCTCCCTCACCAGTGCTGCAGTCTTGAAGTACTGACAACCATCCGATCTGCTTTCATTCTTGGCCTTGTCTGGTCATGGGTAGGATAAGGAACAATTCTATTCTTAGCTCCCATGGTAGGGACTGAGGTTCCCATTTGGGCCTCCCTTTTGGTATCTATGAAATGAGGATTGGACTAGATAAGTTCCAAGACATCCCATCATCTTAGCAGATGCTCAGAAATAACTTCCTGAGGTGGGTAGGGCAAGGAAGTAATCAGGTCCCCAGGTTACAAGGCAGCAAGGGGTAGAGCCAGGATTCCAGCCCAGGTTAGCTAGATTCCACAGCTCACAGAAGTCCTAGGGAGGGAGACACACACAAAACAAAGGAAGTCAGAAGAATCAGTCTTCTGGCTGAAGAGAATCAGCATTCATTCTTTCATTCATTCATTTATCTATTTCTTCTACCATGTTTTTATTAATATAATGAAATACTTCAGATATATAAAAAGGTCTCTAAAATAACACAACAACCCCCATTACCCATCATTCAGCTTCAGAAATGATTCACAGATATAATTGGAGCTCTCTTTATACCCTCTCTGATCCTATTCTCCTTCTTAACCCTCTGCAAGGTAGTCAGTCACTCTCTTGATTTCTATGTGTCAAAAGCTTTGCACTATGGTATTCCATGTAAACTTAACCTTATGTGCTTTGTCACTCCATGTGTGTCTGTGTTAACAATGTAGCTAAAGGTCATCTATTTTCATTGCCAAATAGTATTCCATTGTATAAATACATCACAACTTGTTTATCTGTATTCCTCATGACAAGCACTTGGGTGGTTTTGCATGTTTCATTCAAACAAAGGGCACCATGAGAAACATCCTTGTGTGCATCTCCTGGTGGATTTGTGTGTGAATACGTTACCAGGGTCTTACTGGGTCTGAGGGTGTGTGCTCATCTTCACCCTTATAGGATGTTGCCAAGTTGCCCTATACATTTGTATCTTCATGGCACACAGCTTACTAAGTATTTACTATATCTCAAACCTTGGGGTAACAGCAGAGCTGGAGGAGCCTTCCTTTTTAAAGTGAGAAGCAGAGGGAAAGGGGTAAGTTTAGTTAGAAAGGACTTGAGTGAGTGAAATTTGCTCAGTCGTGTCCGACTCTCTGCAACCCTATGGACTATACAGTCCATGGAATTCTCCAGGCCAGAATACTGGAGTAGGTAACCGTTCCCTTCTCCAGGGGATCTTCCCAACCCAGGGATTAAACCCAGGTCTCCGGCATTGCAGGTGGATTCTTTACCAGCTGAGCCACAAGGAAAGGACTTGGAGAGATGTAAATTGTTAATTGCCAAGAATTTGTGGAGAGCTATATGGGAAGAGCTTTCAGGAGGCTGGTGGCCTCTTCCCTTGGTAGATATGGCCGATGAGGAGAGGGCTTCTCCCTCCTAGGCAGCTTCCTACTGGATGCAATTGGGAGAAGTCAGGACTGGAAGGCAGCAGGATGACGTAGTCCTGGTTCCACTTCAGATTCATTGTGTGACCTTGGCTAGGAGCCTTCCCCTCTCCGGGTGCAAATTTCTACTCAATACATGAGATGGGGAGACAAAATGAAGTCTCTTTATTCATTTCATCTTTGTTTATTTAATCTTTATTTTCTACAGTCAAAAGATCTTGGTTAGAAGAATCAATGTATCACATTATACCCAGAGCCTTAATTTTCTCTTCTTTAACATGGGCTTGCTAATCCCTGCTGGACCCACCTCCCAAGCCTACCAAGGATACTCTTCGGGTTTCATGTTACCCTTTTAAGTGCTGTTCTCCTTTTGGTGCAATCTTGTCAGAAGGCAGGGGGATGGCAAAGGTGACCCCTGAATTATCTCCCAGTTTCTAGCTTTTCGCTTCTTTATTCCTCCCATTTCTGCTGGGCCTCTTCCCCAGACCCTGTTCCTACTTCAAATCAGCCATCTCTGCACACAAGGTATAAATATAAAAAGTAAATAAACCCAGAATGAGCCCCAGAACTGAAGCAAATTGTTGGCAAGCACTGGCCTCTGATTAGCATGCATAGTGGACGTGCAGCTGGGCATATCGGAGAGAAGTGCATTTTGCTGCAGGATAGAGCTATCAGCGTGGTCGAGGCTGGGGATGGATGCAGGGGGAGGGAGACCTAGAAATGGATGGTGCTATACCCAGGGAGCCTGTCAGCTTGGAGGGCCCCAGGCCTCTTCTCTCAGGCTGCTCTGCTTCCTACACATACTGCCTAAACCTGAGCAGGGGCATCCCCTCAGTAAGCTAGAACCTGGGCCCGAAGGAAGGGGATGCAGAAAGAGAGGAAAGCATAGCAGAGGGTGGTGAGGGTCAGAGAGGCCCAGGGTTAGCTGGGTGACCTTGGGCAAGTACATTCACCATTCTTAACCTCCACTTTCCCATCTGCGAAAGGAAATGAAGAATAATGAGGATCTTATAAGTCTGTGATGGCCCAGTGAATTGAAGAGAATGCTGAGCAGAGATAAGCACATTACTGCATTTATGTGTGCTCAGTCGCTTCAGTCGTGTCCAACTCTTTGCAACCCTGCCAGCCTCCTCTGTCCATGGGATTCTCCAGGCAAGAATACTGGCATGGGTTGCCATGCCCTTCTCTAGGGGATCTTCCCTACCCAGGGATCGAACCCAGGTCTCTTATGTCTCCTGCACTGGCAGGTGATTTCTTTACCACTAGCTCCACTTGAGAAGCAGGAGCATAAAAGACATGAGCCCTCTTCTTCCTCTGAGCTATGAAACAGGCTCCCCGCTACCCAGAGTATGGTCTGTGGGGGGTGGTGCACACTCCAGGAAGAGTAAGTAGCCAGAGGAGCATCAGGGGAGGGGAATCCATGGAGGGAATACACAGAGAAAGAAAGAAAAAAATAAATAAAAACATCTGCGAAATGCTTTGCATCTTATCACTTCATTTAAACTTCTCAGCCATCCTTTCCAGGTGATGAAATTGAGGCACAGAGAGGTTGCTAACTTGCCCAAGGCCTCACAGTTTTGTAGTCGTCAACCTGGTATTGAAGCCAAGGCAGTTTGACCCCAGGTAGGTTTGCCAGAGAAAACATAGAACCTTTGAGTTTAATATTAATTTTAGATAAACAACAAATAGTTTTTTTAGTGCATACTGATACTAAAACATGACATACTTCTGCTAAAAAGTATTCGTTGTTTGTCTGAAGTTCAAAGTTAACTGGGCATCCTGTTTGTTTTTTTTTTTTTTTTTTTTCATTTGCTAGACCCAACAACCGTAACTCCAGCGGCTGCATTTTTAACAGTACCTTAAAACACCTCCCCACACTCAAAGGTTTCTGAGGAAGAGACTGACCACCTCCCCATGCCTGGGATTTCCCACTTACCTACAAGTCCACGGCTGGTAATTATACTTTAGGAAACCCATAGCCAGCCCCCTAGGATTTGTTTTAACGGAGGGAGGGTTGGATCTCAAACCTTAGTGCAGCCCTGAAGTGGCCATGGGTTCACTGAAAAGGAAGTGCTCAAGGGGCAGTTGTCCTCCTGGGGGCCCAAGTCCCAAGTCAAGGGAAGAACAATGGAAAAGGGATTTGTGGTCTGGAGTGGGCAGACCTGAGTTTGGATTCTGGAATTGCCATTTATTTGCTGTGTGGCCTGTCTTAGTTAGGGCTGTTTTTTTTAAAAAAATACCATAAATTGGATGGCTTAAACAACAAACACATTTTTCTCCATTATGGAGGTTGGGAAATGGAAGATCAAAGCACCAGCAGATTTGGTGTCTGGTTAGAGTCCGCTTCCTGGCTTGTAAATGGCCATCCTCACATGGCAGTAGGGGTGGAGGGTAGTTACTGAGTGAGCAAGAGTAAGGAGAGAATAAACTTTCAGGTCTCTTCTTGTAAGGGCACTAATGCCATCATGATGACCCCACCCTTATGATCCTATCTAAACCTAATTGGCCTCCAAAGGCCTCATCTCCTAATACCATCATGTTAATAATTAGGGCTATGAATTTTGGGGAGGGGGGGACGCAAACATTCAGCCCATTACAGAGTCTAGGTAAGTTACTCTCCCTCTCTCTTTCCTCACCTATAAAATAACAATAATAGCACGGAGTTTGGTGAGGAATGAAGGAGCTAAGGTGTAGCACACTAGAAGCCTTCAGGATCTTGGACCTATGTTACCCATCACCCTCAGGCTGTTCCCTCCTACCTACCCTCGCCCACTGTCCTCTGCCCCCAGCACCACAGGCTTGTGATTTCTCTCAGAGTGGAGAGAGAGAGAGAGGTCAGGCAGCTGATGAGGGTCCAGCCTTCGGGGGTCACTTCCTGTGCAGCTGCCACACTTGGCATATGAGAACACCTGCTCCATCCTCCTGCCAGCCACAGCTCCTGAATAATTCACGAAAATACCAATACTCCAGCCATCCTCTTTGAAGGGGTCTGGACAAGTGGTTTCTCACCTAAACTCTTCTCCAGCCACGGGGAAGTTAAGCCTCAGGAAGAGAGGCACATATGGGGTACAGGATAGCATAGAAAAAAGGATTTAGGGGTATGACTTTGTGGTACCGCCTCCCTTAGATCCCCATGCCTCTCCAAACACTTTCTCCAAGTGGGGAGACTCAGACAAACTTAGGAAAAGTTGAGAGCTTGTCTCTCCAGTCACTTTCCTTCTTTGAGCCTGTTTCCCCATCTGTCAGGTACAAATAAAGTCTCCAAGTATGTTATAGGATTAGTGTGAACTGAAAAATGAGAGGATGGATGAAAGATTTCTTCAGACTAACACTGCCCTAGAGGCAAAGCATTATTATCCTTTCTGGGCCTTTGTTTCAACATCTGTAAAATGGAAACTAGAATGCCCACCCTCTAGAGTTGTTTTGAGGATTAAGCAAGATATCCTCTGGGCTCCTCAAGCTGTTCCCTGTACACACCCCCTTCCCACCCGCAATCTGCCCTTTGCCTGCCTCATTCCTGCTCTTTCTTCAGGATGACTCCAAAGGCTCCCTCTTTGGTGAAACTTTCCCACTTACCCCCACCCACACCACCCTTCCAGACTGGCTTGGGTACCCCATCCCCTGGTTTATTGCACCCCTCATCCAGGCTCTGATTCCCACATACCCTCATGGCTCATTTCTGTGTCTGTCTCCCTACTAGACAGAGAACTCCCCATCTTGTTCCTCATCTCCCCCTGACCAGCATGGGGCCTGGAACTGAGTCTGTGCTCAGTAAACGTTTGCAGAATAAGTGAAAGTGCCTCGTAAACACCGATGTGCTGTCCAGATATGAGGGGTTATGAGCGGGGCATCCCTTTGAAACTCAAGATTCCTCCTATCATCAACTGCAGCAGCATTGTGGAGCTGGAGTTTTCACAACTGGGCCTCCCTTCATCTTGAGTCTCTGGCCCTGGGATGGGGCAAGGGTTGACAATGGGGCTGGTGGACTGAGTGGGGGACACCTGGTGGATGCTGGGCCCAGCTGGGCCAGTCTTGGTGCTTGCTGCTGTCTGTCTCCCGGGCCTCTGGCCTGCTGTTCTGCCCTGTAGAGCCCACTGCATTCAGTCGCAGACACCTCATTATCGCAGGGATGCAGCCAAGCTGGAGGCAGTTCAGAGAAGAGCAGGGAGAGCGGGGTGGAGTGGAGGGGGCCTGGTGCTGGTGCTGGCGGCGGGGGAAGGGAGGGGAGAGTCCCGGTGAGGTTGAGGCATTTGGCTCAGCGGGACCCAGCAGGAAACCTGAGAAGCTCTGAAAAGCCAGCATCTGGAGAGGGCCCTCCCCAGCAAGGGAAGAAATGAGCACTTGGAGGGAAGCGGTGGGAGACCCAGACACAAGCCAGCATTGGACCCAGCCATCGTCCTTTCCAGCCATCAAATGCCACCCACCTGTGACCACTTCTGCCACTGTGATTATGACTGAGGAAATGCCACTTCCACAGAGTGGGGGGCAAAAGGAACAGGCTGCCATACAGGAGGGGCCCACCCTACCTGTTCCCATCTTATCGATAGTGACACTTGCCTAGACAGGCAAAGGATCTTGGCCAAAATTACATAGGAAATTTACATTAGATGTGAGCCTGCAGTACAGCCCACACTGGACTAGAACCGCTGCACCCTAACTTTTCTCCTCTTTTCACCATCTTTTTCTCTCCCCAGGAGCTGTTGCCTACACTGAACCCTGCCACCTCCCTAGATCCACACCCACATACCACACATACATAAACACACTTGCACACAACCGTAGGTAACCAACACACATGTGCGTCTACTAGCAGGGTATTGCACTGGCTTGCCAAGATGCCTTCCAAAAGGGTGATGTATGAGAGGCAGATCAAATCTAAGACACCTCACTCATGCCTGGCACTCTGGCCACTCAGCCTTTGTCCTTGTGGCCCTTCCACCAGGAATGCTCTTTCTGCAATATGGCCTGGCTCCCTTCATCTCACCATGAGGCTATCAGCTTCAATGTCACTCTTCTCTGAAGCTTTCCCTAGCTGCCTGGTCACTCCAGTCTGTCAAACTGTTATATGTTCTTCATAGTAGTAAGTACACTTTTAAATCAGTTTGTCATCTTTCTTCCCTACCCTCCCAAATCGAAGCTCATTAAGGGCAGCAACCATGTCTGGCTGGTTTTCTGCTGCAACCTCAGCACCTAGAACAGTGCCTGGCATGCGTGCACACACACACGCACACGCACACACACACACACACACACACACACACACATTGAATGAATATATGAACAAAAAAACCAAAGCAAGATTTATTTCTAGGAAAAAAAGAGATGTCCAGCTTGGGCAGAGAGAATCCAAGTTCAGACCTGATCTGGAAGAGTCTCTGAGGGCCCCTTCATTCCTTTAATAAGTATTTATTTAGTACCAAGCACTATTCCAGGCACTGGAGACACAGCAGGGAACAAATCAAAGATTGCTGCTTTCATGGAGTTCACATTCCAGGGGGAGCTGATAGACAATGAATAAGACAAATAAATATTAGAAAATGATAGGGAGTGTTAGAAGGTGATAAGCGCAATGAAGAAAAAGTGCTAAGGGGGAAGGGAGTGCTGGGGTGAGGTGGGATGGATAGAGGAGCCTGTGTGGAAATTTAAACAGAAAGACAATTTCAGCAGAAATCCAAAGGCATGGAGGGAGCCAGCCTAAGGAGACTGGGGCAAAGGAAAACAGCAAACACCCAACCCTGAGACTGGAGTGTGCCCGGCATGACTGAGGGGTAGCAGGGAGGTCTGCGTGGCTGAGGCAGAGTGTCACAAGGCGAGAGCAGTGGTGAGGGGGTATACTATCACAAGGCAGGTGTCCCTTCTGTCACTCTCCCATGCTTGGGGAGTCAAGAACTTATGAAACTTGAGCACTGAGATGTACCTGCCAAAGAATGTCTCAAAACCTACCTCTTCCTCCTTTTCTGAGGGTCCTAACCTATGCCAGCTCCCCCATTTATTTTGCTTGTCTTGCCTGTGGCACACAGAAAACTTTCACCAGCTTGGCTGAGGACAAAGAGGGCTGCTGGCAAATAACCCTTACATTTGGGTAGCGATCTGTGGCTTGAACTGCGTCTTTTAGTCCTGCCACAGCCCTCCTGGCCCACAGAAGCAGTTAGGGTGGGCGACATTAGCCCCATTTGACAATGAAAAAAATGAGGTATAAAGTGTAGTGCTAGTGGTAAATGATTCTCAAGTATGTACTTCTCATGGAATCTTTACCAGAACCCTGGAGTCCCAGCCTCTTTAGACGGATAAGAAAATGGAGACTCAGAAAAGTTAAGTGAGATTTTCCAAGGTGATGCAGTTAGGTCATGGCAGAGCTGAAATTGAAATCCAGATTTTTTTTTATCTCTACCATCTCATGTTTTCCCTGATGCCACTCAGCCTCTGAGGAAGAAGTAGGAGATTGGGAAGTGAAGCCGAATGCATAGTGCGGTCGTTTATACTGAGGAGGTGCTCATTGAGCTGTGTGGCATAAAGGAAAGAATGTGGGCTTTAGAACCAGAGACTGAGTTGAGAATCTCAGAGCTGCTGTGTGACCTTGGACAAGTTGCTTCCCTTCCCTGAGCCTCACGTCTAAAGCCAACTAAAGGCAGGCATCTGCTTTGCACAGGTGCTTTATGAGTTCAGTTTGATCCCCTGTGGAGAAGTGCCCCATATGCTGCCTGGCACAGAGTAGGTGCCCAATTGGGTCCTTGTTTAGAGAGGTTCATGGGGTTTTGTCTAACTGAAAATGCAGAGGCCAATGGCAGCATGGCCAGCCTTGGCTACCCCCTTGCCTGGGTGAGATTAGGGCTAGGACTGGGCCTGCATGAGGGTCCCGGCTGGTGTGGTAGGCTTGTCAGCACCAGGCATCAGACCTCTTTGCCCTGAGGAGGCTTCTGGGACTAGGATGATGGCAACGCCATTGCTCTGTCTGTTCAACTTTTAACTTGGAACCCAGCAAAAAAAGACAGAAGCAGGGGCCTTGTGATGTAGGCCCAGCTCCTCTCCCTGTAACTCTCTCTCCCCACCTTCCCTTTTGCAGGGCCAGCAGAGAAAATAGTTCCCCTCTTCCCAGCTGCTCCACCCCTCCCCAACCCGAGGATCCCCTGGGAAGGCTCAGGGCTGTTTAATGGGGTGGAGCTGTCTTTAATCTGCTCTATAAATGTTTTCTGGATCCTCATTAGAAACCATAATGTCCTATTAATATGCTGATGAGATTTCATTTAGGGCTAAGGAGGGAAGAGTAGCTGGGATGATGTAGGGTGGGGGTGGGGTGCTGGGCTTCACCATGGGGATCCCAGGGGAGAGGAGCAGAGTGGAAATAACAGTGTTGCCCCCTAGTCCTTGGGAAACCTGGAAGACGCAGTGCTAGGCCCCATTGTTCCTTCCACACAGGCCCTCAGGGATCTGAGTCAGCTGCCACCAGGACTGGCAGATGCACACATACCCCTCCACACCCCACCCCTGAATACCACCATGGGACTCCACCCCAGTGACCAAGGTTAGTCACCAAAGCCTACGCTCATTTCTCATATGTTCCTACCACTGGCATCGATGCTGAATGCCATGGAACTGAACCTACACCAAGTTAGGCCTCCACTGAGACACATCGGGGAACTTTCAGACCATGGAGAGAAGCAAGGTATATACAGCTGTGGCTCCATAAATTGTGGCTACAAAGGCAGGTCCTGTCCTTGTGTTGTTCCTAGTCTGATGGGTGAAAGAGAAGATGGGTGAGCAATTAAAATCCAGTGCAGTGATGAAGGAGTTTGGGCATAACAAAGGAGGGAGGGGCAGGCTGGGTGTGTGGGTGCTGCTCCAGAGCTCTTCAGAGATGTGGTGCCGCGCCAGGCCTTCTCCACATCACAGCCTGCCCAAGTCCTGCCACCCTTCAAGACCAGCTCCCCAGTTCTGTCTGCTCCTGCAGTCTCCCCCAGTGAGCTAGGATTCAGAGGCATGAGCCTCTGTCTGCTGGTCCCTAGAACAAGGCTATGAGCTGTGTCTGAGGGTCCAAATGACATCCACTGATGGGCCTCTGCACACCCACCCAGGCCTCCTCTCCAACCTCCATGGGCCAGTGGATCCTTGACTCCCAATTCAGCAAGAGCCCTGGCTTCTTACTTCTTTCAAACTGCCTTGGCTTCTTCTGGTCACCGGCTCACACCCCAATTCCTGGTTTTGCTAAATTATTTAGATCAGGACCGTTGAATTATCCAACTCTGAGTGCCTGGGTTGGCCAACTGGCCCCATCATGCAGGGCTTCCTTTCTAACTCTCCTCTCCCAGCTACCCCTGGGAGGAACCTTAACCTGAGCTGCTCATATTCCCCTCCAACAAAACTTTGCCAACAAAACTCACTTTCATGGCTCTTTGGTGTCTGACCTTAACTGTAGCACATTTGCATGGCACTTCACAGTTTGCAGGCTGTTCTCTCAACTCAACCTCCTGTCAGTCATTTAGGCTCTGAACTTCTCAGAGCTAATCAGTCATCCATTCCTGTTTCCACCAAGTAGAAAAAGCAAGTGTTCAGGTCCTGGCCCCTCTCCCCCACTTATTTGCTGGGTGGCCTTAGATAAGTTGGGGCTTCTCAGATGGCTCAGTGGTAAAGAATTTGCCTGCAATGCAGGAGATGTAAGAGATGCAGGTTCGATCTCTGGTCAGGAAGATCCCCTGGAAGAGGGCATGGCAACCCACTCCAGAATTCTTGCCTGGAGAATCCCCATGGACAGACGAGCCTGGCAGGCTACAGTCCATGGGGTCGCAAAGAGTCAGACACAACTGAAGCGACTTAGCACACATGATTAGGTAAGTTGCCTCAGCTCTCTGTGCCCCAGTTTCTGTAAAATGGGAACAATAATATTATGGGCATCACAGAGTTCTTGTGTAGATTCAAGGAAACAACGAATAGGCCTAGCACACAGGAACTGCCCTATAAATGCCAATGGTGATTCCTCAGCTTTCTCAAAGTTTCACACAGGAAATCTCCACACCCATGCTGTTGCTGCCCCACTTCCAGGCTGTTTCCTGGGCCCCAATTCATCTCTTTCCCATGGTTCAAATTCTGTCTTTGGAATAAGACAGACCTGATTTCACTTTTCGTGAGTATTTCTCTGAGCCTCAGTTTCTTTATCTGCAAACTGGACTGTGGATCCTCACCTCAACAGCTTGATGTGAGGATCAAATGAGATGGGGGCCATCGAAGTGCCTGTCACAATGCTTGTCTCATTTAAGAATTTATCTCGCCACATCCATAGAGCTCAATCTGAGGATAGTTTCGCTTGAGCCTGAGGGTGTAGTGGGTACAAAGGCAAGAGAATGGCTAGGAAAACTAACATGGATGCCAAGGAGGCCTTGGCAAGGGTAACCAAACTCACCAAGACTGTCTGATGGGCACAGCAAGCTTAGGCATGACACAGGCAGTGGGCCTGATGGGCATGCTGATTTGACTCTGAGCCCAGCAGAAGCCACAACATGAAGTCTTGCAGAAATCTGGCCATTCTTGGTGGGGTCCAGGTATGCTTCCTAAAGGACTCACTCAAGCCAATAAAAAAGATATGAAGGAGAGAGACTGGTTGGGAAGAGATTCCTTTGGGTGGCAACATGGAAACATGGGTTGCAGAGGCTGACAGCACTTTCTAATTACCCAGAAAGAAGTGAGGTGGTTCTGGAGGCCAAGGGCCAAAGAGATTTCACAGTCAGTCCCCCTGTGTGACTAAGGCCTGCCTGACGAGCTTTCTAGTCCTTGGTCTCTTCTTGGACAGACCTGGGTGGACCCTTCCTGGATAGGGCTTGGCAAAGTCTGAGACTGGAGACAGGGAAATCAGGGAACCAGAGTCTGTATGATGAGAGATGTGCCTGAGCTTCAGCCTCCTGGATGCCATAGCAGCAGAGTGAGGGCAGATCTTTGCATTAGATGTCCTTGGGTGAGTGGGGGTCGCTCCAGGAGCATACGGGCAGCTGCAAGGCCAATGTTCAAACCTGGAATCCAGGGGCCAGCCCACATCAGGCCAGTCAGCAGGGTTCTCCAAAGCTCAACTGGTCTCTAAGGAGCTGCTCCAATCAGGGAGTCATCAGTCATCAGTCATCAGTCATCAGTCATTTATTAAGCACCAGATACAGGGTCTGGGAAAACACAGGTGAATCCTTGCTTTCTGACAGTTGGCATCTCTAAGCTGAAGTAATGGGGCACATGGGGATGGCAGTAGAGCTTCATCTCAGCTCTGCCACTGCTTTGCATAGTACAGATTTTCCCCTCTGAGCCTCAGCATCCTCATCTGTACCCTGAGAAAAAGTGGGGGAATCAATGCTTCATAAAGGCCGATGAATCTGAATGGGTAAAGGGGGTTCAGAGGTCATGAGAGGGTATGTATAGAGCCCAGGGTCTCAGAGCAGACAGGGTTGGGAAGCTCTTTCTGAGCCTAGAAGGGGCCTCCTGTCTCTCAGGCTCCCTGGCCCTCCCACAGCTCCCAGGGAGGCCCTGCATGTTAGACTCCATGGGGCTGAGACCTTATACAACCCTCCACCCCTTATTGCCTTCCCTGCCATGTAGTGTGGGCTGTCCAGACATCTGCTTGCCTACCAGGTCCGAAGCACTTAGGTTTCAGCCCACAGAGGAGCAGGCATGGAGAACAGATATGGCTCTTTCCCTTCTAGGCCCCAGAACCTCTCTGGTGACCATAGGAGGCCAATTAGCAAAGAACAAAATGCTTCCTGCCCTGGGCCCTCACCTTCCACTGTTTACATCTGCTCAAAGCTTAGTGGTCATTTGATCTGTCTCTGGGGGGACAGTGGATGGGGCTTCCATGGACTGCCTGGCTCCAGGCAGCAGCCTGGGTCCTGAGGGAGGCCAAGGGAGGAAGAGTAAGGTGCCTATGGCTGCTGGGTAAGCCCAAGATGGCAGGAATATAGTACACTCAGGTTCAAGGGCCAGCGTCTGGAGCTGCCCCTGCTGCTACCTGAGAACTGATGCTCCCCAGGGTTTCTTCTGCACCTCTACAAGGCCCCGCATGCATGCTAAGTTGCTTCACTCGTGTCTGACTTTATGACCCCATGGACTATAACCCGCCAGGTTCCTCTGTCCATGGGGATTTTCCAGGCAAGAATTCTGGAGTGGGTTGCCATGCCCTCCTCCAGGGGATATTCCTGACCCAGGGATCAAACCCGTATCTCTTATGTCTCCTGCATTGGCAGGTGGGTTCTTTACCACTGAGCCACATGGAAAGCCTCTGCAAGGCCTTAGCTGAGCCCAAGCTGGTGGTTGGTGTAGTTGGGATGGAGGGAGACAATGAACCCTTAGAGCATCTTCTTGGTTTAGAAAGCTGCTGAATCCTGGATTCCGAGGGACTGGGTCCTGTGCTCTTGCAGGTGGGATGTGGATAAAGGCCTTCATTCCAAGCTTTGCAGGCTGGTCTGAAAAACTGGTTTGTCTCCTTGCGTGCTGTGGGGAAAACGCTCAGCTAGAAGGGAGAGAAGCTGGATTCTGTTCGGGGGCCTGCCACTGACAGACTGCTTTGTGGTTTCTTTATCCCTGGACCTCAGTTTCTTCATTCATCCCATCTTACAGAGTCAGCTGACACTGCTTGGAAAAGTGTTCTCAGAGAGCTCAGGTGAGTGGGAAGACTAGAGTGGCTGGGGTGGTGTGGAATTGGAGAAGAGGGGAGAGAAGCTGAGTCTGGAAAGGTAAAAACACTTCCTTAGAGGGGTATCCACTGATGTCTCTCTCCCACTTCAATTTGAAACCCAGCCCTGACATTTACTGCAATGTGGCCTTGGGCAAATCTCTCAACTCTTCTGTACCTTAGTAAACCAGACCTTAGATCAACCCTACTTACTGACTCTTGAGATCATGGGTATAAATGAGGTAAGGTCTGTAAAGCACCCAGCTGGCATGAGGGAAGAGATGGAGGAAGCACTGTCATGATGGGGAAATGCCTGCAGGAGTCAAGCACAGCTGCCACTGGCTACCAGCCCCAGACTCCACCCCTACCCCTGCCATGAATAATGAACTGATATTGATCCCTTGGTCGGGAAATTCCCTGTGACCTGTGATAAAAATACACCCAGTCTGTGAGCTTCAAGCTCAAGACAGGCTTGCACCAGCCAGAGCTGAGCTCATCTGCACACTCCCACCCAGCCCACAACCCCCAGAAGGAGAACTCATTTGGACAGAGCATCAGAGACCAAGCCCCAGCTGGTGCCTATCATCTCCTCCACTCCATGGCCAGGGACAAAGGTATCAAATATGCAGGCTCATCCATGGCAGGAGCCCCTGTAGCCAGGCCCCTGAAAGAGGGGCTGGATCACAGACCTGGATTTCAATCTTGCCTCCACCACTTCCTGCAAGTGCCTCAGTTATACCAGCTATAAAATGGAAACGGAATTTCTTCCTCAGAGTTAGTCCTAGATTCAAATAAGTTGAGGTATGTAAAGTACCCAGTGCAGTGTCTGCCAGGAAGAGGTACTCAATAAATAGCAGCACAGGCCTTCCCAATTCTTCCTCCTGTCACCTTGTCCTTGCTGTGAAACTCTGGACAGTTTCATAGACGAATGAAACTTAGTGACTATTTTTTTTAATAAGACTTATTGAAATATAATTCAAAAACCATAAAATTCACCCACTTAGCCTATATAATCCAGTGATTTTTAGGAAATTCAGAGTTGTGAAACTAACACCATTATATAATTTCAGATCATTTTTATCATCCCAAAAAGAAACCCTATACACAATTCTCACCTTCCCCACCCTATGCCTCTGACAACCACTAATTTACTCCCTGTCTCTGTAGATTTACCTTTTCTGAAAATTTCATACAAATGGAACCATAGAACATGTGCCATTTGTGTCTGTTTTCTTCCACTTAGCATAATGTTTTCAAGCTTCATTCATGTTGCAGCATGAAACAGTACTTTTTTCCTTTTCATGGCTGAGTAATGTTCCATTATATAGCTTAAGCCACATTTTTGTTCATCCATTTATCAATTGATGGGCATGTGTGCTTTTTTCCCCCCAATTTTTAGCTATTATGAATAAAGCTGCTATGAAGCTTCATGTAAAAGTTTTAGTGTGGACATATGTTTTCATTTTCCTATACCCGAGAAAAATGAAAACATACACCCATACATATAATATATGTATACATAAGTGAAGTTGTTGGATCATATAGTAATTCTATGCTTAATTTTTTGAGAAACTGCCAGATTGTTTTCTAAAGCAGTTGTACCATTTTATTTTTCTACTGTAAGTATATGATGGTTTCAATTTCTCCACATCCTTGCCAACCCTTGTTGTTAATTGTTTTTTTGATTATAGCAATTGCAGTGTTATCAAACTGATATCTTATTGTGGTTTCTATTTCTCTGGTGGCTAATGATGTTGACCATCTTTTCATGTATTCTTGGCCAGCGGTGTATCTTCTTGAGAAATATCTATTCAAATCATTTCCCAAGTTTTTAATTGGACTGTTTTTCTTTTTATTGTTGAGTTGTAAGAGTTCTTTATTCTGAATATAAGTTCTCTATCAGATATATAATTGGCAAATATTTTCTCCCATCTGGTGATATGTATTTGGTTTTTTGTTGTTGTTGTTTTGTTTTCTTGATGATGTCCTTTGAAGCACAAAAGTTTGTAATTTTGATGAGATCCAACTTATCTTTTAACCCTTGTGTTTTTTGTGTCATATCTAAGAAACCATAAGAAGTTAATCGAAAGTCACTATTTTCTTTTGAGTGAGTTTTATACTTTTAGTTCTTACTAAAAGAACTAAATTACTAATTACTCTTACATTTAATACATTTTGGCTTAATTTTTTATTATGGTATGAGGCAAGGGTCCAACTTTATTATATATTTTGCTGGCAAATATCCAATTTTCCCACTACTATTTGTCGAAAAGACTATTCCTGATCCCACTGAATTGTCTTGGCGCTATTGTTGGAAATCAGTTGACTGTGTCATACAAGAGTTTATTTCTAGACTCAAATTTCTATTCTATTGTTCTCAAAGTCTATCCTTATGTCAGTATCACACTGTCTTAATTACTGTAGCTTTGTAGTAAGTTTTGAAATAGAGAAAATTTTCCAATTTTGTTCTTCCATTTCAAGTTTGTTTTGACCATTTTGGATTCCTTGTAATTTCACATGAATTTTAGGATCTGCTTATCTATTTCTAAAAGATTTCTAATAGAAATCCCTATTTCTATTTATAGGGATTGTACTAAATCTATAGATCAGTTTGGAACTTTATTGTCATCTTAATATTAAACCTTCTGATACATGAGCATGTCATGTTTTTCTGTCTATTTAGGTCTTCTTTAATTTGTTTGAGCAATATTTTATAGTTTTTAATGTATAAGACATGTACTTCACTCATTAACTATATTTCTAGGTATTTTACTCTTTTTGGTGCTACTGTAAATGGAATCATTTTCTTAATTTTTTTTCAGATTGTGAATTGCTAGTGTAAATAAATACAATTAATTTTTGTATATTGATTTTATATCTTGCAACCTTGCTGAACTTATTAGTTCTAATAGTGTCGTGTGTGTGTGTGTGTGTGTGTGTGTATTCCCGGTGGTTTTCCACATAATGGTCATATCATCTGTGAATAGAGATGGTTTTACCTCTTCCAATCTGGATGCCTTTATGAATATATATTTCTTGCCTAATTGCCCTCCAATATAGTGTTTAACAGAAGTGGTAAAAACAGACATCTTTGACTTGTTCCTGATCCTGAGGCAAAGCATCTAGTCTTTTACCAAGAAGTATGATGTTGGCTGTGGGTTTTTGGTAGATGCTCTTGATTAGATTGAGGAAGATTCCCTCTATTCTGGTTTTAGTGTTTTATCATGATAACTTGTTGGATTTTGTTGAAAAGCTATTTCTGTGTCCAATGGGATTGTTGCAATTCATTTGTCCTTCATTCTATTAACTTAGTATACATTTTTGGATGTTAAGGCAATCTTGAATTCATGGGATAAATCCCACTTTGTCTTGATATACAAATCTTTTAATAAGTTGTTGGGTTTGGTTTGCTAGCATTTTGTTGAGCATTTTGGAATCTATATGCACCGGACTGTAGTTTTCTTATGTTTTAGTTTTGGTATCAAGGTGATACTGACCTCATAGAATGAGTTGGGAAGTGTTCCCTACTAATCTATTTTGGGGAAGAAATCATTAAGATTTGGCATTATTTTTTCTTTATGTTTGATAGAATTCACTAGTAAAGTCATCTGAATCTGAGCTTTTCTCTGTGGGATTTTAAAAATTTATTAGTTCAGTCTCTTGTTATAGTCTATTCAAAAAATTTTAATATCTCTCACATAAGTTTCAGTAGTTTCCTTCTAAAAATGTGTCTATTTCATCTACTTTAATTTTTGGCATGCAGTTTTTCATATTTCTTTTATATTTTAATAGTATTTCTTTTATTTTTATTTCTGTAAGGATGATACTCATACCCTGCTATTGTTTATCATTTTAGTAATTTGAGTCTTGTCTTTTTCTTGGTCAGCCTAGTTAATAGTTTGTCAATTCTGTTTTTATTTTCAAAGAAACAATTTTAAATTTTGTTGATTCTTTTGTTTTTCTATTCTTTATTTGATTAATTTCTGCTCTAATCTTTATTTCCCTACTTCTGCTTGAGGTATACCTAGTTCTTCTTTGTCTATTTTTTTAAGGTGAAAGCTTAGACTTATTTGAAATCTTTCTTCTTTTCTAATATGGGCAATTAACAGCTATAACTATTCCTCCCAAGTATTGCTTTAGGTAAATCTCATACATTTTAGTATGTTTTTTTCATTCATCTAAAAGTATTTTCTTTGTTCTCTTGTTAGTCTTTCTTTGACCCATTGATTATTTAGGACTGTGTTGTTTACTTCCCACGTATTTGTGCATTTGCCAAATTTCCTTGTTTTATTGACTTTTATTTTCATTTTTGTATAGAGAACATGCTTTGTATTATTTCAGTTCTTTTAAACTTAGTGAGACTTGTTTTATAACCGAATATATGATCTACCCTGGAGAATGTTACATGTACGTTTGAGAAGAATATGTATATAGCTACTGTTGAGTGGAGTGTTCTATAAATGTCTATTAGGCGGCTGGTTGATAGTGTTATTCAAGTTATCTACATCTTTGTTGATCTTCGGCCTAGTTTTTCTATCCATTATTGAAAGTGGGGTGTTGAAGTCTTCAAAAATATTGTTGAATTGTTTATTTTTCCCTCATTCTGTCAGTGTTTGCTTCATGTAATTTGGAGCTCTTTTGTTAGGGGCATATGTTGTTGCTGTTTAGTTGCTAAGTAATGTCTGACTCTTTGCGATCCCATGGATTGCCACTCGCCAGGCTTCTCTGTCCCTCACCATCTTCTGGAGTTTGCCCAAGTTCACGTCCATTGCATCAGGGCAGCCATCCAACTACCTCATCCTCTGTCGCCCTCTTCTCCTCCTGCCTTCAATCTTTCCCAGAATAAGTGTCTTTTCCAGTGAGTCAGCTCTTCATATCAGGTGGCCAAAGTATTGGAGCTTCAGCTTCAGCATCAGTACTTCGAATGAGTATTCAGGGTTGACTTCCTTTAAGATTGACTGGTTTGATCTCCTTGCTGTCCAAGGGACTTTCAAGAGTCTTCTCCAGTATCACAGTTCAAAAGCATCAGTTCTTTGGTGCTCTGCCTTCTTTATGGTCCAGCTCTCACAACCATATGTGACTACTGGAAAGACCATAGCCTCGGTTATATGGACATTTGTCTGCAAAGTGATGTCTGTTTTTTAGCATACTGTCTAGGTTTGTTATAGTTTTCCTGCCAAGAAGCACTCGTTTTCTACTTTCATGGCTGCAGTCACCATCTGCAGTTATTTTAGAACCCAAGAAGAGGAAATCTGTCACTGCATCCACCCATCCTCCTTCTATTTGCCATGAAGTGATGGGGCTGATGCCATGATCTTAGTTTTTTAAATATTTAGCTTTAAGCCAGCTTTTCCACTCTCCTCCTTCACCCTCATCAAGAGGTTCTTTACTTCCTCCTCACTTTCTCCCATTAGAGTGGTATCATCTGCAAATCTGAGGTTGTTGCTATTTCTCCTGGCAATCTTGATTCCAGCTTGTAACTCATCCAGCCTGGCATTTCTCATGATGTACTCTGCGTGTAAGTTAAATAAACAGGGTGACAATAAAAAGCCTTGCTGTAATCCTTTCTTCATGTAATTTGAAGCTCTTTTGTTAGGGGCATATGCATTTATATTTTTAATATTTTCCTGATGATTTGACCCTTTTATCATTATAAATTGACTCTTTTACCATTATAAAGAAGTCTGAGCACTGAAGAATTGATTCTTTTGCTTTGTGGTACTGGAGAAGACTCTTGAGAATTCCTTGGACTGCAAGGAGTCAATCCTAAAGGAAATCAGTCTTGAATATTCATTGGAAGATCTGATGCTGAAGCTGAAGCTCCAATACTTTGACCACCTGATGTGAAGAGCTGACTCACTGGAAAAGACTTTGATGCTAGAAAAGATTGAAGGCAAAAGGAGAAAGGGGTGGCAGAGGATGAGATAGTTAGCATCACCAATTCAATGGACATGAATTTGAGCAAACTCTGGAAAATAGTGAAGGACAGGGAAGCCTAGTGTGTTTCAGTTCATGAGGTCTCAAAGAGTTGGACACAACTTAGTGACTGAACAACAGAACGTCATTATAAAACATTATTTTTTAAGTAACAATTGGACTTAAAGCCTATTTTGTTGATATTACTATAGCTACTCCAGCTATCTTCAGGTTACTATTTGCAAGATATATCTTTTTTATCCTTTTATTCTCAACCAATTTATACCTTTAAATCTAATATATGCCTCTTTTAGACAATATATAATTGATCATACATTTTAAAAATCCATTTTGCCAATCTCTGCCTTTTGATTGAGGTATTTAATACATTTATATTTAATACAATTACTGGTATGTTTGGAATTATACCTGCCATTTGCTATTAGTTCTCTGTTTTGTGTCCCTTTTGTTCCTCTATTCCTCCATTACTGCCTTCTTTGTGTTACTTAGATATTTTAGTATATCATTTTTATACTTTTTTTGATTTTCATTTTCCTAATGATTAATGATATTGAGCATCTTTTCATATGCTTACTGACCATATGTATATTTCTTTGCAAAAAATGTCATTTCAAGTCTTTTGTCCATTTTTTAATTGGGTTGTTTGATTTTTTTGTTGTTTTGGGGTTTTAGGAGTTCTTTATACACTCTGGATTTTAATCCTTTATCAGCTATGTGATTTGCACATATTTTCCCCATTCTATAGGTTGCCTTTTCATCCTGTTGATAGTATGCTTTGATGCAGAAGTTTTAAATTTTGAAATCTAGTTTGTCTCTTTTTCCTTTGTTGCTTGTGCTTTCGGTGTCAGTTCAATCCCATTAAGATTTCCTCCCATAAGAGTTTTACAGTTTAGCTCTTATGCTTAGGTCTTTGATCAATTTTGAGTTAATTTTTATATATGGTAAGAGTCCAACTTCATTCTTTCACATGCGGATATCCAGTTTTCTTGGCACCATTTTTGAAAAGACTTGTCTTTTCCTCACTGAATCATTTTGGCATCTTTGTCAGAAATTATTGGGCCATAAACACTAGGGTTTATCTCTGGGCTTTCTATTCTATTCCATTAGTCTATATGTCTGTTCTTATGCCAGTATTCCATTGTCTTGGTTACTGTAGCTTTGCAGTAAGGTATGAAATCAGTCAGTATAAGTATTCTGACTTTGTTCTTCTTTTTCAAGGGTATTTTGGCTCTTTGAGCTCCCTGAATTTGCATATGAACTTTAAGATTGATTTTCCTATTTCTGAAAAAAAAAGCTATTAGGATTTTGATACAGATTGTATCAAATATGTAGATCTCTTAGGGTAAATATTATCATCTTAACAATATTAATTCTTTCAATCCATGAGCATGGGATATCTTTCACTTTACATGTCTTCTTTCATTTATTTCAGGAACATTTGTTAGTTTTCACTGTACAAGACTTTTGACTCCTTGCTTAAGTTTATTCCTAAGTACTTTATCATTTCTTATGTTATTTTTAATGGAATTGTTTTCTTAATTTCCTTTTTGGATTGTTTGTTGTTAATGTATAAACACACAATTGATTTTTTGTTATTGATTTTGAATCATGCAACTTTGCTGAATTTGCTTATTAATTAGTTCTAACAACTTGTTGTGGAATCTTTAGGATAATATCATGTAAGATAATATCATCTGCAAATGGAAATAATCTGACTTCTTCCTTTCCAATTTGGATGTCCTTTAATTCTTTAAGCATGATTTCTTCCAGTTTTAAAAAAAAAACAAAACAGATCCCTAGTTCCAGGAGTTTTTATTGATTCTTTAGGATTTTCTATGTGGGCAATCATGTCACTTGAGAACAAAGACATTTTTATTTCTTCCTTCCCAAAATGTATACATTTTTTGTCTCATTGCATTAGCTAAGTCTTCTAGTACAATGTTGAATAGGAGTGATGAGAGTAGACATCATTGCTTGTTCCTGATGTTAAGGGGAAAGCATTTAGTTTCTCACCATTAATTACGACATTAGCTGTAAGTTTTTTGTAGATGTTCTTTATCAAAAGAGGTTTTATCATGAACTGCTTTTTCTGCATCTATTAATATGATCATATACTTTTTCTTCTTTAGCCTGTTGTTGTGATAGACTACATTAACTGATTTTTGATGAACATATTTTGTGATAGCTGATTTAAAGTCTTTGCCTCATAAGTCCAACCTCTATTCTTCTTCAATGACAGTTTCTATTGGTTATTTTTTCTGTGTAAGGGCCATACTGCTTTTCTTTGCATGTCTCATAATCTTTGGTTGAAAACTTGACATTTCAATGCTATAATGTGGCAACTCTGGAAATCAGCTTCTCTCCCTCCTCAGGGTTTGGTTTTGTTACTGCTTGTTTTAGTTTTTGCTGTTTGTTTAGTGACTTTTCCTAACTAATTCTGTAAAGTATATTTTCTGTCAGATGTGGCTACTGAAGTGAATGCTTCAATCAGATTTCCTTAAACGCCTTGAGTGAATAATCATCAGTCCTCTGATGGAGAAGCTGTGTGTGTGCATGCGTGTGCACACACATGTGTATGTGTGTTGGGGCACTCTTTTAATCCTCCAGCAGTTTGCAACTCTGCTTTAGCCATCATTTTCTACCTCCACCAAGCCCCAATGTCAGTCAGAGATGAAAATGTAGGGCCTTTTCAGGTGTACTTTGTGCATGCACATAGCCATGCAAATGCAAGTGGCCTCCTAGATCCCAAGGAATATGATATTTCTCATTCCCCAGATCTTCCCTTTACATTTTTTGACCAGATAGTTTCTTGTTTGCCCCAATCGCTACTGCAGCTATGGTATTAAGTGATTGTTACTGGTTGTTTTCAACAAATGCTCTAGAAGTAGGAATTTTCCCACTGAGTGAACTCTGAACCAGGTCAAATAAAAACTCTGTGAATGAATATTTTTCCAAGGAACTGTTAGACATGGCAAGTAGAGACAATTCTCTAAGAATTGGGCTTTTTGAGAATCTTCAAACCTAGTATGGTCCCTCTGGGTGCTACTAGGGTGCTGGTTTCCAGCAGACTATGGAGCTTGGGAGAATGAGATGGGAGCAGGACAAATCCAAACATCACAATTTTCACTGTTCTTACCAAGAATCAGCAGGCTTTTTTTCCCCAAGTAATGCTCCTTGTATCATTATAAACTTTTGGTTACTTTTCAGGGTTCTGAAAAAGTTGATTTTAACCATTTTTTCTGGCATTCTTACTGCTTTTAAGGAGTAGCAGATTTTTGGAATCCTTTACCCTACCATTCCTGATGTCCTGCTCTGAGTGACTCTGGATAGACAGACATCTGTGAATGAATGTTGAAAAGATGGAGATATGAAAGTTCATGACTTAAGACTAGCAAGTGACCCTGAGTGATTAGACCATATGAAAAGTGAGGAGGATGTATATTATTCACAGCATTCTTCATGTTGCATGTAACTCAAACCTAAATGACATAGGCATCAGATTTTTTAAAAAGAAGGATATTAATATCAACTCACAAAGTTGATAAGCTCATGGGTATGTCTAGCTCCAGGCGCAGCTGGATCTGGAGCCTCAAGCAATCATTAAGACTCAGTCTTGGGCTCTCTTTCTCTCAGTTCTGCTCTCTTGTGGTTACAAGATGGTGGCCAACAGTTCCACGTTAACATCCTCAAAGATCCAAGTTAAATGTAAAGAGAAATGATCTCTTCCTAACAATCCTGTCAAAAGTCCCAAAACTAAGTTTCTAAATTAATTGTGCCCATTTCTAAACTAATTGCTGTGGCCAAGGGAGATGGAACCAGGCCTGAATCATGTGCTCTTCTCTTGAGCCAACAGTGGAGTCAGCCCCTTAACTGAACCACAGAGATTGAGCATGGGAGTAAGGTAGTTCCTTAAGGATTATATAGATTATCTTACCAGAAGATGGATAATTTAGTGTATAGCATAGGGAACTACATTCAATACCTTATAATAACTATAATGAAAAAGAATCTGAAAAAATATATGTAATATAATATAACTGAATCACTTTTCTGTACACATGAAACATTGTAAATCAACCTTACTTCAATAAAAAAACAATACTTTTTAAAAAAGAAGTTGGGTAACAAGGGCTAATCAAACAAAAACAATAAACATACTCCCCATCCCTGGTGACTCAGACGGTAAAGTGTCTGCCTACAATGAGGGAGACCTGGGTTCAGTCCCTGGGTTGGGAAGATTTCCTGGAGAAGGAAATGGCAACCCACTCCAATATTCTTGCCTGGAAAATCCCTTGGATGGAGGAACCTGGTAGGCTCCAGTCCATGGTGTCACAAAGAGGCGAACACGACTGAGCGACTTCACTTTCACTTTCATGAGAAGTGGTAGAAGCTGAAACTAGGAAGCTCTAGAGAGAACTTGCCATTTCAGGCATCACCCCACAGCCCTGACAAACCACTCAACAAACATTAGGTGAGGACTTGCTTTGTGGCAGGGTCTGTGCTGAGCACTGGGATGCAAACTCTCAAGGAGGCTCCAGTCTAGTTTTAGACACTCTCAATCTACAGTAAGTTCCCTGCTAAGACTTTCCCAAGACATCATTTTGTGCAAACCTTTAATTGCCTAGACTAGGAAATTGATGCTCAGCAAATTAGTGACAGAGCTAGACCAAAGACCAAGTTGACCTCTTTGTTCTATAAACATGGACCACATTTATTCTTCAAGTTGTCTTTTCAAGCCACCTCTGGGAGCCTTCCTAGAGTTCCCATACCCCTGCTTGCACCTCCAGCAGAATACTTACTGTCCCTAAGTTGACTCTAATTAGCCCTTTCTCTTGGTTCAATGTTGAATTTTCTTCCCTTTCTGTCTTGCTTTCTGTCCAGCCCCAATATGTCTGCCTCCTGTCTCTACACTATTGAGTATTGCATTCCACCTTTTGGAGAAGGAAGTGGCAACCCACTCCAGTATTCTTGCCTGGAAAATCTCTTGGACAGAGGAGCCTGGCAGGCTACAGTCCACAGGGTCGCAAAGAGTTGGACACGATTGAAGAGACTTAGCACTCACACACGCATGCACATTCCACTTATTCTTGCTAACCATTAAGACTCATTTGCAGGTAGCTGCTTTTACATGGGACCCTCTGTGCACAGCCCACAGAGGCAGCTCTCAAATATGGTATGAACCAACGGGTGTTTGTCACACTCCACTGAGGAGCATGGTAATCCCTCTGCCCCAGGGATGCTCCCTGATGGGCAGAACAGTCACTCTTCTCACTCCTGCCCTAACCAAGGAGGAGAGATATAAAGAAGAGATCACAGAATCACTCTGGGTGTCACCTGAGTAAACTGACTCTGCCCTCCTCAGGATCTCAAGGAGGATAGAATTTGGGGCAGTGTTTTAGTCATTCAACATCAGAACGAGGTAGTTATTTAAACCACTTCATCTAACTACTCACTCTTATTTGACAGATGGGAGACTGAGGCTCATAGAGAGAAAAGGACTTGCCCAAAGTCACAGAGGGAGTTAGTTTAGTCAGAAATGAGAATTTTAACCCATAGTATCTGGGAGCCTTCCATGGGCTCTTTCCTTGGCACATAATGTCTCCTGCAAGAGAGCCTTTTCCTTCCTACAAGGAAGCACACAGCTGAGCCTCTCTCCTTACCCCCATTATCCCTTGCCCTGCCCATCTGTCTACCTTGCCCTCCCACCCTGCATCTAGTGGAATCGGGATTGGGGTCTGACCCTAAAGCAGTGTTGCTTCAGCTCCATGTGGCTCTTTCTTAGAAGTAGAGGACCAACTATGGTTGAGGGGAACTGTGGCCAACTGTGGAGATGAGGATAACAGACGGGTCATGTGGAGTAGGGGGAATAGGGTGGTCATGAGTAGCAGGTATTGACAGCTTACTTCGTGCCAGGCATCACACCAGGCACCTCATATTCTCTCACTAGCCTTAACACTTCGGATAAGTAAGTGTTCTGTTCCTCATTTTTCAGATAAGGAAGCTGGAACTCAGAGAAGGCAAGTGACTTGCCTAAGGTCACATAGCCAGTAAACAGTGGAGCAAGGATTCAGATCCAGGACTGTGTGCCACTAGAGTCTGAAGTCTATTTTGTGTTGTCTCAAACCATTTCTCTGGAGACTCCAGTTCTAGACTGAGTCCCAGTCAGGGGCTCAGAGCTGAAGGCTCATCCTTCAGACCTTTATGTACATACCCTGTGGGAGCAACAGGTCTAGACCAAGCCGCAGCAGGCCCGGAGCTCCAGAAGGAATGTCAGTGGACTTCTATACTTCCTGGCCCAGGGCCTCATTTCTCTCCATCCCAGGCCTGTAGAGCTGGGCTTATTTTCAGGGCTGGATGAACATTTTCCCCATAGAGTGTGTATAGTCCACAGTCGAGCCAAATGGAGGCCCCCCCCCACCCCGTAGGAGAAAAAGGGAAAGGGGGAAGGGGAGCAGACCAGCCTTACAGAAGGGATAGCTTTGCCGAGTTTCAGCCTAATATCCTGGAGCTATTCCTAGGTAGATTGTGGTCAGTGGAATTATGCTTTTATCAGGCTGCTGGGAGTTTCAATAAAATCTTTATGGCCGGGAAAGTTCTCTTTATGGAAATCAGATTATTGAAGTGCCTGCTGGGGGGAGGGCTTCACCAGCCAGCCTTGCTCCCCACAGCCTCCCTCCTCCCCTTCAGAACAGCTCCCCCACTCAGCTCTTTCCCTTCCCTCCCCACAGGCCTCAAGCTCCCAGGGACATTTGAGCTCCTCACACTGAGATATGAAGAAGGCTTTGGCAGGTAGAGGGACACTGAGAGGGTACATCAAAGGTGCTGGTGGAACTGCAAAATTAATGTTGCAAAATAGCTCACTCCCACTCTCCCACCCTCACCCCCATTGAAGAGCCCTGGTTTTGCCATTTCTGGGTCAATCTTCCTCTGGTCCTGGCTCACTCTGTTGGCAGGTCCCAGATTCTGGGCCTTAGCACACAGCCAAGCCCCTCCCCCCTTTCCCCACCATCCCCAGCCCTGTCCATCTGTCTAGAGAGCCTTCCTGCCCAGCATTCTGTGGGACTGGAGTTTGGGTCAAACCCCAAGGCAGTGTTGCTCCAGCTCTAGGGAAGTCTTCTTGAGAATGCCCTGTGCCATGGCCCTTTCTTGGGGGCAGAGGAGCAACTATAGTTGAGGTCCCCCACACTCTACCCCATAAACTGCCTGCTTGGGGAGGGCCTGTCCTAGGAGGTTTTCCTTGTGGCTTTCTGGGAGGTTTTAATTTAGCAAAAGGAAAGTGATTTGGGCCAAATAGTCTCTTTCAGGGCTAGAGTCTTTAAAAAGCCCCCTGAAATGTTGTGCTTTTGCCTACCCCAAACTCTCTCACTGCCTGCCTCCCAGCATCCTCCCTGGGAGAGCTTCCATTAAGTATCTAATTCAACAGGCATCCTGTCCTCAGAGGAATGATTGAAGGAGCTGGAAAAAAGAAGACTGAAGCGGCTAGAGGCTTTGTGTCCAGCCCTTTGAAGGGTTGTCATGGGGTAGAGGAAGCCAATGCGTTCTGCATGGTCCCAGCAGTAGAGCTAAACCAGGCCCCTGTTGGTATTTTTACTTTATTATCATCTGGAATCATCCAAACAACAATATGAGGTAAGGAGTATTGTTCCCGGTTTACAGATGAAGAGACTAAGACCCAGGTCCACACAGCTAGGAAGGGGTGGGGCTGCCTTTCAAAGCCAGACCGTCTGATATCAAGTCTAGCATTCTCCACATCCTAACCAAAGGCAACAAGTAGTCAGCATTGAGTTCTGCATAGGTGGTCATTTGAAGCCAACCCCACCCAGGCACTGATTTCAGCAACTTCCTGGAACCCACTCCCTGTTGGGATCCCATCTCTCCTCCTCCCTGATCCTGCTCCAGACCTCTGGCCTGTACCCCAGCTGCCCCTGGCATTCCTCCTTTGCCTAGGATGATACTCATTCACCCCAGTGGATTTGCCCTTAGACTTTCCTCACTTTGGACCTCTCAGAACTGAACTCAGTCTCAGCAGTTTGCCCTGTGCTCCCATCCTGTCCTTCTTGATTTGACAATAAGGTAGAGCTTTCTAACAGGTAGGGCTGGCTGCTCAGAGCCCAGGCATTGGGTTGGGGATTGCTCGAGCTGGGAATCCTTCCAGTGATTTCTCTTGATTTACATACTCATTTTCCTATGTGAGGCCTTCTATGATTGTGCCCAGGTTTTGCACTCAGCCTCTTGTTTCCTATTCTTTCTCTCCCTACCTCAGTTTGTCTTTTTTGTCCTTTTCTATTTATTCTTCTTTCTCATTCTCTTTACCTTTCTCCATGCAATTTTTCCCAATTATTTTTATTAGTTGGAGGCTAATTACTTTACAATATTATAGTGGTTTTTGCCATACATTGACATGAATCAGCCATGGAGTTACATGTGTTCCCCATCCTGAACCCCCCCTCCCACCTCCCTCCCCATCCCATCCCTCTGGGACATCCCAGTGCACCAGCCCTGATCACTTGTCTCATGCATCCATCTCAGGGCATTTTTACCTTTCCCTCCTACTCTCCACCTGTTTCTTCTGCTTTTTTGTTTCTGTCTTCTTTCCCTCAGTCTCAGTCTCTGTCCATCCTCTCCCTCTCCTGCTCTCCTTCTCTCATACTTACCTCTCTCTTTGTCTCTCTATCTCAGTCTCCCTTCTCTTTTACTTTACTCTGGGTCCCACTATATTCTTCTCTCTCTCTCTCATATTTTTCCATTCCTCTGTCTTTGCCTCTCCACCCCAGCCCTTCCTTTCAGAGCCTCACCTGACTGAAGCCTTGCTCTGTTTGCCAGTTTGCGTAACTCAGCTCTCTTCAAAGAAACCACCAACGTCTTTCATGTTTCTCCAGTCTCAAGCTGTGGCATCTGTGGTAGCTGATACTGGGGAGCTAGACTTGAGCAAGATCATCTTGGTCCTCAAGAAGTTAGAGGAAACCTTGGGTCCTGCAACTTCTCTCCAAAAAGGAGGAAGTGACACTTCAGTTTCCTTCAGGCCCCAGCTGGAGCCTCTGTATGGCTCAGAACCTGACAGATTCAGGAATGGATCATTGACACTTAAGAAGCCCTGTCTTTATGGCCAGCTCCACCATGGTCACCCTTTATACATGTCTGGACACCACTCCTCCCTTTTGAAACTCACTTCAGTTCTGGCCTCACCCTTATTCCAGAAGAGCGTGATGCCTATTCTTGAAGGAACAGAGAGAAGCTCAGTATTGCTGGAGTCTACAGTCAAACATGACTACTTGAGTGGGGAATGGGAGGAGAAGTCAAAGGATAAGACTGGAGAGGTAACCTGGGGTCAGGCCAGGTAAGGAGTTTGAACTGTATCTTCAGGTTGCTGAAAGACATTGAAAGTTGTTAGTCAAGAAAAGGGAGAAGATCTGTCTATAATTTACAAGATCACTCTGGTCACTGGGTTGATTCTGGATTATAGAGGAGCAAGAGTGGAAGCAGGGAGACCATTGAAAAGGCTGTTGTGTAGTCCAAGTAAGAGGCAAGGGAGGCTTGGACTAGGGTAGTGGCAGTGGAGATGGAGCAAAGTGGACTTTTTCTGGTATATCTAGAATGTAGCAGCAATAGGGCTTGGTGGTTGATTAGGTGGAGGCATGATAGAGAGGGATGTATGAAAGCTTCTGGCTTGCACAATTGAGTGGATGGTGATGCCTGTCACTGGTGCAGAAATCATAACAGAAGGAACAGTCTGGAGACTAACTGAGTTCTGGATTCAGTTCAATTCAGTCACTCAGTCGTGTCCAACTCTTTGCGACCCCATGGACTGCAGCATGCCAGGCTTCCCTGTCCATCACCAACTCTTGGAGCTTGCTCAAACTCATGTCCATCGAGTCAGTGATGCCATCCAACAATCTCATCCTCTGTCATCCCCTTCTCCTCCTGCCTTCAATCTTTCCCAGCATCAGGGTCTTTTCCAATGAGTCAGTTCTTCACATCAGATGGCCAAAGTTTTGGAGCTTAAGCTTCAGCATCAGTCCTTCCAATGAATATTCAGGACTGATTTCCTTTAGGATAGACTGGTTGGATCTCCTTGCAGTCCAAGGGACTCTCAAGAGTCTTCTCCAACACCACAGTTCAAAAGCATCAATTCTTCAGTGCTCAGCTTTCTTTGTAGTCCAACTCTCACATCCATACATGACTACTGGAAAAACCATGGCTTTGACTAGATGAATCTTGTCAGCAAAGTAATATCTCTGCTTCTTACTATGCTGTCTACGCTGGTCATAGCTTTTCTTCCAAGGAGCAAGTGTCTTTTAATTTCACAGCTGTAGTCACCCTCTGCAGTGATTTTGGAGCCCAAGAAAATAAAGTCTGTCACTGTTTCCACTGTTTCCCCATCTATTTGCCATGAAGTGATGGGACCAGATGCCATGATCTTAGTTTTTTGAATGTTGAATTTTAAGCCAGAGTTTTCATTCTCCTCTTTCACCTTCATCAAGAGTTCTGGATTGGCCATGTGGAATCTGAAGTGCTCGTGGACCATTCAGCTTAAGAGAGCAGTCAGGCAGTGGCAGATCCTGGAGCTCAGAGGGTAAGTTTGAAAAGGATAGAGATGTGGAGAATACAAGCCAAGAGACAGGCAGTGAAACCACGGGGAATGGGTAAGCTGGCCCCAAGCAAGGACAGAGCATGAGAAGGGGAGAGGGCTAAGGTTAGGGTCTGGGGAGACTTCTGGAATAAGTAGAGCAAGAGAAAATCTGTCAAGGAGACTGAGGATGGTTGGATCAGAATGGCAAGAGGACATTTAGAAAATACAGAGACAGAGAAACCAAGAGGAGAGAGTATCACCAAAAGGAGAGGGTAACCAATTGTGTCAAATGTTATGAAGTCATATATGAGAAAAAGAAAGTGTCAAGCAGACTTGTAATTAGAAGGTCCTCGGTGACTTTTGTTAGAGCATTTTTCAGCAGTGATGGTCATGGTGACTATATTTGAAAAGGTGGGGACAGCTGAGTGTGTCTGCCCTAAATTTTGCCACATTCCACTTCTCTGTTTAGGAGTGAAGAGGATCCAAAAAGTTTCCATTGCTTTCCACTATACCCAGGTCTCCTGCTCCTTCCCCCACTCCTCTACACACACACACACACACATGCTTCCTTGCTTCGTTTTGCTTCAGCAGACTGAATTCTAGGGTTGCCCCCCCTCCCACTTCTGACTTAGAAATAGAGAGCTGTGAAACCTTATCTGGTCTGGTAAAAATGTGTGTCTGGAGCAGCTGAACTCCATGTTTCAGCCAAGGGGGTGAGCTGGCTGCTGGATGGCTCGCCTGCAGCCCAAGGCTGGGGCAGCTGTGGGAGATGTAGAAGAGGACACAAATTAGAGAAAAGGATGGGTATGAGGAGACAGAAAGGGGAGGGGAATGAGGAAAGATGATGATTAAGTGGGAATGCAGTAACTGGAAGCAGTTTCTGGAGTCACAGATTTGTGTTTAAATCTTGGCTTCATTAGTTGCTACCTCTGTGGGAAGTAACTTTATGCTTTGAGCCTCAATTTGCTCATCGCAAAATGGGTTTAATAATAATACTACCTATCTCATCAATACTCTTCATTAGACAGAATATCTTCTTACTTTTACTATCATTCTTATTCTTATTTCAGGATGATGCTGGTGTTGGGAGAAGGCCAAGCAGCTCTCTGGGGACCTTGCCAGGACTAGGGAAGCAATAGCCCTGTGGTCTCTTCTTGGGTTTCCAGGGAGGGCTCATAGGAGTTGAACACTGGTAAGAAGCAGCAAGGATATACTGAAAAAGGATAAAAGAATGGTTATTTGGCCCCAAGCTCAGCAGTTCCTGCAGTCAATTCCTTTAGCTTTGGCCCAGAGACAGCCTCCTGAAGGGGGGCAGCCCAACTTCCTTCAACTGCACACCAAAACGCACCCATTTTCAGGCCTAACTCTGGTGAGCCATGACCATAGCTTTACACAGAAACTTCCAGCCAGCTCTTTGCCACACACCACCTGGGTTTCAGGGTAGTGGAAGCTTCTGATTCCGTAGGAGGGCAAGGAGCCCAGAAGAGCTCACCAGGCCTCACCCTCAACCCCTTGGCCCCATGGGCTGGATGTGGAGGCCAGTCCCTCTTTCAGGCCTTGTGCAGGTTATCCCTAGCTTTCCCTTCCCTGGACCCGCAGAGTCCTGAGGAAACCCCAACCCATGTTTTCCCCCTGTGCTGACGCCTATACTCCTGCCCCTAACCCCACCCTTCTGCCTTGTCTGGAGGTTTCAGCAAAAGGTGCTGAGGTGGTCTTGATTGATGGAAAAGACTCCATCATGGCCCTGGGGTGGCAGGAAGTGGAGAAATCAGACACATTCTTCAGGTTAGGGGGTGCCACCTTCTCTTGATTGGCAGGGCAGGAAATTAGGGCCTGAACCAGCACAGAAGCCAAGCCAAGAGGGTACAGGGGCTTTTTCAGGGGTTGTGGGCTGGGAGACAGCAGTGGTAGATTGTCTAGATGTAATCAAGCTTGTTACAACCTCATAGGAAGAAGAGGGGGGCCCCAGAACTGAGGACTTTGGGCTTCATCCTCACCAGTGGAGGAAGGAAAGGAGCCATGTGGGGATGATCATGGGGATGAGACGTATGAAGATGGATGTGTCTGAGGAGATGGGAGATGCTAAAGGGACAGCTTCAGGAAAGCAGCCATTCTCCATTGACTCAGACTCAGAGCTTGGAAAGGACCAGTCTGAGAATCAGATGTTGGGGAGGAGCTCCCAGACCCCCAGTTCATGGGTTCCAAGTGCAGCTCTTGCTTGGAAAGGCCAGGACAGCAGCATGTGGCAAGATGGGTTTTAGATGGGTTCTGGTCCCTGCTTATAACATCAGATTGCTAAGCCAGGGAGCTGGCAATGCGTCTGGGTGGGAGCCCCTCAGGATTCAGTGTTGGAAGACTGGGTCCCTATGGAAGATCCTTTAAGGAAGTCTGCAGGACAGAGCAGGAAATGTGGAGTACAAAATGCAGTGCAGGAGGACTGGGGAAGGGCTGAAGCCCAGGTCCCATAAGGAGCTGATGAAGGAGCTGGAGCTTCCTAGCATTGAACAGAGAAGACAGAGGAATGGGATCTCTGTTGTCAAAGCTCTGAAGGGCGGTCATGGCCAGAAGGGGCAAATAGTGCCAGTGTGGCCTCCAGGAGCAGAGACTCTGGGAGAAAGCCACAGGGAGCCAGAGCTCTTCACCTCAATGCAAGAGAAAATATTCTCAAGATTTGTCCATGCTCAAAACTAGGGAGGAAGGAGGTAGTATCACATGTCACTGGAGGTATGTGAGGAAGGACTAAATGACCACTTTGTGGAGATTCAAAGAGTAGATGGGGTGGTCCTTTGGCATCCTCTGTCCACCCTGTCATGCCAATCTCTGGCTCTATGAACAGACCAATCATAAGCACTGAAATTGAAACTGTGATCAAAAATCTTCCAACCAGCAAAAGCCCAGGGCCAGATGGCTTCATAGGCGAATTCTACCGAACATTTAGAGAAGAACTAACACCTATCTTTCTCAAACTCTTCCCAAAAATTGCAGAGGGAGGAACAGTTCCAAACTCATTCTATGAGGCCACTATCACCCTGATACCAAAACCAGAAAAGTATATCACAAAAAAGAAAATTATAGGCCAATATCACTGATGAATGTAGATGTAAAATCCTGAACAAAATAGTAGCAAACAAATTCCAACAACACATTGAAAAGATCATACACAATGATCAAGTGGGATTTATCCCAGGGATGCAAGGATTCTTCAGTATGTGCAAATCAATCAATGTGATAAACCATATTAACAAACTGAAAGATAAAAAGCATATGATCCATAGGGGAAGCCTGGGGATATAGAGAAAATTCAAATTTTACTGGTAATATTTAAAATATCTATAAAATATGAGATCTCAAGCAAATATTAATATTTTAAATATAGATGGTGGGTATTGATGATAGTTTTAAAAGGTAATATTAATAGAACACTTTCTAAGTGGTTGGCAATATTTGAAGGCAGTGTTTCTCAAACCTGGCTGTATATAAAGACTAGCAAGAACTTTATATGTAAAGATTCTAATTAGACTGATTTTAGGCTGAAGCTAGTGCATCAGCATATATTTAAAAATTCACAGGTAAATATATTGATTTATTAGAAATGAGAACCACTGGTATGACTGTGTATGTTTGATTTTAATTTCAAACCAGCTAACACTGTCTGTCTGGCACTTGTAAAATGTTTATAAATAAAGGGAATTTCTAGCATAAAAAAAAGCATATGATCATCTCAATAGATGCAGAGAAAGCTTTTGACAAAATTCGACATTTATTCATGATAAAAAAGCTCTGCAGAATAAGGGCATAGAAGGAAACTACCTCAACTTAATAAAGGCCATATATGATAAACCCACAGCAGGTATTATTCTCAATGGTGAAAATCTGAAAACATTTCCTCTAAGATCAGGAACAAGACAAGGATGTCCACTCTTGCTACTATTATTACTGAATTACCTTTGTGATATGGAGTAATACTCCATCTAGTACTCAAGGAACTAGTTCTCACTCCTCAAGTTCTCTGAGGGGCTGTGACTTGAGTTTGTACCTCCCAGAAACTTAGCTTGCTGCAGTAGCACCGTTTGGCCATTTATTATGTAACCTTACTGGTCTCTCATTATCTGCCCCACCAGCCTCCAGCCTCTCATGTCATCAGCATTTCCCCACATGGAGTATAGTGGACACGTTTAATGATCCTTTTTTTTCATGCCACATGGCTCCTAACAGCTTCATAGTTAGGTGCTTCATAGTTAGGGCTCAACTCATGAGTCCATGATTGGTTCCAACTTTATGGTCAATTGTAGGGATTCTCAAGGATAATTTTGACTATCTGTAATTGTGCCTTACATGCTGACTTGAGACACTATGCCCATGTAGAGCACTGCTTCACAGGTGGCTCAATAATGCTGAGAGCACAAAGCAGTATGCTGGGGCAGGAATAGTTGGAGGCCTGGACAGAAATGATCTCTCCCTAGACACGTGGGGTTTCCATCCCTCTTTTAACACAGGCAAGATCACCCTCCTAGATTGTCCCTAATCCTTAGCTAGAGATCCTGTAGGCTCTGCCCTCTAAAAAATCCAGAATCCAATCATATTTTTACTTCCTCACAACTTCCACCTTGGTCCAAGCCACCATCACCTCTCACAAGACAATCCCCAGAGGCTCCTTACTTCCTCCTATGTATTCACTCCCGCCCTCCATGTATCTGTTCACCTCAAAGGTGCCCTTGTGTTTCTGTTAAGACATAAGTCACTCATCTGCTCAAAACCCTCCAATGGCTCCATCCTCCTCAAAACGAAAACCAAATGACTTATAAGGATGCCCAATATCTGTCCCCCAGGCCACCTCCCTGATTCCTCTCCCACTGCTCTCCTTATTATTCATCCCACTCTACATCCATTTCCCAAACCCATGAGGCACACAATCAACTCTATGGCTTTGCTCTTCACTCTACTGGATGCTGATGCTGAAGCTGAAGCTCCAGTACTTTGGCCACCTGATGCGAAGAGCTGACTCATTAGAAAAGACCCTGATGCTGGGGAAGATTGAAGGCAGGAGGAGAAGGGGACGACAGAGGATGAGATGGTTGGATGGCATCACCGACTCAGTGGACATGAATTTGAACAAGCTCTGGGAGATGGTGATGGACAGGAAAGCCTGGCGTGCTGCAGTCCATGGGGTCCCAGAGGCTCCTCGGAGAGTCAGACTTGACAGCAACTGAACAACAACTACTGGAGACACTCTCAAGCTCTGCTCCAATGTCACCTTAATGGAAAGGCCTTCTCCCTAACCACATGATATAAAATAGTGACTCTGCTACCCTATCCTATGGAGCACCCCTTGCCCCTCTTATCTGCCTTTCCTTTCTCCATATCACCATTTGTATATTTATTCATTCACCTTTATCTGACCACCAGACTATAAGGCAGGGTCTCCTGACCTCTGCTATATCCTGAGCACCTAGAACAGTACCTGGCATTAGTAGGTGCTCAATAAATATCAAAGGACTTAGAACACACAACTGTGAGCCCATGAATCAGGGCAGAGAATCAATTGTTTTCATCCCAACACTGGAGATCTCCTCTGTGCTTCCAATTCTCTACTGACTTGCTGGGCACTGGGCTCAATCTGATTCTTCCTGTGGAAACTAACATCCTAGTTTTAGCTGACACCTTAGCTTCAGTCTCCTGTGCTTCCAATGTCTGCTTTCTGCCTGCCTGCTCCTCTGGCCTGGTATCCACACCTGTGGGATGCACGACTGTGGCCAGGCACCTCCTGGCCCATTGAGCTCTGAGGACTGGAACGTGGCATGCTGCCACTAGTGGTGCCATATCAATGAAGGACAACTAATAACTTACCCAGAAAGCCCCCCCAAGGAGTTGAGAAAAGAGCGTTGGGGGAGGATTTGGAGTTTATGCTGTCTGTGCCTTCCCATGTAGAGGTGAGTCAGAATACTGAGCTCTAGAAGGAAGTGCCTCCTACCTCCATGGGCCTGTCTGCTGAGTTGGAGATGACACTGGAAAAGGGATAGGAGAAGATCTGGCTCCAGAAGTACAGAGAAAGCTTGGGAGGGGTAGCAGATATGGGGCTTGTCAATGAGGATGAAAATAGCCAAATGGCCAAGAGTTTCAGGTTCAGGAACTCTGTTCCTGGGACAGTGACTGGGCCCGAGGCACCCAGAGGGTAACCTGGCAACAAAATCAGGGTAGGATGGCTGCAGCTCACACTGCAGGCAGAAAGAGGAGCTGAGTGAATGTGTATTAAGAAGCAGAGAGAACTTCGATTGAAAGATTGCCAACCACTCTATTAGACACTTCACCTGCCTTTTCTAAAAATCACAACAGAATTATGAAATATACATAATTATTCCCATTTTACATGTTAGCAAATTAAAACTCAGACTTGAAATGACTTGCCTGGGATCACAGGTGCAAAATGACAAACCCAGAAAATGACTTCTGCTTCCTGATCCATAGAACTTTCTACCAAATATGTATTAAGCATGAGCTATGCAAACTGGAGTATGTGCTTTGTACTCATTGTCTCATTTGAGCACTATGACAGCCCTACAAGGTAGGTGGGTGTTGTGCCTATTTTAAAACTTAGGAAACTGAAGCTTAGAACTGGTTAAGAGACTTGACCAGGTAGTGAGAGGCGAGGCTTAGTTTAAGCCAATATCTATCACATTCCAAGGTCCACACCTTTTTACTATAGTCCCCAAAAAATGTTTGATAAAGAAAGAAAGGGAAAGGAAAGGAGGGAGGGAGGAGGCAGAGAGGGAGTGGAGAAAGGAGGGATGGAGGAAAGGAGGGAAGGAAAAAAGAAGGAAAGGACAAAGACAGCCAACTCTTAGGAAACACCTACCCTGGGGACAAGTTGGTCTCAAATGGTGGTCAGTGCCATACAGATTGGAAGGAATGGAGGAAATCAAACGTGTCTGGCGGGGAGAGGATGAGGCTGGACTCCATCTCCCTCAGGCCCTGCAGGGCTGTCCAGAGTGGTGAGAACCACATAAAGCACTGGGTAAAGCAGGGCTAGCTTCACAGACATGTATCTGGGCACTCACACAGAGTCCTGGCCTCAGAAAAGTCATGTACTGGGCTTAATACTCTGGCCTCACTGTCTTGAAATACTTTATAGTTTTTGAACAAGAGCCCTGAATTTTAATTTGGCACTGGGCCAGTTATCCTGGGAATCCTAAGTCTTAGAGTGATAGCCTTGCCTCTGGATGTCTATGCTTTCCACCCACAGTCAATCCTGTATGTGGTTCCTGAGTAGTGACCCAAAAGGACAGCTCTGATGCTGGAGTTGACTCGTTGGAAAAGACCCTGATGCTGGGAGGGATTGGGGGCAGAAGGAGAAGGGGATGACAGAGGATGAGATGGCTGGATGGCATCAACTCGATGGGCATGAGTTTGAGTAAACTCCGGGAGTTTGTGATGGACAGGGAGGCCTGGCATGCTGCGATTCATGGGGTCGCAAAGAGTCAGACAGGACTGAGCGACTGAACTGAACTGAACTGATGCTGTCCTTCTTTCTCTCAAGAAAGTTCCATGCTTCTCTACTGCTCACTGTTTCACTCCAAATGGCCCAGCTTCCAGAGCCTTCAAAGCCCCACTTGGTCTGTTTTCTCAGGACACCTTCATGCAGATTCCTTCCTTGCAGCCCTCAGCCATTCTGGGCCCTGTGTGGATCTTCCCTGGGGCCTTGCTGTGCTGAAGCCTTCAATGCTGACAGGCGAGGAAGGTGCCCAGGCATCTGGGAGGGGGAATTCTTCCTTTCTGCCAGCATGCACGCTCCCCAAGGGCAGGAGTTTTGGTCTTTTCCTTTCACTCCTGAAGAACTATGGACAGATGTTCTTGACATTGAACAGGAGGTGATGATCAAGACCATCCCCAAGAAAAACAAATGCAAGAAAGCAAAATGACTGTCTGAAGAGGCCTTACAAATAGCTGAGAAATAAGAAGCTAAAGGCAAAGGATAAAAGGAAAGATATACCCATCTAAATGCAGAGTTCCAAAGAATAGCAAGAAGAGATAAGAAAGCCTTCCTCAGTGATCAATGCAAAGAAATAGAGGAAAACAACAGAACGGGAAAGACTAGAAATCTCTTCAAGAAAATTAGAGATACCAAGGGAACATTTCATGCAAAGATGGGCTCAATAAAGGATAGAAGTGGTAGGGACCTAACAGAAGCAGAAGATATTAAGAAGAGGTGGCCAACTATGGAGAACAGTGTGGAGATTTCTTAAAAAACTGGAAATAGAATTGCAATATGACCCAGCAATACCACTTCTGGGCATACACACTGAGGAAACCAGATCTGAAAGAGACACGTGCACCCCAATGTTCATTGCAGCACTGTTTATAATAGCCAGGACATGGAAGCAACCTAGATGCCCATCAGCAGACAAATGGATAAGGAAGCTGTGGTACATATACACCATGGAATATTACTCAGCCATTAAAAAAATTCATTTGAATCAGTTCTAATGAGATGGATGAAACTGGAGCCAATTATACAGAGTGAAGTAAGCCAGAAATATAAAGAACATTACAGCATACTAACACTCATATATGGGATTTAGAAAGATGGTAATGATAACCCTATATGCAAAACAGAAAAAGAGACACAGATGTACAGAACAGACTTTTGGACTCTGTGGGAGAGGGCGAGGGTGGGATGTTTCGAGAAAACAGCATGTATATTATCTAGGGTGAAACAGATCACCAGCCCAGGTGGGATGCATGAGACAAGTGCTCGGGCCTGGTGCACTGGGAAGACCCAGAGGAATCGGGTAGAGAGGGAGGTGGGAGGGGGGATCGGGATGGGGAATACATGTAACTCCATGGCTGATTCATGTCAATGTATGACAAAACACACTGCAATGTTGTGAAGTAATTAGCCTCCAACTAATAAAAATAAATTAAAAAAAAAAGAGGTGGCAAGAATACATAGAACTATACAAAAAATAGATCTTAATGACCCAGATAACCACGATGGTGTGATCACTCACCTAGAGCGAGACATCCTGGAGTGTGAAGTCAAGTGGACCTTAGGAAGCATCACTACGAACAAAGCTAGTGGAGGTGATGGAATTCCAGCTAAGCTATTTCAAATCCTAAAAGACGATGCTGTGAAAGTGCTGCATGCAATATGCCAGCAAATTTGGGAAACTCAGTGGTGGCCACGGGACTGGAAAAGGTCAGTTTTCATTCGAATCCCAAGGAAAGGTAATGCCAAAGAATGTTCAAACTACTGTACAATTGCACTCATCTCATATACTAGTAAAGTAATGCTCCAAATTCTCCAAGTGAGTCTTCAACAGTATGTGAACCGAGAATTCCCAGATGTTCAAGCTGGACTTAGAAAAGGCAGAGGAACCAGAGATCACATTGCCAACATTGGTTGGATCATAGAAAAAGCAAGCAAATTCAAGAAAAACATCTACTTCTGCTTTATTGACTATGCAAAACCCTTTGACTGTGTGGATCACAACAAACTGGAAAATTCTTAAAGAGATGGGAATACCAGACCACCTGACCTTCCTCCTGAGAAATCTCTATGCAGGTCAAGAGGCAACAGTTAGAACCAAACATGGATCAATGGATTGGCTCCAAATTGGGAAAGGCTGTATTTGGTCATCCTGCTTATTTAACTTTTATGCAGAGTACATCATGAGAAATGCCAGGCTGGATGAAGTACAAGCTGGAATCAAGTTTGCAGGGAGAAATATCAAATAGCCTCAGATATGCAGATGACACCACCATTATGGCAGAAATCAAAGAGGAACTAAAGAGCCTCTTGATGAAAGTGAAAGAGGAGAGTGGAAAAGCTGGCTTAAAACTCAACATTCAGAAAACTAAGATGATGGCATCAGGTCCCATCACTTCATGGCAAATAGATGAGGAAATGATGTAAACTGTGGGACTTTATTTTCTTGGGCTCCAAAATCACTGCAGATGTTGACTGCAGCCTTGAAATTAAAAGACACTTGCTCCAAACACTCTCCGACATAAATCACAGCAGGATCCTCTATGACCCACATCCCAGAATATTGGAAATAAAAGCAAAAATAAACAAATGGGACCTAATCAAACTTAAAAGCTTTTGCACAACAAAGGAGACTATAAGCAAGGTGAAAAGACAGCCCTCAGATTGGGAGAAAATAATAGCAAACGAAGCAACAGACAAAGGATTAATCTCAAAAGTATACAAGCAACTCCTGCAGCTCAATTCCAGAAAAATATATGACCCAATCAAAAAATGGGCCAAAGAACTAAACAGACATTTCTCCAAAGAAGACATTCAGGTAGCTAACAAACATATGAAAAGATGCTCAACATCACTCATTATCAGAGAAATGCAAATCAAAACCACAATGAGGTACCATTACACGCCAGTCAGGATGGCTGCTATCCAAAAGTCTACAAGCAATAAATGCTGGAGAGGGTGGAGAAAAGGGAACCCTCTTACACTGTTGCTGGGAATGCAAACTAGTACAGCCGCTATGGAAAACAGTGTGGAGATTTCTTAAAAAACTGGAAATAAAACTGCCATATGACCCAGCAATCCCACTTCTGGGCATACACACCGAGGAAACCAGATCTGAAAGAGATACGTGCACCCCAATGTTCATCGCAGCACTGTTTATAATAGCCAGGACATGGAAGCAACCTAGATGCCCATCAGCAGACGAATGGATGAGGAAGCTGTGGTACATATACACCATGGAATATTACTCAGCCATTAAAAAGAATTCATTTGAATCAGTTCTAATGAGATGGATGAAACTGGAGCCAATTATACAGAGTGAAGTAAGCCAGAAAGATAAAGAACATTACAGTATACTAACACATATATATGGGATTTAGAAAGATGGTAATGATAACCCTATATGCAAAACAGAAAAAGAGACACAGATGTATAGAACAGACTTTTGGACTCTGTGGGAGAAGGCGAGGGTGGGATGTTTAGAGAGAACAGCATCGAAACATGTATATTATCTAGGGTGAAACAGATCACCAGCCCAGGTGGGATGCATGAGACAAGTGCTCGGGCCTGGTGCACTGGGAAGACCCAGAGGGAGTGGGTAGAGAAGGAGGTGGGAGGGGGGATCGGGATGGGGAATACATGTAAAACCATGGCTGATTCATGTCAATGTATGACAAAACCCACTACAATATTGTAAAGTAATTAGCCTCCAACTAATAAAAATAAATGAAAAAAAAAAGACACTTGCTCCTTGGAAGAAAAGCTATGACCAACCTAGACAGCATAGTAAGAAGCAGAGGCATTACTTTGCCAACAATACCCTTCTAGTCAAAGTTATAGTTTTCCCAGTAGTCATGTATGGATGTGAGAGTTGGACTACAAAGAAAGCTGAGCACTGAAGAATTGATGCTTTTGAACTGTGGTGTTGGAGAAGACTCTTGAGAGTCCCTTGGACTGCAAGGAGATCCAACCAGTTTACCTAAAGGAAATCAGTCCTGAATATTCATTGGAAGGACTGATGCTGAAGCTGAAGCTGAAGCTCCAATACTTTGGTCACCTGATGCAAAGAACCGACTCATTGGAAAAGACTCTGATGCTGGGAAAGATTGAAGGCAGAAGGAGAAGGGGATGACAGAGGATGAGATGGTTGGATGGCATCACTGACTCCATGGACATGCGTTTGAGCAAGCTTCAGGAGTTGGTGATGGACAGGGAAGCCTGGCATGCTGCAGTCCATGGGGTTGAAGGAGCTGGACACAACTGAGTGACTGAACTGAACTGATTCACTGATGAGGGACTTCCATGGTGGCTCAGATGGTAAAAATCTGCCTGCAATGTAGGAGACCTGGGTTTGATCCCAGGGTCAGGAACATCCCCTAGAGAAGGAAATGGCCACCCACTCCAGTGTTCTTGCCTGGAGAATCCCATGGATAGAGAAGCCTGGAGGGCTACAGTCCATGGTGTTCCAGAGTCAGACATGACTGAGTGACTAACAGTTTCACTTGTCATTCACTTCTGTGTTCACAGTACCTGGGAAAGGCCCCAGTATATAGTTTGTACTTAACAGATAGCGAGTGAATGAATGAATTTGAGGCTTTCTACAATCAGGTTTTAACATGTGGTCCAGTCCTGACTCTTATGCAGTTTATTGCAAAGGAAAAATTCCTTGTGATGTCCTTCTTCTAGTACTAAGAGTTTAAATATGAGCCTTTTTTTCTTTTTGTTTTTTATTGAAGGATAATTGCTTTACAGAATTTTGTTGTTTTCTGTCAAACCTGTACATGAATCAGCCATAGGTATACATATATCCCCTCCCTTTTGAACCTCCCTCCCATCTCCCTCCCCATCCCACCCCTCTAGATTTATATAGAACCCCTGTCTGAGTTTCTTGAGCCATACAGCAAATTCTCGGTGGCTATCTATTTTACATATGGTAATGTAAGTTTCCATGTTACTCTTTGCATACATCTCACTCTCTCCTCCCCTCTCCCCATGTCCATAAGTCTATTCTCTATGTCTGTTTCTTCACTGCTGCCCTGTAAGTAAATTCTTCAGTACTATTTTTCTAGATTCTGTATATGTGTGTTAGAGTATGATATTTATATTTCTCTTTCTGACTCACTTCACTCTGTATAATAGGTTCTAGGTTCATCCACCTCATCAGAACTGACTCAAATGCATTCCTTTTTATGGCTGAGTAATATTCCATTGTGTATAAGTACCATAATTTCTTTATCCATTCATCTGTCAATGGACATCTACGTTGCTTCCATGTTCTAGCTATTGTAAATAGTGCTGCAATGAACATTGAGATACATACGGCTTTTTAAATTTTGGTTTCCTCAGGGTATATGCCTATGAGTGGAATTGCTGGTTCATATGGTGGTTTTTCTGTTGTTGCTGTTGCTGTTTGTTTTTTTGTTTTATTTATTTTTTTCGATTTGTTTTTATTAGTTGGAGGCTAATTACTTTACAATATTGTAGTGGGTTTTGTCATACATTGACATGAATCAGCCATGGAGTTACATGTATTCCCCATCCTGATCCCCCCTCCCACCTCCCTCTCTGCCCACTCCCTTTGGATCTTCCCAGTGCACCAGGCCCAAGCACTTGTCTCATGTATCCCACCTGGGCTGGTGATCTGTTTCACCCTAGATAATATACATGTTTCGATGCTGTTCTCTCGAAACATCCCACCCTCGCCTTCTCCCACAGAATCCAAAAGTCTGTTCTGTACATCTGTGTCTCTTTTTCTGTTTTGCATATAGGGTTATTGTTACCATCTTTCTAAATCCCATATATATATGTTAGTATACTGTAATGGTCTTTATCTTTCTGGCTTACTTCACTCTGTATAATTGGCTCCAGTTTCATCCCTCTCATTAGAACTGATTCAAATGAATTCTTTTTAATGGCTGAGTAATATTCCATGGTGTATATGTACCACAGCTTCCTTATCCATTCGTCTGCTGATGGGCATCTAGGTTGCTTCCATGTCCTGGCTATTATAAACAGTGCTGCAATGAACATTGCGGTGCACGTGTCTCTTAAAAATATGGAACGCTTCACGAATTTGCATGTCATCCTTGCGCAGGGGCCATGTATAGTTCCAATTTTAGTATATGTGCTGCTGAAGCAAGCACTATATGGTGGTTTTATTCCTAGTTTTTTAAGGAATCTCCATACCGTCTTCCATAGTGGCTGTATTGATTTACATTCCCACTAACAGTGCAAGAGCATTCCCTTTTCTCCACATCCTCTGCAGCATTTATTGTTTGCAGACTTTTTGATGATGGCCATTCTGACCGGTGTGAGGTGATAGCTCATTGTTGGTTTGATTTGCATTTCTCTAATGAGTGATGTTGAGCAAATATAAGCCATTTTTAAGACTCAGCTCAAAATGCCATTTTCTCAATGAATACTCCCTTACACATCACAGCTGGCAACGCCCTCTCCTTCAACTCTCCATTGTTATTGAGATCTCTCTCTTGGCTTAAACAACAGAAATTTATATTCTCATAGTTCTAGAGGCTGCAAGTCCAAATCAAGATGCCAGAGCTCACTTCCTGGTTTGCACAGCTGCCTCCTTGCTGTGCCCTCAATGGTTGGGGGCTGGGAATAAGAGAGACAGAGAAAGGGAGAGCGAGAGAGAGAGTTCTCTGTTGAGAACTTTGTTAAGACATCTGTCACTTTTTGTGATGTAGCAAGAGGAATCAAACAGACTTGGGATCAAATCTTTTTTCTATCATTTACTAATAGTGACCTTGAGAACTCACTTGCCTCTCTGAGCCTCAGTTCCTTCAACTGTAAATTCCCTCAACCTCATAGGGTTTTACAATGAATTAAATGAAACAGCTTAGTGCTAAGTGCACTCAATAAAAATAATGTTATTAACAACAACAATGAAATTAAAAGCTGCTTGCTCCTTGGAAGAAAGCCCATGAAAAACTTAGACAGCATATTAAAAAGCAGAGACATCACTTTGCTGACAGTCGAAGCTATGGTTTTTCTAGTAGTCAGGTACGGATGTGAGAGTTGAACCATAAAAAAGGCTGAGCGCAGAAGAATTGATGGTTTTGAATTGTGGTGCTGAAGAAGACCTAGAGAATCCCTTGGACAACAAGAAGATCAAACCAATCAATCCTAAAGGAAATCAACCCTGAATAGTCATTGGAAGGAGTGATGCTGAAGCTGAAACTCCAATACTTTGGCCACCTGATGAGAAGAGCCAACTAATTGAAAAAGAAGATGATGCTGGGAAGATTGAGGGCATGAGGAGAAGGGGTGACAGAGGATGAAATGGTTGGATGGCATCACCGACTCAATGGACCTGAGTTTGAGCAAATTCCAGGAGATAATGAAGGACAGGGAAGCCTGCCTTGGGTTCCATGGAGTCACAAAGAGTTGGACACAACTGAGCAACTGCACACCACCAATGTTAACAGCAAAATGTGTCAGAGGGTTTTCTATGTGCCTGTGCAACCACCCTATGAGGCAGACACTATCATTGTTACGCCATTTTTACAGATGAAGACAGGGACTCAGAGGCTTAAGAAGCTGCTCAGGGTCACACAGCTAGCAAGTGGTGAGGTCGCAATGGAGAAGCCCAGCAGTCTGCCTTGGGCTGGCCTTGGGCTCCCTTCCTTTCCTGTTCTCCCCCCAGGGCTTCCTCGGGACTGAGGCCCCCACCAGGCAGCAGCTATGTCAGCTCCAGAGCCCAGTCCTGCCCAGACCCACCAAGAGGGACTGCATTTGTTCCGAATTACTGGTAGTTTGTTTTGAAACACAAATCGTTGGTAATCAGAGGGGCCAGGTAGACTGCGATGCTTCTCCTCCTCTAAATTAATGCCTTTGGCCCAGCTCACCCGAGGGATATTCTTTACCTCTTTCTTTTTTCTTTGCCCTGAGGATAGCATGGTAATAATGCGGTCTCAAGGAGATCTAAATAAAAGCAAACATGGCTAATTCAAAACCGACTGCCTTGCCACCCACACCCTCCCTTTCACTGCCTCTCTGACTTCCTTTCCACAATGCTGGCCTTGGATTGGTGGTGGCCCCATGATACTCCAGGGAGAATCTTAAGGGATGCCATGAAACCCTCCTCTAATTCTCTAAACAAAATGAATTTGATTTTAGCTGAAAAATTAATTGAAACCGTATCATACTTAACTGAGAGGATCCAGGGGAGAGGTGCCCAGAAAGTCCCCAGAGAACCAGGAATTGTGGGACTGGGGATGCAGGGGGCATGGAGAGTTGAGGCAATTTTCTAGATTATGAACCCCCAAGCCACCTCCATCTCAGCTGGGCTGGGGACCAGAGTCACCAAACCACCATCTGCAAGGATTAATTTCTCAACTTCTCTTCCCCACCCCCATGCTTCCCTCCCCATTGAACACCAGGTGCAGACAAGGCCACTCACATAGGTTCTATTAAGGGGGCAAAGCTCTCTTCTTTCTGTTGGCCAGGTGAGAAGGTAAGGGAGACTCAGAATCTAGTTTCATTTAGTTGGTAATTCCCCTCCTCAGAGTTCCCTTCTCTACCCAGTTCCAAGTTAGGGTTGGCTATGACAGGAAATCTCACAAGATCTGGAAGGCAGAAATGTGACAGCAGCCATTGAGCTCTGCAGGTTGATATTGTTGAGGTGCTGTTGAAGCTGGCTTACATCCTTCCCACTCTGCTGGCTCAGCTCACTGGCACAGGGTAGCAACCGGTCCTAGAGCTCTTTCAGCTCCCAAGATTTTCTTGAGTTTCAGTGGGTCCTGGGCCAGGAGGACGTGCAATCAGCTTCTTCTGCAGGTCACTCACACAGTCAAGGCTGGAGGTGGTGAGAAGCTGATGTAGGTTCTGATTTGTCCTCACTCTCTCCCACTTCACATACCACCAGCAGAGGCATAGGCCACAGTTTTCCACAGGCTTCTTCATCCTCTCCCAAAATGGTGGGAACACTAATCCTCATAATAAATACCTTATTTCAGATCACTCCCCTGATCAAACCTGAACAGATATAGTCCTCAATAAATGTTATTTTATTAGTATTAATAGATTGGAGGTTTCAGAGTCTGGGACCAGGTGTTCAACATCTGTGTGTGTACCAAGGGGCCACCAGTGAAGCTATGAGTTGCTCCCATGGTGTTTGCTGAATGGAAGGGAATTGAATCAAGGCTCTGGACAATTGGTCAGCATATGCTGTGATCCATCATGAGCTAAGTCCTAGAGAGGGCAGGGTGGATATAAATTGGATGCAGCTAATATGCTCCAGTACAAGTGGATAGAAAACAGTAACAAACAAGCAATAGTGACTAATGGCCAATTATAATAAGAATAGGCAGCATTTACTGACCATTGCATATGTTAACCCATTTATTGTTCACACTAGCTTCTGAGGCAGGTAGGTGATGTGAACTTTGGAAATAAGTAAGTAGCCCAAGTTCACACAGAAGACAATGTTGGGATTGCAATGGAAGAGCTCAGGCTCCAGAAGCTGTGTGGGGCTGTGAGTGCTGGCCCAGTCAGGGACTTCTGTAGTGAGGGAGCACTGAATAGTCAAAAGCAAGCATTGCCCCAACACTACCAAATGTGAAAGTTCAAAGGCTGATGAGGGAGAGCCCTGGATGAGAACTGGGGCCAAAGGAGGCTTCCTGGTGGGATCATGAGGCTTGGGCTTGGCCTTGAAAACTAAAGAGGACTTAACCCAATTCCCTTCACCCTCTCTAACCCATCTGTCATCGAAGTGTATAGATGCTCCCATTGGAAATACCTTTGATTATCTCCCCTCTCCCATTCCAACCCTCCTATCACTGCCAGACCGCAGATCTTCCCCATTTCTGGCCTGGACCCTTGGCCCAGGCTCTTTCTCCCTGGCCTCCTGACCTCCAGTCTTACCTGTTCAAACCCATACTGGCTTCAAGAGTTATCTTTTACAAACTTAGCTCTGCTCATGGCATGCCTCCACATTTCCACTGTCCATTAGGGTCCCATGGGACAAAACAAGAACCTTAAGATTGTAATATATAAAGCTGTTGATGCTCAACTGTTCTTGACCTACAAAAATGGCACATTCTTGTCATTCTTTTAATATTGATAATACTAATAGCCATAGTTTAGCTCAGAGAAGGCAATGGCAAGCCACTCCAGTACTCTTGCCTGGAAAACCCCATGGACGGAGGAGCCTGGTAGGCTGCAGTCCATGAGGTCGCTAGGAGTCGGACACGACTGAGTGACTTCACTTTCACTTTTCACTTTCATGCATTGGAGAAGGAAATGGCAACCCACTCCAGTATTCTTGCCTGGAGAATCCCAGGGATGGGGGAGCCTGGTGGGCTGCCGTCTACGAGGTCGCACAGAGTCGGACAGGACTGTAGCGACTTAGCAGCAGCAGCAGCATAGTTTAGCTTAATAAAGCCCTGATATTGGGTTAAAGCTAGACACATGCCTCCCAGACAAATCATTCCCACAAGCTTCCCACTGTCTTACCCCACCCCCTGCCACTGTTGTCTGCCTGCCTCTTTGTGCCATTTTTATTTTGTCTTAATCTGTCTGCTTTGGTGTTTTCCTCTATACTTTGGTTTCATTCTGTTGCTGCCTCTTACTGCTTCCCATACTCTCTATCTCCCTCCTAAAGTTTTCTCTTTGTCTTTGTCTCTGCCTTGCTGATTCTCTATCTCTGTCTCTTTCTTATATGCCCGTCTTACTTCACTTATATGCCCGTCTCCTTCACTCTCATTCTTGCCTTCCTCTGTCTGTATCTATGTTTGTTTGCCCCCTCCTTTTTTTCATGTAGCATGCATGCCTGCACGTGTATCTCCAGACCTGTTTCCTGACCTCCCAAGATGCTAGTATCTGTGAGGCCCACCTGAGGCTGAGGCCCAGGGCTCCCCTGACTGGGAGCTGGGAGGACAGAACAGATGGGAACTGGCATCTGGCTCAGGGGGCCCAGCCCTCAGGCTCAGGGCACTCTCGCAAAGGCAGTTCCAGGAGCTTGTGACCTCCCTTGGGGCTGCGGTCTCATCCTGCCCGCAGCCAGCAAGGCAATTGGTGGAGATGGCAACTGCCCAGATGTAAAACCCAGCTGTGCAAATTAGCCTGAGGCCTGTAAGAAATTAGACTGGATCTAAAAGAGATCAGGCTGTGGAAAAAGAAAAATGTTAGTTAAAAGAGAAAATTCCTACTCCCACCTCCAGGTCATAGATCACAGAAGAGAATCCTCAAGCCGTGAGGGACTTCAAGGGGCCATCTGGCTTGGCTGCACCTCAGAATAGGTCAGGCTCCAGCCAGCCAAGATGATGTCTGTCTTTCCATCTTTTCAAGAACACAGGCCAGAGATTCTTCAGCATCATCACCCAGTATCTTATTCTGGGAATGAATCCCTGCACTGTGAAGAAGTGTGTGGAAGAGCCCAGATGCCTTGAGTCACTCACACTGGAAACCAAATTTGCACCTTCACCCCAAGTTGCCCCTCATCTCAGCACCCCTTCCACATGTCAGCACCCAGCACCACTATTCACCCAGATGCTCAGGCTTTGACGTCTTCTTTTCTTTCTTGTCCCCCCTGTCCAGTTCATCAACAATTCCGATAGCTCTGACTCCTAGCTGACTCTTTGCACAACCACCACATTTACCTCCATGGGCTCAAAGTCCCCATTGTGTCTATCAGGACAGTGCACCCCTCCTTGCTGGGCTCCCTGCCTCCACTCTTGTCCCCTGTGCTCCTTTCTCCAGAGAAGCTGGGTCATGTCATTCAGATCATGTCATTCCTCTGCTCAAAACCCTCCTTTGGCTTCTCATCACATCAAACTCCATGTATTCCCTGTGGTTAATGAAAACTTCTGTCATCTAACTGCAGCCCCCTCCCTCCTTACACACTCTGCTCTAGCCAAGCTGCCCCCTTGCTTTGCACTGAACATACCAAACTCATTCCCTGCTCAGGAACTTTGGCCCTACAATCCCTCTGCTGAGAATGTCTCCCTACCCACCGATCTTCACATGGTACCCTCCCATACTTCATTGCAATCTCCAATCAAAGGTCACCTTCTCTAAGAGGCCTGCCCTAACCATCCTGGCTAAAACAGCACCTGCCTCAGCTCTACCCCTGACAACACTTTCTAATCCACAACCTTCCTGTATTTTTGATTAAAGTACTCATCACTGCTTGGCATTGTATTTTATATTTATTTGATGATTGACTGCCTCCATCACTATGTGCCCGGTGCCTAGAATAGTGCCTAGCACTGGATAGGTACCCAATGGTGGTTGAATGGATAAAAGAAATCCTGTTGCTTATAAGCTGTGTGACTTTAGGCAAATTAGGTAATTCTTCTGAGTTGTAATTTTCTCATCTTTTTACTTTCTTTCATCTTTAAGATGGGAAAAATTACACCTACCTTGTGAGCTGTTGTGAAGAGTAATGATCATAGTGCCTGGCACTAGAAATTAGTGATTAGTAAAATTGCTCAGTCATGTCTGACTTTGTGACCCCATGGACTGCAGCTGGCCAGGCTCCTCTGTCCGTGGAACTTTCCAGGCAAGAATACTAGAGTGTGTAGCCATTCCCTTCTCCAGGGGATCTTCCTGACCCAGGGATCAAACTCAAGTCTCCTGCATTGCAGACAGATTCTTTATAGTCTGAGCCATCAGGGAAGCCCTTTTCAAAATAGCCAGTACAGTTTCTACATGATTTTTCTGGTTCCGTCCTCACTGGAAGCAGAGAACAGATACTTGTCCCATTTAGGTTGAATAATCCCAGTTCTCTTCATTGTAGTGGAGTGGTGGTATAGGAGGCAAAGGATGAGTGAGAGGTGTAGCAAAGGAACATGGCAATAAACTGCTTGCCTCTCAGAATTCACAGAGAGCAGGAGTGATCCTCAGAGACTTTAAATCAACTCTTAACTATGGTAAAATAGCTAAAAAGAAAATCATGGTTGAAGGATTAAAAGATACCAAGAAAACCATATGTGAATGAGAATATCAATAAAGAGAAGCAAATTATAAAAGTAGACTTGAAAACTGGAACTGAAAACTACAATAACAAAAGTGAATGTAAGCCACAGATGTCCCCTTTTCTCTACTAAGGGGGCCATAGGACAGGTGGCCAGGGTCTCTGAGTTTGAGTTGTAAATCCTATGAGTTTTCAGGAGGCGGCATTTCATTGCCATTAAGAGGCTTTGGAGTCAGACACACCTGGGTCCAATTCCAGCTTTAGTGCATAACTTTGGGCAGTGTCTTACCCTCCCTGGCCTCAGCAACGATGATTCTAGTGGTCTACCAGGAGGAAGAAATGAGATAGGGCACGCAGAGCAGTACTTAGCACATAACAGGCCAGTGCCTAGCATGTGCTCAGCACTCCCTAAATGATAGCTATTGTTACAATTATTATCATGATCTCATCCATTCCCATTCTCTAGGTAGCTCTGCGTTCCAATAATTTTTTAGAATTCTGGTTCAAAATTTTTAAACCATCCCACCCACCTGCCAGAAAAACCACTCCAGTTTCAGACTAGTTCCAGCACATGGAAGTTTTGCCCTGCACAAAGCAAAAGGGCACCAGCTTTCCCTATGGTCAGGAATATCCAGGCTGGAGACACTGCCCCTACTCTCTGGTACCTATGGGCAAGAAGAAAAGAGTCAAGTGACACTTGTAAAATGGCAGAATAGGCAGCTCCAAATACCATCCTTCCATAGTAACATCAAAAAGCACACAGAAACTGTCAGTATACAGTAACAAAACAAACAATAAACCAAGAAAAAGTCCACTTTTAAAATGCTTCTGGTTTTCAAGGAACACTCTATCAAAACAGTAACTGAACATAAAGGAACAGAGACTTCAGTGACCACTCATGATAAGAAATATGATCTTTGAAAAAATAGCTGAAAAAGTCACTTAACAAATGGGTAACTGTCAACCAACAACTAAGAACAGCAACCACTGAGAAAGATGAAGAGTCTGATTTCCAGGGTTACAACATTATCATATTCAAATGTCCACTTTTCACCAAAAGTCACAAAGTGCATAAAAAGAAAAGTATGGCTCATCTGAAGGAAAAAAACAATGAGGATGCTCAGATATTGGACTTACTAGACAAAGACTTTAATTCAATTGTCTTAAGTATGCCCAAAGTGCTAATGGAAATCATGAGCAAAGAACTAAAGGAAGCCAGGAAAATTCTGTGTGAACAAAATGAGAATATCAATAAAGAAATAGAAATTATAAAAAGAAACTAACAGAAATTCAGCACCTGGAAAGCATAATAACCAAAATTTCAAATTAACTAGGTGGGGGTGGAGTAGGGTTCAGCAACAGATTAAAGCAGGCAAAAAAAGAATAGTTAAATTGAAGACAGGACAATTCAAATTATCCATTCTGAGTAGCAGAAAGAAAAAAAAATGAAGAAAAGTGAACAGAACCTAAGATACTTGTGTGACACCATCAAGCAGAACACAGCATAAACATCATGGTAGCCCCCGAAGAAGAGAGAAAAAGGGACAGAAATAGTATTTAAGGAAATAATGGCTGAAAATATGCCAAATGATGAAATATTCAAGTTTACCAACCCAAGAAGCTCAAAGAACTCCAAATGGTTGAAGGCCTAAGACAAATATCTTGAAGGCAGCAAGGGAGAAGTGAATCACAGCATAAGAGATCCTCAATAAGATGATCAATTTCTTATCAGAAACCCTGGAGACCAGAAGTCAGTGAAGTGATACATTTAAAAAAGAATACTATGAACAACTGTACACCAACAAATTAGATACTTTAAATGAAATGGACAAATTCCTAGAAACAAATTATAAAAATTCACTAAAGAAAAATTTTTAAATCTCAACAGTCCTATAACAAGTAAAGAGATAGAATCAGTCATTTGTTTTTGTTTTCTTAAAACCCTCCCAAGAAAGAAAGTACAAGACCACTTAGTTTCACTGGTAAATTCTACCAAACATTTAAAAAACATTTAACACCAATACTTCTAAAAGTATTCCCAAAACTTAAGAGAAAGGAACACTTACCAACTCATTCTGTGAGGCCAGCATTATTCCAATACCAAAGCCAGATCACAAGAAAATTATATCACATTATATCATTGCATTGGGCTTTCCAGATGGTGCAGTGGTAAAGAATCTGCCTGCTGATACAGGAGACACAGGAGATGTGGGTTCAATCCCTGGGTCAGGAAGATTGCCTGGAGGAGGAAATGGTAACCCACTCCAGTATTCTTGCCTGGAAAATCCCATGGACAGAGGAGCCTGATGGGCTACAGTCCATGGGGTCACAAAGAGATACAATTGAGCATGCACCCATGCACATCATTATATTAAATCATAAGATATCATTAATTACATTACATTAAATCACAGACTAATACCATATATATATACATACATACATACAAATTCTTAGTAAACTGCTAGCAAACTAAATCCTACAACATATGAACATTCTAAACCATGACCAAGAGAGATTTACCTAAGAAATGCAAAGATAACTCAACATAAAAAAATCAACGAAAGTAACACACCATAATAATAGAATGAATAAAAAGAAAAAAAGACAGATAATCTCAGTTGATGCAGAAAAAGCATTTGATAAAAGCCAACTCTTTTCGTAAGAATGTTCAGAAAACTAGAATAAGAAGGAAATTTTCTCAACATGTTAAAATTTTCAGCATATGAAAAACCCACAGCTAACATCATACTCAATGGTGAAAGACTGAAAACTTTCCCCTGAGATCAGGAACAAGACAGGATGCTTGCTTTTACCACTGTTAATCTACATTGTACTGGAAGTTCTAGCCAGAGCAATTAGGCAAGAAAAGGAAGTAAAGGCATCCAATTTGAAAGAAAGAAGTGCACCTATTTATATTTATCAGTGACATAATCTTATATATAGAAAATTCCAAAGAATCCACAAAAAAGCTACTAAAGCTAGTAAACAAATTTAGCAAAATTGCAGAGTACAGTTTCAGCATTCAAAAAAATGGGTGTGTTTATATATACCAGTAATGAATAATCTCAAAAAGAAATGAAAAAATAATTTCACTTACAATAGCATCCCAAAGAAGAAAATACCTAGAAATAAATTTGACAAAGGAAGTGAAAGACTTACACACTGAAAATTATAAAACATTGCTGAAAGAAATTAAAGGCCTAAATAAATGAAAAACCAGCCTGGGTTCTTGCATTAGAAAACTTAATACTGTTAAGATACTGATACTACCCAAAGCAATCTATAGCTTCAAGGCACTCTTCAACAAGTTTCAACAATTTGGGGGCAAAAATCAAAACGCCAATCCTCAAAAAATTCATATGGAATTGTGAGGGACCCCATGTAGCCAAACAATCTCAAAAAAGAACAAAGAGGATTCACATTTCCCAATTTTGAAACTTACTACCAAGCTATACTAATATCCAGGCTGAGGTGACAATGTCTCAGACTGGGCAAGGACCAGGGTAATTCTCTCTTTCAGAGGGGCCTGCCAGCACCTCAACATATTCTCACCCTTTCTATGCCAATGTTGGCATCAGCCTCACCTTCACCTGGGGACATTTACTGTTCTACACTTTGAGGAAAGAATGAGATGGACACAGAGAAATTCAGAGAAGCAGGTTGGAGTCAGGGCTTGGCAAGGTGATGGAGAAGGGCAGGAATCTCTGCTCTGGGAGATTTTCCCCTCCTGCACTCCAAAGACTATTGATATGGAGTAGGGGGATGCAACAACCAGAAGGGCCCTTTAGACATCAAAGTCCGCTCGACTCCATTTTACAGATAGGGAGATTGAGGCCTGGAAATGGGAAGTGAGTCACTCAAAGTCACACAACAGTTAAACTCAAAGAATAATAGGACTACTAGCCCAGAAGACTTCTTAAATGTCCCCTAGCTTTCCCGGAAACCCACTATTTAATGAAGTCATGCTCTCAACAGCATTCCCAATGGCAGGTGATTGCCAAGATGAGGTTTAAGCACCTTCAAAATAGGGGATCCCTACATCCCAAGGTTCATCTGTGTTTCTGGCCTCCTGAGGACAAGTGGGCTGATTGAGAAAAATCCCCTTGTTTGGCGAGTCCTGAATGACCATGGTAAGGCCCAGCTCATGTTAAGTCTCCAGGGAGACCTGAAGAAGTCTTGTCTCCCTAAGTCCTCACCTTACTTCCCCCTCTCTCTGTCCTTTAAGCACCTCTGCATTTTACCTGTGCCTGGGATTTTATTCCAGCAAAGTAGCAAAATGTGTCCATTTCCAGTAGCTGGCTCAACATACACTTTCTGAGTATCACTAGCCTCTAAATGCAGTTGATGTCTTTCCTCCCAAATCCACCTTTGGGTAAAGACCAAAAGTGGAAAATTTTCAGGGTCCTTTGGGTATTTGAAAGGCCTTCATCCAGGGTGGCCTGAATGCAGTCATTCTGAACTCATACACCCACACTTGAGCTAGTAGGAAAAGGTGATTCAGAGCCCCTGGGGCCCTGGAAATTGTCAGTACTACCAGGTCCCACCTTTGCTTGGGGAAGAGTCCCTCTATATTCTCCCCCTGCCCCATCTCTGCCAGTCTGATGTCCCACTTTTCCTGCCCTTCCACCCCATCCCCACTGACACTTCAACAAGAAGATCCATGTCTGTGGTAGTTTCAACTTCTCCATTTTACAGGTTGGAAAATTGAGACTCTTAGCAGGGTTGGACTACTGCAAATTGAGGGCTTAGTACTTGGAGCCTCCCAAGGAGTCTGCAGAAATGCTTCTGAGAGCTTGGCCTGAACTACTTGGACACTCCGGGCAGACCTTGTCTCACCTGACTCTGACATGTCCAAAGCTAGGGATGAGCTTGACCTAAAGAATGCTCAAAACCTGGACCCCAGGGAGGCACTGCTGATGGTGGGCCTGGTGATTATCATCATTATTAGCAGTTGGCTTTCCTACCCAATCACATTTGCATGTAGCCCTAATATCCTCACATCTACTCATCTGCCAGCCCACTACGAGGGTGACATCAGTGCCAAGGGGCATACAGAGATCCAGCCCCAGCCCAGGCCAGCCTACCCAGGCCACCATTGCCCCTGCAGGACCCCACTGATACCAAAGCTGCCTCTGTGCTTGGCAGGAGGTGGCAGAGCAGCTGGCCTTTACCCTCAGCCCACTCCTCTTGCCCTGTCCTGTTCTTTCTCTTCCATCTCACTTCTCTGCTCATGGAACTTGCTTATAAATTCTGAAAACCCCAGCCCCCATAAATTCTCAATTCATTCTGCAGATATTTCCTGTGTTGGGGTTTTCGGCAGCATCTGCTAGTTTGAAGTTCCCTCTTTATTTGTCCTGGGGGCACCATTACTCTCAACTTTAGCAGTTTTCCTGCTCTGTAGTCCTTGCCAGATTCCATCAGAGGAAGAGAAAATTGGTGAAAGAATAATTATTATTATTGTTATAAATATATATTTCATTTTGGTTTCTTTTTTTCCCCTTCTAGAGCTTGATGAGAATCCCAGGCAGAGGCTGGCAAAGGGATGGCTTCTTTGTGAACCTCAGGGCAGTGGGCTTGCCCTGTCAGAGCCTGGCACTTTGCCCTCCCGATAAATGCTCTGCCAAAAGGCCATTCTTTGCTATTCTACCCAAATTTACCCAGTCCTCCAGCAGCTTTCTTCCCACCAAAACTCTTGGCTCAAGTTCCCAAGTCTCCATGAAGCCTGCTTAAGCCAGAAGCGGAGCACCTACCACATATGATACACTTTCAAATGCATGGGCATGATTATTTCTCACTACATCCATATATGTGTGTGTGTTTAGTCACTCAGTTGTGTCTGACTCTTTGCGACCCTTTGGACTGTAGCCCACCGGGCTTCTCTGTTCATGGGGTTTTTCAGGGAAGAATACTAGAGTGGGTTGCCATTTCCTCCTCCAGGGGATCTTCCTGACTTTGGGATTGAACCTAGGTCTCCTGTGTCTCCTGCATCACAGGTGGATTCTTTACCCTCTGAGCCATCAGGGAAGCCCATGTCCATATAAGGCAGTCATTTTGGTCGCATTTTACAGAGGAGGAGACTGAGGTTCCAAGAGGAGAAAACAGTGAGTGATTCAAGGTGATCCAACTAGCAGGTAGAAAAGCTGGGATAAATTCAGGTCTGACTGGCTCCAAAGCCAATCAGTATTCATTCTACTGGAATATACTCCCTCTCCCCCTCCAAGCTCCTCGAAGACATCTTTTATGAACTATAGTATCTCACACTTGGAACCAAGTTGCCTTCACTTACTCTATACTTGTTTCAGGAGTCCATATGACTATATAGATTCTCAGAACTTGAGAACTTCAGAGATCAATTTGTTTAAGGATTTAATACTAAAGAAAACTGAGGCCCAGATAGGGCAAGCACCTAGCACACAGCATATTAGTGGTTTTCTTCATGAACTAGAAGCCTCTTGAGGACAAGAACCATACTTCCCCTTACATTTCTTATACATGTCTTCCTCTACCCCCCAACACACACACAAATACACTTGCACACAGTACTGGACTCAATATTCAGCACAGGTAATACAAACCATGACTTGTTCAGTTACACTGATTTCTGGGTGCCAGTTACTCTTACTTAACTGTCAGAGTAACCTGTGTGGTCCAATATCTGGATGAAATCACTGAGGCCCAGAAAGAGGAAGTGGCTTCTTCCTGGTCACATAGTAAGTAAATGGCCAAGGCAGGATTAGAATTCATGGTCAGACAGTCTGTGAGTCAAGGCTCTTGCCATTATTCTACAGAGCCCAGCTTCAGCAACAGAACAATAATGGTGACAGCTAACATTTATTGAATGAGTACTACATGTGAAGGATTACAGTAACTGCTTTATATGAGTAGTGTGTTTTCATCTTTACAATAACTCCGTCAAGCTTCCTCATTTTGCAGATGAGAAAACTGGGGCCTAAAAAAGCTGAGAAACTTGCCCAAAGCCAAAAAACTAGTGAGTAACTGAGTCAGATTGATTTGTTCCCAGAGTGCTCTTCACATTCTATAGGAAACCCTCTTTATCTGAAGATAATTGATGCTGGGTGGGGGGCAGAATTCCACTTAAATGGAACCAACAATTATGAGAAGCAGTTTATCTAGTGTTTCACAAATTGAGACTGAAATTGCAGTTCTGTTCTAGTTCTCAGGGCAAGCAAAGAATGACTCAAGCATTAGTTGCTTTATAGTGTGATTTTTCTGACAAAATGGAATGACAGCACGGTATGGCATTTTTATTTTGTTTTTTTATGGCATGATCATAAAGAAGATCATTTTATAAAAAATAATCTGAGGACTTTGGTTTCCCCAAAGACATCTCTTAATGATTTGAGAGTCAAATAATTATTCTTTGAAGCCTGTATCTTGTTCTCATCCTTGTTGCTTTGCTCTTCTTCAACTACTAACTGATAGAATTCTGCCCAGTTCTCACATACCATGGCTTTTATAAGACTTCAGTTGTTTTCCAATATCACTTTTGTTGACTTCACAAACTCCTGAAACTTTTCTCATATTTTCAGTTTCATTTTGAAAAATGGTTGGCATTGTGTTTGCTCTTTATATTCTGATATTGATAACACTCAGAAAAGACTGAACTTAGATGTTGACATCAACCTGGGAAGGAGGCCAGAGCAATTTTATAATTGGCCAGTTCACTAGTGAATATCTTCATGGTCTCTTGCTTTGCTTCTAAGCCTTCTGACTCTAGGGATTTGGAAAATGAATACTTGGATGAAAAACACCCCTTGTACTACCTCAGTAAGCTTTTAACAATGAACAAGTAATTAGTAATCAGTAAGCACAAGGAACAGGAAAGCGCTGGATTTGTATCTTAGTTCTGCCATTTCCTAGATGTGTTACTTTAGGCAAGTTACTCTGTTACTTCATCTCAGCCTTAGTCTTCTCTTCTGTATAGTGGAAATGTGGTAGTGTTTTAGTGCCCTTTCTTTGACCTCAAATAAGTAAGCTAATCCAATTATGGTTTTTCCATTCCTCTTGCTAGTGATTGGTTCAGGAATGAGCACGTGGCCCAATCCCGGCCAAGGAGACATCAGATGAAGTCAACCTGGGGACTTCTAGGAAAGATATCCTTCCTCCTAAGAAGACAAAAGTTTTTCTTTTCCTCCAGGTGATGGTATGCCTGGAAGTGATGTTTCACACTGCCTTAAGCAGCAGTTTTTGGGAGGATGGCAGTACCAAGAGATGAACAGATTCTAGCTCTCTGAGGACACTGTTGAATCACTGATTTTGCCATGCCTGAAGCAAACTCTACCCATGGACATCCTGTTATTTGAAATAATACACTTCTTAATTGTCTAAGCCAGTTTGAATCATTTCATTCCAATCCCAAAGAAGGACAATGTGAAAGAATGTTCAAACTACCATATAAGTACACTCATTTCACATGCTAGTAATGTGATGCTCAATATCCTTCAAGCAAGGCTTCAGCAGTATGTGAACCAAGAACTTCCAGATGTATAAGTTGAGTTTAGAAGAAACAGAGGAACCAGAGATCAAATTGCCAGCATTCATTGGATCATAGAGAAAGCAAGGGAATTTCAGAAAAACATCTACTTCTGCTTCATTGACTACACTAAAGCTTTTGACTTTGAGGATCACAACAAACTGTGGAGAATTCTTAAAGAGTTGGGAATACCAGACTACCTTTCCTGCCTCCTGAGAAACTTGTATGCAGGCCAAGAAACAACAGTTAGAACTGGACATATAACAATGGACTGGTTCAAACTTGGGAAAGGAGTACGTCAAGGCTATATATTGTCACCTTGCTTATTATTAACTTATATGCAGAGTACATCATGTAAAATGCCAGGCTGGATGAATCATAAGCTGGAATCAAGACTTCTGGGAGAAATAACAACAACTTCAGATATGCAGATGATATCACTCTAATGTCAGAAGGTGAAGAGGATCTAAAGAACCTCTGGATGAAGGTGAAAGAGAAGAGTGAAAAGCCTGGCTTAAAACTCAACATTCAAAAAACTCAGATCATGGCATTCAGTGCCATCACTTCAGGCAAATAGAAGGGGGAAAGGTGGAAGCAGTGGCAGATTTTCTTTTCTTGAGCTCCAAAATCACTGCAGATGGTGACTGCAGCCATAAAACTGAAAGATGCTTGCTCCTTGGAAGGAAAGCTATAACAAACATAGACAGTGTATTAAAAAGCAGAGACATCACTTTGCCAACAAAGATCTGTCTAGTCAAAGCTATGATTTTTCCAATAGTCATGTACGGATGTGAGAGTTGGACCATAAAGAAGGCTGAGCACTGAAGAATTGATGCTTGCAAACTGTGGTGCTGGAAGAGGCTCTTGAGAGTCCCTTGGACTTCAAGGAGATCAAACTAGTCAATTCTAAAGGAAATCAACCCTGAATAGTCATTGGATGGACTGATGCTGAAGCTCCAGTACTTTGGCCACTTGATGTGAAGAGCCAGCTCATTGGAAAGACCCTGATGCTGGGAATGATTGAAGTCAAAAGGAGAAGGAGGTATCAGAAGATGATATGGTTAGATAGCATCACTAACTCAACTGGATATGAATTTGAGCAAACCCTAGGAGACAGTGAAGGACAAAGGAGCCTGGCATGCTGCAGTCCAAGGGGTCGCAAAGAGTTGGACACAACTTAGCAACTGAACAACAATTGTCTAAGCCAGCTTGAATCATGGTTTGTTTTACTTGCCACTAAAAGAAATCCAAATTGGAAAAGAAGAAGTGACATTGTCACTGTTTGCAGATTATATGATACTATGTATACACAGAAAATTCTAAGGATGTTACCAGAAAACTACTAGAGCTCATCAATGAATGTGGTAAAATTGCAGGATACAAAGTTAACACACAGAAATCTTTTGCACTTCTATACACTAACAACAAAATATCAGAAAGAGAAATTAAAGAAACAATCCCATTTACCATCACATCAAAAAAATAAAATAAAGTAAAATACCTAGGAATAAACCTACCTTAGGAGACAAAAGACTTGTATTCTGAAAACAATAAGATGCTGATGAAAGAAATCAAGGTAACACAAGCAGATGGAAAGATACACCATGTTCTTGGATTGGAATAATCAATATTGACAAAATGACTCTACCACTCAAGGCAATCTATAGATTCAATGCAATCACTGGCATTTTCCACAGAACTAGAACAAAAAATCTTAAGATGTGTATGGTGACACAAAAGACCCCAAATAGCTAAAGCAATCTTGAGAATGAAAACCAGAGCTGGAGCAATGAGGATCCCTGACTTCAGACTATGCTATAAAGCTACAGTCATCAAGACAGTATGGTACTGGCACAAAAACAGAAATATAGATCAATGGAACAGGATAGAAAGCCCAGAAATAAACCCACACACCTATGGTCACCTAATCTATGACAAAGGAGGCAAGACTATACAACGGAGGAAAGACAGTCTCTTCAATAAATGGTGCTGGGAAACTGGACAGCTACATGTGAAAAGATGAAATTCTTTAACATCATACACAAAAATAAATTCAAAATGGATTAGAGACCTAAATGCAAAGCAGGACACTATAAAACTCTTAAGAGGAAATCATAGGCAGAACATCCTTTTACATAAACTACAGCGATATCTTTTTCAAGTCTTCTCCTAGAGTAAAAAATAAAAACAAAAATAAACAAATTGTACCTAATTAAACTTAAAAGCTTTTTCACACCAAAGGAAACCATAGACAAAGCAAAAAAACAACCCACAGAATGGAAGAAAATATTTGCAAAATGATGCAACTGACAAGGGATTAGTCTTTGTCCCAAATTAGTACAAAATTTATAAACAGCTTGTGCAGCTCAATATAAAAAAAAAACCATCAACCCAATCAAAAAATGGGCAGAGGGTGGGATGATCTGAGAGAATAGCATTGAAACATGTACATTACCATTTGTAAAATAGATGACCAGGGCAAGTTCTATGCATGAAGCAGGGCACCCAAAGCCAATGCTCTGGAACAACCCAGGGGGACAGGATGGGGAAGGAGGTGGGAGGAGGATTCAGCATGGGGGAGATAGAGGTATACCTGTGGGCGATTCGTGTTGATGTATGGCAAAAACCATCACAATATTATAAAGTAATTATCCTCCAATTAAAATAAATTAATTTTAAAAATTTGAAAAACAACAAAAAAAAAGATTAAAGATCCCACATGCCACGGCTAAGACCCTATGCAGTAAATAAATAAATAATTTTTTTAAATTTTGAGTAAAAAAAAATGGGCAGAAGACCTAAACAGACATTTTTCCAAAGAAGACATGCAGGTGGCCAAAAAACACATGAAAAGATGCTCAACATCACTAATTATTGTTGTTGTTGTTTAGTTGTTAAGTCATGTCTGACTCTTTGCGACCCCATGAACTATAGCCTGCCAGGCTCCTCTGTCCATGGGATTTTTCAGGCAAAATACAAATCAAAACTACAATGAGGTATCACCTCACACCAGTCAGAGTCAAAAAAATCTACAGACAATAAGGGCTGGAGAGGGTGTGGAAAAAAGGGAACCCTGTTACACTGTTGGTGGGAATGCAAACTGGTACAGCCACTATGGAGAACAGTATGGAGATTCCTTAAAAAATGAAATAGAACTGCCATATGACCCAGCAATCCCACTCCTGGGCATAAAGCTAGAGAAAACCATAATTCAAAAAGATACATGCACCTCAATGTTCATTGCAGCACTATTGATATTTACAATAGCCAGGTCTGTGGTAGTAAGTCAGACAGAGGAAAAACAAATACGATATCCCTTATATATGGAATCTTAAAAAATTATACAAATGAACTTGCTTACAAAACAGAAACAGACACACAGACTTAGAGAACAAATTGTGGTTCCTAGGGGGAATGTGGTAGGGATACACTGGGAGTTTGGGACTGACATGATATTTAAAACAACTATATTTAAAACAGATAACCAACAACAACCTACTGTGTAGAACAGGGAACACTTGCTCAATACTCTGTAATACCCTAAATGGGAAAAGAATTTGAAAAAGGATAGATACCTGTATCTGTATAACTTAATCACTTTGCTGTACACTTGAAACTAACACACAGTTAGTCAACTATGCTCCAATACCAAAAAAAAAAAAAAATTTAAAGCATCCTAATGGACACAAGTATCTGTTTCACACAGATTTCAGAATTAAATAACATAATCCATGTAAAGGGCTTTGTTTATCACTCAGTACATATTACTTTAAGTACATATAAATTTTAAAGTGCTAATTTACAGCTAAAAATGGGGTTTTCTTGTGGCTCTTTTTTAGGGAAGGGACAAGGTAGCAAAGGTACATCTTCCTACACATACTCATGGTTAGAATTTTGCTGAGGTTGGGATAAAAGACGAGAGCCTTGATTCTGTCTGAATACAATCAAGGGTTGATGTGCATCTGAGGAATCAGATTGGTTGAGTGCAACTTGGTTGTTTTGACACACTGGCTATGTCAGTAAAGACAGACTAAAGAAATAAAGAAATGCACACCAGCTGCAATACAGAAACTTCCCAGTTGGGACCGAATGCATCGCTAAGAAGTTCGAGAGTTTTCAAAACATATCTCACAAGGAAGCATTTACCGAAACTGAAATTTTTCGGCCTAAAAAAGAGAGAACTGGGGCCGGAGTAGAGTTCCTTCTCTAGTATTCATCTCAGATGATGGCACCACTATCCATTCAGAAACCAGGAATGGTTAGTTAAAATATCTCTGACAACCCCTTTCCTCACCATCCTCCCTCATATACAGTACAACCGCAAGTCCTATTAGTAAAACTCAGTGAACAAGTGAAACTAGTAAAACTAGTAAAATTTACTAGCAAACTAGTAAAATTAGTAAAACTCAGTGAAAGAAAGTGCTCAGTAGGTACTTGATACATATGAAGTACCTAATAGGTAGAAGCTATCATTCTCAGGCAACATACCAGCCTCAAGATGGGCGCCAAGATATTCCCTTGATTCCCTTGAACATATTGGTCCTGGCTGACATTTTCACAAGGAAAATGAACAAGAAGAAAAAGGAAATACTGTCATTTACAAAACTACATACAGCATAAACACAATCTGTCTGGATTAATTCCAGTTTAATCCTGATGTAGAAGCTAATGAGCTTGGTGGATCTCCAAACCCTATCTCTCGAAGTAATAACATTACACTTCTGATGATTTGACACAACCCTAGAGGTCCTGATGACCTGTCTTACCCCCCTGGGTCCCTGCCTATTTCAGCCAGGTGACGTCCCCAACCCAGAAGCTTGGACTCTTGTTTCATTTTTCACAAGTGACAACTTCTGGCCCTTCCATGTCTAAGCCCTCAGTAGCTCTGATCAGCAAGATATAGCTAACTCACAGCTGACTGGCAGAGCTGTGGTGATCGATGTCTTTGTGACTCATAGAAGGAGGAAGCCTTTAGAAACCTAGGATAGCAGCCCTGCTATAGTAGAAGATTTTGGCGCCGAAGCCAGATCCCCTTTTCCAGCTGGTACATGTATCCCCTGCCACTGTGAGTGCTGTGGCAAGACCTCAGTGATATGCCCTTGGCTGATGGAAGCCACGTAATCCAGTCTCACGGGAGGTTATACCTGCTCCCAAAGGGAGATGGGGTGGGGTGGGGGGGCAGTAAGTAACTGATAAAGGATTACAAAACTCTAGTCCCTCCCCTCAAGATGGTATAACTCTGGTGTGACTTATGCTCCAAAGCCTCCACATCTACTCTAGATCAGGTCAAGGCTATAATTTACCATGGACCAAATCCTTTCTTGGCCACCTCTTCCCTATCCTGCTCTCCTGCCTCACTTTTGGGCTTTTCCATAAGGGCATGACAACAACATTCCCTGATCCCTACTTCAGGTTCCACTTCTCAAGAATCTGACCTAAGCCACTTCCTCACAGATGGAACTTGTATAAACACTCACCATAGAAGCCCTTTTTCCTTCCTCCACAAAAGAGTATCTCTTAGGGAAATCCACAGGTCCAGATTGAAAATAGAACCTGGCCTTAATCACACAGTAAGCCAGACAAGCACACAACCCACAGGAAGAAGGGCAGCCTTTCTTCACACTACTCCCAGGTTTTGGGCTTCACCAGGCAAAGGTCCTAGAGCCAAGGCACTCTCCTGAGGATAGCTGGTCTTGAGCATGGAAAAGGCAGATTTCTAAGATGATGGAGGAAAGAAATGTTGAGAGCTCATCAGAGCCTCCAGGGCAGGGATGACAGCTTCTCAGGCCAGCATCCTCTGGGTGCTGCCCTCATCTCTGGTAAATTGATGTTGACCTAGGTAGTGAAGATCCAAGAGAATGGAGAGAAACAAGATTTGATTCAGCAGAGATGGGCCATCTGCCCATTTCAGTCCAAAGCTTCTTAGTCCAGGACATCTCTGTGGTCTTGTCAGACAAACCAGGACCATCCTCAGTCTCTTGCCCCTCTTCTAGTCACCTGATAATCTGCACTTCTCACTCAATAGGACATTATGCAAATTTCATGTTTAACAGTGGTGCTGTAAATGACATCTAGATTGGCCCTAGGAAAGGATTTCCTGACATTAGCAGAAAAATGTTCAGCATTACCTCAAGCAATTGGTAAATGTCATATTCCAAATGATGAAGACATGAGCAACTCACCACTCCTACCACCTTTCAAGTGTTAGCAACTTGAATCACAAAATCAATCAGGAAAGATAATGTCATTAAAGAAAAATTACCTTGACATCTCAGCTGTAATGTTTTCTGAATCCCCACCCCACTCCCTGATTCGTCTTTGGCCATCTGTCTGCTAAATGTTTGCTATTTGAGAATGATTCTCCTCTAGGTCTCTGGCAGCCTTGCTTTGCAGCTTTCTCCACCCCTCCCTTCTCAGCAGCCTGTCCTGTGTGGAACTCAGAATGATTCCAGTAAGAGGAATTTAGGTGAGACCTAAGGAATAACACATTGGTTTGAAAAGATGTAAAGCACTGGGGAAAATGTGTAGGAAAGTTATGGGATCTCCATGTGGGTGGAGCCCTTAGATCCAACCTTTGCAAAATCATAGATTCAAGGAGTTTCAGGGCTGCAATGAAGTTAGCGGTCATTGAATCTAACCTGTCATCCTGAGTTGGCGTCTTCTCTGCAACCTTTCTACTAAGTGCTCAGCTCAACCATGTTGATGCATCATTAGCAGTGGAGAGCTCACTCTCTCTCAAGCGCAGCCAGTTTTTTGAAAGAACAGCTTGGAGTCTGAGAAAGTTCTCCCTTGTACTGAGTTCACATATGCCTCCCTATAACCACCACCTTTTATCTCAGTCCCCTGGAGCCACGCAGAACATGCCTACTCCTTGTGTGGTCTAAAGTCTCTGAGGTCACGCCTCCAGGCTTAATAGCCCTAGTTCCTCCAGCTGCTCCTCACAGAAGTGAGCTCTAAGCCCCTCCCCAACATCCTCATTGCACCAGTATGCCACCAGTGTATGGGAACCAGAACTGGACATGGGTTCCAGAGGGTAAAGAAGAGAAAGGTTCTTCCATACTTCATTTGGTCTCTACCTCTGTTGATACATCCTAAGTTCACAGGAGTTTCCAAGCTGGTGTTTCTGCTCCATGTTTCCTTTTACTCCTTGGAAGGGCCTCTACTGAGGAGGTCAGCTCATCACAGTGGGGTCACAATGCCTGCTCTGTATCTGTCTGAGTATACTTGTATGACCTTGTATGAGCAAGTCCAGCTGTCTGAACTTGTAATGAGGATTCTAAGAGTATCCACCTCCTATGGTTATCATGAGAAGTAAATGAGATAATGGACAAAAAATGCCTGACACGTGGCTAGAGCTCACTATACATTAGTTCTCTTTCTACTTTCTACTTCTTAGCCCCAGGTCCTGGTTAACAGCTAGGGGCATCTCCAGGCCCCTGTGTGAAGGGAAAGCCAATGGGTGGAGTAACAGGACAATAACCAGTTGGCCCAGATTTCTGGGGACAAGCTTCATTTTAAATATTCTGATCTGTGATCAGATGATATATTAGACAATATGGCCTGATTTTTTAGTTTGAAAAATATGGTCACTAGAGTTGATGATGACATAGCATGGATATCTTTTCTTGGACCAGTGGTCCTGAAATGGCAGGGCTTGTGTCCTGGTCAGGAAACAAAGTGTCCACAGCGTGTGGTGAAATTGGGCGGTGATCTTAAAGCAAGCAAGAGCAGAGGTAGAAGAAAATTCAGGACTCTTTTCTCCAGCTCTGGATTTGACTTAGGCCCCCTTTTCATGTCCCTGGCCCCTGCTCTAGGGTAGATTGGGTTTGCACTGAGGAAAGCAGGACCATCCAATACAGAGGACTGAGTGCCCCTCATAGCTGGTTGACTGCCTGGCCTCACTGGAGACAGGCCAGTGGGGAAGAGAGCTTGTCCATGTCAAGACAACCTTGCCCCACCTCTTTGCCTGCACTACTCCTTCCTGCTCCTCCTTGCCTTTCTCCTCTTGCACTGCCTCCCTCTGCTTCTGACTGTGTATCTGTCTCCTTCTCTAGGTCATCCCCATTTTGTGGCAAATATTGGGACGATCCCCGGGGAAGTTATACTGTCCAAGGACAAAAGAGCCGGAGTCTAGGAATTGGGGGAGGAGCCAGGGTGGGACTAGTACTCTGCTTATCAGAAATTTGCTCCTGTGATTTCAAGAAAATCACATCTTCTCTGAGGCTCAGTATTCCCATGTATCAGATGGCAGGTTTGGAATAAGTGGCCTCTAACAGTCCTTCCAGCTGGAAAGTTCCCTGATTTTTCCACATGTGTGTGAATAGATCTGCACATTCTTATTTCTCTGAACCAGCAACCTATTTCTCTGTCTCTCTCCCTCCCCCACCACTTTCTCTGCAGTTCCCTCTCCTTCACTGGCTCTGTCCAGTCCCCGTCCCCAGCTACCTCCCTCTCAGATGTTTGGTCCTGCCTTTCACCGTGACTGAGGATGCTGCTTTTCAGCAAGCAGACACTTATCCCAGCCCTGTGTGTCCCAGGCCCCTCAGCCTGGCCACTCAGCCACAGGGGAAACCCACACACTCAGGGTACCAATCAAGCCAACTCTGGGCCTGAGGAAGGGGGCTGGGCAAGCCAAGAAGCAAGCTCTTAGGCTGCCTACCATAGTCCTCTGCTGCCACCTGTCGTTAGATTGAAGTGACATCACTTTGGGGGCTGTCTGAACCCACGGGGGCCACGAATGCTGCTCCAGCCAACAGGAATCCATTATGCACAGTGTCCTGCCAAGCCTGATTTAAAGCTCATCCTGTAATCCGTCTTGGGCCCCCTCTGGGGCTGTCTCCGGTTTCCTTGCCTGTGAAATGGATGGAAGTTATCTTCAACTCTGGCAGAGAGGTGAGAAGTGGGGGCTCAAGAGACACCTGGCTTTGCATCCTGCCCTTGCCCTTGGCTTGGTGGGTGACCTGGGGTGAGTTCTTCCTCTTCTTTGGAGCCTGTGGGGAGACAAAGTTGAGAGGAAAAGGGCAAGGTGGGTTCCTGCCTGTTTCAGGCTAGCAGCACATGACTGAGAAGCTGGAAATGGACATATCCTCTGTCTCTACAAACTACTTTTGGCCAAGCCACACCTCCATCTGAGCAGCCAAGCCTTTCCATTCATTCATCCATGCACTTACTCATCCATTCATTCCACTGAGCAGCCAGGGCTGTGGAAAGCAGCACTCTGTTGGGAATCAGGATCCTTGCCTTGTTGGCTCAGCTCTGCCATTGGCTCCCTAACCTGAGGCAAGCCTGTGCCTCTGTCAGAGCCTTTATTCTCTCTTCTGTGATACGAAGAGGTTGGGATAGACCAGGGGGAGTCCCCCATTCTACCATTCTGAAAGGATGATTCTCTGACTGCAGGTGTCCTGCCAAACATGCCAAGAGCTAGAGCAGTTATACGTCCCCTCTCAGACACCAGGGATATACTGTCTCATACACCCCAAACTCCCTTTGTCCATGCCCTAGATCTCTTGCTGGCCTCCACACAACCAACCGACAAGGGAACCCTTGCTGAGTTCCCGTTTTCTTCTTTCAGGGCACTTTCAGGTCACGTGGCTGGCACAGAGGACTAGATGTTATCTAGCCCTGCCCAGTTGGGTCTAGGAAGATCAGCAGTTTCTGGCACCAACAAGCCCTTTAGGTTTCGTCCTGGTAATGCCAGCCCTAGAGTTCCCAGAGGATGAATGAATGGACTGAAACTGCTGAGTCTGACCTCAGAGTCCAAATTCCTGCCTCCTCAGGTTTGAAGCCATTGAAACTGCTGCTGCCCAGAAAATGGTACCTGAAAACAAACCTTCTTGGGGTGCAGAGAAGCCCAGCCCACGAGCTGGTGGCCTCCTGGCCCAAGCTTTGCTCCCAGAAACACTTAGCAGAGGCCAGGGGCCCTGGGCCAGCTGTGGCCTCTTAGTTTGGCTGCACTGCCATCAGCAAAGTGCCATGCATGGAACTGCAGCCAGGAGGCAGCCTTTCAAGAGGAGCTGCCTGGTGGTGTCTGGGAGCTGTTCCTCATCTCCCCATCCCTGAAAGCCTCTCACCCCCACCTCCCAGCCGCCCATGAGGGAGGTCCTGCCCACATCTGCTGCTGGCCGTCACATCTGCAATGGATTACAGGGCTGGCCCCAGTTTAGGCTCATCCCAGATGTGGATTCCCCTGGAATGTGCCTTCTAATTGTCCACCCTCTGAAGGGTCCCGGCCCCCTCCTCTTTGTCTGCCCCTGCTGCACCCCAGCTAGCGTGCTGGGGCCTTCCTCCTTTCCCACAGCTTGTGCCGGAACAGCCACAGCCGGGCCTAGGGCCAGCCCGGTGGGGGGCCCACACTCTCCTCCAGCCTGGTTGAGCAAAGGGGGGGTGCTGGGGAGCGGGAGATCTCAGCCCATCCCCCTTCTTTTTTCCTGGGGCAAGGCACTGGGGGGCAGAGGTGGAAACTCTGGAAAACTCACTAGAGGTGAAAGAATTTGGCTCTGCAGTGCAGGCTCCCCTAATCCCTGGCCCTTCCTGGGAATGCCATTAACCTCCCCAGCCCTGCTGATGGAAAGAACAGCTCTTCTCTAGGCCAGGCTAGCTCCTCAGAGGCTCCCACATGACAGTCTGGCTGGGCAAAGTGGTTCCCCTGGGTTCCAGCCAGCATCTTCATGCCCCGGCCATCACAACAGCCTCCCAAGTGGTGGCACTGGCTCAGGTATCTCTCTCATTTTATGCGATCCCTCACAAAAGCCTCTGGAGATATTTTTAAAGCACAAATCTTAGCCCAGACTTTGGCTTTTAAATTCAGCTCTGCCACAAACTGGCTGTGTGGTCCTGGGTAACTGACTTCACCTCTCTGAGCCTCAAAAATCCTCTTGCATGAAATGAAAATACTACCATTATTCCTTTCAGCTGACATTTATTGAGTGCTTTCTATGAGTCAGGCTCTCTTTTAAGTATGTTACATGTCTTACCTCAGAAAAAGGTGCCATTATTGCCTCTGTTTTTACAGATGAGGAAACTGAGTCATTGAAAAGTTGTATAACAGGCCCAACGTCACACAGCTAGTAAATGGCGGACGCAGGCTTTGAACCAGGCTGGCTCACACCTGAGCCTATAGACAAGAATGATCCATTAACAGAAACTAAAGTAATCTGTACTATTATTAAAAAAAAAAAAAACCCATCATCTGATTATCTCCCTGTTTCAAAACCAATAGGTCCCCAGTATTTATGAAAGAAAGCTCAAATTTCCAGCCTGGCCTTTAAGGTTCTTTAGCATCTAGTCTTGATCTGATATTTCACCTGTGCTCTGCTCCATTTCCCCTACTTCTTTTTTACCACATTTACCATTTCCTCTCTTTTACATTCACTGCTCTATGCCTGTGTATTTTGTGGTTCTCTGTGCCTGAAATCCTTTGCTCTGTACACCTGTTGTTCTTCTACTCATTCTTCAAGGTGAAGGCCAACTGTTAGCACCCCTGAAAAGCCTTTTCCAGACAATTGATTCCTCCTATGTGCACCCATAACATTTTGTCTATGTATCTATTACTGTGCCTTTTACACTATATTCTAAGGGGAAAGTTTTGTCTCCTTTCTGGGCTTCAGTATCTCTGATGGCTAGCATCTAAGAACTCTTCCAGACTTGCCTTCCTCTGATGTTGAGATCAATGCCTGAGCAAGCTCTAGACTGGATATGATCCCAGCCAACACCTTGGGGAGGGTATATGGAGGTAAAGAGAAGAGATGGCTTGGGAAGGAGGGATGAGATCTGGAATCCTGACCACTTCTTCCTTTCTCCCCACCAAGCCTCTTGTATCCTCTTTCACAACCCTCATGAAAATCTATTTCCTCCAAACAGTCTTGAAACTGCTTACCCTTCCATAATACTCCATCCTGGGAATGACTGCCTCCAATAAACCTACACTTGGGCAGATCAACCACAGTGGTTTGTTTAGCTCAAGGGTACCCTGCCAGAGATCTTTATCCGTGCATCTGTGTGTCTGGATGTCTTTCCATATTTCTGTTAGGATTCGTGTCCTCCTTTTGGAAGGCCAGAAGGCCAAGTTGAGAGCATGAGCCTCAGGATCCCATCCTTCCTTCCTCCAGACACAGAGAAAGAACCAGGGCACAGCAGATCTGGGAGGGCGTTTAGAGCTCCTCTGGTCCACTGCTGCTCACTTGTCCTCCGGTGGTACAGATGGAGAGCTGTGACTCAGAGAAGGCATTTAAGGTCCCACAGTTAATCAGAGACAGAGCTGGAAGTAGTGCTCTCTCCACGTGTGTGTGTTAAGTTGCTCAGTCGTGTCTGACTCTGCGACCCTGTGGACTGTATCCCGCCAGGCTCCTCTATCCATGGGATTCTCCAGGCAAGAATACACCATCAAATCCTCAGTTACCAGCCCCTAAACCCTTAGTTCAGGCTCGAAGCTGAGCTGCTTCCACTGGAATCAGGAAAAGGGCTGGAAATCCCAATCCAGCCAAGGCTCTCTGGGGCCCTTCAAATGTTCTTCCTCTAGGAGGCCTTCCCAAGTTAGCCCTACTCCATTCTGACCACCTCTCCACAGCCGCCTCCTCAGCATGGATGCCTTCACAGCACACTAGGCTTATGAGGGTGGCCCTGCTGCCCACCCTGCCATGTGATGTGGTGTGTCCTTTCTGTGGTCTGTGCCCCCTCTCCCCTCTTAAAACAACTGACTGACAGATGGACAGATTGACTGGTTGGCTACCTAGCTGCCCAGGGCTGGTTGACAGACAGACGGGCTGTCTGGCTGTCTGACTGACAGTCTGTCTTGCTGGCTAATAGAGATGGACAATTGATGGACAAGCTGACTGACAGACAGATGAACTGACTGAGTGACTATGGAAAGACCCCAGAGGATCCAAAGAAACCAGTGCATCAAGCAGAGGGACAATCAAACCGAGAATCCCTCTGCAAGCTTTTGTCAAGACACCTCCAGCAGTCTGTCACCAATGAGACACAATGAGACAGTGGGAAGCGGAGTGGGGGGAGAAAGGCTAATGAAAACCAGATGTGTTGCTGACCTATCTTGGTGAGGTGACTGGAAGACGGACCTGGCTCCCAGCACCAGTATGGTCCTGGTAGGCACCTTGTGGAAAGGCATAAAGGAGCCAGGAGGGCTGGGCACACGGGGGCCCCTACCACTCAGCATGCGGAACCTCATCTGGGCTTGCAGGAAGAGGAGCCGCATCCTTCTCCCTGTCATAGCCTCCATTTAGTTGACATTTAAAAATAATAGACTCCGTCTGGCGTTTTCCGAAGAGCAAGGCCCTCAGTAGGCTCACAGGATTTTGAGCTGGTTCCTATTATGCTCTTTGCAGTTGGAAGTTGCTCCATTTCCCACTCAAACCCTCATGATTTTGCTGACAAGCGGAAGTGTGTTGGGGGGCCACTGTCTCACATTTTTCAGGCTTGGTCATTCCATCTCCTCCATGTCCATCACTGCTGTCTTCCTGCACTCCTGTGAGGGGCAGTTGTACATTGGAGGAAAGATGGAGTTTCCTTCCTTCCCTCCTTATTAACCTTACCTGCAGAAGCCCAGGGATGCAGGCTCAGGCCCTGCAGAAGAAGAAAGTGGGAACCTCACTCCCCTCCAGAGTCTGGCAAAGAGGAACAGGCTGGGCCTGCAAAAGAGAGGGAGTCCCTGCAATCTGGGAGTCCAAGGGAGGGAGGAAATCCCGTTTCCAGACTGCCGATTCCGTGGTCAGTCACACATAATTGCAGTCATAACAAACACATTTGAAGCTCACAGGCCTGTGCTAAACAATGTGATTAATAAGAGAAGACATAAAGCAAATTAGCACACCAGACAAGCAAATTGTTTTCAGGACAATGGAGCCAACCAGAGGCCAGGCTGCCCTGCTGACTACCTCATTCCCCACCTTCCTCCTGCCCTCCCAACTTCTGGTCTTTCCCACTTACTTCTGCCTGGCAAGGGCTAACTGTTACCCACAGTCTAGGCAGAAGGAGGGGCAACAAGAGAGGGGATCAGGCCATGGGCAATTTGCAGTGAGGAGAATTGAAAGGGTGTGGACTGGGAGTCCTGGCTCTGCTATGTATCAGTTCTTTGGTGCTGGTGGGTTAACAGGACACTCATTTCAACTCAATACAAGGAAGAACTTTCTGGAAGTCCGAACTGACCAGGGAGGTAACTGAACTCTTATACTAGCAGTGTGCAAACAGAACGTGGGTTTAGCTCATTCATTGGGATGTTGTTGAAACGAAATGCTGAATGCTTACTTGCCACCCTCTGATTCTACAGCTCTGTGGCCTTAGACAAATCACTTGACTACTCTGAAACTTGAGTTCCTCATCTGGGAGGAGGGAATGTGGAAAGCCCTTTCCACCTCTCTCCCAATGGTAATGTCAGGCTTAAGAGAGATGCTGTATGCACAAGTGCTATGGTAATGACTAGAAAACCTTTAAGGGATTATTCTGGTTATCACTGTATTCTGACCTCAGGCATGGCCTGTGCTGCTTGGGGAGCATCATCCTCCCAGTGCATCCCTTCTGCTTCTGCCAAACTTTCCCTGCTCCCAAGATTCAACTGAGATCCTACCTCATCATTTTCCCAACCTTAACAACCCAACCTCTCTGTCCTGAGCTGATACATATGGAGACATTAGTAGAATTCACTTAATATTTAGTCACCTGATGTTTCTCTGACATCACTTTGAACTGTTCCTAAAGCCTTTCTTGGTCCTGTCTCTCTCCCCACCACAGCATATTTAGTTCTTCACACATTTTGTTTCCAAAAGCATTAAAAGCAGAAGCTGGATTGCAAGCTCCATGAGGGCCAGGACTGGACCTCATGTATCCTGAGCAGACTAGGCACTGGATTAGAGTTATGGATGGCACATAATATGGGCTTCCCTGGTGGCTCAGAGGTTAAAGCATCTGCCTGCAATGCAGGAGACCTGGGTTCAATCCCTGAGTCAGGAAAATCCCCTGGAGAAGGAAATGGCAACCTACTCCAGTATTCTTGCCTGGAGAACCCCATGGACAGAGGAGCTTGGTGGGCTACAGTCCACGGGGTCGCAAAGAATCAGACACGACTGAGCAACTTCACTTCACTTCCTACCGCAAATAGTTCTAGGTAACTTCCTCATATGGGAAGGATGCAACTCACAGAATCATCTACAGGATGGAGATTTAATCACTGAACAAGAAAGTTGAGGTCCAGACAAGATCTTCCCCTGGGAGCAAACTGTTACATGCTGTCACTAACACTCCCACCTCTATACATTTATCCTTGTGCCAGAAGATTCTCGATTCTACTGTAGTCATCACAAATAACCTCTGGCCATTGGTAGGATTCTCTGGCTGTGTTCAGGTCATGTGACTGTGCCTATATCCATGTGAGGGAGCTGGAAAGAGAACTCTCTTTGGCTTCTGGACTGCTTCCTACCTATACTAACAGTCTCACCCCACCTCACCCCTACCAGAGAAGTGGGGTGTTTAGAAACTAGTCAGTCACTACCGCTCACTCCTGCCTAGTGCTACAGCAGTTATTCAGTAGTTGTGAGCTGGATTCAATTTAGGTGTTTACAGAGGTTCTCAGAGTCCTCTCAGGCTACAGTCTATACCACTGTTACATGCCACACTGCTGTGGTCAGCCACTCAAACTTGCTTCACAGTGAGGTGTCTTAGAGAAACCCTTAAGTAGGGCACTTTTGAACAAATCATCCCTGCTCAGCCTCTCTCTGGAATGGCCCCCCCTTCACCAGGCCTCACATCCCACTTTGTCCTACATTCAACTCTCCAGGCTAAAGTCTTCAGTGTTTATCCTCCTGTTTCCAACTTCACCTCATCTTTTGGTTGTAACACTTTTTCCTGTTTTCCAACCTATGACCTCTCAACAATCAATCCCGACTCTATTCCAGCAACATTGCTCCAGGCTGCCTTTGGTAACATCCCATGTCACACACACCAGATCAAGGGACTGTCCAATTCCAATAGCATGGCTCCATTCCCATCATGATCAGCCTCTCCCCCAGAGTATATTCCCACTTACACTACCAGAGCACCAGACCTGTTAGGAAAGACATGTGGTGAAGGAAGGTATGTAGGGTAGATGGCCAAGAGTGTCTACTCTACTTGAGTCATATATTGCTCTTGAAATGATCATCATGTATCTGTCTCTATTTTTACCTTTACCTGCAGCCTCATTGAATTGGGACCGGGCCCTGAATTTGCTGGAAATCTATTCGAGAGGGTCTTGGAGAAGCCACACAGGAGTGAGTCCTGTGCTGCCCAGCCTAGGGCCCCTTCAGATTGGCTGGGAGCTTTCTTCCTTTCTAAGGTAACCCCCAGGGTGAGGGGGGGGCGGTTCCTAATCATCATTGTCCTTGGTGTGCTGCTGCTGCTGCTAAGTCACTTCAGTCATGTCCGACTCTGTGTGACCCCATAGATGGCAGCCCACCAGGCTCCGCCATCCCTGGGATTCTCCAGGCAAGAACACTGGAGTGGGTTGCCATTTCCTTCTCCAATGCATGAAAGTGAAAAGTGAAAGTGAAGTCGCTCAGTGGTATCCAACTTTTAGTGTCCCCATGGACTGCAGCCTACCAGCCTCCTCCATCCATGGGATCCTCCAGGCAAGAGTACTGGAGTGGGTTGCCATTGCCTTCTCCCTGGTGTAGCTGCCAGCAATTCCATACTCCTCCTTCTAACTACTTCTGCATCAACCACTAAAACTTGAGTTTGGGCCTAAAATGTAGGCTCAGTTGCTCCAGCCTACATCTAATCACATAATAACCTCCACTTCAGTCTCACAATGCCAAGTAATTGTATTGACAGGAATAATTTCAGCAGGTTGTGAGACAGCCAGCTATTCATCAAAGATCTATGCTTCCCTTCCACAGTATAAATTTTCACTGGGAACCAACTGCCCAGCCAGGGACTACATGAATCTCTGAATGACAACAAGGGGCAGAGTACCTCTGCCCCTGCAGACCACACTGAACTGATGTGAGCTACTAGTACACAGTCATTATGTTAAGCCTCTGAGATTTCAGGGTTGGTATTGCAGTGGTCAATTTCCTTAAGCCAGTCATGGCAGCCTGAAGACTGTCTCCTGAAGACTGGCTTTAAGAAGCTCCAGTCAGCAGTTTTGATCACGCTTCGTTCTTTGCAGAGCTTCTAGGCCCCATTCCCTACTGCCTTATATAAATAGGTGTTTAATCCTGTCCAAAAAAATAGAACTTTGGATCCTCTTTGTCAGGTGGCCAAGAACTTGACATATGCTTCCCCAGCACTTTCTCTCTTTCAAAGGACTTACTCTATAATCAGCCACCAACCATGGCTGAAAGATTTTGTGCTTTCAGTCACATACCCTCTTATAGATGAGACCCTGCAAGCTTTCTAATGTGCCTCCTTGGCATAGTCTCCAAGATATTTCTTGTTTTATTTATTTTTTAAAATTGAAATATAGTTGATTTATAATGCTTCAAGAGTATACTCAGCACTTTCACTGCCATGGACCCAGGTTTGATCCCTGGTTGGGATCTCACAAGTTGGGCAATACAACCAAAATAGATAAATACAATGTCTCAGGTGTACAGCAAAGTGATCCAGTCATATAAATATATATATTTATATATATACGTATATATTCTTTGTCAGATTCCTTTACATTATATATTATTACAAGATATAGAGTTCCCTGTACTGTATAGTAGGTCCTTGTTGACTATCTATTTTATATATAGTAGTTTGCATCAGTTAATCTCAAATTCCTCATTCATCCCTCCCTCACTTTTCCTTTTGGTAACCGTAATTTGTTTTTGTTTTTGTTTTTTTTTATGTCTGTGAGTCTGTTTCTATTTTGCAAATAACTCAATTTGCATCATTTTTTAAGATTCCATGCATAAGTGATATCATATTTGTCTTTCTCAGTTCAAGACATTTTCTTTATTTTTTTTAAATGTATTTATTTATTTTTGGTATGAATGTATTTTTTATTGAAGGATAGTTGATTTACAATATAGTGTTGCTTTCTGCCATACATCAACATGAATCAGCCATAGGTATACATTTGTCGTCTCTCTTGAACCTCCCTCCAACCTTCTACCCAATTCCACCCCTCTAGGTTGCCACAGAGCACTGGTTTGAGTTCCCTGAGTCATACAGCGAATTTCTTTTTAAAAATATGTATTCTCTAGCACATTTGAGCCATCCTCAAAACCTTTTCTCAGGAGGTGGTCTGCTGCCTCCACCCCTACAGCATACCCACCCCCAAACAGGCCAACAAGCTTCAGAGCTTTGGGTACCTAGTAGTATCCACCATAGACTGCATCCCTTGCTCTATCATCTCTCTCAGGAGTCTGTATCCTACTGGCTCCAATATCTGCTTGGCTCTTCCAACCAATTGTACCATATTCCCTGAGGAGTAGGGAGGGACTCATCTCTCCAGAAGTAAATCAATTGCCTTTATAAATTGTGATTGTGTCTGATGTCCTGAGGGAAATCTTAGGCTTGAACCAGTCTAGAAAAATTCCTAACACAAATAGACTCTTAGCTCCTTAGCATCCACTCCCAAATGTGACCCTCCTCCAAAGACTTTAGTGCGAAGGTCACAGCTGTCTCCACCTCATCTCACTCTTACTCTCCCACACCATTCCTGCCTGGGCTGGATCCACTTTGTCTCCTCAGCCCTGGGCCCATTCTACTAACAATTTAGGGCTCATAGGAGCCATTCTTGGATTAAGTTCTTCAATATTCTTTGTTTGGGGGTGCAGCTAGACTCTGATTCACACTTCAAAAATCCCGGACGGGGACTATCCCCTGACTCTCCTGACACACACCATATAACTTCATTATTATACTTTTTAACATCAGAAGAGTGAGCTAGTATAGCCCTTTATTGAGAAGAGAGCAGTCTTACTATTACCTGCTTAATCACAAGCACAGAGTACAGAACAATGTGAAGAATAGGTCTTTACTCACAGCTCTGGTTGCTACTGCAATCTGAAGAGTGCCATCTCTAGGATTAGCTCCTCTGTTTGAGTCATGGCCTTAGGCCTTTGTTCTTCCCTTTCAGGGCTACCCACAAACTTGCCCTCTCTTGGTGTCTCAAGGAGCCTTTCTTTTGGGACCCCTTCTCTTCCTGCACCCTCAAACCCAGGCTCCTTGGCCTTTTTAACTCCTCGAGATGCCATCTCTTCTCCTTCTTTGCCTTACACTTGGGGTATCATTCATACTGTTGTATCTGGCTTGCCCCTGAGTGGAGGTTGACAGGGCTTTGGGCACTTGCAGGTGGAAAGAGAAATGAAGGAAAGCACTTCTCACTGGTCCAGCTTCAGGGTCAAGCAATTAGAAGACAATCAGGCCTTTCATATTGTCAAGAGTGACTGCCTCTTAGCATGTCCCCTGTGTGTAATGCTACTAAAGAATTTTGCATTGATCTTCCCCTTGCATCACAAAATGTCCCTCTGGTTATCCCAGCCTGATATGTTCAAGGCCCAGGAAATGTGCAGGGGAAAAATCGTCCTGAACAACTCCATTCATGGGATATTACTATGGGTTTCATCTCAACTTCTTCAGACTTCAACTCTGTCCCATTACCCTCATTTATTCCATTCAGTCATTTATCAAAACTTTTTGTGCCAGGTCCTTAGCAAGGTGCTAGGGGTACAGAAACAATAGGATGGAGCTCCCCCTCTGGGAGAGACATACAGTGGAAACAGACAAGTATAATATGCCTCAACTGGTGTAATGATAGAAGGAAGCAAAAAGGAGTGGGGACATGGAGAAGGATCACCTAGGGCAGACAAAGAATTTTCCAAAAGAGGGGTGTACCTGAGCTGAGACCATCCAGGCAGAGGTAACAGCTAGAGCAAAGGTGGGGGTGAGGTGGGGTGAGAGCAGTATGTTGCAGTCAAGCAGTTCTGTGTAGTGTCGTGTTCTGGAACAGAAAGTGCTAGGGAGGGGAGTATGGCAAGAGATGAGTCTGGGAATACTGGAAGGAAGCAGAATCAAGAAAATCTTGGGCCCAAACTAAGGCAGGTGGAACTTCATCTGACTCCTATAGCCCAAGGGCAGTGGTCAAATATTGAATGAAAGGCATGCTATCCAACCAGTCAAAATAAGGCAATGACTAATCAGAACAGAGCCTGGCTATAAACTGCTTGCCTGCACCAACAACTGGAGAGAGGAGGAGTCTTACCAAAGCTTTAGCTCAACTTTTGACCCCAATATTTGCCTAACTCTGTGGTGGGGGAAAAGATCTGGTAATAACTGAGATTAAATTTCCCAAGAGTCCAGGAGGTGAGAATAAAAGTCAGATTTGGATTGATTTAATGAAAATAAGGAAATTGGCTATTTCTTGCACACCTGTATTTGCCAGTATAACAGAGTAAGCCAGCTACTAAAAAAGAGTTATCCTGGGCCTGGAGTCCTCAGGAGCTCACCTATGGCTGTAGGGGAGGGGTGAGGGAAGAAAAGACAGTTTCTCTGGATTTGCCTAGCATGGGCTTCCCTGGTGGCTCAGCTGCTAAAGAATCCATTTGCAATGTGGGAGACCTGGGTTCAATCCCTGGGTTGAGAAGATCGCCTAGAAAAGGGAAAGGCTTACCCACTCCAGTATTCTGGCCTGGAGAATTCCATGGAATGCAATGGCAAAGAGTCGGACAAGACTGAGCAACTTTCACTTCAGTTTGCCTAGTGTAGTTAGCTTGAGGTGAGCTAAAACTTCTGGGGACCCCTTCTTCCTTTAGTACATCATTCAATTAAATAATCGGAGTGCCCTCTGGTGGGCTGTGGGGGCCCCAGGGCTGAAGAAACCTGAAATCCGCAGATCGGTGTGCCTGTTGCTGTTGCTAGACGAGTAGAGTGTGATATCCCTCTGAGTTCCCCTGAGCTCTGACCCACTGCAGCTGGCTTCACAACGGAGCCAGAGGGAATGGGCCAGTGGCAGAGGCAGATGGTCATAATTACTGCAGATATGAGCTGTGGAATGGGCTGCTCTGAGTCGAGGATCTGTGGGGAGGTGGGTGGGTGGCTGGTCCTTCTTGTGGAATATGAGGTGGAATCCCTGAGGTTGCCTCTGGTGTCCTGTTACACCCTCTGGCTGTCTTCACACTTGGACTTAGCTGTACAAAAGGGCATTTGCACCTTTTTTGAAGCTCCTTCTTGAGTGTGGCCACCACGTAGGTGGTACCCAATCAGAGATGCAAATGCTAGAGAAGCGGCTGAGAGCAAAAGAGCTTTGAGGCCAGATTGCTAGAATGCAAAGCTCAGTTACCACTTCCTTAGCTCTGCAAACTTGGGCAAGGTACTTAACCTCCCCATGTCTCAGAGTCCTTGTATGAAAAATGGGGCTACCTATTTCAGGTTATGTTGTGGGGAATTAGAGAGATAATAGGCATAAGGGTTTAGCACGGTGGCTGGTACATAGTAAGCACCCAATCAGTAGTAGCTGCTGTTACAAGGGAGCCTGTAGTAGGGAAGGGAAGGGCCATTTTTGCTGAGAGACTGTCTGACAAGTGTGGCATAATGGCTAGAGGGGAATGGGTCAGAGTTCTTTGTACGGCCTTTGTCCCTGTGCAAATTTGGGGCTTGAGCTATCTGTAGTGGTCCTTCTGGTTGCCCAGGCACAGCTTTGCTCTTTCCCTTGGCCTTGTCTCTGATGAGAGAGTGCCATACCTTAGGCATCTTGCCTGATGTCCTGACAAGGCAGGATGAATAGGCCTCATGTGTCCACCAGACTGGTGTGGTGGCATGGGTGGAGGTGCTGGCTACAGTCTTGCCTGGGGCCATGCAGTGATGCTCAGGTGATGCTTTCAGTCACTTCTAGGACTGTGGTGACTGGTCCTGGAACTCTGTCAGTATCCAGTGAGCATAGGGACGGGCCTGCATCTGGTGCTGAGGGGCTTGTAAACTGCAGCCAGGCCCCAGCCCAGTGATATTTCTCAGGTCCTGAAATGGGAAATTGCTGGTGAGCTCTGTGTCCCCAGGCTGATGGTGGTCAGTCAGTAGTTCCGGCTTCCCCTCATCATTAGAATCTGACAGCAGAATCCCTAGGAATGCAGGCCTGTTCTCAGGCAGTCCACAACTGCTCCAGGCTGTGCTGGTTGCTGCTCAAATCCACAGACTTCCAAAATCCTACCAAGTTGGCCTTCTCAGTCATAAACTCTTCCCTCTGCTGAGTCATCGGAATGGTAGCCCTAATGACAGCAATGCATTTATCAAGCACATCCTGGGGAGGCAGAACAGCCTTGTGAAAAAGTGAGCTTTAACATTAGCTAGGCCTGAAGTCAAATCCAGACACTGACAATCTTTTCAACACCTTTATTGAGATGTAATTCACATATCATGTAATTCATATGTTAAAATATGGAATAAAATAGCTTTTAGCCTGTAAGTAGAACTGTCCAACAATCAATTTTAGAACATTTTCATTACCTCAAAAAGAAACTCCAACCTATTAGCAACCACTCCTCATTCCCCAACCCTTGTGAAAGAACACCAGACCAAACAGTAGTTAAAGCAGTAAAAGCAGATTTTATTCAGGAACTATTGCAAGAAGGGAAACCAGATCTCAACATAGAACTGGGCTCAATTCCAAATATAGCAAGGACAAGTGGGGATTTATAGCTAAGGAACTGGTTGGGGGCGGGGGCTGATGAATGGATAATTACTAAAAGGAGATGTCACCCGTAAGGAGATTCTTGTTAAACTGATCTAACAGGATTCTTATTGAAGGTAAGCAGGGGTATTCAGATATCACCTGGGGGATAATGGAGGCTAAGGAATTTGATATCAAGGGTGATCAGATATTCTGAAAATTCTGAAAGAGTTGGGAATACCAGACCACCTGACCTGCCTCCTGAGAAATCTGTGTGCAGGTCAAGAAGCAACTGGACATGGAAACAGGAACTGGTTCCAAATCAGGAAAGGAGTACATCAAGGCTGTATATTGTCACCCTGCTTATTTTACTTCTATGCAGAGTACATCATGAGAAATTCTGGGCTGGAGGAAGCATAAGCTGGAATCAAGATTGCCGGGAGAAATATCAATAACCTCAGATATGCAGATGACACCACCCTTATGGCAGAAAGTGAAGAAGAACTAAAGAGCCTTTTGATGAAAGTGAAAGAGGAGAGTGAAAAAGTTGGCTTAAAGCTCAACATTCAGCTAAGATCATGGCATCCGGTCCCATCACTTCATGGCAAATAGATGGGGAAACAGTGGCTGACTTTGTTTTTCTGGGCTCCAAAATCACTGCAGATGGCGACTGAAGCCATGAAATGAAAAGACGCTTACTCCTTGGAAAGAAAGTCATGACCGACCTAGACAGCATATTAAAAAGCAGAGACATTACTTCGCCAACAAAAGTTCGTCTAGTCAAGGCTATGGTTTTTCCAGTAGCCACGTATGTGAAAGTTGGGCTATAAAGAAAGCTGAGCACTGAAGAATTGATGCTTTTGAACTGTGGTGTTGGAGAAGACTCTTGAGAGTCCCTTGGACTGCAAGGAGATCCAACCAGTCCATCTTAAAGGAGATCAGTCCTGAGTGTTCAATGGAGAGACTGATGCTGAAGCTGAAACTCCAATACTTAGGCCACTTGATGTGAAGAACTGACTCTTTGGAAAAGACCCTGATGATGGGAAAAATTGAAGGCTGGAGGAGAAGGGGACGACAGAAGATGAGATGGTTGGATGGTATAACCAACTCAATGGACATGAGTTTGGGTAAACTCTGGGAGTTGGTGATGGACAGGGAGGCCTGGTGTGCTGCAGTCCATGGGGTCGCAAAGAGTCAGACACAACTGAGCGACTGAACTGAACTGTGATCAGATATTAAGATTGGGAGATTCTTGCTAAAACTAAGTTAAGAAGACCTGAGTACAAGGCCAAAGGACAAGACCTGGTCAAGAAAAGGACTTGGAGGAAACTGATTAAAGTTTGGTCAAGGAGAAAGTCCTTGCCACCCCTCCAGCTCCTGGTAACAACCTATCTGTGTTCTGTCTCTATGGATTTGCCTATCCTATTAAATTTCGTATAAATGGAATCATACAACATATGGCTTCTTTCACTTAGCAAGTGTTTTCAAGGTTCGTCCATGTTGTAGCATCTATCAGTATTTTGTTCTGACTGTAAAATAATAATCTACTGCATGAATATTCTGTAATTTATGTATCTATTTTTTAGCTACTGGGCATTTTGATTGTTTCCACTTTTGGCTATTACTAATACTGCTGTGTGAACATTTGTAGACAAGTGCACAAGTTTTCTGTGGACATGTTTTCATTTGCTAGGAGTGAAATTTCTGGGTTATATGGTAACTTAAACTATTTGAGAGACCACCAGACAGTTTCCTACAGTGGTGGCACCAGTTTACATTCCAACCAGCAGTTAGACTCTTATTTCATTTTCTCCATATCCTCACCAACACTAGTTATTATTTTTCTTTTTGATTATAACAATCCTAGTAGGCATTTCATTGTACTTTTGATATACATTTCCATGATGGCTAACATGTTGAACATCTTTTCATGTGCTTATTGACCATCTGTGACTCTTCTTTGGAGAAATGTTTATTCAATTCCTTTGCCAGATTTTTAATTAGGTTATTTTTTTTATTATTTCTTTATAAGGGTTCACTATATAGTCTAGATATAAATCCCTTATCAGATTTGCAAATATTTTCTCCCATTCTGTGTGCTATCCTTTCACTTTCTTGCTGGTACACTTTGAATCAAAGCAGTTTTTAATTTTTATGAAGTGTAACTTATCTGTGTTTTATTTTGCCACTTGTGCTTTTGGTATCATTTCTAAGGCTATGGAGATTAACTCTTAGGTTTCCTTCTAACAGTTTTATACTTTTTGCTTTTACATTCGGGTCTACGATGCATTTGGAGTTAACTTGTGTGTATGCTGTGAGGTAGGGGTTCAACTTCATTCTTTTGCATGTGGATTTCCAGTTGTTCCAGCGTTATTTGTTAAAGACATTATTCTTTCCCACATTGAATAGTATTGACACTCTTCTTGAAAATCAGTTTACCATAAATGCAAGAGTTTATTTCTGACTTCTCAATTCTATCCCATTGAGCTCAGTGTCTATTCTAATGTTAGTACAACACTGCCATGATTATTGTAGCTTTGTAGTAAGTCTTGAAATCAGGAAGTGTGAGTTCTCCAACTTTTTTCTTCCAGTTTAAGATTCACTACTCTGGGTCCCTTGTACTTCCATATGATTGTAAGGATCAGCTTGTCTAATTCTGCAAAAAAAAAAAAAACCTAGTTGAGATTTTGGTAGGGATTGGGTAGTATCTGTGGATTAATTCAGAAGTATTATCATCATAATATCAAAATTTCCAATTCTTGAACATTGATGTCATTCAGTCTTTTTAGGTCTTCTATTCGTTTCAGCAGTGCTTTACAGTTTTCAGTGTACAAGTCTTATACCTCTTTTGTTAAATTTATACCTAAGGATTCTTATAATCAGAATTTTCTTAATTTCTTTTCAGATTACAAGTTTATAGAAATACAATTAATTTTTGTATATGACCTTGTATTCTGCAACTTGGCAGAACTTATTTGTTAACTCTAACAGATTTGTGTGTGTCTGCGTGTGTGAGTATTTCAAAGGATTTCCTTACCAAGAGGATCATGTCATATGTAAATAAAGTTTTAATTCTTCTTTCTAAATTGGATGCCTTTTATTTGATTTTTCTTGCATTATTTTCTTGGCTTAAACTTCCAGTACAATGTTGAATAGAAGTGGTAAAAATAGACATCCTTGGTTTGTTCTTGATCTTAGAACTTTTGATGTGGGGTTTTCATATATATCCCTTATCAGATTGGGGAAGCCCCCTCCTATTCCTGGTTTGTTTCATGTTTTTATCATGAAAGGGTGTTGGATTTTTGCCAAATACTATCTCTGCATCTATGAGATAATCACGTGAATTCTTTTTCTTTATTATATTTATATGGTATATTACATTGATCAGTTTTCATACGTTGAACCAACCTTGAATTCTTGATATAAATCCCACTGGGTCATTGTGGATAATCCATTTTAAATGCTGCCAAATTATATTTGTCATTATTTTGTTGAGAACTGTTATGATTGTATTCACTGAGAGATATTGGTCTGTAATATTCTTTTTTTGTGGTGCCTTTGTCTGACTTTGTTATCAGGACAGTACTGTTGCCAAAGAATGAGTTGGGAAATGTTCTCTACTCTATTTTTTGGAAAAATCTGTGAAGGATTGATATTATTTCCTCTTTAAACATTTGGTAGAATTCACCAGTGAAACCATTTTGGCCTAGTCTTTTCTTTGTGGGTAGTTGCTGTTGTTGTTTTTAATTCATTCTCTTTATTTTTATAGTTCTTTTCAGATTATCCACTTCTTCCTAGGTATATTTCAGTAGTTTGTATCTTTCTAGGAAATTGCTCATTTCATCAAAGTTGTCTTGTTTGTTTGCATACAGTTATCTGTAGTATTTCTTTGTAATTCATATATATCTAAATGATTAGTAGTGATGTCTCCTTTTTCTTTCCTGATTTTAGTAATTTGAGTCCTCTCTGTTTCTTTCTTAACCTTGCCAAAAGTTTGCTGATTTTCTTTATCTTTTCAAAGAACTAACTTTTGGTTTCATTGCTTTCCTCTATAGTTTTTCTACTTTCTGTTTTATTATTTCCATTCAAATCTTTATTATTCCCTTCCTTCTTTTTGTTTTTAGTTTGCTCTTCTTTTTTCCAGTGAAACACTGCCAATTTTCTTTCTGTGTCATCCTCGGTAAGAAATTTTATCTCTCAAAGCCTTAGTTCCTCATTTGTAAAATGCTAGGGCCTACCATAGAGAATTGTTGAAAGGATGAAATGAGATAATGGGGTTCAGGCTTAGTACAGAGCCTGAACACAAAGTCAGTGTTTAATAAGTGGTAATTCCTGTTACTTTTTTGCTCCAGATCCTGGACTTAGCACTTTATTTTATGTATGCAACACTGCAATTATGATCCATCATGTCTTGCAAGAATAGAATTAGTTATAGGATTAAAAAAGAAATCTTTTACTTATGGCCAACCCAAACACATTTGCAATCTAGAAAATGATGTAAACCATTTCTCCACTGTAGCCAGCTAATAGTCATTTAGTCCACAGAGTTTGCCTCAGGTTGGTACCTAGAAGGCTTTCATCCTTCAGTGTCCCTCTTTCTTTCCTCTGTTACTCCTTTACCCCCACTTACACCCCCATGGCCTGGCCCTCTTCTTCTACCACTTGCTGTGGTCAAAGATAGCAAGATCTGTTGGCTCCATGTGGCCAAGACCAGCAGGAAAGGCTCTTGGCTCTGAGAGAAGAGGGGACCTTTGCATTGTTCAGATAAAGTACCTCTGGACCAACATGACTCCTACTGCTATCCATTCCCTCTTGTTAAAACAAACAAACAAAAAACAGTACATTATTGTGGTAAATGGTCTCCTCCTCATCTGAGATGAAGTTGGAGAGAAATATTTGGAGTGACTTATGATGGGAAGAGACCCCTTCTTTTCTCACCAGGAGTAAGGATGATGAGGAACTAGCATCCTAGTGGAACCCTTTGGTAGTGGTAGTGGTACAGTCACTAACTCGTGTCCAATTCTTCTGACCCCATGGACTGTAGCCCGCCAGGCTCCTCTGTCCCTGGGATTCTCCAGGCAAGAATACTGGAGTGGGTTGCCATGTCCTCTCCAGTGGAACCCTTTGTGCCCTTGCAAAGAAGAGTACTGCCACCTGCTTCAGTGAGTTAGGAGAGTCTGGGGTGGCAGTAGACATCAGGAGTCTCAGTACATGAGGTAGCAGCTAGTCACATGAGACGGATCTTTGACATTGTTAGCTAACTTCAGGTTAGTCATCATGTTGGATTTCCCAACATTGCTCTGAGGAGGACTGTCCCTGGATTCCCCAGTTACACATTAAGACCATTCTCTTCTGAAAAACACTAATTACATTCTTGTCACAGAAACATCTCCCAGTTCGAACTCTGAAGTTACTGGAAACTGTTCTGTGGGAGGAGGCTTGCTAATTCCTGGTGCTTTGGAAAGAGTTACTGACCCTATCAAAGACAAAAGATCCTCCTGAAAATTTGTCCCACCACTTCGCTATCTTTCCCCACATTCTCCTTTTTTGAGCAGCTTCGAGAAAAACACAGTAGCCTGATAATCATCATTATTGCTCTGATTTGGGATTATCTCCTGTCCTAATTCCTTCTCGGATGGGTAAAGTCTGTTATGACGCATTAAGTCAGTGATTCTCAAAGTGTGGTCCCTAGGCCAGCAGTATCAGCATTCACCTGGAAGCTTGCTGGAAATGCAAGTTCTTGGCCTCATCCCAGACCTACTCAATCAGGAATTCTGGCATGGGCCTTAGCCATCTGTGTTTTAACAATTCCTCCAGGCAATGCTGATACTGCTTGAGTTTTTAAAATCATTGCATAATGAGTCCAGCTTCCGTTCCCTCTTCCAGCTGCACTTTGTAAGGTGGTAAGCATTCTAACCAGTTCACTACTCAATACAGATTTGCTGTCCAGCAATACAGTAGCTTTTACATGTTGTAGCAAAACCTGATCTCTGAGCAGTCGTTTGGGTGCCTTCCACAGGTGCTTCAGTGGTTTTTATTTTATGTCTGGGGTACTGTTTTGCCACCATCACCTGCCCATCAGCAGATGGGGACATGCTTCTTAGCTTATCTGGAAACAGGGCCCTTATCCACCCATCTGGGCCCTTGCCACTGATCCCAAACAGGTGTCAATGGTCAGATAGGGCTCCCTTACAAATATCAGGAAGGCAGGTAGGAAACTGGGAGCATCCTCCTTGTAGGATTATATGCATAGACTCAAAAGCCCAGGTACTCATTCTACCTGTTTCTGTTTTGGCCAGAGGAACCCCTCCATGTTTATTAAAGTTCTTTAAATTTCAATTCAGGGAATTTTTGGATAATGACAGGAGTACTTATCACTTTTTAACTCCTGCCAATTGAAATAATTTCCATTGCAACCATCTCTCAAACTCTCTCATGGGTAGAATGCATCCAAGCAAAAATGCCTCCCAGCACACCTGTGCCATCATGGATGCCCTCCAATTCCAGGTAAGGCTCACCAGGCATGGCAAGTGGCAATACACCATATGTTGCCCAGGCAACAGCCATCTTACTCTAAAGGAAAAGATTAATTCATTCTAGGGATTTGGTAGCTGATTTATTTTCTTATTTTCTTATGGGTTACTCACAAAGGCAATGGTTTTACTGAATACTTGAGACACAGTTATCACATCTTGCCTGAATTTCCTCAGTTATTTTAGATCAAAGAAACTTCATTAGCTCTATATCCATTCCTTCCCCAAATTGTACAGTGTTCTACATTTCCCATGTATCATAGGGTCATATTCCTGAGATCTTTCCACCCACCTCAATGGCATGTTCAGGGCCACTTATGAATTATGCAATATTCTGCTCATTAGAGAATATGCCTTTCCTAACACTCATGCTTTGGGAGATAGCCTTTACAATCCCCACCAGAAGGGCTTATTCTCTTATACTTCCTCTACAGCCTGACGTTCCAAATTGTACCACTAAAATGTGTCCTTTTCCATCAAGGGAAATGAAACTTGCTTAAATCAACAGAATTCATATCTGTTCTGGACACAGATTACAAGAGTAACTTAAGTTTGAACTCATGTCCTTCTTGTTTAGAGAGAGACCACTTTTTAAATCAATCATGTGTGGACTTCACAGGAGAAAGTCCCTACATCTCTGTTACTTATCAGTTGATAATGAATACTGCTAAGGCAGCCACCCAATAACATTCAATTTAGCACTGTTAAGAACATAAATTAGAGAATCGATATCCAGATTTGGAAGAGTAATAATTTGTCCATGATATTTTACTTCAAGCTGAAAACTCGAATTTCTCTAGTTACTGGAGTTGTATGCTTGGTCCATCCATTTTTAAACCTTCCTGTTTAGTGATAAATGTCTTTATGGCTATAATTTTTTCTGAGTACAACTTTGGCTGCTTCCCACAGATTTTGATGTCTCCAAATAATTTTCAACTTTCATTTTCATTTTCTCCTTTACTGTCAAATTATTTGGAATATTTTTGAATATACTAATGTATGAATATTTATCTTTCTATTATTGATCTTTTATTGCATTATAATCAGTACATATGGTAGTATAACATAATTTTTTAATTATCAAGATAGTCAATTTGTATAAAAACTCCACATGCATCTGAAAAAATGTATATTTTTAACTGCTAGGTGCAAAGTTTTATATCTATACCTACTATTTGCATCATCAAGCTTGTTAGTATTGTTAACACCTCTATATTCTTAATGTTTTATCTAGTTATCTTTCCATTTCTAAGAGTGGTGTGGTAAACTCTCCTGCTTTAATTATGGAATTGCCAACACTTCTTTGTAATTTTTATCTTATATATTTTGGTACTACTTTTAAGGTGCATATTATTATTATATGTCTATCTTTCTGGAGAATGGTTCTTTGAATCAACATGAAATTTCCCTTTTTGTCCCTTTTAATGCTATTTCATCTGCTAATAACAATGTTTACTTTCTTTCTATTTGTTATTTGTCTGGCATATCATTTTCTATTCCTTTATATTTTCAACCTTCCTTTGTCATTTTATTTTAGCTATTATTTTTCTTTTATACCCAAGCTAGAATCTCTGTGATTTAACAGGTGAATTCAACATTTTCACATATCTATTTTTACTACTGATGTGTTTGGGCTTAAATCTGCTTAATTTGTGTTTTTTATTTACCTTGTTTCTGCTTTTTTTTCCTGCACTGAAGAAAAAGTTTTCTTTTCTCATCATTTTCTCTACCGATTTGAACCTAAACATTTGAAAAGAAGGAAGGAAGCTCAGAGAAGTATTTAATTCAAGGTCACACACTTAAAGTGTGACTTGGTGACTTTTAAGTGACTTTGCCAAGGTTAAAGCCCAGTTTTAATTGACTCCAAAGCCTACTCTCTCAGGTCTTTTCTGGAATGAGGCAGGGTATAAATAAACAAACTTAAAATCTGGGACTCTTTCTGAGACTTCCTAAGACTCTGTGCTTCCACAGCAGAAAGCACAAGTTCAACCCCCGGTTGGGGAACTGAGATCCTTCATGCCCCACAGACAAAAGAAAATCTGGGCTCTTTCTAATTCAGATAATAGCTAACCACTATTGAGAGCTTACTATGTGAGAGGGGCTTCCCTGATAGTTCAGTTGGTAAAGAATCCTCCTGCAGTGCAGGAGACCCTGGTTCAATTCCTGGGTTGGGAAGACCCACCAGAGAAGGAAAAGACTCCCCACTCCAGTGTTCTTAAACTGCCCCTGTGGCTCAGCTAGTAAAGAATCCACCTGCCTGGGTTCGATCCCTGGGTTGGGAAGATCCCCTGGAGAAGGGAAAGTCTACCCACTCCAGTATTCTGGCCTGGAGAATTCCATGGACAGTATTCCACTGAATACTGAACTGAACTGAACCATACCACTTCAATGTATAAATCCCACCAATGTTTGTGGTTATATTAAAAAATAGTCATCTTTTAAAGTTATATTTAAAGTATTTATGGATTAAATGGTATGTTATCTGGACTATGATTATTAATTCAATGTGTATGGGAAGAGTGACGGGTACAAATGAAACGAGATTGGTCATATGTTAATTCTTGAAGCTAGGTGGTATTAGAGCCATGGGCTCTAATTCAGATGATAATAGCTAACCATGATTGAGAGCTTATTGTGTGCCAGACACTATTTCAAAGAACTTCCCACTTTAGATACCTCATTGTTACCAATTTGAACAGAGAGTAAGCACAACGTACCTGTGAGTTATACTGGGCAAGACTGTTCCCTGCCCAATATTAGAGGAATCTATCTCTTCTACATGGACATAGCAGCAAAGGTGAGCACTCATCTTCCCAAGCATGCTAGGTGATCCACTAATCTCCATCTGGGGAGTCATTCATTTTTTCATTTAACCAAAATTCACTGAATACCTCAATGTACTATGTACTAGCTTCTGCCCTCTTGGAGCTTATAGTTTAGTGAGGAAGGCAGATAATAAACAAGAAAAAATGTTAAGTTTTCAGGTAGTGGTAAGTTTTATAAGAAAATAGAATAGAGTGGTCAGAGGGTGGGAGCTACTTTAGATGGTATGGTCAGGTAAGACTATCTATATGAGGACACCTGTCTGTATTTAGAGGGGGCTCTAAATAGTGCACTTATGTGTCTCACTATAATAAAAGGTTTTCAGAGAAGGCTTCTCTAAGGAAGAGATATTGAATCTGAGAAGCTGAATAATGAAAAGGAACAAATCATGTAGCCATGGGGGCAGGCATTCCAGGTAGAAAGACCATGTCTGGAGGTGGATGTTGGTGTGTTTAAGGCAAAGCAAGAAGGCTCATATGGCTAAAGGAAAGTAGACAGACAAGGAAGTGGTGGGAGATAATGTCAGAGAGGTGGTTAGCAGCAAGATTAAGTAGGGCTTCTTAGGCCATGGTTACGAGTTGATTTTGTTATAAGAATGGTAGGAGCTTTTAGAGGGTTTTGTTGCTGCTGCTACTGTTTTGCTTTTGTTGTTTTATTTTGCTTATAATCATGGAATTTTTCAAACATATAACAAATTAAAAAGAATCATATGACGAACCTCCATGGACCTACCACCCAGCTTCAATAATTAACATATGACCAATCTCATTTCATTTGTACCCGCCACTCCTCCCATACACATTGAATTGATAATCATAATCCAGGTAACATATCCTTTAATCCATAACTACTTTATATATAACTTCAAAAGATGACTATTTTTAATATAACCGCAAACATTGGTGGGATTTATATATTGGAGTGGTATGGTTCAGTTCAGCTCAGTCTCTCAATTGTGTTTAACTCTTTGCAACCCCATGGACTGCAGCACGCCAGGCCTCCCTCTCCATCACCAACTCCCGGAGTTTACTCAAACTCATGTCCGTTGAGTCGGTGATACCATCCAACCATCTCATCCTCTGTCGTCCCCTTCTCCTCTCGCCTTCAATCTTTCCCAGCATCAGGGTCTTTTCCAATGAGTCAGTTCTTCTCATCAGATGGCCAAAGTATTGGAGTTTCAGCTTCAACATCGGTGCTTCCAATGAATATTCAGGACTGATTTCCTTTAGGATAGACTGGTTGGATTTTCTTGTTGTCCAAGGGACTCTCAAGAGTCTTCTCCAACACCACAATTCAAAGCATCAATTCTTCAGCGCTCAGCTTTCTTTATAGTCCAACTCTCACATCCATACATGACTACTGGAAAAACCATAGTCTTGACCTTTGTTGGCAAAGTAATGTCTCTGCTTTTTAATATGCTGTTTAGGTTGGTCATAACTTTTCTTCCAAGGAGCAAGCATCTTTTAATTTCATGGCTGCAGTCACCATCCGCAGTGATTTTGGAGCCAAAAAAAAGAAAGTCTGCCACTGTTTCCACTGTCTCCCCATCTATTTGCCATGAAGTGATGGGACCGAATGCCATGATCTTAGTTTTCTGAATGTTGAGTTTCAAGCCAACCTTTCACTCTCCTCTTTCACTTTCATCAAGAGGCTCTTTAGTTCCTCTCCTCTTTCTGCCATAAGGGTGGTGTCATCTGCATATCTGAGGTTATTGATATTTCTCCCAGAAATCTTGATTCCAACTTGTACTTCATCTTACCCTGAATTTCTCATGATGTACTCTATATATGTTAAATAAGCAGGGTGACAATATACAGCCTTGACATACTCTTTTCCCAATTTGGAACCAGTCTGTTATTCCATGTCCAGTTCTTTTTTTTTTTTAATTTTATTTTATTTTTATTTATTTTTATTAGTTGGAGGCTAATTACTTTACAATATTGTAGTGGTTTTTGTCATACAGTTCTAACTGTTGCTTCTTGATCTGCACACAGATTTCTCAGGAGGCAGGTCTGGTGGTCTGGTATTCCCATCTCTTGAAGAATTCTCCACAGTCTGCTGTGATCCAAACAGTCAAAGGCTTTGGCTTAGTCAATAAAGCAGAAGTAGATGTTTTTCTGGAACTCTCTTGCTTTTTTGATGATCCAGTTGATGTTGGCAATTTGATCTATTGTTCCTGTGCCTTTTCTAAATCCAGGTTGAATATCTGGAAGGTCATGGTTCACGTACTGTTGAAGCCTGGCTTGAAGAATTTTGAGCATTACTTTGCTAGCATGTGAGATGAATGAGATCAGGATCTAAAAATATTTGCACCCTGAGCATGTCCTGGCCCTCTAATTACAGGCTTCACTCTTTGATTCCTCAAACCACCATCATAATCACAGACCGCATAGGAAAACCTAACAGAACTTCCATGTGATACAACAGGAAACTATACCAGACCTACAGCAAATACCAGCCAAAGCTTGGCGTGTGGGAAGCAGCAGATCTATTTAAAAAATTAGAAATGGTCTTCTATAGCACTGGATTAGATACAACTTCTTGAAAAGCATCCATTGTGCAAGTACCTCATCTAGGCATATCTTCTGGCACTAAGCTGTGCCTACTACATTTTCAGAGATACTCTTCTTAATGATGTATGAGGAATAAGGCTGTAGTAGTCCAAGATGGGGGCCAAAGAAGACCTTCCCTAATCCCCTGAAAGGTTATGCTTCTGTGGAAATCCTGAGTAAGACCTTAATCGTTCTTAAGAAACCTCAACAAAGAAGGGCAGTTTGGCTGGAAAGTAGTAGCTATAAATTTTTAAGTGTGCCCTGCAACTGTAAATATCCTCCATGGTTCACAGGTCCAGCATTCTAGAAAAATAGGACAATGTGATTGGCATTTTCTTACTCTCCCTCCCCTATCTTGAACATCTTTTTCTAGATTGGTCTAGAGATGGACCATGTGAACCATTCAAAGTTGGTTTGACAATTCTATCTACAATCCTCCTATCCACAGAATAATAGCTCAGAATACTCATGGGAGGCAGGAATGAGAGTGTGCTAAGGTATCATGGAGGTTGTATACCACATTTGGTCTAAGAGGGCATGGAGTTATATTCTGCCTTGTGATTGAGGTTTTTAATCCATTCACATTTAATTTTATGATTGATGTGGTAGAATTCGTGTCTGTTACTTTGCTATTTATTTTCTATATGTCCTATTTCTTTCTTGTTTCTCTGTTCTTCCATTACTGCCTTCTTTTGTATTAAATACATATTCCCTGGTGCTCAGACTGTAAAGAATCCACCTGCCAGTGCAGGAGACCTGGATTCAATCCTTGGGCTGGGAAGATCCCCTGGAGCAGGGAATGGCAACCCATTCCAGTATTCTTACCTGGAGGTTTCTATGGACAGAGGAGCCTGGCGGGCTATATAGTTCATGGGGTCACAAAGAGTCAGACATGACTGGGCGACTTTCACTTTTCACATTCACATATTTCTTAGTCTACCATTAAAGTTACTTTGCTGTTATTGTTTATTATATTTTTGAGTGATTTTCTTAATGATTGCTCTGAGGATTACAATGTTTGTCTTAAAATAATCTGGCTCAGATTAATACTAACTTAATTCCAATAAGGACTTCCCTGGTGGCTCAGACAGTAAAGCGTCTGCCTACAATGCGGGAGACCCAGGTTCAATCCCTGGGTCAGGAAGATCCTCTGGAGAAGGAAATGGCAGCCCACTCCAGTACTCTTGCCTGGAAAATCCCATGGACAGAAGAGCATGGTAGGCTACAGTCCATGGGGTTGCAAAGAGTCGGACACGACTGAGCGACTTCACTTTCACTTTAATTCCAATAGTATATAAAAACTATATATTCTAATAGAGCTCCCTCTACCCTCCCCCTTTTGTGCTATTATTGTCATTCCTCTACATTGAGTGTAATGCCATTAACACGGGTTTGTAATTATTGGTGTATGTGTGCACCTTTTAAATTAGGAGAAGAAAGAGTAAAACTATTTATTTTATATTGCCTTTAAATGTACCTATGTAGTTAACTTTGTCAGCACACTATTTCTTTGTATGGATTCAAGTTACCATCTAATGTTCTTTCTTTTCAGCCTGAAGGACTCTCTTTAGTGTTTCTCGTAGTATATATCTACTGGTAACAAATTCTCTTGATCTTTGTTTATCTGGGAATATATTTCATCCTTGAGTGATAGTTCTTTCAGATGTAGAATTCTTGACTGACCTGTCCGTTTCTTTCAACATTTTGAATATGCCATTACACTGTCTTCTGATTGCCTTTGTTTCTGACGAAAGGTAAGGGATTTCTTGTATGTGATAAGTTACTTTTCTCTTGTAGCTTTTAAGGCTTTCTCTTTTTCTTTGGTTTTCATCAATGTGACTGTGACATAGATATTTTTCTGTCTGGTAAGAAATCATTCTCCTACTTTGCCTTAATTGTTTAGACATGGTTTTCTTTACTTCTTTGAATATATTTCTAGTACCTGATTTAAAGTCTTGATCTAGTTAGTCCAATGTCCAGGTTTCCTCGTGGACAGTTTCTAATAACTGCTCTCTTTTTTTAATATGTGCCATACTTTCCTGTCTCTTTGCATGTCTAATAATTTTTTAAATCAGACATTTAAAGTAATATATAATAACAATTCTAGTATTAGATTCAGTTCAGTTCAGTTCAGTCATTCAGTCATGTCCAACTCTTGGCAACCCCATGAACTTTAACACGCCAGGCCTCCCTGTCCATCACCAACTCCCAGAGCCTACCCAAACTCATGTCCATTGAGTTGGTGATGCCATCCAACCATCTCAACCTCTGTCATCCCCTTCTTCTCCTGCTGTGCCCAATCTTTCCCAGCATCAGGGTCTTTTCAAATGAGTCAGCTCTTCACATCAGGTGGCCAAAGTACTGGAGTTTCAGCTTCAACATCAGTCCTCCCAATGAACACCTAGGACTGATCTCCTTTAGGAAGTATTAGATTACACTCCCCCAAGATTTATTATTGCTGTGTTTTTGTTGTTATTGTTGGGGAGCTGTTGTTGATACTGCTCATTTGTTCAGTGACTTTCCTGGGTTAATTCTGTAGATTTTGTATCCCCTGTGTTCTGGAGCCACTAAGCTCTCAGATAGATTCTTTAAATTTTTGTTTTTATTTTTAAACCTGGTTTCCTAGTGATCACACCAGCTATAGCTCTCTTCAGTTTCAAAAGTTGTTCTCTTCCCCCTCACTCCTTCAGGCCTACAGTTGATAATACTTTCTTGTTATTTCTAGTCTCTGGGAGCTGTAGCTATGTGAGAGAGACTTCCTGCCAGGAGCTGCAGCATAATAAAGCCATTGCTGAACCACGGCTTACCTGGGAGGAGGCTGGGGAAATAAATAGCCTGATTCCCTTGCCCTCCTGTCCTTTAATCTCTTGCCACTGCCTCTAACTGGCCAAACCCCCAAAACCAGAAAGCAACATATCCTTGATGATGAAGTCAATAGTAATCAGCCTCCAGATATACAGAGCAAGGTGGAAAAGGATAATCTGATGTATAAAATGTAGGTGTTTTTTTATTCACCTCAGCCAGCATTCTGGCACCTTTCAATCTGTATATTTTGTCTTTCTTGAGCTAAGAAAATATTTCCTTTGTTATTTCTTTGAATAGTTTGGTCTCCCCTAGAAATTATATTAGATGATTATTAGAACTTATGGATCTATTATTCCTATCTCTTTATTTTTCTTTCACAGTTTCCATTTCCCTGTTTTTTGAGGTTGCATTCTAGCAAAAATTTTGGCTCCATCTTCCAGATCATCAATTAACTCTTTATCTATGCTTATTCTGCAAAGGTATATTGACTGAGTTTTCAATATTTTTATAATCATTTGTCCACTCTCTAAAATCTCTAATTTCCTTTTTCATAAAAACTTATTGATGATTTATAAATGCAATATCCTTCCTTAATTCTCTGAGATATTACTTATTTTTAGGTCTTATTCTGTTTGCTATAGTACATGCTTCTTTGAATTTAATTCTGTTTGTTGAGGTCAGTGTCTCTCTTTCATGGTGTTGATTTACGTCAAATGTTAGGTGTTTCTTCACCGTGTGTTCATCTGTCCATGAACTATGTATCTGTTTACAGATACATCTGTTTACTCTATATCCAGTGATTATGAGAGATGTGTGGAAAATTCTGCCAAGCAGGATGTATCAGAGTCTGAAATAAGACAAAAGTGATCACTATCACCTTTAATATTTTTGTGGGAGTTCTAGCTAATGCAATAGACAAGAAAAATAAATGAGGTATAAATAAAGGCAAGAAAAACACACATTATCGTTTGCAGAGGATATAATTTTATATACAGCACACTTAAATGAAATAGTTCAGACAATTTCAGAATCAGGATGAAGGTAGAGACAATTATATTTCTGTGGCCTGGGGTTATGTTTCCAGGAAAGATGGAAACAACATATTCCGTGCCTCTCCTACTGAATGAAGCTATAAAACATGTACGGAACACATGGAACAACTATTTAAAAAGTGAAAAGTAGGGACTTCCCTGGCAATCCAATGGTTAAGACTCTGCACTCCCATTGCCAGGAGCATGGGTTCAATCCCTGGCCAGGGAACTAAGATCCCACATGCTGTACAATGAAGCAAAAAAAAAAAAAAACCTGAAAAGTAAATAGCAAGAGTCACTGATGTGGTGATAAGTTTACTACTTTTTCCCTTTGCTATCCTCTAGCCTGGACTCAAAGTAGCCCAAAACTCAGAAGTAGGTTTCAGTGTAGACAGAAAGATCTCCAGGAAAGACCATTTATTTAGTTCAGTCTTCAGGAGAAAGAAAGGGGTCTCCTGGAAGCCACCATGATGGCAGTAAAGTCTTGCAGTCACTTAAAACTCCAAGGGAGGAGGATTTTCCTCTGATCAAAGGGGCTGTGATACCAGGAAAGTGGAATGAACCTATATTGCTTTTATTTCCTTCCTGTGTCATGTTGCCATTAGGCTCCTGATATAAACATAATCATAGGAAATGAATGGCAGAACAGGATAAATCAAGTTCCTACTTTTCCAGCTGGAGGACCAAGAAGGGGCGCCCCCCCCCCAACTGGAAAGTACTTGGGAGACTGCAGAAAGGGAGGAGCTCAGGAAAGTGACTCCATAAAACTGTCCATGAATTCTTGGGTATTAATCTGATCTTAAATGACATGCCACACATATATCACACAAACATTAATAAAAAGAAACCAGGAATGGCTATATTAATATCAGAAAAAGTGGACTTCAGAGCAGATGGTACTACAAATAAAAACAGGGGCATTATATGATCAAAGGGGTAAATAACCAAGAATACACAATCCTAAATGTGTATACAGCTAACAACAGAGCCCAAAACAACATGAAAGAAAAACTGACATTGTAAAATACTGATGGAAAAATAAACAAATTTACAATTATAGTTGGAGATTTCAACACCCCTCTATCATTAATTGATAAAACTAGTCAACAGAAAATCAGCAAGGATTTAAAACTGAATACTAACAACCTATTACCTCTAACTGATTTAAATAAACACTCCACTCAACGACAGTATAGCAAACTCCATTTTCAAGTGAACATGGAATATTCAAAAATATGTATCACATACTGAGCCATAAAAAACTTCTAAGCGACTTTACTTCAGAAACTATGGAAGCAAGAAGAGATACAGTGAAATATTTAAAGTGTTGAAAGAGAAAGACCTACTAACATGGAATTCTATATTCAGCAAAATTTTCCTGCAACAATGAAGGAGAGATAAAGACATTCTCAGACAAACAAAAGCCAAGGAAATTTGTCACCTGTAGATCTGCTTTGCAAGAAATCTTAAAAGAGGTTCTTCAGAGAGAAGGCAAATGATATAGGTCAGAAACTAGTACCTACATGAAGAAAGGAAAAGAGTGTAATAATGATGGTAAAATAAAATATTTTACTTTTATTCTTTTTTAAAACTAAAATATCGTTTGTGTACAACATAAGTTACAGGTGTGCAATGTATAGATATATAGTGATTCACAATTTTTAAAGGTTGTCCTCTATTTATAGTTATTATAAAATACTGGCTATATTCCCTGTAACACAATATATCCTTGTAGCTTATTTTATATATGATAGTTTGTACCTTTTAATCCCCTAGCACTACATTGCCCCTCCCTCCTTCCCTCTTCTCACTGTTAACCCCTAGTTTGTTTTCTGTATCTATGAATCTGCTTCTTTTTTGTCATATTTATTAGTTTCTGTTATTTTTTAGATTGCACATATAAGTGATATACAGTATTTGTCTTTCTCTGTCTGACTTATTTTACTTAGCCTAATGCCCTCCACGTACATCCATATTGCTGCAAATGGCAAATTTTCATTCTTTTCATGGCTGAGTGATATTCCATTGTATGTATGTATATACCACATCTTCTTTATCCATTTCTCTGTTGATGGACATTTAGGTTGCTCCCATGTCTTGGCTACTGAAAATAATACTGATATGAACATTGAGGTGCATGTGTCTTTTCAAATTAGTGCTTTTATTCTTATTCAGATTTATACCCAGGAATGGAATTGCCAGGTCATATGGAAGTTTCACTTTCATTTTCTGAGAAACAACCATACTATTTTCCACAGCGACTGCTTCAATTTTTCTTCTCTTTAATTGATATAATAGATAACTATTTCTTCAAAATAAAATAATAACAACAGACATATATACCCATGGAACAAGATAGAGAACCCATAAATAAATCCATGTAAATATGGTCAACTGACCTTTGACAAGGGTACCAAGAACTACACAATGGGGAAAGGATTGCATCTTCAACAATTTATATTGGGAAAATTGGACATCTATATAAAAAAGAATGAAATTTGGCCCTTATCTTACACCATACCAAAAAAATCAATCAAAATAGATTAAAAACTTAAACTTAAGACCTGAAGTGTCAAACCCTAGAAGAAAACACAAGGGAATGATCTTGGCAATAATTTCATGGATATGATACCAAAATCACAGGCAATAAAAATACAAATAAACAAGTGGATTACCTCAAACTAAAAACCTTCTTCATATCAAAAGAAACCATTAAGAAAATGACAAGGCAACCTGTGGGATGAAAAATATATTTACAAACCTTATATCTGATAAGAGGCTAAACTCCAAAATATATAAGTAACTCCGACAACTCAATAACAAATAAACAAAACAAAGCCTAGTAACTCAATTTAAAAAATGGTCTAAGGACATGAATAGGCATTTCCCAAAGAAGACACAAATGGCTAACAGATATATTTTTAAATGCTCAACATCACTAATAATGAGAGAAATGCAAATCAAAATTATCAAAAAACAAAAGACAAATGTTGACAAGAATATGTAGATATCTGAATGCTTGTACACAGATTCTACACTTGTAGGAATGTAAAATGGTGCAGTCACTATGGAAAATATTATGGAGGCTCCTCAAAAAATTAAAAATATAATTATTGCTTCTGGTATTTATCCAAAAGAACTGAAGTTAGTATCTTGCAGTGATATTAGCATTACCATGATTATTGCAAGACTATTCACAATAGCCAAGAGGTGAAAACAACCTAAATGTCCATCAATAGATGAGTGAATAAAGAAAATTATATGTGTGTGTGTGTGTGTGTGTGTGTGTGTGTAGATTCAGCCTTAAAGAAACAAGGAAATTCTGCAGTATGTAATATGGATGAACCTTATGTTAAGTAAGATAAGCCAGTCACAAAAAGAGAAGTACTGCATGATTCCATTTATGTGAAGTATCTAAAATAATCAAATTCATAGAATCAAAAAGTGGAATGGTGGTTATCAGAGGCTGGAGAGAAAGAGAAAATGGGGAGTAACTGATCAATAGGCAGAAAGTTTCAGTTAAGCAACTTGAGTAAGTTCCAAAAATCTGCTAAACAATGTTACTATAGTCAACAATAATGTATTGTACAATCAGGAATTTGTTCAGATCAGTTCAGTCACCCAGTCATGTCTGACTCTTTGTAACCCCATGAACTGCAGCACACCAGGCTTCCTGTCCATCACCAACTCCTGGAGCTTGCTCAAACTCATGTCCATTGAGTCACTGATGCCATCCAACCATCTCATCCTCTGTTGTCCCCTTCTCTTCCTGCCTTCAATCTTTGCTCCATCAGGGTTTTATGCAATGAGTAATTTCTTCACATCAGGTGGCCAAAGTATTGGAGCTTCAGCTTCAGCATCAGTCCTTCTGAAAATATTCAAGACTGATTTCCCTTAGGATTGACTGGTTGGATCTCCTTGCTGTCCAAGGGACTCTCAAAAGTCTTCTCCAACACCTCAGTTCTAAAGCATCAATTCTTCAGCACTCAGCTTTCTTTATGGTCAAGTTCTTACATCCATACATGACTACTGGAAAAAACCATTGCTTTGACTAGACAGACCTTTGTTGGCAAAGTAATGTCTTTGCTTTTTAATATGCTGTCTAGGTTGGCATACTGTCAACCTTTCCTTTTCTTCTTTTCTTCTTGCCTTTTCTTCCAAGGAGCAAGCGTCTTTTAATTTCATGGCTGCAGTCACCAACTGCAGCGATTTTGGAGCCCAAGAAAATAAAGCTTATCACTGTTTCCATTGTTTCCCCATCTATTTGCCATGAAGTGATGAGACTGGATGTCATGGTCTTAGTTTTTTCAATGTTGAATTTTAAGTCAGCTTTTTCACTCTCATCAAGAGGCTCTTTAGTTCCTCTTCACTTTCTGTCGTAAGGGTTGTGTCATCTGCATATCTGAGGTTATTGATATTTCTCCCAGCAATTTTGATTCCAACTTGTAAAACTCAGCAGTGGCCACAGGACTGGAAAAGGTCAGTTTTCATTCCAATCCCAAAGAAATGTAATGCCAAAGAATGTTCAAACTAATGCACAATTGCACTCATCCCACATGCTTGTAAAGTAATGCTCAAAATTCTCCAAGCAAGATTTCAGCAATATGTGAACTGTGAACTTCCAGATGTCCAAGCTGGTTTTAGAAAAGGCAGAGGAACCAGATCAAATTGCCAACATCTGTTGGATCATCAAAAAAGCAAGAGAGTTCCAGAAAAACATCTATTTATGCTTTATTGACTATGTAGATCACAATAAATTGTGGAAAATTCTGAAAGAGATCGGAATACCAGACCACCTGACCTGCCTCTTAAGAAACCTGTATACACGTCAGGAAGCAACAGTTAGAACTGGACATGGAACAACAAACTGGCTCCAAATAGAAAAAGGAGCATGTCAAGACTGTATATTTTCACCCTGCTTATTTAACCTATATGCAGAGTATATCACGAGAAACACTGGGCTCGAGGAAGCACAAGCTGGAATCAAGATTGCCGGGAGAAATATCAATAACCTCAGATATGCAGATGACACCACCCTTACGGCAGAAAGTGAAGAAGAACTAAAGAGCCTTTTGATGAAAGTGAAAGAGGAGAGTGAAAAAGTTGGCTTAAAGCTCAACATTTAGAAAACTAAGATCATGGCATCCAGTCCCATCATTTCATGGCAAATAGATGGGGAAACAGTGGCAGACTTTATTTTTCTGGGCTCCAAAATCACTGCAGATGGTGACTGCAGCCATGAAATTAAAAGATGCTTTACTCCTAGGAAGGAAAGTCATGACCAACCTAGACAGCATATTAAAAAGCAGAGACATTTCCAGTATTCTGGAAGGTGGGTCATAGAGGATCCTGCTGTGATTTATGTCGGAGAGTGTTTTGCCTATGTTCTCCTCTAGGAGTTTTATAATTTCTGGTCTTACATTTAGATCTCTAATCCATTTTGAGTTTATTTTTGTGTATGGTGTTAGAGAGTGTTCTAGTTTCATTCTTTAACAAGTGGTTGACCAGTTTTCCCAGCACCACTTGTTAAAGAGGTTGTCTTTTTTCCATTGCACATAGTTGCCTCCTTTGTTGAAGATAAGGTGTCCATAGGTTCGTGGATTTATCTCTGGGCTTTCTATTCTGTTCCATTGATCTATATTTCTGTCTTTGTGCCTGTACCATACTGTCTTGATGACTGTGGCTCTGTAGTATAGTCTGAAGTCAGGCAGGTTGATTCCTCCAGTTCCATTCTTCTTTCTCAAGATTACTTTGGCTATTCGAGATTTTTTTGTATTTCCATACAAACTGTGAAATTATTTTTTCTAGTTCTGTGAAAAATACCATTGGTAGCTTGATTGGGATTGCATCGAATCTATAGATTGCTTTGGGTAGTATAGTCATTTTGACAATATTGATTCTTCCAATCCATGAACACGGTATATTTCTCCATCTGTTTGTGTCCTCTTTGATTTCTTTCATCAGTGTTTTATAGTTTTCTATGTATAGGTCTTTTGTTTCTTTAGGTAGATATACTCCTAAGTATTTTATTCTTTTTGTTGCAATGGTGAATGGTATTGTTTCCTTAATTTCTCTTTCTGTTTTCTCATTGTGAGTGTGTAGGAATGCAAGGAATTTCCGTGTGTCAATTTTATATAAAAGCAAAAAATAAACAAATGGGACCTAATTAAACTTAAAAGCTTTTGCACAACAAAGGAAACTATAAGCAAGGTTAAAAGACAGCCCTCAGATTGGGAGAAAATAATAGCAAATGAAGCAACAGACAAAGGATTAATCTCAAAAATATACAAGCAACTCCTGCAGCTCAACTCCAGAAAAATAAATGACCCAATCAAAAAATGGGCCAATGAACTAAACAGACATTTCTCCAAAGAAGACATTCAGATGGCTAACAAACACATGAAAAGATGCTCAACATCACTCATTATCAGAGAAATGCAAATCAAAACCACAATGAGGTACCATTTCACGCCAGTCAGGATGGCTGCTATCCAAAAGTCTACAAGCAATAAATGCTGGAGAGGGTGTGGAGAAAAGGGAACCCTCTTACACTGTTGGTGGGAATGCAAACTAGTACAGCCGCTATGGAGAACAGTGTGGAGATTCCTTAAAAAACTGGAAATAGAACTGCCATATGACCCAGCAATCCCACTTCTGGGCATACACACCGAGGAAACCAGATCTGAAAGAGATACGTGCACCCCAATGTTCATTGCAGCACTGTTTATAATAGCCAGGACATGGAAGCAACCTAGATGCCCATCAGCAGATAAATGGATAAGGAAGCTGTGGTACATATACACCATGGAATATTACCCAGCCATTAAAAAGAATTCATTTGAATCAGTTCTAATGAGATGGATGAAACTGGAACCCATTATACAAAGTGAAGTAAGCCAGAAAGATAAAGACCAATACAGTATACTAACACATATATATGGAATTTAGAAAGATGGTAACTATAACCCTATATGCAAAACAGAAAAAGAGACACAGATGTACAGAACAGACTTTTGGACTCTATGGGAGAAGGCGAGGGTCGGATGTTTCGAGAGAACAGCATCAAAACATATATATTATCTAGGGTGAAACAGATTACCAGCCCAGGTTGGATGCATGAGACAAATGTTCGGGCCTGGTGCACTGGGAAGACCCAGAGGGAGCGGGTAGAGACGGAGGTGGGAGGGGGGATCGGGATGGGGAATACATGTAAATCCATGGCTGATTCATGTCAGTGTATGACAAAAACCACTACAATATTGTAAAGTAATTAGCCTCCAACTAATAAAAATAAATGGAAAAAAAATAAAAAGCAGAGACATTACTTTGCCAACAAAGGTCCATCTAGTCAAGGCTGTGATTTTTCCAGTAGTCATGTATAGATGTGAGAGTTGGACTATAAAGAAATCTGAGTGCTGAAGAATTGATGCTTTTGAGCTATGGTGTTGGAGAAGACTCTTGAGAGTCCCTTGGACTGCAAGGAGATCCAACCGTTCATCCTAAAGGAGATCAGTCCTGGGTGTTCACTGGAGGGACTAACGTTGAAGCTGAAACTCCAATACTTTGGCTACCTGATGTGGAGAGCTGACTCATTTAAAAAGACCCTGATGCTGGGAAAGATTGAGGGCAGGAGGAGAAGGGGATGACAGAGGATGAGATGGTTGAATGGCATCACCGACACAATGGACATGGGTTTGGGTGGACTCCAGGAGTTGGTGATGGACAGGGAGGCCTGGTGTGCTGCAGTTCACGTGGTTGCAAAGAGTCGAACATGACTGAGCAACTGAACTGAACTGTGCTTTATCCTGCCTGGCATTTCTCATGATGTAAGTCATATCTAAATGACCTAGATGTCATTTTCCCTAGTTTATTTTAATTTAAGTCTGAATTTTGCAATAAGGAGTTCATGATCTGAGCCACAGTCAGTTCCCGGTCTTGTTTGTGCTGACTGTATAGAGCTTCTCCATCTTCGGCTGCAAAGAATATAATCAATATGATTTTGGTATTGACCATCTGGTGATGTCCATGAGTAGAGTCTTACCACAATAAACTAAACTAAACTTGCTGCTAGTGGTAAAGAACCTAGCTGTCAGTGCAGGAGAGGTAAGAGACACTGGTTTGATCCCTGGGTCAGGAAGATTCCCTGGAGGAGGGCATGGCAACTCACTCTAGTATCCTTGCCTGGAGAATTCCATGGACAGAGGAGCCAGGCGGGCTATAGTTCATGGGGTCACAAACAGTTGGACATGACTAAAGAAACTTAGCACACATGCATGCATACTTAGAAATTCGTTAAGAGGGTAAATTTCATGTTAAGTGTTGTTACCACAATAAACTAAACTAATAATAGCAACAATATATTGGTTGATTATAATTTATGGATAAGTAAAAAATGACAGTAATGATATAAGGGATGAGAAGAAGAAATCTGGGAATAATGTGTTACAAGGTAACAGTATCAGTATTATTTGAAAGTGGCTTCCCTGGTTGGCTCAGATGGTAAAGAATCTGCCTGCAATGCAGGAGATCCAGTTCGATCCCTGGGTTGGGAAGATCCCCTGGAGAAAGGAATGGCTACCCACTTCAGTATTCTTGCCTGGAGAAGTCATGGACAGAGGAACCCGGTGGGCTATAATCCATGGGATCACAAAGAGTTGAACACAACTGAGCAACTTTCACTTTCACTTCTTAACTTAGATTAGCTGTAAATATATATATTGCAAACCCTAGTGCAGTCACTAATTTTTTAATAAAGAAGTATAGTTGACCCTTGGACAACATGGGTTTGAACTGTGTGGGTCCACTTATACATGGATGTTTTAAAATAAATACATACATACTTCAAATATGTATTTAAAATAAACAATATTTAATATTATTTATTAAATAAATATTATTTAATATTTAAAATTAATACAGTACTACATGATGCATGGTTGGTTAAATTCACATATGTGGAACCACATATATGGAAATTGAAAGTGAAAGTTGCTCAGTCATGTCCGACTCTGAACTGTATAGTCCATGGAATTCTCCAGGCCAGAATACTGCAGTGGGTAGCCGTTCCCTTCTCCATGGGATCTTCCCAACCCAAGAATTGAACCCAGGTCTCCCGCATTGCAGGCAGATTTTTAACCAGTTGAGCCACCAGGGAGGCCCAAGAATACTGGAGCAGGTAGCTTATCCCTTCTCCAGTGGATCTTCCCGTCCCAGGAATCTATCCGGGGTCTCCTGCATTGCAGGCGGATTCTTTACCAGCTGAGCTACCAGGGAAGCCCCACATATGTGGAAGGCCAACTGTAAAACTCAGATTTTCAACTGTGCAGAGGATTGGCACCCCTAAACACCAAATTTTTGAAGGGTCAACTGTCTAACTGCTGTGCTAAGACAAGAAAGAAAATGGAATCCTATCAAGTGCTAAGTTAAAATAAGAGAAGGCAAATAAAGAGTTAAACATAAAGAACAAGTATAATGAATAAAAACAGTTATAAATATGGTAGATTTTAATTCAACTATAAATTAACATTTTCAGTTGAAATGGTCTAAATATACCAGTTAAAAAGCAAAGACTGGCAGAGTGGATAAAAAACAAGACTGAGCTGTATTTAGTCTACAAGAAACCTACACTAAATATTAGGACACTGACTGATTAAAAGTAGATGAATGGAGAAACATATGCCATGCTAACACTAATCAAAAACAATTTGGATTAGCTTGTTTATTTCAAACAAAGCAGACTTGAGAGCAAGGAAAACTATCAGGGAGAAAGAGTTGTATTACATCATAATAAAGGGGTCAATTCTCCAAGAATATATAAGAATCCTAAATGTGTATGTACCTAGCTGCAAATTGTCAAAATATGTGATGCAAAAGCAGATAGAACTGCAAGAAAAAAACAGATGAATCCACTATTACAGTTTCAGACTTCAACAGACCTCTTTCAGTAATAGATCAATCAGGCAGAAAATCAGTAAGGATATAGTTGAGCTAAACAGCACCATCAATCAACTGGATATAATTGACATCTATGGAATATTTCATCCAACATCAGCAGAATACTCATTCTTCTCAAGCTCACATGGAACATTCATGAAGATAGATCACATTATGGGTCATAAAATGTACCTTAATACATTTAAACTAGTAGAGATCATACAAAGTATGCTTTCAAATCACAAAGGAATTAAACTAGTAATCAAGAACAGAACAATAACTAGAAAATTCCAAATAATTTAGAGATTGAACACCATACTTCTAAAGAAATCTCAAGAGAAATTTAAAAATATTATGAACTAAGTGAATATGAAAATACAACTTAAGATTTGTAAGATGCAGCAAAAGTGCTTAGAAGGAAACCTTTAGCATTGAATGCACATGTTAGAAAATAAGAAAGATTTAAAATCAATAACCTAAGCTTGTAGCTTTGGCCAGTTGATGTTTGACAAAAGTGCAAAGGCAGTTCAATGTGGGAAGGATCTTTTCAACAAGTGGTGCTGAGACAATTATATATCCCATGTGCAATAAAACAACCTTGACCTAAACCTCACATGTTATAGAATAATTAATTCAAAATGGATCATATACCTAAATGCAAAAGTTAAACTATAAAACTTTTAGAAGAAAACATAGGAGAAAATCTTTGTGATCTGGAGTTAAACAAAAGGTTTTTAGATATGACACCAAACTATGATCCATGGAGAAACTTGATGTTAGAATTCATCAAAATGAAAAAATAATTGCTCTGCAGAAACACTGTAAAAAAAATGAAAGACAAGCTTGCTAAAATATCTGCAAACTGCATATGCAACAAATCTCTAGTATCTAGAATATATAACAAACAGTAAGAAAAAGGAAACAACCCCATCAAACATCTTTAAGAGAATCTGAAAAAGAATATATATATAAATATATATATGTATATTGTATAACTGAATCACTTTGCTGTACAGGTGTAAACTAACACAACATTGTAAATCAACTATACTTCAATAAAAAATAAAATTAAAAAACCTTTAAAAGACTATACCAAAGAGGATATACGAAAGGCAAATAAGCACACAAAAAAAATAGTCAACATCTTTAGAGTAAATTTAAAACACGAGGAACAGCAAATTAAAAACATACACCTATCAGAATGGCTAAAACTTTAACATATGTAATAATTTAGTTATAAATAATACCGAGTACTGGCAAGGATGTGAAGACACAAATATACATTGCTGGTGGGAAGGCAAAATGGTGCAGTTGTTCTGAAAAACAGTGTGGCAGTTTCTTACAAAGTTAAATATATGCTTTCCATATAACCCAGTGTCTTAGTCTGTTTGGGCTGCTAAAATAAAAATACCATTGACTGGGTGGTTTAAGAACAATTATTTATTTCTCACAGTCTGGAGGCTTAGGAAGTCCAAGACCAAGGTGCCAGCAGATTCAGTGTCTGGTAAGGGCCCACTTCCTGATTCATAGACAGCTATCTTTGTGCTGTGTCCTCACATAGCTAAAGGGGCAAGGGAGTTCTGTAGGGTCTTTTTCATAAAGGCACTAATCCCACTATGTGGGTTCCTCCCTCGACCTAATCACCTACTAAAGGTCCCACTTCCAAATCCCATCACATTGGGGATTAGGTTTCAAAATATGAATTTTGGAGGACACAAATATTCATTTTTTTAAAATATTCATTTTTTAACACCAGTAGTACCACTCCTGAATATTTTCCCTAGAGAATTGAAAATATACATCCACTCAAAATTCTGTATAGGAGTATTCATAGCAGCATTAGTCAGAAAGTGGAATCAACCCAAATGTCCTTCACTAAGTGAATGGTTAAATTTTGATACATCCATACCATGAGATACTATTCAGCAATAAGATGTAAAAAACTATGAGTATCCTGCTAATACCTTAGATATAGTCATGCTCCTGAAATAAACCAGTCTCAAAAGGTTAAATACTGCATGATCCACTTACATAGATTCTTGAGAAGACAAAACTATGATGATGGAGAATAGGGTAGTACTTGTCAGTTAGAAAAGGACTATGTGAGGGAATTCTTTTGGAAGGTAGAACTGATTTGGTTCCTGATTGGAGTAGTGGTCATAAAAATCCATATATGTGTTAAAATTCATAGAACTGTACACCAAAAAAAGTCTATTTTACTGTAAGCTATGTTTTTTAATTAATAAACAATTTTTAGAGTAGTTTTAAGATCAGAGCAAAATTGACTGGAAAGTACAGAGATTTCAAATGAATCTACACTGACACATCATTATTTTCCAAAGTCCATAATTTACATTAGGGTTCACTCTTGGTGTTGTACATACTACAGATTTGGAAAAATATGTAATAATATATATCCACAATTATAGTAACATACAGAATAATTTTACTGCCCTAAAAAGTCTTCTGTGCTCTGCCTCTAACTCTTGGCAACCACTGTTTCTTTTTACTACCTCCATAATTTTGCCTTTCCTAGAGTGTCATATAGATGGAATCATACAATATATAGCCTTTTCAAATTGACTTCTTTACTTAGTAATATGCATTTCTCCTCCATGTTTTTCATGATTTGATATCTCATTTCCTTTTAGTGCTAAAAAATATTCCATTATCTGAATATACCACAGTTTATTTAAATGTTTACCTACTGAAGGGTATCTTGGTTGCTTCCAAGTTTTGAAAATTATGAACAAAGTTGTTACAGACATCTGTGTTCAGGTTTTTGTATGGACATAAGCTTTCATTTCCTTTGGGTAAATACACAGCTGCTGGATCATACAGTTGCATTCCCAACAGCAAAGAAAGAGAGTTCCTGTTGCCCCACATCCTTACCAGCTTTCGATGTTGTCAGTGTTTGGATTTTGACCATTCTAATAGTCGTGTATGATATCACACTGTTGTTTTAAGTTGCAGTTCACTAACAACATATGGTGATAAATATCTTTTCATAGACTTACTTGCCATCTGCATATCTTCTTCAATGAGGTGTTTATTCAGGTCTTTTGCCTATTTTTTAATTGAGTTGTTTGTTTTCTTATTGTTAAGTTTTACGAGTTTAAGAGGGGGTTTTTTTGGTATATTTTATATAGTAGTCCTTTATCAGATGTGTGTTTTGAAAATATTTTCAACCAGCCCATAGCTTGTCCTCTCATTCTCTTGATGTTGTTTTTCACAAAGCAGGTTTTTAATTTTAATTAATTCCAGCGTATCAAATGTTTCTTTCATGGATTGTGTTTTTGGTGTTATGTCTAAAAAGTTATGGCCTTACCCATAGGTTTTTTTCCTTTGTCGTCTTCTAAGAGTTTTATAGTTATGCATTTTGCATTTACATCTATGATCCATTTTGAGTTAATTTTTGTGAAGGGTGTAAGGACTGTGTCTAGATTCTTTTGGGGGGAATGTGGATGTCCGGTTGTTAAAGCAATTTATTGAAAATTCCATCTCCATTCCATTCTATTCCCTTTACTCCTTTGACAAAGATCAGATGACTATATTTATGTGCTTCTATTTCTTCACACTCTATTCTATCCCATTAATCTATTTGTCTAGTCTTTCACAAATACTACACTATCTTGATAACAATAGCTCTACATTAAGTCTTAAAGTCAGGTAGTGTCAGTTGAGTTGTCTTCTTCAACGTTGAGTTGGTTATGTTGGCTCTTTTGCCTTTCCATATAAATTTTAGGATCAGTTTGTCAATATCTACAGAATAATTCACTAAGATTTTGATTGAGATTGCTTTTAATCTACAGATCAATATGGGAAGAACTGGTATCTTGATGATATTGAAACTTTCTATCTATGAATATGAAATATCTTTCCATTCATTTAGTTCTTCTTTGACATATTTCCTGGAGTTTTCCTTGTTTAGATCTTGTACATATTTCATTAGATTTATAAACATTTCAATTTTGTGCTAATGTAAATGTTAATGTGTTTTTAACGTTAATGTGTGTGGATTAATCATAGCTCTGGCATAGATTTTGATGATAGATGTTGGTAGATGTAGTCATATACAAAGGAGAAAGCTAGCAGATGGCAACCCACTCCAGTACTCTTTTTTTTTTTTTCACTCCAGTACTCTTGCCTGGAAAATCCTATGGATGGAGGAGCCTGGTGGGCTGCAGTCCATGGGGTCGCTAAGAGTCGGACACGACTGAGTGACTTCACTTTCACTTTTCACTTTCATGCATTGGAGAAGGAAATGGCAACCCACTCCAGTGTTCTTGCCTGAAGAATCCCAGTGATGGCGGAGCCTGGTGGGCTGCTGTCTATGGGGTCGCACAGAGTCGGACACGACTAAAGTGACTTAGCAGCAGAAGATGAAGTAATAAGGACAGGCAGAAAGTAGTTTTTTCCTTCATTTCCTCAGATTCTTAAAGCCAAAGTGAGAAGCCCTTACACAGGCCACAAACTGGCAAATATATACTGTGAAACTCGACAATTATAAATTGGACCCACACGCCACAAAATGAAAGATTTGAAAGTAACTATCTTGATTAAAGTAATTCCTTTTTCTTAATGTTTCACATACATTGAGATTCTTTATCCTCCACAAAAGTATCTAGTTCCTCTTGTTTCTCTTGGTAATTTCTAGCTTTTGTGGCCTTGCTATTGTTCACACTCAGATCATTCATGTAGTATACTTATTTCTTTCTTTTATTAAACCCTTTTCTCTTAAAACCCCTGGAGTCAAGCATCTAAGTATATATTTTATAACCTTTCAAAAGACCTCATGCCAAAAAAAACAACAACTTGTAAACACTTCAAATTTTAATAGGTGCATACCTATAGTATGTTCATTTCTCTAACGTAGGAAAGACAGTTTACCAAGTCTTCTAGAAACAATACTATATATAAAGAGCAGGATAGAAACATAGATCTGTTCTTTACCTGTCACCTTGTACCTTGTATTTTGTAAGAACTCCATTCCTTAAAGAGGAGGTAAACAGTGAGGAAAGGTTCTCTTTCCTTTGTGCCTTTTAAGCACCAACAGAACTTTCTGGAAGCTCTGTTGGGCACAGGTACAGGCTGCAGATCTGGTACAGCCATGGCTCAGTAGGAGGCTTCCTCAACTGGGACCCTATTGATGTCATGGATTACATTTCAAATGTTAAACAAATCTTGTATATCTGGGATAAATCCCACTTAGGTCACTTGCTGCTTTTAAAGTTCTCTCTTTGTCTTTAACTTTTGAGAATTTGATTATAGTTTGTCCTATAATAATCTTTTGGTTGATTTTGTTTAGGGTCCTTTGAGTTTCATGTGTCTGGATGTCTATATCCTTCCCTAGATTTAGGAAGTTTTCAGTCACTATTATTTAAATAAATCTTCTGTCCCTCCTCCATCCCTCTTATCTCTTCTGCTCCTGAGTCTCTCAAAATGCATACGTTTGTTCATTTAATAGTACCCCCACAATTCCTATATATACTTTCTTCATTCTTTCTTCTTTTTGTTCCCCTAACTGGCTGATTTCATATAATCTGTCCTCAAGTTCACTGATTCTTTGTTTTACATGATTGACTCTGATATTGAAGCTCTCTACTGATTTTTAAGTTCTGTCACTGTATTCTTCAATTCTAGGATTTCTATTTGATTCTCTTTTGTGCTTTCTATTTCTTTATTAAACTCATTTTTTATGTATTGCTTTGCTGATGTCTTTTAGTTGTATGTGTTCTCTTGCATCTCATTTGTCTTTTAAAAGATGATTTTTTGAAATATTTGAATTATTTTTTTAAACTTAAAAAATTTTTAATTACAAGGTTTTAAATTAGTTTTAAGATGATATTTTGAATCGTTCATCATGCAATCTGTAGATCTCCATTTCTTTGGGATGGTTACCTTTGGTGGTGTCATATTTGCTTGATTCTTTATGATTCATGTAGTTTTGTGTTGGTGTCTGTGCATTTGAAGGAATAAACACATCCTATAGCCTTTACAGACTGATTTCAGCAGGTAAAATCCTTCTCCTGTCAGGTATCCAGAATGATGATATTGTCTCTGTGACAGCAGTCAACCAGGTTGAACTGAGTCATGTGTTTCCAGGCCTGTTACCAGGGCCTTGGGCAGGCATGAATTCTATGTGGTCCCTGGGTATACAGGACTGCATCCAAGACCTCAGTCTGTTGGACTGGAACCGGGAGGAGAGTTTGCTTCTGGGTCCATAGATGGTAGATCTGTTACCAGGTGTATAGATGAATGTGGTTCTCGTTGAGTCCCTTGGAGGACTCCTGACAGGACATTGGGCATTTTTCTGGGCGGACAGAATTGGCTTTGGACTGCAATTGATAGGAGCTAGAGCTGAGTCACAGGGACCATAGCTGGGACCAATGTCTGCAGGTCTGCCTCCAGGGGGCATGAACAAGCATGCTTCCAGCCAGGTTCCTGGTGGCAGAATTACCTCTACACTGCAGCTGAGCAGAACTGGAGCTGGGTCACAGTGCTGTTTCAGGATCAAGAGTCAGGCCCAGGCTGGATGCATGAGACAAGTGCTCAGGCCTGGTGCACTGGGAAGACCCAGAGGAATTGGGTGGAGAGGGAGTGGGAGGGGGGATCGGGATGGGGAATACATGTAAATCCATGGCTGATTCATGTCAATGTATGACAAAAACCACTACAATATTGTAAAGTAATTAGCCTCCAACTAATAAAAATAAATGAAAAAAAAAGAGTCAGACCCAGGTCAACAAGCCTGCCCTTGGGAATTAAGAAAAATGTGTTTTTCTCTGAGTCCCTGTATGTGCAGGACTACTCCTGAACCATGACTGGATCCAAGTCACAGGGCCACTTCAGGCTCTGAAATCAGCAGGCCTGCCTCCTGGTAGGGCACATATAGGTGTGTCTCCTTGAGGTCCCTGGGAGGGCAGGTCTACTCCAAGATTGTGGGAGGAAGGCCCTGTAGTGAGGTTTCAGGGCCACTTCAAGATCTGCAGTCAGACTTAAGTAAGTGGGCCTATCTTGGGGGACACATATGGAAGTGTCTCCTGCCCAATCTCTAGGTGGGCAGGACCGGCAGCAATATGAGCTAGATCTGGGTCATGAGCCATTTCAGGGTTTATAGCCAAGAACAAGGTTGGTGGGTCTGTTACCCAAGGCACAAGTAGGCCTGACTCCTGCTGAGTGGCAGAACCAAGGCCAAATGGGGTGGTAGCCAAGTCCACAGAGGTGTGGGGCTGGTTCTAGATCTATAGCTGGAATGTGGTCAGTGAGTCTGCCACCTGGACATGGGCCTGCTTTCTCAAAACAGCACTCTTTACTCTTGGGCTCCAATGTGGTTTCAGAATCTCCTACCTGGATCCCAAATCTCCCACAAAGGCATTTTTGGTCATGAATGTCTGCCAAATTAATTTTTTCTAAGGTAGGATAGAGCAGAGGAACTTCTACTATGCCATCTTACTGAGATCACTCAGCTTTTTGTGGCTTTAACTGACCACTTTATATGATTCTATTTTCTCTCCTTTATTAGCATATCAATTATACTTCTCTTACTTTTTCTAGTGGTTGCACTAGAGTTTGCAGTATATATTTAAAAGTAATATAAATCCATAATCAAATTATACTATATCACTTCGTGGGTAGTGCAAGTACCTTGTAATAAAAAATATTTCTAATTCCTCCCTTTTTTCCTTTATATCATTACTATCATTAATTTAACTTACACATACACATACATAGGCATATTTTATATACATAAGAATATACATAAGCATACATAATTGAGTACATCATTGCTATTTTTATTTTGAACAAGCATCTGTTAAATCAATAAAGAATAAGAAAAGTAAAAGTTTTTACTTTACCTTCACTTATCCCTTCTCCAGTGCTCTTCCTTTCTTTATGTAGACCTGAGTTCCTGACTATATAATTTTCCTTCTCTCTAAAGAACGTCTTTTAACATTTCTTGCAAGGCAGGCATACTAGTAACAGATTTTCTTCCATTTTTATTTGTCTGAGAAAGTCTCTATTTCTCCTTAACTCTTGAAGTATAATTTCACAGGGTACAGACTTCTAGGTCAGTGAGTTTTTTCTCTCAACATTTTAAATATTTCACTCCACTCTTTTCAACCATGATTTCCAAGAAGTCACGTGTAATTCTTATCTTTGCTTCTTTATAGGTAAAGCTTTTTCCTTCCAGCTTCTTTCAAGATATTTTTCTTTATCTTTGATCTTCTGAAGTTTGAACATGATATGCCTAAGTGTAATTTTTTGCCTTTTTTATACTTGTTCTCTGAGCTTTTGAGGTCTATGGTTTGATATCTGACATTAATTTGAGGAAATTCTGTCATTATTGCTTCAAACGTTGCTTGTATTCTTTTCTCTCTTTCTTCTCTCAGTATTCCCATTATGAGTGTTACACCTTCTGTAGTTCTCCCACAGTTTTTACCAAGACTCAGATGGTAAAGAATCTGCCTGCAGTGCGGAAGACCCAGGTTTGATCCCTGGGCCAAGAAGATCCCCTGGAGAAAAAAAATGGCAACCCACTCCAGTATTCTTGCCTGGAGAATTCCAAGAACAGAGGAGCCTTGTAGGCTACACTCCATGGGATCACCAAGAGTCAGACATGATTGAGAGACTAACACTTTCTTTCACTTTTATAGTTTTTATAATAAAAAATTTTGTTTGGTTTTTTAGTCTTTTTTCTCTTTGTTTTCAACTTTATAAGTTTCTATTATCATGTCTACAAGCTGAGAGATTCTTTCCTCAGTCATGTTCAGTCTTTTAATGAGCCCATCAAAGACATGTTTCATTTCTGTTGCAGTTTTTTATTACTACCACTTCTTTTTTTTCTTTTTAAAAAAATTTATTTATTTTTTAATTGAAGGATAATTGCTTTACAGAATTTTGTTGGTTTCTGCCAAACATCAACATGAATCAGCCATAGGTATACATATGTCCCTTCCTCTTGAACCTCCCTCCCATCTCCCTCCCCATTCCACCCCTCTAGGTTGTTATAGAGCCCCTGTTTGAGTTCCCCGAGTTATACAGCAAATTCCCACTGTATATCTATTTTAATATGACAATGTAAGTTTCCATGTTATTCTTGCCATACATCTCACCCTCTCCTTCCTCACCCCACCCACTGCGTCCATAAGTCTGTTCTGTCTGTCTGCATCTCCATTGCTGCCCTGCAAATAATTTCACCAGTACCATCTTTCTAGATTCCATATATATGTATTAGTATATATTTTTCTTTCTCTTTCTGACTTAATTCACTCTGTATAATAGGCTCTAAGTTTGTCCATATCATTAGAACTGACTCAAATGCCTTTTTATGGCTGAGTAATATTCCATTGTATATATGTACCACAGCTTCTTTATCCATTCAAACAATAGCAAATAAAATAACTGACTAAGGATTAGTTTCCCAAATATGCAAGCAGCTCATACAACTCAATACCAGAAAAACAAGCAGCCCAATCAAAAAGTGAGAAAAGACCTAAATAAACATTTCTCCAAAGAAGACATACAGATGGCTAACAAACACTTGAAAAGATGCTCAACATTGCTCATTATTAGAGAAATGCAAATCAAAACTACAATGAGATATCACCACACAACAAGTCAGAATGGCCATCATCAAAAAGTCTACAAACAATAAATGCTGGAGAGGGTGTGGAGAAAAGGGAATGCTCTTGCACTGTTGGTGGGAATATAAACTGATACAGCCACTATGGGAGACAGTATGGAGATTCCTTAAAATACTAGGAATAAAACCACCATACAACACAGCAATCCCACTACTAGGCATATACCCTGAGGAAACCAAAATTGAAAGAGACACTTGTACCTCAGTGTCCACTGCAGCACTATTTACAATAGCTAGAACATGGTAGTAGCCTAGATGTCCATTGACAGATGAATGGATAAAGATGACTAGTATTTCTTCTTCACTTTTTCTTAGAATATCCATCTCTCTGCTTACATTATCCATCTGTCTTTGTATGTCTTAGTCTATCTTTTCCTTAAAGCCTTTAGCATATTAATAATAGTTTAAAAAATTCTTGGTTTACTAATTCCAGCACTTTTACCATATCTGGATCTACTTCTAATGCTTGTTCAATCTCTGCAAACTGTGTGTTTTTTGTGGGTTTTTTTTTTTTTTTTTTTTTTGCCTTTTAGTATGCTTTGTAATTTTTCTTGAAAGGTGGATGTGATGTACCAGATTGGGTAAAAGAAACTATGGTAAATGGGCCTTTAGTAATATTTCACATGCTAACAAGATTGTACTCAAAATTCTTCAAGCTAGGCTTCAGCAGTACGTGAACCAAGAACTACCAGATGTACAAGCTGCATTTAAAAAAGGCAGAGGAACAAGAGATCAAATTGCCAACACCCACTGGGTCATAGAAAAAGCAAGGGAATTCCAGAAAAACATCTACTTCTGCTTCATTGACTACGCTAAAGCCTTTGAATGTGAATGTGAATCACATTCACAATGTGAATCACAACAAAATGTGGAATATTCTTGAAGAGATTGGAATACCAGATCATGTTACCTGCCTCCTGAGAAACCTGTATGCAGGACAAGGAGCAACAGTTAGAACATCATATGGAACAACAGACTGGTTCCAAATTGGGAAAGGAGTACATCAAGGCTGTATATTGCCACCCTGCTTATTTAACTTATAGGCAGAGTACAACATACGAAATGCCAGGCTGGATGAATCACAAGCTGGAATCAAGAATTTCAGGAGAAATATCAATAACCTCAGATATGCAGATGATACCACTCTAATGGAACAAAGTAAAGAGGAACTAAAGAGCCTCTTGATGAAAGTGAAAAAGGAAGGTGAAAAAGTTGGCTTAAAACTCAACATTCAAAAAATTAAGATCATAGCATCTGGTCCCATCACTTCATGGCAAATAGATGCGGAAAAAGTGGAAGCAGTGTCAGATTTCATATTCTTGGGCTCCAAAATCACTGCAGATGGTGACTGCAGCTACGAAATTAAAAGACACTTGCTCCTTGGAAGCAAAGCTATGACAAACCTAAACAGTACATTTAAAAACAGAGACATCACTTTGCTGACAAAGGTCCATATAGTCAAAGCTATTATTTTTCCAGTAGTCATGTATGGATGTGAGAGTTGGACTATAAAGAAGGCTGAGCACCAAAGAATGGATGCTTTTGAACTGTGATGCTAGAGAAGACTCTCTAGAGTCTCTTAAATAGCAAGGAGATCAAACCAGTCAATCTGGAATGAAATCAACCCTGAATATTCATTGGAAGGACTGGTGCTGAAGCTCCAATACTTTGGCCACCTAATGCAAAGAACTGACTCATTGGAAAAGACCCTGATGCTGGGAAAGATTGAGGGCAAGAGGAGAAGGGGGCAACAGAGGATGCAATGGTTGCATGGCCTCACTGACTCAATAGATATGAGTCTGAGAAAACTCAGGGAAATAATGAAGGACAGAGAAGCCTAGCATGCTGCAGTTCATGGGGTGGCAAAGAGTTGGACATGACTGAGAGACTGAACAACAATCTAGTGGTAAGGTGTATGTGGGGCTGGGAGTGGGAGGGGAACTGCTCTATAGCCCTATGATTAGCTCTCAATCTATGCTCCTGAACTGTGAACTTCAGTGATTCTCAATCTCTTTCACCCATCTTAGGTAAAACAAGAAGGCTAGAGGGGGCTTGAGTTGGGTATTTCCCTTCTCCAGTGTGGAAACTAGAGCTAGCTGGAGTTGGCTACTTTTCTTCTCCAGGTAGGTTAGGCTTTGCTAATACTTCAGCAGGCTAGACTCTGGCTAACTAATTTGTCCTGAAGGCAGACCCTGTTTAAAAGAATGGAGTGCTCTGTCATGCTTCAAAATGGTTCCTTTTCCTCCCTCCTTTTAAAGCATGAGATTTTTCTCCATTACTTACTGTGAGAACCTGGTAGAACTCCTGAAATGAAAATTCTCAAAAGCATGGAGCACCACTATGAATGGGTCTTCCCATCACTCTGAACCTCCAACATCACGACCGTTCAAATTTTCTTATCCAAGCACTGCTTCGCACATATATTTGTGCTTAGGAGTTCCTGTTCTGGTAAGCTGTGATTCTCCATATCTGCCTACCTGTTTGTCCAGCTGGGGGGCGGGGGAAGGTGGGCATCAGTTTTCCCTGTGTTCTCACAGATCTAAGAAGAGTTATTGATTTTTCAGTTTATTCATCTTCTTATTTGTTGTTAAGATGCTGTGACAACTTCTAAGCTCCTTACATACTGTGCTGGAAACTGGAGTTCCTATATGTTAATTTTTTAAGATAAAATTTTAAAAAGGAAAAATGTTTCAGTTGCACTTATAGCCTAAACGATGCCTCATGACTTTGTGAAAATGATAGTGTGAGCCATGATTAGGCTTGAGAAATGGGTTATAAAGTTGCAATGATACTAAGTAAACCCCAGATTTGTCTGTATGTCCTTGATCATTTGACCTTCATGGATCACAGCCTTGTTGTGGCAAAGGAGCTTGCATGACTCAATAAAGCTATGAGCCATGACATGCAGGGCCACCCAAGGTGGAGGGAACATAGTGAAGAGTTTTGACAAAATGTGGAACACTGGAGGAGGGAATGGTGAACCATTTCAATATTTTTGCCGTGAGTACCCTATGGAGAGCACAAAAAGGCAAAAAAAGTGACACTGGAAGATGAGCCCTCCAGGTTGGAAGGTGTCCAATATGCGAGTGGGGAAGGGCAGAGGGCAATTACTAATAGCTCCAGAAAGAATGAAGTGGCTGGGCCAAAGTAGAACCAATGTTCAGTTGTGGATGAATCTGGTGGTGAAAGTAAAGTCCAAAGTTGTAAAGAACAATATTACATAGGAATCTGGGGTGTTGGATCCATGAATCGAGGTAAATTGGGTGTGGTCAAGTAAGAGCAAGAATGAATATTGACACTGTAGGAACACGTGAGCTAAAATGGATGGGAATGGGAAAATTTAATTCAAATGAGCAGTATATCTACTACTGTGGGCAAGAATCCCTTAGAAGAAATGGAGTAGCCCTCATAATCAACAACAACAAAAATCTGAAATGCAATCTTGGGTGCAATCTCAAAAATGACAGAATGATCTCGGTACGTTTCCAAGGCAAACCATTCAACATCACAATAATCCATGTCTATGTCCCAACCTCTAATGCCAAAGAAGCTGAAGTTGAATGGTTCTGATGACCTACAAGACCTTCCAGAACTAACACCAAAAAGAAATGTCTTTTTCATCATTGGGGATTGGAATGCAAAAGTAGGAAGTCAATAGACACCTGGAGTAACAGGAAAAGTTGGCCTTGAAGTAAAAAATGAAGCAGATCCAAGGCTAACAGAGCGTTGACAAAATAACATGCTGATCATAACAAATACAATTTTCCAATGATGCAAAAGATGACTCTACAGATGAACATCACCGAATGGTCAATATCAAAATTAGATTGATTACATTCTTTGCAGCTGAAGATAGAGAAGCTCTATACAGTCAGTAAAAACAAGACCTGGAGCTGACTGTGGCTTAGATCATCAGCCCCTTATTGCAAGATTCAGATTAAATCGAAGAAAGTGGGGGAAAAAACCACTAGGCCATTCAGGCACAACCTAAATCAAATCCCTTATGCTTGTACAGTGGAGGTGACAAATATATTCAAGGGATTATATCTGGCAGACAGAGTGCCTAAAAAACTATGGACAGAGTCTATTATCATTATACAGGAGGCAGTAAACAAAATCATCCCAAAGAAAAGAAATGTAAGAAAGTCAAGTGCTTGTCTGAGGTGGCTTCACAAATAGCTGAGGAGAGAAGAAAAGCAAAAAGGCAAAGAAGAAAGGGAAAGATATCCTCAATTGAATATAGAGTTCCTGAGAAAAACAAGGAGAGATAAGGCCTTAAATGAAAAATGCAAAGAAATAAAGGAAAACAATAGAATGAGCAAAACTAGAGATCTCTTCAAGAAAATTGGAGATAGCAAGGGAATATTTCATGTAGGGATGGGCCCAATAAAGGACAGAAACCATAAGGACCTAACAGAAGTAGAAGAGATTAAGAAGAGGTGGCAAGAATACACAGAAGAACTATAGAAAAAAAGGTGGTCTTAATGACCCAGATAAGCACAATAGCGTGGTCACTCACCTAGAACCAGACATCCTGGAGTGTAAAGCCAAGTGAGCCTTAGGAAACATTACTATGAACAAGGCTAATGGATGTTACGGAATTCCAACAGAGCTATTTAAAATCCTAAAACATGATGCTGTTAAAGTGCTGCACTCAATATGCTAGTGGAAAATTCAGCAGTGGCCACAGGACTGGAAAAGTTTTCATTCCAATTCCAAAGAAGGGCAGTGCCAAAGAATGTTCATACTACTGTACAGTTGGGCTCATTTAACATGCTAGCTACATTATGCTCAAAATCCTTCAAACTAGTCTTCAGCAGTATATGAACCAAGAACTTCCAGATATACAGTTTGGGTTTAGAAAAGACAGAAGAACCAGCGATCAAATTGTCAACATTCATTAGATCATTAAGAAAGCCAAGGAATTTCAGAAAGAAAGAAAAAAAAAACATTTGCTTCATTGACTATGCTAAAGCCTTTGGCTGTATAGATCACAGCAAACTGTGGAAAATTCTTAAAGAGATGGGAATACCAGACCACCTTACCTGTCTCCTGAGAAACTTCTATGCAGGTCAAGAAGCAGCAGTTAGAACATCACATGGAACAACTTACTGATTCAAAATTGGGAAAGGAGTACAACAAGGCTGTATATTGTCATCCTGTTGTATTTATATGCAGAGTATATCATGTGAACTGCTGGGCTGGATGAATCACAAGTTGGAATCAAGATTGCCAGGAGAAATATCAACAACCTCAGATATGCAGATGATACCACTCTAATGGAAGAAAGTGAAGAGGAACTAAAGAAATTCTTGATGAGGGTGAAAGAGGAGAGTGAAAACCCTGACTTAAAACTCCACATTAAAAAACTAATGTCATGGCATCTGGTCCCATCACTTCATGGAAAATAGAAGGGGAAAAGTGGAAGCACTGACATATTTTCTTTTCTTGGGCTCCAAAATCACTGTGGGCAGTGACTGCAGCCATGATTAAAAGATGCTCCCTCCTTGGAATGAAGGCTATAACAAATGTAGGCAGCATATTAAAAAGCAGAGACATCAATTTGCTGACAAAGGTTTGTATAGTCAAAGCTACAGTTTTTCCAGTAGTCATGTAGGGATGTGAGAATTGGGCCATAAAGAAGGCTGAGCACCAAAGAGTTGATGCTTTCAAACTGTGATGCTGGAGAAGACTCTTGAGAGTCCTTTGGACTGCAAGATCAAACTTGTCGATCCTACAGGAAATCAGTCCTGCATATTCTTTGGAAGGACTGATGCTGAAGTTGAAGTTCCAGTACTTTAGCCATTTGATGTGAAGAGCCAACACATTGGAAAAGACTCTGATGCTAGGAAGGATTGAAGGCATGGGAAGTGTGGCGGCACAGGATGAGATGGCTAGATACCACCACTGACTCAATAGACATGAATTTGAGCAAACCCCCAGATAATGAGGGGCAGGGAAGCTTTGCATGCTGTAGTTCATGAGGTTGGGCACAACTTAGTGAATGAACACCAAACTTGGTCATTTAGGTGTTTACTATTCAAATGCTGCAGGCACCTTTTGACTGTCACCTAAGCCAATGGTTTCTAAAAGTCCTTGGCATCAGAACTAGTTTGAAAATATTAATCCTGGTCTCCATCCCATAATTTCTGTTAAAAGAGGTCCAAGTGAGGCCTGAGGATTTGTTTTTGCATTTCTTTTGTTTGGACAATTGTTTGGATGTTTTGTTTGTTTGTTTTCTGCTTCTCAGCCATTTAATGCACAGAAAGATTTAGAAAATACTAGTCTAGATCAGAATTCTAAGATTCAAATTCCAAGCCATCAATATGCATTTCTTTGATATGACCTGCAGGTGGTGCTGCTGTAGTATTCCAGTATAACAAACCAAGAACTGAAGGGAAAACAAGTTAGGGAGGAAATTACAAATTTCCTAGATCCAACCCAAATAAATGATCGAATTGTTTTAGTGACAAAACAATAAAGGTCAATTCATATCAATTATAATACTAATATAATACCTTATAGTAATCTCAAAGTGATATGACATTTTTCACCCTTCTAACTCAAATGAGGCTATATGGAGGTACCTAGCAGGTCCACGTTTATAAACACCTGGGCTCCTCTCATAACACCATTGCTCTTAGCCATTGGAGATCCCCTGAAATCTTTTTTCTAAATTTTTTGGCCACACAGAGAGGCGTGTGGGATATTAGTTCCCTGACCAGGGATAAAACCTGCACCCCCTGTAGTGCAAGCATGGTGTCTTAACCACTGGACCACCAGGGAAGTCTCCTGAAATCTTCTCTTAAGCTTTAAAAAAAAATGTCACTGCCTGAGTGGAAGAATTTGAAGATTCAATAAACCTTTGCCATAGTATTTTATTTAGTGTCCTTAAGCCTGGGCTCCTAAATCAGAGTATGAATACATTCACTTTTCAAGAATGGGCATCCTGAGTATAAGACCCCCAAACCAGTTGAAGGTATATAGTACTATAATTTCCATCTTCTGAAAATACCTCTCAAGCAAGTGAAAATTCACTTTGCAAAAAAGGATCCTCTGGTCATAAACCTGACCCAATGATAATGTTGGTGGTACTTATAGGTGATGTTCAGGGTCTCAATTGTTCCAGAAAATGATAAGTTTGTAGGTCTCAAGAAAGGTACATCCAAGGTCAAACAGACACAGCTAGGGAGTGATGGTTTATATTGCTTATCTCTGACCTTGAAGAGTACAGGTGCCATCAGAAACAAAAGCGCTTCAGTAAAGCAGAGCTACCTGACCTGTGTGCTGCATTGCTCAGCCTTAGGTGACTGGGCAGAACCTGAGGAAGATGGAGCCTGGACCAGTCACCTCTGACTATGAGTAGTCTCCATTTGCCCCATTGCACCATGGTGCTAGTGGTAAAGAACCTGCCTGACAATGCCAATGCAGAAGATGTAACAGACCCAGGTTCGATCCCTGCATCAGGAAGATACCCTATAGGAGGAAATGGCAACCCACTCCAGTATTCTTGTCTGGAGAACTCCATGGACAAAGGAGCCTGGCAGGCTACAGTCCACGGGGTCACAAAGAGTCAGACACAACTGAAGCGACTTAGTATGCACTATACAAATGTTACCATTTTCTCTGTGCATTTTGGCATGATAATGATTAAAAAGTTTTACAATAAATTCTGCCAGGACTAGAGCAGGCCTGGGACAGGTCAATTGCTGGGCTTACTATTTCCAAATATCCCCAAAGACCACCAAATACATTTTTTTTCATTTATTTTTATTAGTTGAAGGCTAATTACTTTACAATATTGTAGTGGTTTTTCCCATACATTGACATGAATCAGTCATGGATTTACATGTGTTCCCCATCCTGAACCCCCCTCCCACCTCCCTCCCCATTACATTTGTTTTTTAATTGGGAACCACCCTCCTCTTGACAGTTTCTCTGATAATCAGGACATCTGGTGATTCAGTGTGAAGCTCAGATAAAATAAGGGTTATGCCTGAGCATACTCCATTTTTCTGTTACTGGCAGCTACAATGTTTTCCGCTTATGCCTTCAAGCCATGCAGCACAGTTCCCCCTTGTGGCCTGTTCACTAAGCTACTATCAAGCACGAATATCTCTGTCTCCAACCCACATTCTCATGCACTGGCTCTTCCACATCTGTCTTGGGTGTGAAGTACACTAGTCCTTGAATAAGTGCAACCAGCTTGTGCTTAAGCCTAGAATGTCTAGGACTTTGGCTGGTTCAGTGGTCTAGGTCTAGGTAAGACTTCCTCTTACAAGCATGGCCTCAGAGTGAGATTATTCATCTCTGTCAGCAGAATGTGATGGAATGAAGGCTTACTGACATTTACCCATAGTAGAGGCAGAAAAGGTGGTGTTGGCCCTTTCTGATAATATGGCTAGAAACAACATCAAATCTTTCCTGGAGGGGCTACCAGGCTATATATATATATATATATATATATATATATATATATACACACACACATATATATATATATCTTTCTGCTACCTATCCGTCTCCTAACCCTACTCGCTTAGGAGCTAGGAGATACATGAGAAATGCCAGAATTTACATGAGAAACCCAGAATTTACATGAACATCTATAGCAACATAGATAAAACCTGGAATTGGAAGTAAAAAGACATTTACCTGAGTCCTGGAATCATTAGGACTGTGAACACAAGGTGAGCAAGCTCTGCCCTGGCCTCTGTCAGTTGGATCTTGGGGAAATGTGGCTTCCTTCTATAATTTCAGATCTTTAGTAAAGAATGCCCATTCAGTCTTTTTTAAAAATTAATTAATTTATTTTAATTGAAGGATAATTTATTTACAATATTGTGGTGGTTGTTGCCCTACATTGACATGAATCAGCCATGGGTGCACATGTGTCTCCCCATCCTGAACCCCCTCCCACCTCCCTCTCCACTACATCCCTCTGGGTTGTCACAGAGCACCAGATTTGAGTGCCCTGCTTCATGCATCGAACTTGCACTGGTCATTCTATTTTACATATGGTAATATACATGTTTCAACACTATTCTCTCAAATCATCCTTCCCTCACCTTCTCCCACATAGTCCTAAAGTCTGTTCTTTATTTCTGTGTCTCTTTTGCTGCCTTGCATATAGGATCATCATTACTGTCTTGAGAAAAGGAAACTCTCTTACACTGTTGGTGGGAATGCAAACCGGCACAGCCACTATGGAGAACAGTGTGGAGATTCCTTTAAAAACTGAAAATACAACTGCCATATGACCCAGCAATCCCACTGCTGGGCATACACACCGAGGAAACCAGAATTGAAAGAGACATATGCACCCCAATGTTCATTGCAGCACTGTTTACAATAGCTAGGACATGGAGGCAATCTAGATGTCCATTGGCAGATGAATGGATAAGGAAGTTGTAGTATAGATACACAATGGAATATTACTCAGCTATAAAAAAGAATACATTTGAGTCAGTTCTAATGAGGTGGATGAAACCAGAGCCTATTATACAGAGTGAAGTAAGTCAAAAAGAGAAGCACCCATTCAGCCTTTTATGGTGAACTGTGTTGAATAAAGGGACAAAATTTCACAGGGAGTGTCCTGAAAAAACAAACAACCCAATCAAAAAAATGAGAAAAAAAATCCAAATAGATACTTCTCCAAAGAAGACATACAAATAGCCAAAAGACACATGAAAAGATGCTCACCATCACTAATTATCAGAGAAATGCACATCTAAAACAACAATGAGGTATCACTTCACATTTGTCAGATTGGCCATCATCAAAAAATCTACAAACAATAAAAGCTGGAGAGGATGTGAAGAAAAGGGAATCCTTTCACACTGTTGGTGTAAATGAAGATTGGTAAAACCACTATGGAGAATAGTACTGAGGTTCCTTAGAAAACTAAAAATAGAACTACCATATGATCTAGCAATCTTACTCCTGGGCATACATCCAGAGAACCATAATTTGAAAAGATACATGCACCCCCATTTTTATTGCAGCATTATTTACAATGGCCAAGACATGGAAGGTATATAAATGTCCATAGACAAAAGAATGAATAAAGAATATGTGGTTTAGAGAGAGAAAGATACTACTCAGCCACAAAAAAGAATGAAATAATGCCATTTGCAGCAACATGGATGGACCTAGAAATTGTCATACTAAGTGAAGTAAGCCAGACAGAGAAAGACAATTATCATATGATATCACTCATGTGTGAAATCTAATTTTAAAAATGATACAAAGTGAACTTATTCACAAAACAGAAACAGGCTTACAAATATTAAAAATAAACTTATGGTTACCAAAGGGGAAATGTAAGTGGGACAGATAAATCAGGAGTTTGGGATGAACATACATGCACTACTATATGTAAGATAGATAACCAACAAGGACCTACTGTATAGCACAGGGAATTCTACTCAATATTCTGTGATAACCTATATGAGAAAAGAATCTAAAAAAGAATGAATATATGTATATGTATAACTGAAACACTTTGCTGTACACCTGAAACTAATACAACATTGTAAATCAACTATACTCCAATAAAATAAAAATTAATTAAGCAAAGAGGTGTCCTGCACTCTGTCCTCCCACTCAGTGAGACCTGTGCAGAGCTATCAACATCAAATGAAGGTGAACTATAGTTCAGGACTTTTAGGTGGTGACAGAAGAAAGCAAAGGGAGATAGTAGCAAGGATAAACATATGGAACAGAGAAGCAATACTCACTGTAAACGAGACAAACCTCCTTTCCTCCCCCAAAGTATACCAGAGGGTATGACTCTTGATCCTAGAACCTCAATTCTTTGAGAAACTACCAACCATTATAATCATATTTGGGGGGAAATATTTAGGGCCTATAAAATGCCCACAATGTAATAAATGTAAAAGGAGACAAAATCGTATGTGCACTATGTTTATCATTTTGAAATTATAGATCTATATTTACATCTATTTACCAATAAATGTATGGAGAGATACAAGCAACACTGAAATGCAACATTGAGTAGACCAGTGTGACTAGAATACAGCAAGCAAATGGATGAGAGTGATAGATGAAGTCAGAAAGAAAATAGCATCAGACAATGTAGGCCTCTCTCACACAGCGATATTTGAGCAGATATCTGGAGGAAACTATTCCAAACAAAGGGAACAACCAGTAAGTACAAAGGCCTTGTGGTGGGTGCGTGCTTGGCTAGTATAGGACCAGTCAAGGAAGCTGGTATGGTTAGAGGCAAGTAAGTGAGGATGAGCGTGATGGGCAAGGAGGGCAGAGAGGCATGGGGAACGGCAGATATTGTAGGGACTAGAAGGCCACGGAGAGGATATTCACTTTCAGAGAAATAGGGAACAGTGGAAGAGTTTTAAGGCGTGGAGAAACAAGATTTAACATATTTCAGAAGAATCCTTCTGGCTGCTGTGTGAGGGAAAGCTGTGGAGGTTAACGGGCTCTCTCACTACCCTGACTTTCTGAACCAACTCCAGTGAAACCTGGGCTTCACAAAGCCTGATATCCAGGATAGGCACAGATGTCAGCCAGATGGAATTTTACTAACTTAGATTACAGTATCCCCAGTTTAACACCTTCCCATCACACTCAGTTAACTCCAACATCCTTGCGTGATTACTTACCTGTCCTCATCACCTCCCGCTCTCTTCCTCCCTCCCTCTGCTCCACACACATTGGACTGCCTTCCTAGTTGCCCTTCTCTCTCACTCAGCAGGTTTATTCCTGCCTCAAGGCCTTTGTACTCATTCCTTCTTCTAGAACATTCTTCTCTAAGCTCTTCTGATGCCTTGCTCCTTCTTATCATTCAAGTATCAGCCAAAATGTCACCTTTCCAGAGGGCTTTCCCTGACCTCTCACTATAAAGTAGTTCCCTCCCACAGCGCCTAACTTTCTTCCTTCTCTGAATTTACCTTTCATTATATTTATTGTGACTATTTACTGTCTAGGTTCATCACTAGAATGTGAACTCCATGAGGATATGGACTTTATTTTATTTAGCATTATATTTGCAAGAACTTAGGACAGTGTTGGCATAAACATTTAATAAACGCTCGCTGAACAGGTGAATGAAAGAAAATCAAGCCTTTCCATGTTTGATTTCTTTACCACTGCAGAGGCAAGTTAGACTTCTACTGGGAAAGAACGTACAAAAAGTGGTGCTAAGTCACTGCAGTTGTGTCCGACTCTTTGCAACCCCATGGACTGTAGTGTGCCAGGCTCTTCTGTCCATGGGATTCTCCAGGCAAGAATACTGGAGTGGGTTGCCATTTCCTCCTCCAGGGGATCTTCCTGACCCAGGGATTGAACCCCATCTCTTATGTCTCCTGCATTGGCAGGTGGGTTCTTTACTACTTTACTTTACTACTGGTAAGCATGGTAATTTCAAGAACTGAACTCCCCTTGCCTTGCCAAAGCAAAGGGCCCATTCTTCTTTACCTGTGAGGATCTGATTTGCTTGCACCCTTCAGGAGGCAATAGGGGTTGGAGAAAAGGCCTTGACTGGACTAGGAGGCAGGAGCATGTGTGTGTGTGTGTGTATTAAGTTGCTTCAGTTGTGTCCGATCCTTTGAGACCCATGGACTGTAGCCTGCCTGCCTCTTCTGTCCATGAGATTCTCTAGGCAAGAATACTGGAGTGGGTTGCCATGCCCTCCTCCAGGGAATCTTCCCGACTCAGGGATTGAATTGGTGTCTCTTATGTCTCCTGCATTGGCAGGCAGGTTCTTTACCACTACCGCCACCTGGGAAGTCTACACAAAAAGTAAAAGAGGTTAAAAATAAAACAAAGAAAGAAAATGCAAAAAGTATAGCAGAGTTTTACAGTAAGCATGGGTCACTGAAAGAGTGAGCTGGCATCTATATGAAATCCACAGCTAACATCGTATGTAATGGTGAAAGACTGGAAGCTGCCTGCTAAGACCAAGAATAAGACAAATTTCCACTCTTGCCAATTCTATTCAACACTGTACTGGAAGATCTAAGGCAATTAGACAAGAAAACAGAATAAAAGACATGCATATTGGAAAGGAAGAATTAAAAATACCTCTATTTTCAGATGACACGCTCTTTGAAAGTGAACATGAAAGTCACTCAGTCCTGTCCGACTCTTTGCAACCCCACGGACTATACAGCCCATGGAATTCTCCAGGCCAGAATACTGGAGTGGGTAGCCTTTCCCTTCTCCAGGGGATCTTTTCAACCCAGGGATTAAACCCAGGTCTCCCACATTGCAGGTGGATTCTTTACCAGCTGAGCCACAAGAGAAGCCCAAGAATACTGGAGTGCCTATCCTATCCCTTCTCCAGGGGATCTTCCCGACCCAGGAATCGAACCGGGGTCTCCTGCATTGCAGGCAGATTCTTTACCAGCTGAGCTATCAGAGAAGCCTTGACACACTCTTATATGTAGAAAATCCTAAAGAATCCACTAAAAACTATCAGAGCCAATAAACTTCAGCAAGGTTGCAGGCAGCTTCCAGTGTAACAAAGGCTGGTAGATGGTATTTCCTGCTCCTCCAGAGCTGATGGAATAGCCCAGATACTTTATTGGGTACCATTTCCATGGAATGAAATAGTCCAGACACACAAAAACTCTTTCTGCCTTCCTGTAAGACCCTCCCCCACCCTATCCCCATTACCCCTTTGTGAAAGGTTGAAGGATTATATTCTCATCTCTGTGTGCCCTGTAAGTTGTGCCAACCAAACGGATCTGCAGTCAGAGTGTAGTTATCTCAGGATAAGGAATTGGGACTCTGTAATGCATCTTTTCCTAAGCTTTTGTCTTCTTTCTCCCCCTCTCCCTCCTTCTCTCTGGTTTTGTTTTTCACTTTGTTTCTTAGCAAATTTCCTTTTGAGAAATTCCAGTATTGTCTCATCTGAACCCAGGGAAATAGGATTTGTCTACATCTCAGCTGCTGCAGGGCTAACTGGGAGGTTAGAGGTCCCTTGAGGCTAGGTGTGGGGGTGGCGGCAGCCAGCACAGCTGGAGATACAGAGAAGGGTTAGAGCTGTGCAGATTTGTTTTTATTGGGCAATGGCTTAAGATACTGGAATGATAGGCTTTTGGCTAAGGATCCAGTGCATCTCACTAGGGAAGAATGTGGTTGCCTGGAGACTTGCCGATCTGATCAAGATGACTTTAGCTGGAAATTGGGGGAAGGGGTGCAAAACATGCCCATATCAGACACCAGATACTACAGACAACAGCAGTCCTGTCAGCGATAGAAGAATAATAGTGAGAGAGACGCTCAGTGATTTGCAGGAGAAAATGACTGGGAAGGAAATTGGGAATGGTGCTTCCAGCCTCAACTGTCAATATGCCAGTGTAAAGAGTAAGAGCTGGAAAAAAAGCAAATTGGGATTTTTTAACAAAAAGAAGTTAAAAATAAAAAATATTAAGACTTAGAGGAAAGGGATTCATAACTGAAATATACTCAAGGAGACTTCTAAAGACACAAATGTGAGAGAAGGATTTGCATTACCTACCAATTAGGAAGTTTGCCTTTTGCCTGCCGGTACTGGCTTTGTCATCCTGGGGGTCAGGTTAAGAACAGAGAATCAGGGGAAGGAGTACTAGGGAAAGTGAACACCAACTCTAAGAATTATGGAAATTCATCATTTGTTCATTTAATTAGTGCCCTGCTCTCATGATAGGGCAGCAAACAAGTCAGTCAAGATTCCTGCTCTCAAGGATCTAATATTGAAGGTAAATAGACAATAAACTCGTGAACAAGTAAATTACAAAGATAACTTGTGACAAAGGTCATAAGGAAAATAAAACTGACAGTGAAAGGAAGGGAGGAACTATTACAATTTGGGTAGTCTTGAATGGCCTGTCTGCAGAGGTGACTTTTGAACTGAGATGGGAACAAAGAAAGGGATGAACCATGAGAACATCTGAGGAAAGAACACATAAACAGAGGTTTGAAACAGCAAAGGCAAAAGGCTTGCAGCAGGAACAATCTTGATTTGTTGAAGAAAATGAAAAAAGAGCCATTATCTCAGTTTCAGTTCTTCCAGAAGCAGACTCGGAGACAAGAGTTTGAGTGCAAGTAGTTTATTGGGAAATGAGGGGAATACCAGTAGGTCCGTAAAAAAAATGACACAGAGAAATAAAGGCAGTCAGTAAAGGGTATATAATAAGCCAGCTACAGAGTGGGTAACAGTTCTAATACCTCCGGAAACTCTTGGAAATGGGACAAAACACACATCTCAAAATTACCCAACTCAAGGAGTAAGAGAGTTGAAGTCATTGGTCAATGGCTATTCTCCATGATCAGGGTGACCTTCCAAATCTTCAGCAAAATCAACCAGGCGCAAAGATGCAGATAATGCCCATTTGGAAAGTGAAAATGCACTGAAATAAAAGATCTGAGGGATATTAGAAGGCTTTGACAGTGTCTGCTACAGCTAGTTAGCCTGGGGCAGAGTCAGAAAAAGGACCAGCTGGAGAGTCAAGCAGGGCAGATCATCTAGGGCCAAGGTTAGTAGCAAATTAGTAGCTGGCAGAGGTGTTTGATTTGGCCTGCACAATGTTTTCTCTTATTTCAGTTTGTTTCATTTTGGTTTTATCTTTAACTGTCAATAATTAAAAATCAGAAGATCTCATATCTAGACCTAGATTTCTAGTTCTCTTGGAAAAAAGTATCAAAAAGAACTGATAATTGTGGATCCTCACTCGACAAGGTAACAATATGTTGGAAGTGAGTAGCAGATGCCTCACTTATAGAAGGGTAAGGTGCTGTCCAGCTAACCAGTCCTCTTTGAGTTTTGGATCAGCGGTCAAGGGAATTGAAGGCTGTGATAAGGAGTTAGAATTTCATTCTAGGAGTATGGACAGATTTTAAGCAGGAGATTGATACAGTCAGTACATTTTTATTCAGAAAGAGTCAAGAATGGAAGCAGATAAATAAGGAGGCTATGGAAGTAGCCTGGGAAAGAGATGATGGGGTCTTGAAAATGGGTTACAGTTGAAGAAGGAATTCATAGGGCCTGGACTCCATCTCAGGCCAGTCCGTGCTGGTCGTGCATGGCCACCTCTCCAGTGGCTGTGCTTAGCGCCTGTGGGAATGACAATGGAAGGATAAGACCCCCCTCTGGGCAGGGAAGACACTAATCACCCCTGCCTCTGGACAGTATCTATTGGGATGTAACCATAGGCTTATCGGTTATTAACTGGTTGGAATGTAACCTCGGGCTTATTGATTACTAACTGTTTGAACACATAACATGTGAATGATGGGGTTATTGTGATTGTATTTACCCTTCCTTTGTAAGCCTAAAGGGATTTGGGCTGGTGGGTTTGGACACTGTACACATGGAGTATAAAAGATTTTCACAAACGCTGGTCAGGGCCCTTGGCTAAGAGGAGACTCTGCCTTGGGCCCGCCCGGTATAATAAACTGCACTCCACTATCTGCATTGTCCTTCTGAGTGAGTTTGTTTCCTATAGTTTGTGGCTATAACACAGTGGAGATGAAAAGGAGTGAAGGAATTAAGTATATTATTTGGAGTGGATTTGACAGAATGTGCTGATGTAGGGGGTGAGGGAAAAGGAGACATCTAGGATTACATTCAGATTTCTGGCTTATTATATGTTTAAATAGTGCTGAGATGAGGAAGACTAGGGGAGGAACTGGTTTGAGAGGAAGATCAAAAGTTCTATTTTGAACACAGTACATTTGCGATGCCTATTAGACAAGTGAAGATGTGAAATAGGTATATGAGATATCACTTAGATATGAAGGGTGAGGTCAGGGGAGGAGATAGGAATTTGGGAATTATCAGAATATAGAAATGTAACTACACCTTCCATTTCTGGCAACAATGTATGTGAGATATCTTGACAATAACTTTCTTCTATAAAACATCTAAAAATACTGGCTAAAAGATAACAAATATCTTTTTAAATACATTACTAAGCTCAAAAGGAATCAAGCTAAATCCCCAAGAGCCAAAACAAAGAGCTTAAAAGAAGAGCCCTGGGCTGATACTGCTTTATGAATGCCCTTGAGGCAACTATGGATTACTAACAAGTAGAGGCTGAAGGGTTTTGAGTTTATTTTGGAACTTTTTTATGGTTGGAGAAGAGGTACACCATCAAACATCACATTTATCATTTTTAAAAAAAAAGGCCCTTTGCAATTTTGTCTTTTGAATTTACTTCTTTTAATTTTTTTAAGTTTGTCTTTTAATTGGAGGAAATTTGCTTTACAATTTAATATCACTATATTTTAAGCTTACCCGATACATGAATTTTAAAATAAAATATCAACAAAATAGAAAACAACAAATAATTTAATGCTAAAATACCAATGTCCTCTCATGATTTATTTTTCCATATTCGAACCTGGAGCACATTCATTTTCCTATTTGCCAATCCAATTTTTAAAGCACATTTTTGAAGTATACCATAAATAGAAAATTCCATATATTTTAAATGTATGACATGATGAATTTTCTTAAAGTGATCACACCCTGTAACTAGTATCCAGATCAAAAAAAAAAAAAAAATTAGAACTTTACCCTAGAACTCCCCCTCCACCTTATATTCTGTTCCTGGTCACTCTCTCTCAAAGGTAACTATAACAAAGGGAACTTCTAACATCATAGATTGATTTTATATGTTTTGGAACTTTATAGGAGGGAATTATATTGTATGTAATCTTTCATATCTCTCATCTTTCACCCAATATTCTGTTTGTGAGATTCATTTATCCATATTATAATATGTAGCAATAATTCATTTATTCTCATAACTATACAGTATTCCATAGTGTGAGTATGTATATTATATTCTAGATACAAAATTTTGTTGGATATATGTAATACAAATATCTTTACATACTCTATGATTTGTCCTTTCACTCGTTAGACTTGTTAGTGGTATCTTTTGATAAACACAGCTTCTTAATTTTAATATAATATCATGTACCAATATTTTCCCATTTGATTACCACTCATGGCCTGATCATAAAATTCCCTGCTTATCTTACAGCAAAGGAAACCATCAACAAAATAAAAAGACAATCTATAGAACAGGGAAAATATTTGCAAATGATGTGACTGAAAAGGGGTTAATATCCAAAATATATAAACAGCTCACAAAACTTGATATCAAAAAATCAAACAATCAAATCAAAAAATAGGCAGATCTAAATAGACATTTTTCCAAAGACAACATTCAGATGGCCAACAAGCACATAAAAAATGCTCAGCATCACTAATTATTAGAGAAAAGGAAATCAAAATCACTGTCAGGTGCTACCTCACATGGTCATAATGACTATCATCAAAAAGCCTACAAATAATAAATGCTGGAAAGGGTGTGGAGTAAACTAAGCCCTCTAAAATTGTTGGTGGAAATGTAAATTGGTACAGCCACTATGGAAAATTGTATGGAGGTTCCTTTAAAAACTAAAATAGAACTACCATACAATCCAGCAATTCCACTCCTGGGTATAAATCTGGAAAAAATGAAATCCCTAGTTCAAATAGATAAAAGCAACCCAAATTTCATAGAAGCACTATTTAGAAATGGAAGCAATCCAAGAGCCCATCAACAGATGACAGACTTAACAAGATATAGTATATATACACAATGGAATATTACTCAGCCATAAAAAAGAAAGAAATATTGCCATGTTCAGAAACATGAATGGACCTAGAGAATATTATACTTGGTGAAGTAAGTAATACAGACAAAAACAAATATTATATGAAATCATTTATATGTGGAAACTAAAAAAATAATACAAACAAATCTATATACAAAACAGAAACAGAACATAGACATAGAACACAAACTTATGGCTACCAAAGAGGAAAGGGAGAGGATGAGGAATAATTTAGGAGTATGGGATTAATTCCCTTCGTGAATCATAGCCTTGTCATAGCGAAGGGTCTTGTGTAACTCAACGGGAAGCTATGAGCCATGCCATGTAGGGCCATCTAAGACAGATGAATAATAGGGAAGACTTCTGACAAAACATGGTTCACTGGAGAAGGAAATGGCAGCCCATTCCAATATTCTTGCCTAGAAAATCCCATAGACAGTATGAAAAGGCAAAAAGATATAACAGTGGGAGATGATCCCACATGTCACAAGGTGTCCAATATGCTACTGGGGAAGAGCAGAGGGCAATTACTAATAGCTCCAGAGAGAATGAAGTGGCTGGGCCAAAGCAGAAGTGACTCTCAGTTGTGGATGTGTCTGGTGGTAAAAGTAAAGATCAGTGCTGTAAAGAACAATATTGCATAAGAACCTGGAATGTTAGGTCCATGAATCAAGGTAAAATGGACATAGTCAAACAGGACATGGAAAGGTTGAACATTAACATATTAGGAATCAGTGAACTAAAATGGACTGGAATGGGCAAGTTTAATTCAGATGAGCAGTATATCTAGTAATGTGGGAAAGAATCCCTTAGAAGAAATGGAGTAACCCTAATAGTCAACAAAAGAGTCTGAAATGCAGTACTTGGGTGCAATCTCAAAAATGACAGAATGATCTTGGTCATTTCCAAGGCAAACCATTCAACATCACAGAAATCCAAGTCCATACCCCAACCACTGATGCTGAAGCTGAACAGTTCTATGAAGACCTACAACTTCTAGAACTAATACTAAAAAGATATATCCTTTTCATCATAGGGGATAGGAATGCAGAAGTAGGAAGTCAAGAGATACCTGTAGTAACAGGCAAGTTTGGGCTTGGAGTACAAAATGAAGCAGGGCAAAGGCTAACAGAGTTTTGACAAGAGAACAGGCTGGTTGTAGCAAACACCATTTTTCAACAAAACAAGAGACAACTCTACAAGTGGATATCACCAGATGGTCAATACCAAAATTAGATTATGTTCTTTGCAGCCAAAGATGGAGGAGTTCTATACAGTCAGCAAAAACAAGACCAGGAGCTGACTGTGGCTCTGATCATCAGCTCCTTATTGCAAAATTCAAGCTTAAATGGAAGAAAATGGGGGAAACCACTAGTCCATTTGGGTACGACCTAAATCAAAACCCTTATTTTCATACAGTGGAGGTGACAAATAGATTCAAGGGATTAGATCTGGTAGACAAAGTGCCAGAAGAAATACAGATGTAGGTTCATAACATTGTACAGGAGACAGTGACCAAAACCATCCCAAAGAAAAAGAAATGCAAAAAGGCCAATTGGTTGTCTGAGGAGGCTTTACAGATAGCTGAGAAAAGAAGAAAAACAAAAGACAAGGGGGAAAGGGAAAGATATACCCAACTGAATGCAGAGTTCTGGAGAATAGTGAGGGGAGAAAAGAAAGCCTTTTTAAATGAATAATGCTAAGAAGTAGAGGAAAACAGCAGAATGTGAAAGACTAGAGATCTCTTCAAGAAAATTGCAGATAGCAATGGAACATTTCATGCAATGATGGGCACATTCAAGGACCTAAACAGTAAGGACCTAACAGAAGCAGAAGAGATTAAGAAGGGGTGGCAAGAATACAAAGAAGTATACAAAAAAGATCTTAATGACCCAGATAACCACAATGGTGTGGTCATTCACCTAGAGCCAGACATCCTGGAATATGAAGTCAAATCGGCCTTAGGAAGCATTACTATGAACAAAGCTAGTGGAGGTGATGGAATTCCAGCTGAGCTATTTCAAATACTAAAAGATGATGTTGCTAAAGTGCTGTACTCAGTATGCCAGCAAATTTGGAAAGCTCAGCAGTGGCCACAGGACTGGAAAAGGTCAGTTTTCATTCCAATCCCAAAGAAGGGCAGTGCCAAAGAATGTTCAAACTACGGTACAGTTGGGCTCATTTCACATGCTAGCAAGATTATGCTCCAAATACTTCAAGCTAGGCTTCAGCAGTATGTGAACTGAGAACTTCCATATATACAAGCTGGAGTTCACAGAGGCAGAAGAACCAGAGATCAAATCGTCACCATTCATTGGATCATGGAGAAAGCAAGGGAATGCCAGAAAAACATTTACTTCTACTTCATTGCCTATGCTAAAGCCTTTGACTGTATGGATCCCAACAAACTGTGGAAAATTCTTAAAGAGGTGGGAGTACTAGACCACTTTACTTGTTTCCTAGTAAACCTGTATGCAAGTCAGGAAGCAATTATTAGAACTGAACATGGAACAATGGACTGGTTCAAAGTTGGGAAAGCAGTACGACAAGGCTAAATATTGTCATTTTGCTTATTTAACTTATATGCAGAGTACATCATGTTAAATGCTGGGCTTGATGAATCAAAAGCTAGAATCAAGATTACCAGGAGAAATATCAACAACCTCAGATATGCAGATGATACCACTCTAATGGCAGAAAGTGAAGAGGAACTAAGGAGCCTCTTGATGAGGGTGAAACAGGAGAATGAAAAAACTGGCTTGAAACTGCATTATTAAAAAAACTAAGATCATGTCATCCAGTCCCATCACTTCACAACAAATAGAAGGGGAAAACGTGGAAGCAGTGACAGATTTTCTTTTCTTGGTCTCCAAAATCACTGAGTACAGTGACTGTAGCCATGAAATTAAAAGACTCTTGCTCCATAGAAGGAAAGTTATGACAAACTTAGTGTATTAAAGAGCAGAGACATCACTTTGCCGACAACGGTCAGTATAGTCAAAGCTACGGCTCTTCCAGTAGTCATGTATGGATGTGAGAGTTGGTCCTAAAGAAGGCTGAGTGCTGAAGAACTGATGCTTTTGAATTGCAGTGCTGAAGAATACTCAAGTGTCTCTTAGACTGCAAGGAGATCAAACCAGTCAATCTTAAAGGAAATCAATCCTGAATATTCATTGAAGGGCTGTTGCTGAAGCTGAAACTGCAGTACATTGGCCACCTGACACAAAGAGCCGACTCCTTGGAAAATACCCTAATGCTTGGAAAGATTGAAGGCAAATGGGGAAGAGGGTGGCAGAGGATGAGATGGTTAAATAGCATCATTGACTCGATGGACATGAGTTTCAGCAAACTCTGGAAGATAGTGGATGATAGAGGAGCTGGCATGCTGCACTGCATGGGGTCACAAACAGCCAGACACGACTTAGCAACCGAACAACAACAACCCCCATGTTTACTGAAGCAGTTTTTTACAACAGCCAAGACAGGGAAGCAACTTAAGTGTCCATTGATGGATTAATGCATAAAGAAAACATTATATATATATATATATATATATATATATATATTTGTTCTTGTTGTTCAGTCCCTAAATCGTGTCTGACTCTGAGACCTCATGGACTGCAGCATGCCAGGCTCCCCTGTCCTCCACTATCTCCCAGAGTTTGCTCAAATTCATGTCCATTGAGTTGGTGATGCTATCTAACCATCTCATCCTCTGTCATCCCCTTCTCCTTTTGCCTTCAATCTTTCCCAGCATCAGGGTCTTTTCCAAGGAGTTGGCTATTCGCATCAGGCGGCCAAAGTATTAGAGCTTCAATTTCAGAGTCAGTCCTTCCAATGAATAATCAAGGTTAATTTCCTTTATTTTTTAATCAATTTTAATTGAAGAAAAATTACTTTACAATATTCACTTAATTTTTTTGCCATACATCAACATCAATCAGCCACAGGTATAGATGTGTCCCCCACATCCTGAAACCCCTCCCACCTCGATCCCCACCCTATCCCTTTAGAATTGATTGGTTTGATCTCCTTGAAGTCCAGTTCAGTTCAGTTCAGTCACTCAGTCTTGTCTGACTCTTTGCGACCCAGGGATTGCAGCACATCATGCTTCCCTGTCCATCACCAACTCCCGGAGCTTGCTCAAACTCATATCCAGCCAGTCAGTGATGCCATCCAACCATCTCATTCTCTGCTGTCCCCTTCTCCTGCGTTCAATCTTTCCCAGCATCAGAGTCTTTTCAAATGAGTCAGTTCTTTGTATCAGGTGTCCAAATAGTTGGAGCTTCAGCTTCAGCATCAGTCCTTCCAATGAATATTCAGAACTGATTTCCTTTAGGATTGACTGGCTTGATCTCCTTGCTGTCCGAGGGACTCTCAAGAGTCTTCTCCAATACCACAGTTCAAAAGCATCAATTCTTCAGTGCTCAGCTTTCTTTATGGTCCAACTCTCACATCCACACATGACTACTGGAAAAACCATAACTTTGACTGTATGGACCTTTGTCAGCAAAATGATGTCTCTGCTTTTGAATATACTGTCTAGGTTTGTCATAGCTTTTCTTCCAATCAACAAACATCTTTTAGTTTCATGACTGCAGTCACCATCTGCAGTGATTTTGGAACTCAACAGAATAAAATCTGTCACTGCTCCTATACACACACACACCATAATATTACAGTCACTCATAAAATAGAAGGAAATCTTGCCATTTGCAACAACATGAATGAAATCTTATGTCATCATGCTAGTGAAATACATTAGACAAATAAAGACAAATACCATATGGTCTCACTTATATGAGGAATCTTAAAAAGTAAAATGAGTTCATACATAGAGAGACAATTGGTTTTTGCCAGATTTACGGAGTGAGGGATGGACAAAATGAGTGAAGAGGATCAAAAGGCACAAACTTTTAGTTGTAAAATAAATAAGCCCCAAGGATATGATATACAGCATGGTGGCTGTAGTTAATAACCATGTATTGCATATTTGAAAGTTGCTAAGAGAGTAGATCTTAGAAGTTTCTATTACAAGAAAAAATTTGTAATCATGTATTGCATATTTGAAAGTTGCTAAGAGAGTAGATCTTAGAAGTTTCTATTACAAGAAAAAATTTGTAACCATGTATGATGATGGATGTTAATTAGACTTATTGATGGTGATCATTTCACAATATATACAAATATCAAAACATCATATTGTACTCCTGAAACTAATATAATGTTATATGGCAATTATATCTCAATAAAAAAGAGATTACCATCTCATTTTTGATGAAAATAGATGTCAAATCACTGAACGCAGGGTAAGGATTTTCACATTCTGCCTTTTAAAATGGTTGCTTTTAGATGATTTCCACAGTTTAGTCTCCATGGAAACTGGATAGGAAAGGCCACCACTGGCCAAAAGTAAGTTGTTTTCCCTGTAAAGTCAACTTTTGGTTGTCAGGAGGGATCTGGCCCTGCAATTCAGAGCAGCTACCACAGCCTAAATCTGCAAGTATTTGTCTAGTAAATAAATTTGTGAACAAGAGAAAAAAAAACAGAATTTAGTTCAAGATGGTGACATAGAAGGACCCTGAATTCGCTTCCTCCCATTCACACAACAAATCTACACCTTCACATTGAATAATTTCCTCTGAAAGACATCTGAAAACTATATTAACACCTCCACAACAAAGGATTATAGGGCCTTAATGAGATAGATTGGAGAGGCAGAGACATGTTCTTACTAAAAACCCCACCTCAGGCACAATGACTCACAATCAGGAGGGATCTCAAAAATACAAAACTTTTTTCTGAGAAGTGAGAGTTTAGTGCTCATATCAGACAACTCAACCCTTGAATTTGCGACTGGAGGGACAAGCACCTGAAATAACCGGTTTTGAAAATCAACAAGGATTACATCAAGGAGAATAAAGTACCATAGGGAATGAAAAACCCACTCTTAAAGGGCTCCCATGCAAATTTACTCAGCTTCAGACCCAGTGCAAAAGAAACCGGTTGAAAAATGTCAGAACATAAGTGAAAGAAACCTACTTACTTAATCTTAAAATATCTGTTTTAGAGGCAGGAAACTACTGGGACTCGCTCTGAGGATGGAGGTGATGGTGGACAGAATTTTTGCAATCTTACTCTACTTTGCTAGTGTTAGTGCTGGCAGGTACTCTGATGTAACCTGCTAGTGCTAGTGGGCATGCTCCACCCACCCCATGCCACAGCTGGGCTGGGCAAGTAACTGACCTCCCTGCTCTGTAGCCAGACCATAGACATGTTAGGGAAGCGCCCTGCCCACCCACACCAGAGACAGCTCAGCAAGCACTTTACCCACTCCACACCGCAGCCAGACTACAACCAGCCAGGTGAATACCCTAACTCCTGCACCAAAGCTGTGCAAAATCCAGGCAAGTGTTCTGCTCCCACCTTGCACCATAGTTGTGGCCCTGCCACAGCCAGTGGGTATGAGCAGCCCATAGAAGGAATGCCTCTTGAACACCAGACTCTGGTGGCCAGGGGAGAGTGTGCTTCTGGGCCTCACAGGCCATCTTCTACACAAGGCTACTCCTTCAAAACTGGGAGAGGCAGTTGTTTCACCTAATATAGAAAGACTAACTCAGAAAATTGGAGAAAATGTGAAGACAGAGGAATTCTAAACAAAAAGTTAGGCCAAACCTGAGAAAATGACTAATGAAATGGTGATAAATAATCGAGTTCAAAGTAATGATCATAAAGATGCTCACTGAACTCAAGAGAGGATGGATAAACAGAGTGAGAACTTTTAAAAAGAGATAGAAAATATAAGAAAGTAGCAAGCAGAAGTCACAGAGCTGAAGAATACAATAACTGAAATGAAACACTAGAAGGGTCAATAATAGACTATATGAAGCAGAAGAACAGATCAGAGAGCTGGAAGACAAAGTCATGGAACTCACACAGACAGAGCAAGAAAAAGAAAAAAAGAACAGTGAAGATATATTAAGAGACCTCTGTGATAACATTCTCATCACAGTAGTCCCAGAGAAAAGAGAAAGGGGCAGAAAGCTTATTTGAAGAAATACTGGCTGAAAACCTCTCTAATCTGGGGAAGGAAACAGATATCTAGGTCCAAGAATCCCAGAGAGTTTCAAATAACATGAATCAAAGAACTCCACACCAAGACTTATTAGAATTAAAATGGAAAATTAATGATAAAGACAGAATCCTAAAATTAACAAGAGAACAACTTGTGACAAATAAGGGAAACCCCATAAGGCTATCAGCATATTTTTCAGCAGAAACTTTGCAGGCCAGAGTGAGTAGCATGATATATTCAAAGTGCTGAGAGGAGAAAAAAATTCCAAACAATAATACTCTACCCTACAAGATTATCATTCAGAATTGAAGGAGAGATAAAGAATTTCCAGATAAAGAAAGTTAAAAGAGTTCATCATCACTAAAACAGCCTTACAAGAAGTGATAAAGGGACTTCTTTAGCTGAAAAGAAGTGGCACTGATTAATAATAAAACAACATAAAAAAGTGAAAATCTCATTGGAAAAGGTAAGTATATAGTAAAAGTAGTGAATTAATCACCCATAAGACTGGAGGTTAAAAAACAAAAGTAGCAAAATTAACTAATTCTAGCATAACTAGTTAGTGGATACATAAAATAAAGAGTGTAAAATGTGACATCTAAAACATAAAAACATGGGGGAGGAGTAAAAATGTAGACTTTTGGAATGTGTTAAAATTTGTTATCAACAGATAATATACTGTGCTTCCCTGGTGGTTCAGATGGTAAATCTGCCTGTAGTTCAGAAGACCTGGATTCAAACCCTGGGTTAGGAAGGTCCCCTGAAGAAGGGAAAGGCTACCCATGCCAGGATTCTTGCCTGGAGAATTCCATGGACAGAGGACACAGTCCATGGGATCAGTCAGACAGGACTAAGCAACTTTTACTTTCACATTATATGCATAGGCTGTTATATATGAATTTCATGGTAACTACAAAACATAAAGTTATAGTAAATACATAGACAAAAAAAACAAGAAAGGAATCAAAACTTAACACCAAAAAAGTTATCAAGCCACAAGTGCCAACAGATGTTACAGAGTGCAGGTGAAACAACCTCCAGAATAGATCATATGTTAGGTCAAAAAATAAGTCTCAATAAATTCAAGAAGATTGAACTCATATTAAGCATCTTTTCAGACCTTAAGAAAGAGAAGAAGTAAACAGAAAGAAAATGAAAAAACGAGTAGAAAATAATTAATAAAATGACAATAACCTCATACCCATCAATAATACTTTAAATGAGCTAAATCTGTCAATCACAAGATATAGAGTGGTTATAGGGATAAAAAAAGACTCATCTACATTCTGCCTACCAGAGAGTTACTTTAGAAGTAAGGACAAAGAAAGACTAAAAATATAGGAATGGAGAAATATATTCTATATATTAAAGCTAGCATAGCTATATATGTATCAAAGACTTTTAAAAAATACGATAACAGAAGACAAAGAAAGTCGTTACATAACAATAAAGGGTCAAACCAGCAAGAAGATATTACATTTATAAATATATATGCATCCAACATAAGAGCACCAAAATATACGAAACAAATCTTAACAGACATAAGGGGAGAAATTGATAGTAACAGAATAATAGTCACTTTAACACCCCACTAACATCAATGAATAGGACATCCAGACTTAAAAGTCAATCAGGAAACATTGGCCTTAAGTGGCACATTAGATCAGATTGCCTTCATATACATAATCACAAAATTCCACCCAAAAGCACCAGAGTACACATTCTTCTCATCAGCATATGGAACATAAACCACGTTAGGTCACAAAACAAGTCTCAATAAATTCATGATTAGTTTCATACCACACATCTTTTCAGACCTCAGTTGTAAATAACTAGAAATCACTTACAAGAAGAAACTAGAAAAAACACCAAACTGTGGGGATTAAACAACATGCTACTGAACAATCAATGGGTCACTGAAAAAACAAAGGAGAAAAATTTTAAATACCAAGAAACAGATGAAAGAAAAATACAATATACCAAAATTTATGGGATGCAGCAATAGCATTTCTAAGCATTTCTATTCATATGAATAGAGGTCCACCTCAAGAAACAAGAAAAACTCAAATAATCAACCTAAGCTTACACCTAAATAAACTAGAGAAAGAAGAGATTATGGCCAAAGTTAGTAGAAAGAAGGAAATACTGAAGATCAGAGCAAAAATAAAATGGTGATTAAAAGACAATGCTGTGTTGTGCTGTGCTTAACTGCTCAGTCGTGTCCGACTCTTTGCACCCCCATGGACTGTAGGCCCCCAGGCTCCTGTGTCCATGGGGATTCTCCAGGCAAGAGTTCTGGAGTGGGTTACCATACCCTCCTCCAGGGGATCCTCCCAGCCCAGGTTAAAAGACAATAGAAAAAGTCAACAAAACTAGGAGCTGGTTCTTTGAAAAGATAAACCAAAATGACAAACCATCAGCTCGACTCACCAGAGAAAAGTGAAAAGACTCAAATAAATAAAATCAGAAATGAAAGAGAAGTTACAACTGATATCATAGAAACACAAAGTATCATAAGAGACTACTATGAACAATCATTTGTCAACAAATTACAACCTTGAAGAAATGGGTAAATTCCTAGAAGCATGCAATTTCCCAAGAATGAATCATGAAGAAATAGAAAATCTGAACAGACTGATAACTGGTAAGGAGATTGAATCAGTAATTTTAAAAGCTGACAACAGACAGAAGTCCTGTACCATATGGCTTCACTGGTGAATTCTACCAAATGTTCAAAGATTTGATGCCTATCCTTCCCAAACACTTCCAAAATATTGAAAAGGAAATGCTACTAAACTCCTATTATGAGGTCAGCATTACTCTGATACCAAAAACCGAAAAAGACATCACAAAAAGAGAAAATTACAGGCCAATAGCACTGATGAGCACAGATGCAAAAATCTCATACAAAATAATAGCAAACAATTAAAAAATACATTAAGAGGATCATATACCATGATCAAGTGGGATTTAGTCTATGAATGCAGTATGGTTCTACAGACTAATCAATGTGATATACCACATTAACAAAATGAAACATGAAAATCACATAGAGCAATCAATAGATGCAAAAAAAAGTATTTCACAAAATTCAGCATACATTTATAATAAAGATTCTCAACAATATGGGTACAGAAGGAATGTACCTCAAGATTATAAGGGCAATATATTGAAAATCCACAGCAAATATCATACTCAAATATCATACTCAACAACAGAGGCTGAAAGCATTTCCTCTAAGATCAGGGGTAAGACAAGGATGACCATTCTCCCCACTTTTATTCACCATAGTAATACAACTCCTAGTCACAGTAATAAAGCAAGAAAAAGAAATATAATGCATCCAAAGTGAAAGGAAGAAGTAGAACTGTCACTATTTGCAAATCACATGATATTACATATAGAAAACCCTTAAAACTACACCAAAGAACTGTTAGAACTAATAATTGAATTCAGTAAATGTGCAGGATACAAAATCAATATACAAATCACTTGCATTTGTATACACTAAAAATAAACTATGCATCAGAGAGACAAATCAAGAAAATAATCTCGTTTACAATTCCATCAAAAAGAATAAAATATCTAGAAATAAATTAGCCAAAGAGGTGAAAGCCCTGTGCTCTGAACTCTATAAGACATCAATGAGAGAAACTGAAGAAGACACAAATAAATGGAAAAATATTCTGTGCTCATGAGTTGAAAAAATTAATAATGCTGAAATATCCATGCTACCCAAAGCAATCTACACATTCAATGTAATCACTATCAAAATTCCAGTAGAATTTTCCACAGAACTAGAGCAAGTAATTCTAAAATTTGCATGGAGCTAAAAAAGATTGTAAATAGCTAAAGCACTCTTTGAGAAAGAAGAGAAAAGTTGGACGTATCATGCTCCCTGGTTTCAAACTATATTACAAGGATATAATATTCAAAACAGTATGGTATTGGTATAAAACCAGACACAGAGATCAACAGAGAAGAATAGAGAGAACAGAAATTTTTTAAAAAAACACATAAATGGCAATTATTTTACAATAAATGAGATAAGTATATGATAGAGAAAGGATAATCTCTTCAATAAATGGTGTTGGAAAAATGGGACAACTACATGCAAAAGAATGAAACTGGACCATCATCTTACACAATCCACAAAAATTAACACAAAATGGACTAAAGGCTTGGATGTAAACCTGAAATTTTAAAGTTCCTAGAAGAAAAAATAGGTAGTAATTTCCCTGACACAGTTTTTTGTGATTTTTAAAAAATGTGACTCCAAAGGCAAGGGCAACAAAAGCAAAAATAAACAAATGGGACTATATCAAACTAAAAAGCTTCTGCAGAGCACAAGAAACCATAAATAAAACAAAAAGGCAAGCTATTGAATGGGAGAAAATACTTGCAAATCATATATCTGATAAAGGGCTAATATCCAAAATACATAAAGAACTCATACAAGTCAATAGCAAAAACCCAAACAACCCAATTTAAAAACGGACAGATCTGAATAGACACTTTTTAAAAGAAGACATACAAACAGACAACAGACAAATGAAAAGATACTCAACATCACTAATCATCAGGGAAATGCAAATCAAAACCACAATTAGATATCACTTCACACCTGTTAGAATGGCTATCATCAAAAAGACAAGAAATAATGTGTTGACAAGGATGCAGAGAAAATGAATCCTCATAAACCATTGGCAGCAATGTATATTGATGCAACCACTTTGCCAAAACAGTATGGAAATTTCCCAAAAACTTAAAAATATAACTACCATAAGGTCCGGAAATTCCATTTTGTATCTATCTGAAGAAAATAAAAACCACTAATTCAAAAAGATACATGCACCCCTATGCTCATTGCAACATTATTCACAGTAGCCAAGAATGGAAACAATCTAATGGTATAAATACAATGGAATATTACTTACCCATAACAAATAAATATTGCCATTTATAAAAATATGGGTGAACTTTAAGAGTACTATGCTAACTGAAATAAGTCAGAGAAAGACAAATACCACATGATTTCTCTTATACGTGTGCATGTGTGTGTTAGTTGCTCAGAGATGTCCAACTCTTTGCAATCCCATGGACTGTAACCTGCCAGGCTCCTCTGTCCATGGAATTTTTTTTTCCAGGCAAGAATTTCCTTCTCCGGGAGATCTTCCTGACCCAGGGATCAAACCCAAGTCTCCTGCATTACAGGCAGATTCTTTACCATCTGAGCCACCAGGGCTCATACTTGGGCTTATACTTGGGCTCTAAAAAACAAAACAAAACCCAGACTCATAGATACAGAGAACAAACTGGTGGTTTCCGGAGAGGAGGGTGGTGGAAGATGAGTAAAAAAAATGAGGAATATTAAGAGTCATAATAAGTCATAAATAAGTCATGGGGTATAATTACAGTGTGGGGAACACAGTCAATAATATTGTTTTAACTTTGTATGGTGACAGATGGAAACTAAATTTATTATGGTGATCATTTCACAATGTATGCAAGTTGTTGTATACAGGAAACTAATAAAATATTTTATTTCAAATTTATTTCAATAGAAAAAATATACAAAATAAGAATTTATGATTGAACATGGAAACATTCCTCCATCTAGCTCCCTTTACTTTTCTTGCACTTAAATGTCATTATCTTAAATATCAGACAGTGTGATATTTTTGCTTCAATAATCAAATATGACTTAGAAAACTCATGAGGATATTCTATCACATGTACCTACCTTATGTACCTATATTTCTGCTCTTTCTGTCGTCCTTCTTTCCTTCCTTCCTACTGCTCTAAGATTTTTTTATCATCTCCTTTCTGTTTGAAGAACTTTAAACTTATTAATTTTAATCCTTTATGGGGAAGTCTATTAGTGATCAATTAGTCAAGTCATCTTTCATATGAAAATCTTTATTTTCTCCTTATTCATGAAAAAGAGTTTCATAAGAAATCATGGTTGACTCTCTTTTCTTTCAGTTCTTGGAAAATATGCCATTTCCTTCTGATCTTCATGGTTTTAGATGAGAAATCTGCTATAATTAGAATTGGTATTACCATATAGGTAATGTGTCATTTTTCTGTTCCCTTTTAGGCTTTTTTCTTTGTTGTTACTTTCCAGAAATCTAATTATACTATTGTTCAGTGTGGACTTTTCTGGGAAGGGGTATCTTCTGAGGTTTTCTCAGATTCTGGAAAGTTTTTAGCCAAAGTATTGTTCAAATAGTGTCTCAATACCACTCTGTTTCTCCTCTCTTTCTGGAACTCCAATGATACCAATGTCTGATTTTTCATATTGTCCCACAGGTATGTGAGTATGTTCTATTTTGTCTCTACTGTTCAGATTAGGATTGTCTTGTGCTCAAATTCACTGATTCTATCCTCTGTCATTTCCACTGTACTATTGATCCCATCTAGCAAATATCTAATTTCTATTATTGTATTTTTTCATTTTATAACACCCATTTGATTGTTTTTAAAATAACTTCTATTTCTTTGCTGAGACATTCTACATTTTCATTTGAAGATAATTTTTTGTTGCTGGTTAAGCATTTTTATGATGGCTGCCTTAAAATCCTTATCAGATAATTCCAATATCTGATTTCATTTCAGTTTTGTATCTGCTGATTGTCTTCTCTTGTTAAAGTTTTGGCTTTCCTAGTTCTTGTTATGATGGGTGTTTTTCATTGTCTCCTAGGCATTTTATCTATTATTTTAGGAGACTCTGGGTCCGATTTAAATTTTTTATATTAACAAGCAGTCATTCTAGTTAGGTATAACACACAGGGCCTTGCCAATTTTGTGAACTCTGATTCCAGTCAAATTTAACTTTAGAGCTTTTGAGGTGTTATTTTTATCCACTTGGTTTATTTGGTGCTGTTGGAGCTTCCACTGTTTTCTGCTGGTGATGATGGGTAGGCAGAAGAACTTGCCCCAGGCCATTCCACGAGGATAAAGAGTGCCTCCTGGGCCAGGGCACTTGCTGCAGGGTAGGGGGTGGTCTCCCTTGCCTACCCGTCTCAGCTACTTGGTTTCTCTTGGTGGGGAATCGGAGTACCAGGCTTGATGAGAAAGAAGAATACTTCTAGCCCCTTAATTTCAGTGGATTTTCAACTGATTTCCCCTGTTGATGCTGCCAGTTTTACCTGGGGTTTTCATCAGGATTCCCATTCCATCTTGGGGAAGAGTGAATCTACCTGGGCCATGTTTTGTTGCTAGGTAAGGGATTAATAAACATTAGGCCTAGGGAGCCTTCTTATGAGTTAAATCATAAAATGTCCTGTTGAGTTTTCCTCTAACCAGTTCACTGTACTTCCACCTTTCAGAATTCTCTTTTGATTGTCCATTGCATTATTTCCTGGATTTATATTATCATTGAGTCTACATCATCCTATCCAGGAGAAATAAGTAGATGCCATCTTAGATCCTTATTTTAACTAGTTCTAATTAATTAATTTTTGTTGAGATTCAATCATCAACAGCCATCTTTTTCTTTTCCAATTTATAAAAAAATTCTTTAAAGTATTTGTTTACCATTCCAATGCTTGGCTTATCTCATGCTTGTTTATATTGACTTCTGTTTCTCTTGATATTGGGTCACATTTGGTTGCTTTTTCATATGTCCATTAATTTTTGTTTTATCTTTGACCGTAAGAGTTTACAGTATATAGACTGAAGACTTTACTTGTCCTCTGTAGTGTTTATTTTTGTTCTAGTGGGCAAATAAATCAAATAACATTGAACTTGTGGGGGCCTAGTTATATATATATTTTAGGGTGGATATGTTTACATTTTACTCTTACTCTTTGGGTAAGCCCCTTCAACCCTTGGACATAGTCTTTGCTCCAAAGTCAAGAACTTTCTAGGATATCAGTGGAAAGTTTGGAATATTTACAAAGAGATATTTACCCCCTTTACTTGGTAGCACTCAAACTCTGAACTCTATCTTCCCTGAGGTAAGCAACAGCTGAAATCTCTGCCCAGGATTTTTAATGTTTTAGCTATTTCAATCTGCCAGGTCCTTGGAGTAGGCCCATGAATGTGAAATGGAGGGTCTGACAAAGATTTTAGGGGCTGCCACCACAGTTCCCTTTTACCAGACTTCCCTCCACAATTTTCAGCTGCTGTGGCAAGTCCAAACTCTGTCCTCTGATACTTTGAGCAAAAATAAAATGAGTTTTGGAAAGAGATCAAGATGGAGAAGTAGGAGAATTCACCTCCCTCAAAAAACACATCAAAAATACATCTACATGTGGAGCAATTCCCACTGAAAATTAACTGAATATTTGCAAAAAGACTCCGGTATAACCAATGATATAAGAAAGATCCACACTGAATTGAATAGGAAGGGAAGAAAAATGATCAGGTCAGGACCTGTGGCTCTGGGAAGGGACTCAGACAAAGAGGGGGTTACATGGGTGGAGATATTCCCTGGGAAGTGAATGGTTCAAGCTATATATTGGGCACCCCAATCCTGGAGTCAAATACTGGTATGAAAAGTCCACTTGGCTGGTTTTTGTTGTGACTAAAAAAAGGGTTATGGGAAGGCTGAACTCTGCTTGTGAGGAGTGCATACATGATAACTTACTCCTCAAACAGGATGGAGGAAGTGGACTGAAACTATATGAGATGCTGGCTGGTTTCCTGCAACCACCCTGGCATATAACCTAGTCTAGGCCAAGCAACCTCTCTGGCCCTACTTGCTTCACAATGCAGTACCACACTGGGGCAATGGCTGTAGTGGCCTAAGGAAGAGCTCATCCATGAGGGACAGAAATGGCTCAGACCCAGAGCAGCATCTAAGTAGAGGAAGGGCAGCCATAATTGAGCTTACACAGATGGTGCATCAGAAGTGATCCAAGTCTCTCACTATGACAAGGACTGCCACAACCCACTCTCTACCCACACCAACCCCTTTTGCCAGCACTGTTCCCCTCTGGGGTGAGGGTGCCAGTGTGGGGAAGGGAGAGAGCACACACATAGAGGAAATGTAGCCAGCTTGGACACAAATCTCAGGGCATCTCTTGCAACAACTTAGGACCTGACCCAGCCCCTAATAGGGCAGTTCTGGCCACGGAGCAGAGGAGAAGCCCCAGCTTACACCTGACACTGGCCCTAGCTCCTCCGTCTCCAGCTCCACCTTCTACCAAGGTGAAAACTGCCAGCACACACTGGGGAAAGATATGACTCATGTTCATGTCAGATCAGGGCTTCCCTGGTGGCTCAGTGGTAAAGAACCCATCTACCAATGCAAGAGACACAGATTCAATCCCTGGGTCAGGAAGATGCCCTAGAGAAGAAAATGGCAACCCACTCCAGTATTCTTGCCTGGAGAGAATTTCTGTCCAAAATCACATGGACTGGCAGGCTACAGTTCATGGAGTCGCAAAAGAGTCAGACACGACTTAGTGACTAAACAACCCACCACAACATGTCAGATCAGCTCTCCCATCAAAGCTACTGGACACATGCAGATTGTATAGGGACACTTCCACATAAGGTCACAACTTCAAGATAGCAGTATGCAACTGTTTCACCTAATCTCATAGAGACAGAGAACATTAAGCAAAAAGGAATTTGTTTCAACTGAAAGAACAAGAGAAAAACCCTGAAAAATCAACTATAAACAGAAATAAATCATTTACCAGATAAAGAGTTCAAAGCATCCCTAACTCAGTTATCATTAGGGAATTAGAGAAGAGAATAACTGAGTTAGGGAAAAGAATAGACGAACACATTGAGAATTACAACAAAGAACTAGAAACAAAGAACTAGAAAATATATATTAAAAAAATAATCACTCAGGCTGAAAATACAGTAACTTAAATGATAAACACACCAGAAGGAAATAATAGCAGACTAGGTGATACAGAAGAACTCATAAGTGATCTGGAAAATAGAATAATGGAAATCACCCAGTCAGAACAACAAAAAGAAGAACAAATTTAAAAAATGAAAGCAGTTGGGACCACTGAGACAACAACCAACAGACCAACATTCTCATTAGTGGGATCCTAGAAGAAGAGAGAGAAAATGTGTCAAAAATGAAACTTGTTGAAATTGTGGCTGAAAATTTCCCAAGAATGAAGAAGGAAACAGATGTCAGGGTACAGGAAGCACAGAGGGTACCAAACAAGATAGACCCAGACAGACACACACCAAGATGTACCATAACATTTCAGTTATGACAAATTTCAATTAAAGATAAACAGAATTCTAAAGGCATCAAGAGAAAGACAAAGAATTATACACAAGAGAATCCCCATAAGGAAATCAGGTGATTTTTCTATAGAAACTTTGCATGCCAGAAGGAAATGTCATGATATTTTCAAAGTGCTGAAAGGGAAAATTCTACAACCTATATTACCCAGCAAGATAATTTAGAATTGAGGGAGAGATAAAGAGCTCAGACAAGCAAAAACCAAAAGAGTTCATCAATAATAAAGCCACCTTAAAAGAAATGTTAAAGGGTCATCTTTAAGTGGAAAAGAAAAGGCTATAACAATAAGTAAGTATCTATAGGAAAGGAAAATCTCACTAGTAAGGGCAAATATATAGTAAAAGCTGAGGATCAAACATTTAAATAAGGTAATACAAATATTAAAAGACAAAATTTTGTAAAAATCAAATATAACTCAAATAATTAGTAAAGGGATAAACATAAAGATATAAAATATGACATCAAAACACAAAATGTAGGGCAGGGAAGTAAAAAATGTAGACCTGTTAGAGTATGTTTGAAATTAAATGACTACCTATTTTTTAATACACAAAAGCTACAGAGGAAGAAGCACAAGAATACCAGTAAATAAAATCATTAAACGAGAAGGGAAGAAATTAAAAGAAGAAGAAAAGAACAGGGAAGAACTACATGAACAACCAGAAAATAAGTAACAAAATGACAATAAGTATATACCTATTTATAATCACTTTAAATGTCAATAAACTAAATGCTGCAATTAAAAGATATAGAGTGACTATCTTTGCCCCAATGTATATTATTGCCTACTTTGTCAAAAGGTGCATGGGTTTATCTCTGGGCTTCCTATTTTATTCCATTGGTCTATATTTCTGTTCTTGTGTCAGTATCATACTGTCCTGATGACTATAGCTTTGTAGTATAGTCAGAAGTCAGCAAGCTTGATTCCTCCATCGCCATTTTTCTTTCTCAAGATTGCTTCAGCTATTTGGGGTCTTTTGTGTTTCTGTATGAACTGTGAGATCTTTTGTTCTAGTTCTGTGAAAAATGCCATTGATAATTTGATAGGGATTGCATTGAATCTGTAGATAACATTTGGTAGTATAGTCATTTTCACAATATTGATTCTTCCACCCCAGGAACATGGAATATCTCTCCATCTGTTTATGTTGTCTTTGATTTCTTTCATCAGTATCTTATAGTTTTCTTTATACAGCTCTTTTGTTTTCTTAGGCAGGTTTACTCCTAGAGTTTTGTTTTGTTTTTTGGTGCAATGATAAATGGGATTGATTCTTTAATTTATCTTTCTAATATTTCATTGTTAGTGTATATGAATGCAAGTGATTTCTGTGTATTGAGTTTGTATCCTGCCACTTTGCTAAATTTACTGGATAACTCTAGGAACTTTCTGATGGCATTTTTAGGGTTTTCTATGTCGTCTGCAAACAGTGAAAGTTTTACTTCTTCTTTTCCAGTCTGGATTCTTTTTATTTCTTTTTCCTCTCTGATTGCCATTGCTGGCACTTTCAAAACCATGTTAAATAAGAGTGGTGAGAATAGGCACCCTTGTCTTGTTCCTGGCCTTAGAGGGAATGCTTTCAATTTTTCACCATTGAGAATAATGCTTGCTATTTATGCAGAAATTGAGAACAGACTTATGGACATGGCTGGGGGTGGGGGAGAAGGAGAGGGTGAGAGGTATGGAGAGAGTAACATGGAAACATAACATTACCATATATAAAATAGATAGCCAATGGGAATTTGCTGTATGATGCAGGGAACTCAAACCAGGGCTCTGTAACAATCTAGAGGGGTGAGACAGGGAGGGAGGTGGGAGGGATGTTCAAGTGGGAGGGGACACAAGTAAACCTATGACTGATTCATGTTGATGGCTGGTAGAAACCAATGCAATACCATAAAGCAATTATCTCTCAGTTAAAAATAAACAATTTTTTAAAAGATTAAAAGATATAGAGTGCAGGGAGGCCCTAAGATGGTGGAGGCATAGGATGGGGAGACCACTTTCTCCCCCACAAATTCATCGAAAGATCATTTGAATGCTGAGCAAATTCCACAAAACAACTTCTGAACACTGGCAGAGGACACCAGGCACTCAGAAAGGCAGTTCATTGTCTTCAAAAGGAGGTAGGACAAAATATAAAAGATAAAAAGAGAGACAAAAGAGTTAGGGACGGAGACCCATCCCGGGGAGGGAGTTGTGAAAGAGGAGATGTTTCCAAACACCAGGAAACCCTCTCACCAGTGGGTCTGTGGGGAGTTTTGGAATCTCAGAGGGCAACATAACTGGGAGGGGAAAATAAATAAATAAAACCCACAGATTACATGCCTAACCACAACTCCCAGCGGAGAAGTAGCCCAGACATTGGTGTCTGCCACCAGCAAGCAGGGGACTGAACAGGGAGGCATGAGCTGCATTGCTTAGGGTAAAGACCGGGCCTGAATGCTCTGAGGACAATCTGAGCGAACTAACATGAGATAGCAACCCAAACTGTGGGACAGCCAGAGAGAGAAAAAAAGGAAGAGAGAGAGAGAGAACTTTCCATGAAAAACTCTAACCTAAGACGCTGCCAGGCCCTCTCACAGAACCAAGAACTGAGCAAATACCAGAGGAGAGCTAGGGGGCTGCGGACCAGCCCCTCCCCCCACCAGAGGCAGAGAGGCAGGCAGGAGACAGCCAGAGCCAGAGGGTGAGGGGCAATCTCGGCCCCAGAGATGGCATCCTCTACCAAACTGTGAGCAGGCTCCCAGTTGCTAACCAAGTCTTCCTGGGATCCTGGATGGTTGACATCTGCCAGGAGGGTTGCAGCCAGAGATCAGCTCCCCAGAGGAGACACATGGCACACCTGAGACGGTGCTCCTGCTGTATACCCAGGAAATCTAGTGGCTAGGACGGGGAAGGTGGTAAGACGCACCGCCCACCTGGGGAGAGTGTGCTTGCCAAGCACCTGGTCGCCTGAGCTGCTCGGACCTGGGAAGGGCACAAAACGCAGGGCCAACCGAGTCTGTGCCTTTGTGGAATACCCGAGAACCTGAACCTGAGCGGCTTAGATCTGGAAAGTGCACACAACCCAGGGCCCACTTTAGACAGTTCCCCTTCAGAGCAACCTGGAGCTTGAGCAGTGTAGATGGGGAAAGCACCTTCACTGTGAGCGATGGCAAACCCGGTGTGGCCCAGACACTACGAGCACTCCCCACACATGCCAGTGATATTTGTTTGCAGTGTTCCTCCCTCCCCACAGCACAACTGAACAAGTGAGCCTAAATGAGTGACCACCTCCACCCCGTTGTGTCAGGGCAGAAATTAGACACTGAAGAGACTTGCAAACAGAAGCCAAAATAAACAGAGGGAACTGCACTGGAAGTGACAGGTGCAACAGATTAAAACCCTGTAGTTAGCACTGACTACATTGGAAGGGGCCTATAGACCTCGAGAAGAAGTATAAGCTGGAACAAGGAGCTATCTGAAACTGAACTGACCCCACGCTGCCCGCAACAACTCCAGAGAAATCCCTAGATGTATTTTACTATTATCATTTTACTGACTCCTCCCTCTCCCTTCTCTTCTCTACTCAACTCTGTGAATCTCTTTGGGTATTCCTGGCTGTGTTAAACACGTAAGGAACTGATTACTGGCTAGATCTGTCTCTCTCCTTTTGACTCCCCCTCTTCTCCTGGTCCCTCTATCTCCTTTCTCCCTCTTCTCTTCTCTACGTAACTCTGTGAACCTCTCTGGGTGTTCCAGGCTGTGGAGAGCACATGGGAAATTTGTTACTGGCTAGATTGCTCTCGCCCCTTTTGATTCCCCCTCTTCTCCTCCTAGTCACCTCTATCTCCCTCCTCCCTCTTCTCTTCTCCATGTGACTCTGCAAACCTCTCTGGGTGTCCCTCACTGTGGAGAATCTTTTCTCCATTAACCTAGATGTTTTATCATTGGTGCAGTATGGATGGAGAAGTCTTGAGGCTACTGTAAGAATAAGACTGAAAATCAGAAGCAGGAGGCTTAAATCCAAAACTTGAGAACACCAGAAAACTCCTGACTCCAGGGAACATTAATCGACAAGAGCTCATCCAAAAGCCTCCATACCTACACTGAAACCAAGCTCCACCCAAGAGCCAACAAGTTCCAGAGCAAGACATACCATGATAATTCTCCAGCAAAGCAGGAACATAGCCCTGAGCATTAATATACAGGCTGCCCAAAGTCACACCAAACCCATAGACACCTTAAAACTAGCTATTAGACATTTTATTGCACTCCAGAGAAAAGAAATCCAGCTCCACCCACCAGAACACCGACACAAGTTTCCCTAACCAGGAAACCTTGACAAGGCACTCGTCAAACCCCACCCACAGGGAGGAACCTCCACAATAAAGAGGAACCACAAACTTCCAGCATACAGAAAGACCATCCCAAACACAGCAATCTAAACAAGATGAAAAGGCAGAGAAATATTCAGCAGGTAAAGGAACAGAATAAACACCCACCAAACCAAACAAAAGAGGAGAAGATAAGGAGTCTACCTATAAAAGAATTCAGAATAATGATAGTAAAAATGATCCAAAATCTTGAAAACAAAATGGAGTTACAGATAAATAGACAAGAGATAGAGACAATATATAAATAGACAACAGATAAATAGACAATAGATAAAGAGACAAGGATTGAGAAGATGCAAGAAATGTTTAACAAGGTCCTACAAGAAATAAAAAAGAGTCAATCAATAATGAATAATGCAATAACTGAAATAAAAAACACTCTGGAGGGAACCAACAGTAGAATAACTGAGGCAGAAGATAGGATAAGTGAGGTGGAAGATAGAATGGTGGAAATAAATGAAGCAGAGAGGGGAAAAAAAAGAATTAAAAGAAATGAGGACAACCTCAGGGACCTCTGGGACAATGTCAAATACCACAACATTCGAATCATAGGAGTCCCAGAAGAAGAAGACAAAAAGAAAGGCCATGAGAAAATACTTGAGGGGATAATAGTTGAAAACTTTCCTAAAATGGGGAAGGAAATAGCCACCCAAGTCCAAGAAACCCAGAGAGTCCCAAACAGGATAAACCCAAGGTGAAATACCCCAAGACACATATTAATCAAATTAATGAAGGTCAAACACAATAAACAAATATTAAAAGCAGCAAGGAAAAAACAACAAATAACACTCAAGGGGATTCCCATAAGAATAACAGCTCTTCTTCCAATAGAAACTCTTCAGGTCAAAAGGGAATGGCAGGGCATACTTAAAGTGATGAAAGAGAAAAACCTACAACCCAGATTACTGTACCCAGCAAGGATCTCATTCAAATATGAAGCAGAAAGCAAAAGCTTTACAGACAAGCAAAAGCTGAGAAAATTCAGCACCACCAAACCAGCTCCTCAACAAATGCTAAAGGATCTTCTCTAGACAGGAAACACAGAAAAGGTTTATTAATTCTAACCCAAAACAACAAAGTAAATGGCAATGGGATCATACTTATCAATAATTACCTTAAATGTAAATGGGTTGAATGCCCCAACCAAAAGACAAACAGTGGCTGAATGGATACAAAAACAAGACCCTTATATATATTGTCTACAAGAGACCCACCTCAAAACAAGGGCCACATACAGACTAAAGTGAAAGGCTGGAAAAATATTTTTCATGGAAATGGAGACCAAAAGAAAGCAGGAGTAGCAATACTCATATCAGATAAAATAGACTTTGAAATAAAGGCCATGAAAAAAGACAAAGAAGGACACTACATAATGATCAAACGGCCCATCCAAGAAGATATGACAATTATAAATATATATGCACCCAACATAGGAGCACTGCAATATGTAAGGCAAATGCTAACAAGTATCAAAGGTGAAAGTAACAGTAACACAATAATAGTGGGAGACTTTAATACCCCACCCACACCTAGGGATAGATCAACTAAACAGAAAATTAGCAAGGAAACACAAACTTTAAATGATACAATGGACCAGTTAGACCTAATTGATATCTATAGGACATTTCACCCCAAAACAATGAATTTCACCTTTTTTTCAAGCACACACGGAACCTTCTCCAGGATAGATCACATCCTGGGCCATAAACTAGCCTTGGTAAATTCAAAGAAATGGAAATCATTCCAAGCATCTTTTCTGATCACAATGCGGTAAGATTAGATGTCAACTACAGGAAAAAAAAAAAAAAAACTATTAAAAACACGAACATATGGAAGCTAAACAACAGGCTTCTGAATAACCAACAAATCACAGAAGAAATCAAAAAAGAAATCAAAATGTGCATAGAAACGAATGAAAATTAAAACACAACAACCCAAAACCTATGGGGCTCAGTAAAAGCAGTGCTAAGGGGAAGGTTCATAGCAATACAAGCTTACCTCAAGAAACAAGGGAAAAGTCAAATAAATAACCTAACTCTACACCTAAAGCAACTAGAAAAAGAAGAAATGAAGAACCCCAGGGTTAGTAGAAGGAAAGAAATCATAAAAATTAGGGCAGAAATAAATGAAAAAGAAACAAAGGAGACCATAGCAAAAATCAACAAAGCTAAAAGCTGGTTCTTTGAGAACATAAATAAAATAGAAAAACTATTAGCCAGACGCATAAAGAAAAAAAAGGGAGAATAATCAAATAAAAAAATGAGAAATGAAAATGGAGAAACCACAACAGACAACACAGAAATACAAAGAATCATAAGAGACTACTATCAGCAACTACATGCCAATAAAATGGAGAACTTGGAAGAAATAGACAAATTCTTAGAAAAGTATAGCTTTCCAAAACTGAACCAGGAAGAAATAGAAAATCTTAACAGACCCATCACAGGCACGGAAATCAAAACTGTAATCAGAAATCTTCCAGAAAACAAAAGCCCAGGACCAGACGGCTTCACAGCTGAAGTCTACAAAAAATTTAGAGAAGAGCTAACACCTATCCTACTCAAACTCTTCCAGAAAATTGCAGAGGAAGGAAAACTTTCAAACTCATTCTATGAGGCCATCATCACCCTAATACCAAAACCAGACAAAGATGCCACAAAAAAAGAAAACTACAGGCCAATATCACTGGTGAACATAGATGCAAAAATCCTTAACAAAATTCTAGCAAACAGAATCCAACAAAATGTTAAAAAGATGCAAGGATTCCTTAATATCTGCAAATCAATCAATGTGATACACCACATTAACAAATTGAAAGATAAAACCATATGATTATCTCAATAGATGCAGAGAAAGCCTTTGACAAAATTCAACATTCATTTATGATAAAAACCCTCCAGAAAGCAGGCATAGAAGGAACATATCTCAACATAATAAAAGCCATATATGATAAACCCACAGCAAACATTATCCTCAATGGTGAAAAATTGAAAGCACTTCCCCTAAACTCAGGAAAAAGACAAGGGTGCCCACTCTCACTACTACTATTCAACATAGTTTTGGAAGTTTTAGCCACAGCAATCAGAGATGAAAAAGAAATAAAAGGAATCCAGATGGGAAAAGAAGTAAAACTCTCACTGTTGGCAGATGATATGATCCTCTACATAGAAAACCCTAAAGACTCCTCCAGAAAATTACTAGAGCTAACCAATGAATATAGTAAAGTTGCAGGATATAAAATCAGCACACAGGAATCCCTTGCATTCTTATACACTAACAATGAGAAAACAGAAAGAGAAATTAAGGAAACAATTCCATTCACCATTGCAACGAAAAGAATAAATCTACCTAAAGAAACAAAAAACCCTATATATAGAAAACTATAAAACACTGATGAAAGAAATCAAAGAGGACACAAATAGGTGGAGAAATATACCATGTTCATGGATCTGAAGAATCAATAAAATGAAAATTAGTATATTACCCAAAGCAATCTATAGATTCAATGCAATCCCTATCAAGCTACCAATGGTATTTTTCACAGAACTAGAACAAATAATTTCACAATTTGTATGGAAATACAAAAAAACCTCAAATAACCAAAGCAACTTGAGCAAGAAGAATGGAACTGGCGGAATCAACCTGCCTGACTTCAGGCTCTACTACAAAGCCACAGTCATCAAGACAGTATGGTACTGGCACAAAGACAGACATATAGATCAATGGAACAAAAGAGAAAGCTCAGCGATAAATCCACGCACCTATGGACACCTTATCTTTGACAAAGGAGGCAAGAATATACAATGGAGAAAAGACAATCTCTTTAACAAGTGGTGCTGGGAAAACTGGTCAACCACTTGTAAAAGAATGAAACTAGAACACTTTCTAACACCATACACAAAAATAAACTTAAAATGGATTAAAGATCTAAACATAAGACCAGAAACTATAAAACTCCTAGAGGAGAACATAGGCAAAACACTCTCTGACATAAATCACAGCAGGATCCTCTATGACCCACCTCCCAGAGTAATGGAAATAAAAACAAAAATAAACAAATGGGATCTAATTAAATTTAAAAGCTTTTGCACAACGAAGGAAACTATAAGCAGGTGAAAAGACAGCCTTCAAAATGGGAGAAAATAATAGCAAATGAAGCAACTGACAAAAAATTAATCTCAAAAATATACAAGCAGCTCCTGCAGCTCAATTCCAGAAAAAAAAAAAAAATGGGCCAAAGAACTAAACAGACATTTCTCCAAAGAAGACATACAGATGGCTAACAAACACATGAAAAGATGCTCAACATCACTCATTATCAGAGAAACGCAAGTCAAAACCACAATGAGGTACCATCTCATGCCAGTCAGAATGGCTGCTATCAAAAAGTCTACAAACAATAAATGCTGGAGAGGGTGCAGAGAAAAAGGAACCCTTTTACACTGTTGGTGGGAATGCAAACTAGTACAGCCATTATGGAGAATTCCTTAAAAAAAATTGGAAGTAGAACTGCCAGCAATAGACCCAGCAATCCCACTGCTGGGCATACACACTGAGGAAACCAGAAATGAAAGAGACACATGTACCCCAATGTTCATCACAGCACTGTTTACAATAGCCAGGACACGGAAGCAACCTAGATGCCCATCAGCAGACGAATGGATAAGAAAGCTGTGGTACATATACACAGTGGAATATTACTCAGACATTAAAAAGCATGCATTTGAATCAGTCTAATGAGGCGGATGAAACTGGAGCCTATTATACAGAGTGAAGTAAGCCAGAAAGAAAAACACCAATACAGTATACTAACGCATATATAGGAATTTAGAAAGATGGTAATGAAGACCCTATATGTGAGACAGCAAAAGAGACACAGATATATGAAACAGTCTTTTGGACTCTGTGGGAGAAGGCGAGGGTGGGATGATTTGAGAGGGTAGCGTTGAAATGTGTATATTATCATATGTGAAGCAGATTGCCAGTCCAGGTTCAATGCATGAGACAGGGTGCTCAGGGCTGGTGCGCTAGGATGACCCTGGGGGATGGGACGGGAAGGGAAGTGGGAGGGGTGTTCTGGATGGGGAACACATGTGTGCCTGTGGCTGATTCATGTCAATGTATGGCAAAAACCACTACAATATTGTAAAGTAATTAGCTTCCAATTAAAATAAATTAATTAATTTTTTAAAAACAAAAAACAAAATAAGATACAGAAGGCAAATAATCATATGAAAAGATGCTCAACAACATATATCATTAGGTAATTGTAAAGCAAAACAACAATGTGATAGCACTACATAGTTCTTAGAACGGCTAAACTTTTAAAAAACTGAAAATATCCAATGCTGGAGAGGCTTTAGAGCTACAGGAACTCTCATTCATCATTGGTGGCAGTGCAAAATGGAACGACCACTTTAGAAGTCAGTTTAGCAGTTTCTCACAAAGCTAAGCATAGTCCTATCATATGATCTGACAATTGTACTCTTAGATATTTACCTAATTGACTTAAACCTACACCCATATAGAAAGTGTCACAGTTCCAACAGATCCCAGTAAGTTCTCATTGGTTCTTGAAAATCTAGGAGAGAGGGTGTAAATCTTGTTCCAGGTCATACTGATATCTGCAGCAGTTCTCCAAAGTAAACAGTCTCTGGTGTGTTAGAACAATTAAAATATATTAAAAATAAAATAAAAACTTATGCCCATCCAAAAACCTGCATAAATGTTTGTAGCAGCATTATCAATGATAACCAAAACTGGAAATAAACAAGATATCCTTTAATAGGCAAATGGATACACAAACTGTGGTACATTCATACAGTGGAATATCATTCAATGCTTGCTTTTAAAAAAAGCTATCAAACCACAAAACGACATGGGGAACCCTAAATGCATATTGCTTAGTAAAGAAGCCAGTCAGAAAGAGCTTCATAGTATCTAATGATTGATGATTATATGACATTCTGGGAAAGGCAAAACTATGGATACAATGATCAGTGATTACCAGAGGCTTGGAGGGGTGGGAGAATGAAGCACAGGTGACTTTTAGGACAGAGACATTTGTATGACATTGCAATGGTATATATTAATACATGGCATTATACATTTGTCAAAACACATAGAAACTTATAGCACAAAGAATGAATCTTAATGTATACAGTTTTCAAAAATAATTTAGGAGGTCAGTAGTCCCAGGAAGGAATGCAGATTTTTTTTAATTTTTAGTTATTTATTTATTTTTGGCTGTACTGGTTCTTCATTGCTATGCAGACTTTTCTCTAGTTGTAGTGAGTGGGGGCAACTCTAGTTGTGGTGTCTGTACTTCTCATTGCAGCAGCTTCTCTTGTTGCAGAGCATGGGCTCTAGGCATGCAGGCTTCAGTAGTTGCAGCACATGGGCTCAGTAGTTGTGGCTCCTGGGCTCTAGGGCACAGGTTCAGTAGTTGTTGGCATATGGGCCCAGCTGCTCTGCGACATGTGGGATCCTTCTGGATCAGGGATTGAACCTGTGTCTCCTGCATTGGCAAGAGGATTCTTCACCACTGAGCCACTAGGGAAGCCCCAGGAATGCAGATTGTGACAAGAGAGTCTAACTGTATTATTAATACAAATGTACAAGACAATTTCACTGAATGGAGTAGGGGGAATTGTTCTGAATGAAGTAACTTTGAAAATGAGTGGAGTCTGTAGGACTATAGGCACAAGGAAGTGCACATAAGCATTATAATCTAGTTGATAAAGTTTGTTTCTCATGGGGGTATGGGTTAACAATTCTGATGGAGTTATATATGTATACTGAAATTAAACAAATAAATAAATAAATGGCAGATGGTGGGAACCAGTTTTCTCACTGTTGGCATGGAAATTTAGAGATAGGCAAGGGAGAAGTATGAAAGTGCCTAACGGCCAATGTTAGAACACTTTGAGCAACAAAATGAAATAGTATTGGATTATAAGTCAAACTATAAAATGAATATCCATAAGTCAATACTGATATAAATAAATGATTGAATAAACTAACAGGTGGGAAGAAGAAACAAATCTCCTGTGCAGAAAAGTTCCAAATAATTTATGTAGATACTCTGCCCTCAAGGAAGGGAGCATATTGCTCCACTCCTTAAGTGTGGTCTTCATATTAACATCTTTCTAAAGAGTACAGTAAAGAAAGGAGAGCAAAAGCATAAGTTTACAGTGGAGAAATCTGATAAACACCACCTCAGGATGGTCAATATCAACAGATAAAAATCATGCTGACAGTATGCGTCCTTGATATGATGTGATGAAAATGGCACTTAATCTGTGTCCTCCCTCCCAATAATCCACAACTCCAGTCTAATCCTATCTCCGATCTAAGAAAAACATCAGACAAATTCCAATAGTGAGACATCCTACAAAATACCTGATCAGAATATTCCTCCAGAATAGTTAAGGAAAGTCTGAAAACCTACCACAGCCAAGAGAAGCCTAAGGAGACATGACAACGACCTGCAATGTGAGATCCCTGCCTGGGATACTGAAATAGAAAAAGACATTCGTAAAAATTAAGGAACTCTGAAGAAACTTTGGACTTTGGTTAATAATAATATATTGGTTCATTAATTGCAAAAAAAAGTACTATACTTATGTAATATCTTAATGACAAGGAAAGCCAGGTGCAGGATTTATAGGAAATCTTAGTAATATCTTCTCAATTTTTTTCCTGTAAATTTGAAACTTTTCTAAAAATAAAGCATATTTTTAAATATTTGATAAACCAAAAGGTGACATAGTCCGTCTTATTGTTTTTCTTATTTGCATTCCTTTGATTAAAGGTGATGTCGAACAGCTTTTCACAGTTTTTTTGTGCATGTGTATTTTTCTTGCAAGATTTTCCTGCTCATGTCCTTTGCCCGTTTTTCTTTTTTTTTTTTTTCCATTTATTTTTATTAGTTGGAGGCTAATTACTTTACATCATTACAGTAGTTTTTGTCATACATTGAAATGAATTAGCCATGGATTTACATGTATTCCCCATCCCAGTCCCCCCTCCCACCTCCCTCTCCACCCGATCCCTCTGGGTCTTCCCAGTCCACCAGGCCCGAGCACTTGTCTCATGCACCCAACCTGGGCTGGTGATCTGTTTCACCCTAGATAATATACATATTTCAATGCTGTTCTCTTGAAACATCCCACCCTCGCCTTCTCCCAGAGTCCACAAGTCTGTTCTATACATCTGAGTCTCTTTTTCTGTTTTGCATATAGGGTTCTCGTTACCATCTTTCTAAAGTCCATATATATGTGTTAGTATACTGTAATGGTCTTTATCTTTCTGGCTTACTTCACTCTGTATAATGGGCTCCAGTTTCATCCATCTCATTAGAACTGATTCAAATGAATTCTTTTTAATGGCTGAGTAATATTCCATGGTGTATATGTACCACAGCTTCCTCATCCATTCGTCTGCTGATGGGCATCTGGGTTGCTTCCATGTCCTGGCTATTATAAACAGTGCTGCGATGAACATTGGGGTGCACGTGTCTCTTTCAGATCTGGTTTCCTTGGTGTGTATGCCCAGAAGTGGGATTGCTGGGTCATATGGCAGTTCTATCTCCAGCTTTTTAAGAAATCTCCACACTGTTTTCCATAGTGGCTGTACTAATTTGCATTCCCACCAACAGTGTAAGAGGGTTCCCTTTTCTCCACACCCTCTCCAGCATTTATTGCTTGTAGACTTTTGGATAGCAGCCATCCTGACTGGTGTATAATGGTACCTCATTGTGGTTTTGATTTGCATTTCTCTGATAATGAGTGATGTTGAGCATCTTTTCATGTGTTTGTTAGCCATCTGTATGTCTTCCTTGGAGAAATGTCTGTTGAGTTCTTTGGCCCATTTTTTGATTGGGTCATTTATTTTTCTGGAGTTGAGCTGGAGGAGTTGCTTGTATATTTTTGAGATTAATCCTTTGTCTGTTGCTTCGTTTGCTATTATTTTCTCCCAATCTCAGCTTTGCCCGTTTTTCTATTGGAATATTGAACCTTTTGTTAATAGGTAATTAGGAGATGAAAGAGATTAGCCTTTCTTTGTCACATGTGCTTTTTTCTAATTTGTCATTGTCTTTCCATTTTGTTTATGACATTTTCTGCTGCACAGAAATTTTCCATTTTGATGTAGTCAAATCCATCAATCTTCCCTTTATGGTTTGTTCATTTTATATCATGCTTGAAGAGGCCTCTGATACCCTGAGATTATAGAAATGTTCCCTCATGTTCCCTTCTCTTGGTTTAATGGTTTCATTTTTTTCATATTTTATATTTTTATATCCCAAATTTGTATGGTATAAAGAATGAGGCACTAATCTAGCTGTTTTCTAAAGAATTAGCTAGTTGTCCCAATAGTGTTACTGAATACTTCTTTTCCTTAGTAAACTGCAGTTACTTTTGTAACACAATAAATTCCACATTAATTTCTGGGTTTATTTCTGGATTTTCTATTTTGATTCTACTGATATATATCTCTATTCCTAGGATAATGTACAGTATCTTAATTATTATAATTTTGTAATAAATTTTAATATCTGGTAGGGCAAATCCTCCCTTGTTAGTTTTACTTACCAGAGTTTTTTTTGCTACTCTTTAATATTTATTCTTCCAGATAAACTTAGAATAATTTTTTAAAGTTCAAAAAAGGAAAAACAACCACCAAACTCTTAGAATTATCATTGGGAAAATTTACAGGTTAATTATGAGAGAATGCACAGCTTTTATAATATTGCATCTTCCTATCTGAGAACAAGGTATACTTCACTATTTATCAAAGTCTTTTATATTTCTCAGTAGAATTTTGTACTTTTCTTCTTATGGACCTTGCATTTTTTGTTAAATTTATATACCTAGGCATTTTATGCTTGCTATTGCTATTGGCAACTGAATTTTTCACCAATATATTTTCTAATCTATTTTATTGATATATATGAAGCTATTGAGGCAGAGACTAATAAATGAGTTTGCATAAATATGCATACGTACACCTCCCACATGCATTCATTGAAACAGAGACCTTCAAGGGTTGGAGATTTCTTTGTACCTAGAGGATCCAATGAAGAAGGAAATGGCACCCCACTCCAGTACTCTTGCCTGGAAAATCCCATGGACGGAGGAGCCTGGTGGGCTGCAGTCCATGGGGTCGCTAAGAGTCGGACACAACTGAGCGACTTCACTTTCACTTTTCACTTTCATGCATTGGAGGAGGAAATGGCAACCCACTCCAGTGTTCTTACCTGGAGAATCCCAGGGACGTGGGAGCCTGGTGGGCTGCCGTCTACAGGGTCGCACAGTCGGACTGAAGCGACTTAGCAGCAGCAGCAGCAGAGGATCCAAATTCCCATTACTTTTCTCCTGAGCATCTGTCTCCAGCTGAGCACAATTATTCCAAGTGGGAAGGAGAACAATTAGGAATCAAGACTGCCAGTGTACTGGCTAAGAGAAAGGTCTCTGGGGTCAGACTGCCTGGGATCCAATTCAAGCTCCATTCCTTTACTGTGTGACATTGGACAAGTAACTTGATATCACTATGCTGCAGTTCCCCCATATGTAAAATGATGATGACAACAATAGCACTACTTCATAGGACTGATCAACATTTAGATGAATTAATACATGGTATTCAAAACATGAGCCTTGCATGCTGGCTCAGCGGTAAAGAATCCACCCAACAATGCAGGAGACCTGGGATTGATCCCTGGGTTGGGAAGATCCCCTGGAGTAAGAAATAGCAACCCACTCCTATATTCTTGCCTGTGAAATCCCATGGACAGAGGAGCCTAGCTGGCTACAGTCCATGGGGTGGCAAAAGAATTGGACATGACTTAATGACTAAAACAACAACAATTCAAAACAGTGACTTAGAATAGTCAATACTACCTATTATGAAAATTACCTTGAGTATCCCCTTTCCCCTACCATTCACAACACAGAACATCACTGTTTTTCTTTTTTTTAACTTGCCATATATAAGATTTTTATATACAATCAGTATGCATTGTAACAGTTTATATTGAGTCAATCAATTTTATCTAAGATGTAATTTGGCTATATAGCACATTACTGCCCCAATGAAAATGAAAAATAAATGGATTTACAAAATTTTTGGCTGTTTTGTATTCTGAAAGTTTTCATATATCTACCCTTTTAAGCAAAATGCATCTTAAAAAAAAATGTTTCCAGAGCACGCAGTTTAGATTTTACATATAATCTCACTATTTTATTACTACAAACACAATACTAAGAACAAGGAAAAGAAGAAACAGAGAAAGAAAGGAAGAAATAAAATGTATTTAATGAAACATTCAATGTAAAAAGAGGGCTAATGGAATTGTTGCCCCTTTCCCCATTTTTACATACTAAACTCTCATCCCATAAAAACACATCATTAAAAGTTTTCATCACATTACACAGTTTTCAAATCATGGCAGTCAAAAACACCTAAGGAAAAAAATGCAAAATGAAATTAAAAGACACTTGCTCCTTGGAAGGAAAGCCATGACAAACTCAGACAACATGTTAAAAAGCAGAGACATCACTCTGCCGACAAAGGTCCATATAGTCAAAGCTACGGTTTTTCCAGTAGTCATGTACGGATATGAGAGTTGGACCATAAAGAAGGCTGAGCACCTTAGAACTGATGCTTTCCAATGGTGGTGCTGGATAAGACGCTTGAGAGTCCTTTGGACTGTAAGGAGTTCAAACCAAACAGTCCTAAAGGAAATCAACCCTGAATATTCATTGGAAGGATTGATTCTGAAGCTGAAGCTCCAATACTTTGGCTACCTGATGTGAAGAGCTGACTCATTGGAAAAGATCCTGATGCTAAGAAAGATTGAAGGCAAAAGGAGAAGGGATGAGGTGGTTGGATGGCACATGAGTCTGAGCAAAGTCTGGGAGATAATGAAGGACAGGCAAGCCTGATGTGCTACAGTGCACAGGCTCACAAAGAGTTGGACAAGGCTTAGTGACTGAACAACAAACAAAAAAGAGAAATTCAGCTCATGTCAGAAGTATGATGTCTTCCTAGGCAGCCAGACGACCAGAATTAGAAGTAGGGAGTAGAGGTGGTGGAGGTGAGGGAGGATGGGGAGAAATGCCCTCTCTCAGAAACCAGAGTTGTGGAGGCAATGTTACAGGTTCACCCTGGTAAATTCTATGATCAGAAAGCTTTGAGGCCTTGCTTTCTGATTTCAGCTAATGGCAATAATCAAGCACAGACATTAGGCTAAATCTATATACAATCTTACTTGGCAAATGCCAAAATCAACTCAGACGGCTTCAAATTCTTCTTCTACTAGGACAAGATACCTTTTGCCCCCTGGCAGATATATTTCCTTCCTTCTTTCCTCAACAAATATTTATTGAGCACTTTATGTCCGGTGCTGTATCAGGTACCAGGGGTAAAGCACTGATCCAAAAAGAAATGGTTTCGGTCTTCATGGAGATTACATTTGAGTAGAAAGTAGAAAAGGAAATTAGTAAACAAATACACAAGACAACTTTAGATAGTGATACGTGCTAAGATTATTAATCAATGGGATGTGATAGAGAATGACTGAGGGTTCACTTTACACAGGATAGTCAGAGAAGGCCTATCTTAAAGAGGCAATATTTGAGTTGAAATATCACAAATGTATGAAAGAAGACGATTACAGCAAGCACAAACACCTTGAGGTAAAAATGAGAGAGTATGTTTGTAGAAACAAAAAGGTCAGTATTGTTGAAATTCCTGCCACACTATTGACAATACTGAAGATATAGAAGCAACCTAAACATCCATCAACAGAGGAATGGATAAAGAAGATGGGGTACATATACACAGTAGAATATTGCTCAACCATAAAAAAGAATGAATAAGGCTATTTGCAGCATCATGAATGGACCTAGAGATTATTATACTAAGTGAAGTAAGTCAGAAAGAAAAATATTATATGATATCATCCATCAGTTCAATTCAGTCACTCAGTCGTGTCTAACTCTTTGCGACCCCATGGACTGCAGCATGCCAGACTTCCCTGTTCTTCACTATCTCCTGGAGTTTGCTCAAACATATACTCATTGAGCCGGTGATGCCATCCAACTATCTCATCCTCTGTTGTCCACTTCTCCTCCTGCCTTCAATCTTTCCCAGCATCAGTGTCTTTTCTAAGAAGTCAGTTCTTCGTGTCAGGTGGCCAAAGTATTGGAGCTTCAGCTTCAACATCAGTCCTTCCAATGAATATTCAGGACTGATCTCCTTTAGGATGGACTGGTTGGATCTCCTTGCAATCCAAGGGACTCCCAAGAGTCTTCTCCAACACCACAGTTCAAAAGCATCAATTCTTCAGTGCTCAGCTTTCTTTATGGTCCAAGAAAGCTTTCTTTATGGGTCTCACACCCATACACGACTACTGGGAAAAATCATAGCTTTGACTAGATGGACCTTTGTCAGCAAAGTAATGTCTCTGCTTTTTAATATGCTTTCTAGGTTGGTCAGAGCTTTTCTTCTAAGGAGCAAGCGTCTTTTAATTTCATGACTGCAGTCACCATCCGTAGTGATTTTGAAGCCCCCCAAAACAAAGTTGGTCACTGTTTCCATTGATTCCCCATCTATTTACCATGAAGTGATGGGACCAGATGCCATGATCTTAGTTTTTTGAATGTTGAGTTTGTGTATAATCTAAAAAATGTATACAAATAAGCTTATTTACAAAACCAAAATAGACTTACAGACATAGAAAACAATTTTATGGTTAAAAAGGGGAGAGGGGGGAGGGATAAACTGAGAATTAGGATTAACAGATACCACTGTATATAAAATAAATAAACAACAAGAAACTACTGTATAGCACAGGGAACTACATTCAATATCTTATAATAACCTATAACGGAAAAAAAATCTGAAAATGTATGTAGGTGTGTGTGTGTGTGCATTTGAGTGCTAAATCACTTCAGTTGTGTCTAACTCTATGTTAGACACTCTATGTGATCCCATGGACTCTGCCAGGCTCCTCTGTCCATGGGATTCTCCAGGCAAGAATACTGGAGTGGGTAACCATTTTCTTCTCCAGGGGATCCTCCTGACCCAGGGATCGAACCCTGTCTCTTATGTCTCCTGTATTAGCAGGTGGATTCTTTACCACTAGCGCCACCAGGGAAGCTTACATACGTGTGCGTATACATAACTGGATCACTTTGCTGTACACCTCAAATTAACACACTGTAAATCAACCATAATTCAATTTTTAAAAATTCTAAGTCTTAAAAAATATAAGAAATTCCTTCCACAATGCTACTCCAGAAGTTTGTTTCTGTGGACAGTAAAAATTCTGAATATGATCCACAGGGATGTTTGGTGGCTTTATATCTAAATCTAACAGGACACTCCCCTGCTTATACCACATGATATGCTAGTGCCTTCATTAAAAGTCTGTCACAAATGTCCTGTGTGACAGTTATGCTTCACCCAGTATCCTCTGATTAACAAGAATGCCATTTCTATCACTTCCTTGCACTACCCATCACAACTCCATCAGTGGTTTGGGGAAGTTCCAAAACAACACCTTGAAGGAAGCATCTCTCTTGCCAAACACTGCTAATCACAATGGAAGTGCTGAACATTTAGGGAGGTTGCTATCCTCCTGCCCCACATGCCCTGCCAATCCTAAACTAAACAAGAAAAGGTACTACTGGCCCTATATCAGATCTCTGAAATTATTAACCACTCCTCCCACTACCTCAACATTACCTACAGCAATATGTTCCACAGGGCTCATAGGCTTCTGCTGATTGCACTGCTTCCTGCTGTCACAATAATACCCATTTCACAATGGCAAACTACTTAAGGTAGATTATAGCTTTACAATATTTATTCTGTCTTCCTCCATTAGAATGTAAATTCCACAAGAGAAGAGATTTGTCTCTTATTCACTGGTACATTTCTAGTGCCAACCACATAGCTGATGCTTCATAAACATTTGTTGAATGAATGAATTCTAATTATAGCTTCCTCCTTAGGATTGGTCTTTTGGATCTATTTCTGGATCCTCTATTCTGTTCCATTGACCTACTTGTCTTCTCTTGTGCCAATACCACTCTCTCTAAAAGACTATAGCTCTATGTTAGTTTTAATATGAGGCAGAGTGAATTCCACAAATTGCTCTTCAAAATTATCTACTGTGATTTTTTTTATTTTTTAAATTTTATTTATGTTTTGGCTGCATGGCTTGTAGGATCTTAGTTCCTGAACCAGGGCTTGAACCTACACCCTCAGCAGTGAAAGCGCAGAGTCTTAACCACCGGACAGCCGAGGAATTCCCTAGTGAGGATTTAAAAGTGTGGAATCTGGAACCAAATTTCCTCATTTTGAGTTCTGGTTCTGGTGCTTACTGGCTGTGTGACCCTGACCAAATTATTTAACCATTCTCTGCCTCAGTTTTCTCATATAGGAAATAGGCACAAAACAGTGCCTATCTTACAGGATTATTGCTAATCTTGGCCATTTGCTTTTTGATATCATTTATAATCAGCTTTTTAAGTTCCATCAAAAAGGAAAAAAAAAACAGTTGAGATTCTGACTGGAATTGTATTGACTTTACAGATTAAATTGGGAGATCACTGACATCGACAACAGTGTGTGTTTCTATCTGTGAATATGGCATTACCTTTCTACTTGTTTAGATCTCTTTAAGGTTTTTCAACAAAGTTTTAACATTTCTCCACAGAGATACTAATATTTTATACAGGATTTTCATTATGCTCATATGAGAGATTGACCTATAAATTTTCCTTTATTTTAATGTTCTGGTCAGTTTTGTTATCAAGGTTTTAAAGCTCCATAAAATTAATTGAGGGGGATTTTTCTTATTTTTCTATTCCCTGAACAAGTTTTGTGTGAATTTGGATTCATCTGCTTCTCAAATGTGGAGAGAACTCATCTGTGAAATCATCTGGGTTGTGAGATTTGGAGTGAGGAACATGGTAGCATTCTACTATTGATGTATTGCTTTAAGGTTTATAGGTCTATTCAGGTTTTCCATTTCTTCTGCAGTTACTTTTGTCAAGTTATGTTTTCCCAGGATATTGTCCATTTTGTTTAAGATTTCAGATTATTGTCATAAAATAGTTCATGGTAATAACATTATTTTTTGGTAAAATATGTAATTTTACAGAAGTGATTCTTTTAAAATTCATAAAAATATTTCTGCATAATATAGAAAGAGTAAGAGAGGGACATAAAACAGTAACACTTAACACTACCCGGCCCACTCAAATTAATCACACAATTTTTCTATTTCCTGTGATGCACTCTGTGTTACAAAATGAGAATCATCTCCCAAGCATAATCAATGATCCTTATTGTCATTTTGTTTTGTTTTCCTTTCTTTTTCTTTTGGCTCTAACTTTATATCTAAAAGTATTTTGGAACTCAACTATACATACATCTCCTTTCCTGATTTACCATCAGATACAGTCTACCTCCTTAGATAACTTTTAATTTCAAAAAGCTCATTATTGCTGCTTCTCTCATATTGTTTCTATTTAATCTTATTATAATGGTATAAATATCGGTTCTGGCTGCTCTACATCTACCAGGACTATCTTCTTAAAGGATGCTTTTATTTTCTCCTTAGCTTGGTATTTCTCAAAGCATTCACTCCAGAGGTCTGCATACACTTTCATAAATGAGTGTCAATTAACTGAGTAAAAGGATAAATAAAAATGGTAAAATAATTCATGAATGAATAAAAGTATTTAAAGTAAAGTTAACACCTTATCTCTAAATAAAGATCACCTTGAAGTGTGGCCTATTAACACTAAGGTGATTCAGATTTATCTAACAATAAAAATGTCTCAATATAGTCAACACATACAGCAGAGTAAAACTGTATTTGTAAAGCCCAGGACAGAGTCAAAATCACTTCCATGTTTTTATATGAAGAAGGTACACATTATGCATTGTTTCTACTTTCTTTGCTCTAATTATCCACTCCCCCCTTATTCAGTTCAGTCAGTCGCTCAGTCATGTCCGACTCTTTGTGACCCCATGAAGCACAGCACGCCAGGCCTCCCTGTCCATCACCAACTCCCGGAGCCTACCCAAACTCATGTCCACTGAGTCGGTGATGCCATCCAACCATCTCATCCTCCGTCATCCCCTTCTCCTCCTGCCTTCAATCTTTCCCAGCATCACATCTTTTCAAATGAGTCAGCTCTTCGCATCAGTTCAGTTCAGTTCAGTTCAGTTGCTCAGTCGTGTCCGAATCTTTGCAACCCCATGAATCGCAGCACGCCAGGGCTCCCTGTCCATCACCAACTCGTGGAGTCTACCCAAACCATGTCCATCAAGTCGGTGATGCCATCAGTCATCTCATCCTCTGTCGTCCCCTTCTCCTCCTGCCCCCAATCCTTCCCAGCATTACCATCTTTTCCAATGAGTCAATTCTTCGCATGAGGTGGCCAAAGTACTGAAGTTTCAGCTTCAATATCAGTCCTTCCAATGAACACCCAGGACTGATCTCCTTTAGGATGGACTGGTTGGATCTTCTTGCTGTCCAAGGGAGTCTCAAGAGTCTTCTCCAACACCACAGTTCAAAAGCATCAATTCTTCGGTGCTCAGTTTTCTTCACAGTTCAGTTCTCACATCCATACATGACCACTGGAAAAACCATAGCCTTGACCAGACGGACCTTTGTTGGCAAAGTAATGTCTCTGCTTTTTAATATGCTATCTAGGTTGGTCATAACTTTCCTTCCAGGGAGTAAGCGTCTTTTAATTTCATGGCTGCAATCACCATCAATCAATCAGAATGCAATCAGCAATCTTTGGCATTGCCTTTCTTTGGGATTGGAATGAAAACTGACCTTTTCCACTCCTGTGGAGACTGCTGAGTTTTCCAAATTTGCTGGCATATTGAGTGTAGCACTTTCACAGCATCATCTTTCAGGATTTGAAATAGCTCAACGGGGATCACCTCCACTAGCTTTGTTCATAGTGATGTTTCCTAAGGCCCACTTGACTTCACATTCCAGGATGTCTGGCTCTAGATGAGTGATCACACCATCGTGATTATCTGGGTCATGAAGATCTTTTTTGGCTGAAGATCAGCCTTCTTTATGGTCCAACTCTCACATCCATATATGACTACTGGAAAAAACACAGCTTTGATTATATGGACCTTTGTCAGCAAAGTGACGTCTCTGCTTTTTAACACACTGTTTGTCATAGTTTTTCTTCCAAGGAAAAACTTTTAATTTCATGGCTGCAGTCACCATCCACGGTGATTCTGGAGCCCAAGAAAATAGTCTGTCACTATTTCTACTGTTTCTCCATCTATTTGCCATGAAGTGATGGGACTGGATGCCATGATCTTAGTTTTTTGAATGTTGAGGTTTAAGCCAGCTTTTTCACTCTCCTCTTTCACTTTCATCAAGAGGCTCCTTAGTTCCTCTTCACTTTCTGCCATAAGGGTGGTGTCATCTGCATATCTGAGTTTTTTGATGTTTCTCCCTGTGATCTTGATTCCAATTGTGATTCATCCAGCCTGGCATTTCACATGATGTACTCCGCATATAGTTAAATAAGCAGAGTAACAATATACAGCCTTGCTGTACTCCTTTCCCAATTTTGGACCAGTCCATTGTTTCATGGCTGATTCTAACTGTTGCTTCTTGACCTGCATGCAGGTTTCTTAGGAGGCAGGTTAGGTGGTCTGGTATTCCCATCTCTTTAAGAATTTTCCACAGTTTGTTGTGATCCACACAGTCAAAGGCTTTAGCACAGTCAATGAAGCAGAAGTAGATGTTTTTTCTGGAATTCTCTTGTTTTTTCTATGATCCAACAGATGTTGGCAATTTGATCTCTCATTCCTCTGCCTATTCTATATCCTGCTTATACAATCTGGTAGTTCTCAGTTCATGTACTGTTGAAGCCTAGTTTGAAGGATTTTGAATATTACCTTGCTAGCAAGTGAAATGAGCACAATTGTATGGTAGTTCAAACATTCTTTGGCATTGCCCTTCTTTGGGATTGGAATGAAAACTGACCTTTTCCAGTCCTGTGGCCACTACTGAGTTTTCCAAATTTGCTGGCATACGGAATGTAGCAGTATAACAGCATCATCTTTTAGAATTTGAAATAGCTCAGCTGGAATTCCATCACTTTCACTAGCTTTGTTCATAATAATGCTTCCTAAGGCCCAATTATCAATTTAAAATTTCAGTACTTTGGTGGATTTCATCAAATTACATTTATTCTGATCACTGTCATATTTTTTATTTATTCATACCATCTAAATTAATGTTTTATATTTACTCTGATTTTTTATGCTTCTTTTTTCTCCTTTTCTGTCTTATTTACAAGTAATTGAGGTTTTCTTGTTAAATTTTTCCCTCTACTAGTTTGTATGTTGTATGCTCCATTTTCTATTCTTTGAGTAGTTACTATTAAATTTAAATATTCATACTTAAATGAACCAAAATTTAACTACTATTTCTACCTTCTGGTTTCCCTCATGGCTCTGAAGGTAAAGTGTCTGCCTGCAATACGGGAGACCTGGGTTCAATCCCTGGGTTGGGAAAAATCCCCTGGAGAAGGAAATGGCAACCCACTCCAGTACTCTTGCCTGAAAACTTCCATGGGCAGAGGAGCCTGGTAGGCTACAGTCCATGGGATTGCAAACAGTCGGACACAACTGAGCAACTTCACTTCACCTCACATTTCTCTCAAATGATACAAAGATCTTCTAATGCTTTAATGCTGATCACCCCCTCAGCTTACTCATTGTTGTCCAATAAATTAATTGCACCCTTTTTAAAACTCCTAACTCAGTCACTATAGTGTCTCACATAGCAAATGGTTGTTTATATTTATCTAAGTTTCTTTGCTTATTATTATTTTCTTCTTTCTGGAAATTTGATAAGATCTTTAGTGAGGATCTGATTTTATGTATATATATGTGCATATATATATATATAAACACACATATATATATAAACATATATATATATACACATATATATCTTTATTTGGCTCTTATTTATCAATATTAACTTTTCAAGGATGAATATTCTAGGTTGACAGATATTTTCCCTTGGCACATTGAAAGTATTATCCCTGTATCTTCTGACTTTGTTGCTTTTGAGAAGTCTGTTTTCAGTTTAATAGTCACTGCTTTGGAAATAATTCCTTATTCCTGCTTGGCCCCTCTATCTTTTTACCACAGTGTGTCTTTGTCTTTTTACCATACAGCTTTCTTTGTCTTTGTTCTGCCTGAGATTTATTGTAATTCCCAAATCTAAGTATTCATGTCTTTCATCAATAATGGAAAATTATTAGCCATTTTTCTTTGAATTTTGTTTCTCTCTCATTTTCTTCATTCTCTCCATCTAGAAATGCAATTAGATTTATGTTATATTAGCTCATTCTACCACCCATATCTTTTAATTTCTTATTTATAATTCCTATCACTTTCTCTTTCTGTTGCATTCTGAACAATTTCTTCAGATCTATTGTTCTAATCACTAACAGTCTATTTCTGTCTAATTTGCCATTTAATCTGTCAATTGAATATTTTAAATTAAACTAACAATTACGTTTTTCAGTCTGAAAAAATGTATTCAAGTTCTTTTTAAAAGTGATCTAGGCTTCCGTGATACCAGATGTGATGGTATAGGTTAACTCATCCCTACTCTCCTTGTGGCAACTAGAAGTCCTAGAAATAGCACATGAGGAAATAAAAAGAGAAATGTGAAAGGTGGAAAGATGACAATGAAATGTTTAGAGAGCCATGGACTTCAGGAAAGGGACATCAGCAGGGCATCTAAGAATCTCCCACCTGACAGATGTTGACCCAGGCCTATCATAATTGACCCCCAATCTAGTAACACAAGGAAACCAGGTAGGTTCATTTCTTCCCCAGATGGAACAAGAGCCCCAGTAACAACCCCAAATGATCTTAGCAACACTGGCAAGGGAGATTAATGGGGATCACCTCTGAAAATAAGTAACCAGAACAAGTTTCTCCTTCCACACCAGTTCCAGGAATCTCCTCCACCACAGAGACATAATATGTGGCCAGATAGTATCAGCATGGGGTACCCCACCATAACAAATGACATAGGCCTGAAAATTTATTGTACCCACGGGCCTGAGACTCCTCTGCCCCAACCAGAAGACATGGAATATGGCAGCTCATGGGTACCAACAAGGAAAATCTCATTGCAACAAGTCATCTGGGCCTGAAGCCACTCAATCTCCCACAGACAGGAGGGTAATCCTGCCACAGGAAGCACCTGGCCAGAAAGAAATCTCCTTCTCTCACAGAGCCAGAGACATCCCTCCAAAATAAGTGAGAGGCAGGGCCAGTGGTGAGGGAGACCCCACCATAAGTGGCTTGGACCAGGAAGCATCCTTATTCCCTGTAGAGGATCGCTTTCCCCATCAACAAAAATAGGCCAGGACCAGTGTGCTGTACCCAAACAGGATGAACTCCCTGCTAAAATAAGAGATTTAAATAGGACCCACAGTGTTTCAACATAATGGCCAAAATGTCCAAGATACAATAAAAATCATCTGGCTCTTCATAAGAAGAATCAGAGCCAGAAAAATCACAACATGAATAAGAAAAAAAAAACAATCAAATAACACCAACACCAAGATGAATCAGATGTTAGAACTATCTGTCAAGGATCATAAAACAGCCATCATAAAAATGCTTCAACAAGCAGTTACACATTCACTGGGAAAAAGTGAAAAACAGAAAATCTCAGAAAATAAATGGAAGTTACAAAAAATGGAAATTATGGAACTAGAAAATGCCATACAAAACTTGCCACATGGGCTAAATAGTAGAGTGGAGATGACAGAGAATAAAATCAATAAATTTGAGGACTGGTCAATAGAATTCACCATATCTGACGAACAGAAACAAAAAGGATTGAGAACAAAATTAAGTGAATCTCAGATGCCTGAGGGACAAAACAAAAATCCAACATTCTTTTCATCAGAGTTCCCAAATGAGAAGAGAATGCAACTGAAAGAATTGTTGAAAAAGTAATCTTTGAAGCTTCCTAAAATTAGTGAAATACATAAACCTATCCATGGAAGAAGCTGAGTGAACACCATAAAGGATAACTCTAACAAAATCCAAACCAAGGCACATCACAAATAAACATCAAAAGCCCAGTCTGTAAAAGGAAAAACTAATAAATTGAACTTCATAAAAAATTAAAATCTATTGCTCTGCACAAGACTTTTAAGAGAATGAAAAAACAAAGACTGGGAATATTATTTGCAAAGCACACATCTGACAAAGGATTAATACCTAGAATATATAAAGAACTCTCAAAACTCAATAATTAAAGAAGCAAATAATCCAATTAGAATATGTGCAACAAACATGAATAGACATTTTACTAAAGACTGTATACAGGGCAAATAAGCACATCATTAGGGAAATGGTAATAAAAACCATAATGAATTATTACTACACACCTATCAGAATGGCTAAAATAAAAAATAGTGACAATACCAAATGCTAGCAAGGATGCAGGGAGAAGGCAATGGCACCCCACTCCAGTACTCTTGCCTGGAAAATCCCATGGACGGAAGCAGCCTGGTAGGCTGCAGTCCATGGGGTCGTGAAGAGTCGGACATGACTGAGGGACTTCACTTTCACTTTTCACTTTCATGCATTGGAGGAGGAAATGGCAACCCACTCCAGTGTTCTTGCCTTGAGAATCCCAGGGACAGGGGAGCCTGGTGGGGTTGCACAAAGTCGGACACGACTGAGATGACTTAGCAGCAGCAGCAGCAGCAAGGATGCAGAGAAACTGGATCACTCATACATCGCTGATGGAAATATAAACTAGTAAAACCACCCTGGAAAGTAGATTAGTAGTTTCTTTTTTTTAAATAATGATCACGTGATCCAGCAATTGCACTCTTGTGCATTAATTCAAGAGAAATGAAAACTTCTATTTACACTAAAACCTGAACACAAATGTTCATAATATCATATAATAGTCAAAAACTAGAAACAATCCAGATATCCTTCATCTGGTGAATGGGTAAACAGACTGGTACATCCATATTGTGGAACAATAAAAAGGATCAAACTATTAATAAAAAACAAATTAGATAAATTTATAGGCGATTATATCAAGTGAAAAAAAAGTTAACCCTGCAAGGTTACATACTGTAGGATTCCATCTATATAGCACTTTTGAAATGATGAAACTATTGAGTTGAAAAACAGATTAGTGGTCATCAGGAATTAGAGAGAGGCATGGAGGCAGGAGCGTAATGGGTATGTTTATAGAAAAAAGAAACATAAGAGATCCTTGGGTGATAGAACTGTTCCATGTTTTAACTGTAGAGGTTGATGCACGAATGAACCTAACACACATGATAAAATGGCATAGAATTAAACACATACACATACAGAGAGAGAGAGACACACACACACACACACATGAATACAAGCAAAACATAGGAAATCTGAATAAAATTGGTGAATTATAACAATACTAATATCTTGGTTATGATGTTGTACTATAGTTAGGCAAGCTCTCACCCTTGGGGCAAATTGGGTAAAGGGTACATGAGTTCTCTCTGTATGTCTTACAACTGTATATGAATCTACAACTATTTCAAAATAAGATTAATTTTAAAAGAATTATAATAAATGTGGTATATCCTTATGATGTATTATTCAGCAATAAAAAGGAATAAAGGATATCGACTTCCAGAATTGCAGTGTGAGGAATGCTGCAAGTCCTTTCCCCAAAGAAAAACCAATCTGACTGCTGAAGATTATTTTTAAAACAACCATTTAGTCTCTGCAAATTGTTCTAAGCATGTACCCCAAACAGAGAAACATCTATTCAAAAAAATGTGTAACAGTGAAAGTCTGTGATCTTTGAGTCATGACACACTCCCTTATCAACACCCTAGCTCTCATACCAGTCATGTGTGGCCAAGAAGACAAGCCTTTCTCTTCATCTACCTCCCAGTCTGGCACTGTGGTTTCATCTTTGGAGGGGCAAGTGTTATTTCTCCAAGATTCATATTTCAGAAGCTCTACTTTTTGGGCAAACACTGCCAAGAGGACAGTCTCCTTTCCCCAACCCAATCTCCATTGGTAAGACAGAAGCTTGACTCTAGGCACGAGAGGTTGAGAAAGTTGGGTCCCAAATGCCCTTGTTCCAGCTTATTCACAGGGTTAAGGGGTAAGTTCAAAAGGGGCTACTGTCTCAGCTATGAGCCTTTCTCATAGAGCAGTACTGTCACAGAAGCAGAAGAATCAGGCCACTGCCCCCACCCTTAACTCCTATATAAGGGCAAAGAGTTTCTACCCAAAGTGAGACAGACCATAAGAACAGAGAACTCACACTTACATGGGTAATTAATCTACAACAAAGGAGGAAAGAATATACAATGGGGAAAAGATAGCCTCTTCAATAAAAGGTGTTGGGAAAACTGGATAACTATATGCAAAGTATCAACCTGGGCCACTCTCTCACACTATGCACAAAAATAAATTTAAAATGGATTAAGGACTTATATGTAAGATCTGAAACCATAAAACTTCTAGAAGTAAACATAGGCAGTATGCTCTTTAACATCAGTCTTAGCAATATTTGGGTGGTATGTCTCCTCAGGGAAAAGAAACAAAATCAAAAACAAACAAATGGAACTCGATCAGACTAAAACACTTCTGCACAGTGAAGGAAACGATCAACAAAATGAAAATGCCATCTACCGAATGGGAGAAAATAGTTTCAAATGATATATCTGATAAGGGGTTAATATCCAAAATATACAAAGAACTCACACAAGTCAACATCAAAAAAAATTTTAAATGGGCAAAAGATCTGAATAAGTATTTTCCCAAAGAATTTATATAGATAGTCAATAGGCACAGGAAAAGATGCTCAACATCACTAATCACCAGGGAAAGGCAAATCAAAACCACAATGAGCTATCATGTCACACCTGTCAGAATGGTTATCATCAAAAAGACAATAAATAACAAATGTAGGCAAGAATGTGGAGAAAAGGAAACCTTCATACACTGTTGATGGGAGTGCAAATTGGTACAGCCACCATGGATAATAGTATGAAGATTTCTCAAAAAATTAAAAATGGAACTAACATACAATCCAGCAATTCTATTCCTGGGTATTTATCTGAAGGCAAATGAAAACACTAATTAGAAAAGATATATGCACTCCTATGTTCATAGTAGTATTATTTACAATAGCCAAGATGTGGAAGCAACCTAAGTGTCCATCAACAGATGGATGGATAAAGATGTGAGATAGATAAATAGGTAGATATACACACATGAAATATTACTAAGTCATAAAAAAGAATGAAATCTAGCATTTGCAACAACATGGATATAATATGTAAAATCCAAAAAACAAAACAAATGAAAACACATAACAAACAAAATTGAAACAGAGCCATAGATTCAGAGAACAAAAAGATGGTTGCTGGCAGGGGGATAGGGGAAGGAGAGTAATAGGTGAGGGAGATTAAGAGGTACAAACTTCCAACTGCAAAATAAATGAGTCACAGGTATGAAATATAGTGTGGAATGTAGTCAATAAATATGTAATATCTTTGTATAATGACATACGGTAACTAAATTTATCAAGGTGATCATTTTGAAATGTATAGAAATATCAAAGAACTATGTTGCATAACAGGACTTCAAAAACAAACAAACTCATACAAAAAAGAGATCAGATTTGTGGTTACCAGAGGCAGGAGTGGGAACACAGGAAATTGGATGAAGACAGTCAAAAGGTACAAACTCTATTATAAGATAAATACGTACTAGAGATGTAGTATAGTGGTGGTGATTTAGTTGCTAAGTCATGTCCAACTCTTGCGACCCCAGAGATGTAGTGTACAGCATGATAAATATAATTAACACTGCAGTATGCTATAGATGAAAGTTGTTAAGAGAATTAATCCTAACAGTTCTAATCACAAGCAAAACATCTTTTTCTATTTATTATTTTTGTATCTATATGAGGTGATGAATATTCACTAAATTTGTTGTGGTAATAATTTTATGATGTATATAAGTCAAATCATTATGTTGTATACCTTAAACTTACATGATGCTATATGTCAATTAGATCTCATTAAAACTGAAAGAAAAAAATTTTAAACAGAAGGCTCTGTAGCCCTCCTCAAAGGAACTGACATTACTTGGAATAGAATGTGGGGAAGTTCATATCCAAGTCTGTTGTTCAAAACAATGGAGACCTTGATGGTAAACAATTAAAAGGAAGTTAGTAGCTCCAGGATACTCAAAGCAACAAGTAAAATAGTATACCATCTAGAAGTTTAACAGAAAGACAGAAAGCCTATGCAGGATCTGAGCAGCCACAAACATTGGCAGCACTCTGCTTCTACAAAGAGAACCTACTTTAATCAGATCAGACCATGGAGTGATTCACACCCTAGGGCATCATCACAATCAATAGACTAATCAGCTAGCAATTAATTGAGGCTAACAACTGGGTGGGATACCAGTAGAGGAAGACCATCCCAGGTACTCAAGGAGACTGTGCACTTGTCCAAGGCTGTGCCTCTGAGGAGGACAGAAGAGGCAGCAAACTGTGGGGGAAACAAGTATCACTGAAATAGTCCAGCCAAGTCACTAAACCATAACCAAGAAAACAAGCAAACAACAATAAAAATAAACCCCAGGGAACAGGGGAATCAGTATCCAGGGTTGCCACAATATATTATCTAAAACATTCTGTTTTCAAAAAAAAAATTATAAGATGTGCAAACAGTAGGAAAGTGTGACCCATAAACAGGAAATAAAGTAGGAGCGATACAAACTGCTTGTTAGGAAGCCCAGATGTCAGACTTAGCAGATAGACTTCAGAACAGTTATTATAGGTATGTTCAAAGAACTAAAGTAAACTATGATTTAAAATGTAAAGTAAGCTATTTTATCAATGTCTCATCAGACAGGAAATATTAATAAAAAGATAGGAATCATTTTTTATGAAAACCAAATAGAAATTCTGGAGCTAAAAATGTAATAATTGGAATTTTTAAATTCACCAGAGGAGTTCAAGAGTAATTAGAGCTAGTAGAAAAAAGAATCTGTGAACTTGAAGATAAATCACTAGAGATTATACAGTCTGAAAAACAGAGAAAAGAGAAAGAAGAAAAAATTAACAGAGCCTCAGTGAAGTGTGAGACACCATTAAATACAGCAACATACATGTAATGGGACTACCAGAAGGAGAGGATAGAGAGAAAAGAGCAGAAAAATACTCAATGAGATAATGACTGAAAACTTCCCAAATCTGATGAAAAACATTAACTTATACATCGAAGAAGCTTGATAAACTCCAAGTATTAATACAATAAAGACAAAGAGATCCATATCCAGATACATCACAGTTAAAATGTTGAATGACAAAGACAAGGAGAAAATCTTGACAGTAGTAAGAGAAAAACAAATCGTCAAATGCAAGATGATAAGCTAACAGCAGCTAACTTCTAATTAGCAGCTAACTTCTAATCAATAATGAAGACTGTAAGGCAGTGGGATGACATGTTCAAAGTGCTAAAAGAAAACAAAATTATCAACCAAGAAACATATACAACAAAACTGTTTTTCAAAAATGAAGGGAAAATTAAGACTTTCCCAACTTGGCAGTTGCTCTAAATGTAAACACACGGTTACCTTAAGAGACAAGAAAAATTAAAACACATCTACACAAAGACTTGTACATGCATATTCATAGCAGCCTTGTTCAGAACAGCTGAAGGGTGGGAACAGACCCAATGTGCATTGACAGACGAATGGATGAACAAAATGTATATCCATACAATGAAATGTTATTTAGCCATAAAAAGAAATGAAGTACTTATGGATACATGTTAAGCATGAATGAGCCTTGAAAACATTATGCTGAATGAAAGATGCCTGTGTGTGTGCTAAGTTGCTTCAGTCTTTGTGACGCTGAGGACTGGAGCCCACCAGGCTCCTCTGTCCATGAGAGTCTCCAGGCAAGAATACTGCAGTGGGTTGCCATGTTCTCCTCCAGGGGATCTTCCTGACCTAGGGATTGAACCTGTGTCTCTTTGTCTCCTGCACTGGCAGGCAACTTGTTAACCAATAGCGCCACCTGGGAAGCCCAAGTGAAAGATGTCAGTCACAATAAAAACATTATGCCATTGGTATGAAATGTTCATAATAAGCAAATCTATAGAGAAACAGAATAGATTAATGGTTGTTTAGGACTGGGGGTAGGGACAGGGGGAGCTGGAGAGTGGTGGCAAAGGGGTTTAGGGTTTCTTTTTGGGTTAATATTCTAAAATTGGTGTGGTGATGGTTGCATGATTCTGTGAATATACTAAAAATCAGTGTATTGTACACTTCTATGGGTAAACTGTATGGTATATGAATTATATCTCAATAAAGCTACTTCCAAAAAGAGGGGGATAAAGTATCTCATAAACACAATAACATGTAGAATATAAAAACATTATATGACCAAAAATACCCTAAAAAGTATATACTGTTATTCCATTATATGAAATTCTATAACAGTAACAGAAAATATATGCATGGTGCCTACAGGGGCCAAGTAACTGAAAGTAGAAATGAGAGAACTTTCAAGTGTGATAAAAATGTTTTACACATTTTTTATTTAGAGTGGTAAAAATACAAGTACACATTCATAAAAATGCATTGAGTTATTACATTTGGGATAAATACATTTCACTGTATGTAAATTTTATCTCAATTGAGACAGAATATAGGAGACAAAAGGAAGGAGAGAAAGGGAGAGGGGAGGGAGCAGTAAAATAAAGTAAAGTAAAGTAAAGTAAACTCTATAAATTTGGCATTCAGTAGGATACAAAGGGTATGGAAGAGGAAGGGATCTAAAACAACAAAAGGTGGCAGATTCTATTAGAATCCTGGCTTAAAAACCAGATAATCCTCCAAGACCTGTCTGTGAGACTGGCAATCTCACCTCTCTGAGCCTTGGTTTATTCATCTGTGAAAAAGAATTGTGATCCCTCTTTCACAAGATTTTTATGAGAACTAATGAAATAATACATATAAAGCACCTAGAGGTCTTTATTATTATGACTCCAGATCTCTAACTTTGCCCCTAGATAGGTCAAGTTTTTCCTCTGGGATGGGATAGGGTCTTGGATACAGGAAGGATTTGTACAAGGAATACCTGAAGGAAGGAGCCAAAAGTGAAGATGAGCAGCAGTCTCCCAGCTTGCTGACGGATGGACTTAGAGCCCAAGATGAAAGTCGCTACATCTATTGATATTTCCAGGAGCCCTTTCCCCACCTAATTCTTAAGCTGAGAGGTGAGATGCTGGTGGTATCCTTACTCTGCCAGCTCATATTGAGAGAGGCATAAACCCCTCCAAACCTTCTTATCTCCGTCTGGGCGATCAGGCTTGGCTTTAAACTCATTTTCTGGCTCAATAGGTAGAGCAGTACTCTCTCTGAGATCAATGGGACATTTCTCTGAGGTCCATGGAAGAGCCTACATCATTTGCATCAGATAAAGAGTCTGTTTACTCTTCCATCCATGCCCTAATGTCCAAAGGTGTGCAGAGCCCAGAGGGTGAGAGGTGGGCCAGCTGGGTTCTGGATCATGTTTGACCTAAAAGAGCTACCTGGCAAAGAAAGATAGAAGCTAAGTCATGACACCTAAGTTAACTTCAAGACATACTTAGGATGCCTTTGAGAATACTTACTTGTGATAGACTTTGAGACGGATGCTTGGGGATCTTAAGGGGCTTCATGCTGATAATTTTGAGACTGAGCATGCTTTGAGAGGAATTATAACCTTCCCAGTGTCTTGAACACCCTCTTTCTCCATTCACTTTCCATATCCCTAGAAGAGCTCTGACAGAGGAAGTCTGGGTATAGGCCAAAGTGATAGTCTCAGGACTTGACCAAGTTGTGTCTTTCTCCTGCCCCGACTGAGAGCCATGTTCTTGGCAGCACTGCAGAGGGTTGAGAAAGCCATAAGGAGCTAGAGAAAGCAGCCAGCAATTTGGAGATCTGAGCCTTATTTCACAAGTCACCTCAGGTGAGGAAAAGTAACCTCAGTTACCATGGGGGGGCAGCAGAGGCCAAATTACAGAGCCCTTAGCCTAGACTCAGAACTCCTGGGTTAGAATCTGTGCCTGTCCATGGAGCCATGCCGGGGCGGCTCAATCCTGGGCAGCATCACTCCCTGAAGCCCAGTTCATATGGAACCCAATGTAGAGGATGGAGTCAGCCCAAAGAGCAACCAGAGAAGTTAGAGAAGATGAAACGCTCCAGGACAATGGGGCAGCCTCAGGGACTGAAAATACCGCAAAAGAGAAGTCCAAAGCATGGTAAAAGAGGAGGGCAGTTATTTGCAAATAATTTAGTTCAGTCCTTACTATGTCTGTGGGACTTCCCAGGTGGCACAGAGGTAAAGAATTTACTTGCCAATGCAAGAAACACAAGAGACATGGATTCGATCCCTGGGTCGGGAAGATTCCCTGGAGAAGGAAATGGCAACCCACTCCAGTATTCTTGCCTGGTGAATTCCATGGACAGAGGAGCCTGGTGGGCTATAGTCCATAGGGTTGCAAAGAGTCAGACACAACTGAGCACATATGCAACTTACTACGTCTGTGCACAGAAATCTCTCCCTCCCTAACTGACTCTCACATAGAAACATTCTCCAACTTTTTATATTCTAAGCTGAGCTGTGTGAGTATAGAACTTCTGATCAGCTGCTTCAACTTCTCCCCCAGATCATTCTAGCAATGACTTTTATTCCATGTCATTGCTGGGAAACCATGCTGGTTTCTCTGGCCTGGAAAAGCCACCTTTTTACTTTTAAGGTCCACAAATTTAAGGTACCCAGATATTGTAAGAAGGCAATGCAGGGACTCTTCCTAGAGTTTCACCTTCCCCTTGGGTACACCAAAAGAGTGAACAATCAGTGATTTCTTGGGGAAGAAGGTGAGTCTGGTAACCAGTTCTAGCTTAATTCATTACTAAACGCAGAAGACACTGGCCATCCACATCCTGCAAATGAGCTGAAAGCCAAAAGCACTCCTAAAAAATAGGTCCTTATTGGGAGAGTCCAAAACCAAGCTCAGAGTTCAGAACAGGAAAAGAGAGACTGCTAACTGACATATCAGAGCCCCAAAGGGGTTCAAAAGACCATGGAGCTGATAGAATAAACAGGCTCAGATTTTAGACCAACCCATGAAGGTGCTGAGCTTCCCTGAGGGATACCTTGCAGAAGGAAGCCTCTCCCATGCTTTTCCTTCTAAGCTCCCAAACCATGTGTGAACTTCATACCAACTCCAAGAGACCCACTAGCTTCCTTCCTGAAGACCTAGGGATTCAGTCTCCTTTCCTGTTCTGTCTTTTTTTAAAAAATATTATTATTTATATGGCTGTGTCAGGTCTCAGCTGTAGCACACAGGATCTTTGTTGCAGCATGCGGGATCCTTTGCTGTGTTACACAGGCTTCTCTCGTTATGGCACACAGGCCTAATTTCTCCGCAGTGTGCGGGAACCTAGTTCCCCGAACAGGGATCGAACACATATCCCCTCCATTGGAAGGCAGAATCCCAACCACTGGACCACCAGGTAAGTCCCTCCTTTCCTGGTTTACCACCAAGGCAATACAGAACAGAAGCAACACATTGCACATACTAGGTTTGGTGAAGTATTACAGTGGAATGAATATGAACTGGTGAAGTTTCCATCTTCCAAAGTTCCCAGATTGAGGAGATTGAGATTGAAGAGGTTGTGCTCTATCTCCTGACTCCCTTCTGAGATGCCCACTAGAAGGTCTGTGAGGCTTTCTCCCTCTGCATTATTTATCCTGAGGGTGGGAATTACTTCCCCCAACACCCTTTCACACACATTTCTCCCACTCATACCTGAGCAGCAAGGGCATGGAGGCTCCCTTTCTCTGGATCTCAGAGGATGTTTATCCTGAGGGGCATGAAGAAAAGCACTCAGCCCACAAGCCTCTAATATACACAGCATTTTCTCTTAGCCAAGAACCAGACTTAATAACCTGCTAGTGTCTCAAGCAACAGAATAAAGATGCCATGAGAGACAAAAAGGAAACACCTACCCTGTGCTATAGGGGTTTCTCAGGTGGCACAGTGGTAAAGAATCCGTCTGCCAATGCAGGAGACACAGGAGACACGGGTTTGATCCCTGGGTCGGGACCATCCCCTGGAGAAGAGAATGGCAACCCACTCCAGTTTTCTTGACTGGAAAAATCCCATGGACAGAGGAGCCTGGCAGGCTACAGTCCATGGGGCCGCAAAAGGGCAGACATGACTGAGCATGCATGCACCTTGTGCTTCAAGGAACAGTTCAGGGTGGACTCATACATACTGAGGGCCATATAGCAGACACTTCAGAGCCATCATGACATTTTATCTGCACAAAAGCCTTATGAAGTAGCTATTTTTTCCCATTTTGCTGATAAGAAAACTGATAGGCTCTGATGGCTTGTGCTGGGCTGGGAGGCAAAACCAGGCCAGGTCTGCCTGACTCCAAAGTCTGTACTGGTTTTACTACAATATGCTGCTTCCCAAAGATGGTGGGAGCCATAGACTAGAGCTCACAAGGTCAGCTGAAAGAGGCAACTTTTAAATCACTGTGTATGCATGAGTGCTAAGTCGCTTTAGTCATGTCCAGCTCTTTGTGACACTATGGACTGTGGCCCACCAGGCTCCTCTGTCCATGGGATTCTCCAAGCAAGATACTGGAGTGGGTTGTCATTCCTTCCTCCAGGGGATTGTCCCAACCCAGGGATTGAACCCACGTGGCTTAAGTCTCCTGCATTTGCAGGTGGGTTCTTTACCACTAGTGCCACCTAGGAAGGCTTAAATTACCATGCCATACCCCAAAACTAAGGAGGAGAATCACAGACCCTCCAGGGGACAGGACAGCTACAGAGCCAAGCGCAGCATATGCCAGGATGTGGACCCGTCAGAATCAGTGCAAGAGTAGGTTGTGGGAGGGACTGGGGAAAAAGCTCAAGTCTTGGAAATCCAGGCCTTCCTTCCTTCAAGGTCCCAGATCATAGATTGAGCAGCATCCAAGGTAATCTGGACTCTAGGGCTCAGCCCAGCTCTGTTGCATTACAATCTCCACTCAGTTCCCTTTTATTTTCATCTCTGCTGGTTTCAGAAGATGAAACAGGCAGTGACTTGGTATTGAGTTGTGGAGGATGGAGGCCTACATTTCACCACACAACACAAGAAACTGCAGAAGGAGACTTTCTGGCAATCGACACTGGATCCCAGACTGGGAGCCTTTTGACCAAGGCCTTGCCCAACCTAGGGGGCTGGTTCCAGAGAAGTTCTAAAGAGCAGTGCTGGACAGGCCCCATCTGCCCAATGCCAACTGGAAAATCTACTTGTCTCTATAGATAGGTCCCTTGTTAACCCATAAGAAAGTACTCAGTGAATATAGAAACCAGTTCCCTCATTATGCACTGAAAAGAACATGGGAAAGAGGCTGTGGTTGCCTCCCAACTCTGGTCTATTAAATCTCCCTTACCTTTAGGGCCCTAGGTCTCACTCTGATCTTACCACTGTCACTCCTTTGGCAAAACAGAATATGGAGTCTCTCAGACTAGAGCAATGACAACCTTGAGAAGGAGAGTATGCAGGAGGGAAGCCCTCACTCCCAGGACCTCCATAGTGGGCCCCATGGTAGGGTTCTGCCTCTATCTCATTGAACCTGCTGCCATATACACAGCTTCAGAGATATGACACTCTCTTTTTAACACTCTGGCCTAAGAGGGCTACAAAACCAATCTTTGGGTTTTCCTAGGCACAGCAGAGGCAGCGGGAAGCATTTACATAAAGAGCTTCCTAAAGCATCCAAGGGGAAGCACAGGACAATGACAGAAACCCAAACAGCCCAGCTTCCACAGCAACATCTCTGAGCCAACTATGGCTAACTCTTCTCTGGGACTCACACTCTGTCTGTACTACATTCAAGCTCCAAAGGATCAGAGGCCAGGCTCCTTCCCTCTCTGCCCCTGGCCCATGTTCACAGGGTAGACCACTCACTTCCAACTTCAGCGAGGAAGATTTGAGGGCTAAATTTCCTCCCAGCCAATACCACAGAAACCTGATTCCCAGACTTTCTAGCGGCCTCCTCTTCAGTCCTGGTTCCCTGTCTGACAAATACATTTCTTTCTCAGGTGATCCTCAGGATTATGATAGATACCATTTATTAGTCCACAGTTCAGGTGAGAACCAGTCCCCTACACTGAGAGGCATGGCTTTGACCCCCATGGTTTTACAATAGTTCAATCTTACAAGACCCTTAATATCTGAATACCAAAAGTAGCCCACATACAGTAAAACAGATGGCACCTCAATTCTCTGTACTGTGAAATGTGGGGACATATATCCAGCCCACAACAATAACCTTTACTAAGAACTCTTTGGAAATAGCTAGGGCAGTGTACTTCTAACCTTACTAGGAGGACCATGAGGAAATAGCTTTAAATTTAAGCAGGAAAGATGAAAATTGGAAGCAAGGTTGTCAGTGAATGACATAACTGACAGAGCCCTGGAGGTTAAAGAATCTCTAACCACCCCATAAAGCAATCCTCAATGTAAAAAAATGTTGGTCTTCCCAAATATGGACTAGGAAAGATCTCAAGGAAGAGATCCTAGGTTTGGTCTTGGATGTGTTAAACTTGACTTGCATTTTAATCATCTCAGTAGAGATATAAAAATGGGATACATACCATAATCATGGATGAGATTTCCTAGAGAAAGAGTATAAGGGGAGAAGATAATGCAGATTTGAGGAACTCCAACATTTAAAAGCCAGTTAGAGGAAAATGAGCTCCCAAAGGAAACCAATGAGGCATTCTCAGAGAGGTAGGAGAAAAACAAAGAAAAGAGGCTAATGGGAGAAAGTATCTCAACAAAGAGGAAGCAATCAATAACATCAAATGCCACTGAGATGTTAAGGAAGATAATGATTGAAAGAACTCTTTGAATTTAATGGCATGAAGATCATTGGTGACCTAAGTGAAAACACTTTCAGGGTGGTGGGGAGGAAGCATATTTGGAGTAGGCCAAAAGTTAATGTAGACAACTCTTTTGAGTTTATTTTGGCAGGGGAGAATAATGACTGATAACTTCAGAAGAGTGTGGAGTTGAGGGGACATTATTTTTAAGACAGGAAAAATTTACCTGCTACTGAAAAGGGTCCATTTGAGAGAAAGACGTTGAAACAATAGATGAGAAAAGAGACTGTTGATAGTGTGAAAAGGAGGGCAGGAAAAGGCTACAAATACCAGTGGAAGGAATGGGCTTCTGAGAAGAACAGACACCTCCTCCACTGTTACAGGAGGAAAAGTCCTACAGAGATGTTGATTAGGTAATGTGGGAAGTGGAGGCTCTGCCTAGTGCATCAATCTTTTGATAAAGTAAATGATATTATCTCTCATAGTCACCTGCTACGGTAGAGAGAGAGTAGACACAAGGATTGGAGGTTTAAGAAAAGAGTGGAGAAGATTTGAAATAGTCATTCTGGAGTGTTACAGGTACTAAAACAATTGAGTACCTAGTAAGATTATGAAATAGTATTGATGGCTCGATTGAGATTGCTGATTTATAGTAGAGTAGACCCAATTTGTGACAATAGGTGGCTCAGGTGGAGTGGAAGAGATGAGGATGTTTAGGAAGCATGAGGTCCAAGTGATGGCTGAATCATCAACAAGGATATTGAAGTTCCTTAGGATGATGACAAGATTTGCGGTGGGGAGAAAGCCAGTGAAACAAAAACCAAAGTCTTCACTGAGAAAGAGGATGTATTCATTTCCTAGGGCTGCTCCAACAAATTACCACAAAATTATTTGCCTAAAACAGAAATTTATTCTCTCACAGTTCTGGAGGCCAGAAGTCCTAAATCAAGGTGCTGGAAGGGTCAATTCCTTCTAGCGCCCCTGAGGGATTATCTATCCCATGCATTTCTCCTAGTTTCTGGTGATGGTCAACAATCCTTGGCATCCTTTGACTTGACCTATAGATATCATTTCAATATCTGACTCTGTTATCACATTCCCATCTTCCCTCTGTGCCTGTCACTGTGTTCAAATTCCCCTTGTCTAATAAGGACACCAATCAGGGACCCACCCTCATTTAGTAAGACCTTCTCTTAACTTGATTACATTTATAAAGGCTCTATTTCCAAATAAGATCACCTTCACAGGTAACAGGGGTTAGGACTTCAACCCACTATGGAGGATACGTACATGACACCAATGAAAAGGAGTGAGTGATATATCAACATGATGTGAGTCTCAAACAAGCTACAGTTTTTGCAAGAGGGAGGAAAGCTAATGGGCTGGAAGTAGTAGTGGGGAACAAGGAAGGTATCTATCCCACCTCTTGACCCTAAGATACTGGACAAGACACCAAGCAGCCTTCACATAAGAAAGCAGCAGGGGAAACAGAGCCTTCTGGGTAGAACTAGGTTTCTGTTAGGTAAAAGAGGTTGAGCATGCTGATTAGGGAGCAGCTGGTCAAGAGGGCTCTAGTGGAAGACTCAGGAAAGTGAAGAAAAACTGGAAGAATGGATTGGATAGTAGTACTACCACTACTCTGATAGTAATGTGAAATTCAATGGGAGGGTAGAGGTGAGGCTTACACTTTGGGAATGAACTGATGACATCAGGAAATATGGATCAGGGTGGATTTACTCCTAGTGTCTATAAGGAGTTATCAGACTCTGGGCCTAGTGGCCAGAAAATCAGGTCTCTTGGCCTGGGTTGGTGGCAGCTGCAGGAGCTGCAGGCCCCAGGGTAGAGGTGGCTGACCATCTCTACCATTGTGGGCTACAGTGGAAGAATCTACGGTGAGGTCACTCTGTCAATTTCCTAGAATTGAGGTTGGATTCCTCACACTAGAAATTGGAAGCAAGAGGGAAAGCCCAAGATGGGCTAAGATATGGACATTTACTTCTCTTGGTTTGGACTGAGAAGCTGTCAAAGTATCTAAGATGAATCCCCTGAGTTGGAGGTCTTAAAATGGGGCCCGATATCTGTCTGCACCATCTGTGCCAACTTACTCACCACAGCTGAACAATCAAGCAAGCTGCAAATGGTCTCTGGTATTCAAATCTCGGAAATTACCCAGAATTACCAGCCCTTTTCAAAGAGGAGGTAAGGTGAGCATGAATTCTTATGTTCAACTTCTACCTCAGCCACTTTCTAACTGGGTAATCTTAGGCAAATGACTTAAGGTGTCTGTCATCATCTGGAAAATGGAGACAATAACAGTTCCAATCTCACAGAATTGCTGTCATAGAGGATTAATTCAGTTCAGTTCAGTTCAGTCGCTCAGTCGTGTCCGACTCTTTGCGACCCCATGAACCTCAGCAGGCCAGGCCTCCCTGTCCATCACCAACTCCCGGAGTTCACCCAAACCCATGTCCATCATCAGTGATGCCATCTAGCCATCTCATCCTCTGTCGTCCCCTTCTCCTCCTGCCTTCAATCTTTCCCAGCATCAGGGTCTTATCAAATGAGTCAGCTCTTTGCATCAGGTGGCCAAAGTATTGGAGTTTCAGCTTCAACATCAGTCCTTCCAATGAACACCCAGGACTGATCTCCTTTAGGATGGAGTAGTTGGATCTCCTCGCAGTCCAAGGGACTCTCAAGAATCTTCTCCAACACCACAGTTCAAAAGCATCAATTTTTCGGCGCTCAGCTTTATTTATAGTCCAACTCTCACATCCATACATGACCACTGGAAAAACCATAGCCTTGACTAGTCTTGACTAGACTTGACCTTTACTGGCTTAATATATGTAAATGCTTACACTGGTACCTAGGACACAAAACAAGTACTGTATAAATGTTTGTTTTTATTGTTATTGATTCTCTCTCCCACTTAATCTCTTGATACTACCCTGCTTGCTATAACATCCCTAGCTCTGAATCCTAATTTTAAAAATTACGTCTGAGCCTTCCCCCTGGGTCTATTTACCTCTAGACAAATAACCTCAGGTCCTTCAAATGTTCCTCATATAATGTGGCTGTTGGTGCACCAGCCTAGTGACTCGCCTTTGGACACTCTGCACTTTGTCATGTATCCTTATTTAAAGGGGATGTCCAGGATGGAGCACAGTGCTCTGGGTGGGATGTGACAAGTGTAGAGAAGGGCAGAACCATCTTTTCTCTTGTTCTGGTTCTATACTTCTATTAATGCAGCCTAAAGTCTAATTACCTCTTTTGGCAGCATCATCACTCTGTTGGCTCGCACCGACTTTACAATCAAATCAAGGTCTTTTTCACACGTGCTGTGGTTAAACCAGGCAGGTCTCTTCTATCCTATGCTAGAAGAACAAACCAGCTGTAGTTGCTGTGAGGAATTTAAGTCCAACAGTCAAAGCCCAGTATCTGCAGAATTTACTAAAAAAGGAAAGGTGGTCCAGTCAAGCAGTTGGTGGTTGGGGTTCATGACAGATGCTTCCATTTGCCTACTTAGTATGGATTTCTCTTTCCTGATCATTTACAGTATCCCAACTTTGCTTGGAGCAGCAATGTGCCCAACTAAAAGTATTGGATTTCCCAGCTTCCTCTGTAGCTAGGAGTGTCCATGTGACATAGTTCTAGTCAAAGAGATGTAGGTAGAGATCACTGGGTAGAGTGCTCCATTCTGGATAAAAAAAGTAAAGCCTCTCTAGAAGCTCCATTGTCCTTAGCCATCTTGCCCTGTGAATGTTTCCCCTTCTTTCTGTCTATAATATAAACAGGAGGTCCAGAGCGACAGCAGCTGTCTTGTCACTATGAGACAAAAAGCAAGTAGATGAAAGCTGACCCTAAGGGTGGTGGAGATAATAAGCCAGGGTCTGGATGGCATTTCTGAACTTCCCTTCCATCCCTGGGCCATGTACTCAGGGAAATTTTGTTGCATAAGACAAAGAAACCTATCTATTTAAGCTACTGTTGTAGAGTTGTCTATTTCTAGCCTAAAGCACACCTTAACTGACTTAGGGTTATAGTATAGGAAAATTGGGCATCCAAATGGAAGGTAAACATGACTAGAGGCATTCAGGCATTTATAAATACAAGTGGGCAGCAGGATCAAAGGAATCTATCAGTAAGCCATCAGCCACTGTGTTAGGGCTTGGGGTTAGGACTCTCTCCCTAGATGGTGAACTAAAAGAGCATGACTGGGCCTAGGCCTTAACATGAGACTGGTGATCAGGTTGCAAGACTCAGACATAGAACATGAGACAGAAAGCCAGGGATCAGAACTGAACAATAAGATAACTTCAGTGGAAACTTGAGATCAGACTCAGACCTGTGGCAAAGGGACTACTTGTTCCTGAGTTCCAGTGCACAGAGTGGGGTAACTTCAACCCTTCCTGTCTTAGGACAGGTATAGCCTGCAGGTGGGAGGGAAATTAGTCCAACTATGGAGGGAGGAAGGGGACAGAAAATGGGATCAGGCAACACCTGACAAGCTTTAGCTCAAGTTGTGCTTTAAGCCTCCTGGCGGTCTTCTTCGATTCACCTTTAATTACGGGCTCTCGTTTTCATCTTTTGCCCATGCCCTTTTAAGATCTGAGCTTAACAAGAATTTCCCTGTGTCACCACATTAGTCTATTTAAATGGATCCCACTTCTATTTCTGCCTAATTGTCAGAATTTCACTATGGGGAAAACCTCCTTCTACTCCAACTTGTCCTCTCCACTGTCCAGTTCGAAGGCACTCTATCACTCTTCTTGGGCTCCCCTCAGAAGTGATCCACCTTTATCCTCCGGCTTTAGACTCTGCTGACATAGGAGCAGGTATAGGGAATGGGCTGGAAAGAAGGCTGGCCAGGGCCCACAAGCTCTGGGGAGCAGCAGCCACCCCCCCCCAGCCCCCCACCCCACCCACAAGGCTGTTCTGTTCCAGTGGTCTGATTAGAGGCCAATGCCTTCCCTTCCCCATCCCAATTTCTTGTGTCATCTAGAGCAGGAGAACTTCCTCTAACCACGGATGTGCTACCACTTCTCCTTTGTGTGCACTGGGTACTGTGTGGATCAGTTATTGCTACATTGCATTCCTGTGATAAATGGACCTTTGTGAGACACTTTTCATCCTGTCTGTGCTGGACAGAAGGGAGGGAGTCTTGCCTGAGTGACTTCTCACAGAAAGCTCCAGAGGTGCTCAGAGCTGATAGCCTAGGCCTGGCAAGTTGCTCTTTCACTGGCACTCAAGAATGTCAATCATTGTGGTCCTGCCAATCATCTGTGAACTGGGTATCTGTAAGCCATTAGCCTTCTTTTTTAAACAGAACACTGAACCCTCCAAGGACTAAACAAAGAATGGCTCTGGAAAGATAGTTCCTAAGTGGGCAGAGGCAATTGTGCCCATGACACTAACTCAGACACTTTAGTTTCATCCTCCTCCTTCAAGCCCTGTCTCTACTTGATTCCTTATATCCAGGCCAGTCCCAGGTTCGTTCAATTCTACGCCTGTCATTTCCCTCCCAGGTGCATTTATCTCTACTCCTGCTGCTGCTGGCCTTGTTCAGCCTCAATACCTCTTACCTGGACTACTAACCAGTCTCATAATTGGTTTCCTTGCCTTGAGTCCTCCTGCCCCACCCCCTGCCCCACCCAACCCAGCTCCATCCTACAGCCAAATCAATCTAAAAATGAAAATCTGATTGTGTCACCTCCTGCTGAAAACCTTTCAACCTCTCCCATGGTGCTTAGTACCCTTGGGATAAAGTCCAAACTACTTAGCATGGCACCCGGGGCCCTTCATGATTTGGCTCCTGCCAAATCTTCAGCCTCATTTTTGGCATTGCTCCCATTTCACACCTAGTCACAATGAACTATTTTGCAGGTTTCTGAGCACGCCATTCTTGGCTTTGCTCCTAGGCCTTTACACATGACATTCCCTCTGCCTGGGACATCCTTCACATCCTTCTCTCCTATTTGTCTAGCCAACTCTTACTCATTTCTTAAGACTTGGATTAAACTCCCTCAGCCCAAGACACGTATTTTAGTGCTGTCTGTGTCTCTGATGCCTAGTACAGTGTCTGGAATATAACAGATCCTCAGTAGATGTTTGCTGAGTAAATAAATTAATTTACTCAGTGACCCCATGGACTGTAGCCCACCAGGCTCCTCTGTCCATGGGGATTCTCTAGGCAAGAATACTAGAGTGGGTTGCCATACCCTCCTCCAGAGGATCTTCCCAACCTAGGGATCAAACCCAGGTCTCCTGCATTGCAGGTGGATTCTTTACCATCTGAGCCACCAGGGAAGCCCAATAAATGAATGAATGCTCCCCAACTCAGTTGGCTGTGTGCAAAATCATCTCTGACAGATGCTGGCAGAGTTGATCAGTCCCTCCCTCTAAGGAGGGAGCCCTCTCTCTGTCTCTTGCATATTATCCTTATTATACTGGGTTGCAATTCTTTCTCTAAAATTCTGCCTCCTTAATTCAACTGTGAGCATCTCAAAGGCAGAGCCATGTTTGATCCACCTCAGGCTTCTACCTAGTCTGCAGCATAATGCTTGAAGTATAATGAATAAGCCTCCCAAAGACCTGACAGTTTTGTCCCTTGTCTCATATTCCTTTACTCTCTTCCCCACAAATTCTCACCACTAATATAGCCAAATTGTCACACTTGTAGCTTCACAACCATACAAAACTCTTCCTCATCCCTGAGACTTTTCACCTGCATCCTCTTATTTAATATGTCCTTCCCTCCCACCCACTCAAATTCTGCTACTTCTTTAAGAATCGGCTCAAATTTTCCCTCCTCCAGAAATCTTTCATGCATCTGTCCCAGCTCACCTCTGAGTAACACTAATGATGCCCACCCATCTCATTCAGCCCTGGGCATCCCCTCATGTTACTAACAGGAAAACCAAAACTCAGAGAGAGAAAGAGGACTCTCTCAAGGGCACAATGCATGTGCAGTGGTAGAACTATTACCTGAACCCAAGTCTCCAGTCCACGAGTCCTCTCAATAACCAAAATATATGTCTTATCTATATTTTCCTCATGAAGACTACAATTTCCTTGAATATAAGACTATCTTCCACCCATTTATCTTTCCAGGACTTAACTGGAGTGTTGAAGGCACTAGAGCCAGACTGCCTGGGTTTCTCTCTTGGTTTCATTGGTTACTAGCTGTGTGACTTTAGACAATCTAACCACTCTAAATCTCAGCTTCCTCATATATAAACGAAGATAAGACAACGCCTATGTAATTAGGCTGTTGTGAATATTAAATGAAATAATGAATATAAAGTGCCTAGCACCTAGTATACACTCAATGAACGCTACTACTTTCTTAATTGTTGGTATTCTTAATACTAACAAATCCTTGCTGGTAGTGGTTGATCAAAAATTGGAGGTGGGAGTTACTGGGGTAGGAGGCAATGAGAAAAGGAAGCAAACAACCAGCTCAGTCTGAGATTTGGTGGAATCCAAACAAGGTTAGTGGCGCGGCAGGACGTTTGTACGTCTGAGTTCCAAGTGCCATGTGACTGTGAGGGCCCCAAGCACATGGTTCCATCCTGGCGGCGTAGCTTCCCTAACTCTCGCTCAGCTATTCTCAGCAGTCTGTAGGGGGAGCCAGGAAGCTAGGACAGGGAGAGGTTGCTGGAAATCTTACTAAGGGCAGACACCCCATCGCTACTACCCACTGTCTTGCCCCTCCAGGACGCTCTCCAAGCTCTGTCCTCTGCGGTAGCTTAGCCGGGAGCTGTCCTTCAGCACCAGAGGCCGCCTTGGCCTCAGGCAGGACAGTGAGGGCGACAGCGGAGTTAGGGACAAGGGACTGGTCCGATCCGCAGCCGGCTCCAGCGTCGCCTAGTCACGGGAACGGGGGCGGCGACCCAGGGTGGCAAAGAGACGCTACCAAGGTGCCTCCTTTCTGCCTCTAACAATCACCCTCAGAAGTCCCCTAGCCCTCGGGGGGGAGTGAGCGGCCGCTACGGGGACGAAGGCGGGGGCCCGGGTCTGCGGGGGAGGGGGAGCGCCGGGGCCTGGGACTCAGCGTGCGGCGTGTGCACGCGGAGAGCGGGCGGATGAACGGAGGCGCTGAAGTGAATGGAGTTGGGGGTGGACTGGAAACATCCCCAAACAGCACAGGCTGCTGCCGGCTGCGGGGTGGCGGGGGGGGGGGGGGGGGGGGCGTAAGTCCTGAGGCGCAGGCGCAGTCGGGGCCCCAGTCCCGCTCCCTCCTCCTCTTCGTGGCTCTTTCTCCGCCCCACTCCCCCCCAAACACACTCGCACACGGGCTCTCAAGGTGTTCTCCGCACAGCGGAAGATGGCGACAGACTGAGGGGGCATGGCTAGCGGGAGCCACGGGGCCGTGCCGCCCGGCGGCTGCCACAGCGGTCCGAACGCGAGGCGGAAGCTAGAGGCGCACTAAGTAAAGCCCCGCGTCGGCGTCCGGCGCCTGTGGCGCCGCGGAGAGCTAGGTGGCCCGCCCGAGCCGGAACTCCGGAAACGACGGGCGCTGAGCCGGAGCGGAGCTGGCCCGGCAACGGCCCCGGCGAACAGCCAGAGCGCGAGCGAAGCCCGAAGGGCCGGGCAGTGGGCCGGCCGGCGGGCCTAGGAGGGCGCAAGCGAGGCAGGGAGCGGTGCGGAGCGGGCAGCCGGCCGGCGGGCGGGCAGGCGGACGGGCGGGCGGGAGCGGAGCGGCGCGGGGCGAGCGAGCTGAGCGGAGCGCGGCGACCGGGCCCGCACGGCGGCGCTGAGGGGCGCAGAGCTGCGCCGAGCCGAGACGGCCGGAGCGGAGTGCTAGCCGGGCGGCCGCCGGCGCGGAGTGGAGTGGCGCTGAGCTCGGGGCAGCTGAGGGGCCCGACACTATGAGGAGTGCGGCGCTGCCGCCTCAGCCGCCACCGCCCCAGTGCCCCGCACCGCCCCGCGCCGGGACGCTGGGCAGTGCCTAGCGGGCCGGGCGGCCGCGCCCGGGCGGCGAGCGAGGGAGCGCGGGACGGGCGCGAGGACGGCGCGAGAGCGCCCCGCCACTCCGGCCTGAGTGGGGCCCCGGGCCGGCCTGCCTCGCCATGCAGCCCCCGAGGTAGAGCCTGGACGGCGCCGGGGAGCGCGGAGCGGCGCGCAGCCGCCCTCCCGAGACGGCCGTCCGGCCTCGCGCCCGCCTGCTCCCTCCAGCCCGGACCCCCCTGAAATATGTTCAGGGGCGCTTGGATGTGGCCCGGAAAAGACGCCGCCGCGCTGACTATCTGCTGCTGCTGCTGCTGCTGGGCTCCCAGGCCGAGCGACAAACCTTGCGCCGACTCCGAGCGGGCGCAGCGATGGCGACTGTCCCTGGCGTCCCTGCTCTTCTTCACCGTGCTGCTCGCTGACCATCTGTGGCTGTGCGCGGGGGCCCGGCCCCGAGCCAGGGAGCTGAGCAGCGCCATGCGGCCGCCCTGGGGGGCCGGCCGGGAGCGGCAGCCGGTGCCTCCTCGCGCGGTGCTGCCCCTGCCGCCGCCGCCGCCGCCGCCTCCCGGCCAGCCCAGCGCGCCCCCGGGCACCTGCGGCCCGGGATACAGCAACCTGACCAAAGCCGCCGCCGCCGCCGGTCCCGGGCCGGACTGCGGCGGCGTCCCGGAACCCACGGGGCTGGACGCAGCTTGCACCAAATTGCAATCTTTGCAGAGACTTTTCGAACCGACTACCCCAGCGCCCCCTCTGCGGCCCCCCGACTCCCCTTCCCGTGCCCCGGCCGAGTTCCCCACCGCCAAAAAAAACTTGCTCAAAGGCCACTTTCGGAACTTCACTCTTTCCTTTTGCGACACCTACACGGTCTGGGACTTGCTGCTGGGCATGGACCGCCCCGACAGCCTGGACTGCAGCCTGGACAACCTGCTGGGGGACCTGCTGGCCGTGGTGGCTAGCCCGGGCTCCGGGGCCTGGGAGGTGTGTAGCAACTGTATCGAGGCGTACCAGCGGCTCGACCGACATGCTCAGGAAAAATATGACGAGTTCGACCTCGTGCTGCATAAATACTTACAGGCAGAAGAGTATTCAATCCGGTCCTGCACGAAAGGCTGTAAGGTAGGGACTGGCGTCCGCGGCCACAACGGCTGCCGCTTTGGCGGCGGGAACGGTGGCGGTGGAACCGGGAGAAAAAAGGTTTCCCCCTGTACCCACCCGACCGCCTCCCATCACCCCCACCGTTCTCAGTGGGCCACGGGTAGTGCTGCTGTGAGACCCTCCGCGGAGAAGGGGCCTCAGGGATTTAGGTCAGGTAACCACCTGGCCAACTTATATTGATTCTGGGTTTGGGCACCATCGGACAAGGGCTTTCTTGCATCCCGCCCCCTGCATGAGGCGGGAAGGGTTGTTTGGGGGGGAGGGCCCAAGTCAGCAAAGGGGTGGAAAGAGGGCTCTGGTTCCCCCAGCCCCCATCCTTAGCCAGCGGTGCCCCTTTCCTTTCCTGGGCTGGAATGGAAGGTCCTGGGACTGGCTGCTACAAGGGGAAGGCCAAAGGTGAGGGGAAGAATATTTGCCATCTAGCCCTCACTCTTCAGCCTCTGCCAGTGGGTGAGGGGAGGGTCGCTTGGTCGTGGGACACAGCACACTGCTGACCTTATATGACCTGAGGTGGCTGGTCAGAGCCTAGGCAAGTGGAGCCCCGGGGTGCCTGTTTTCTCCCAAGAAAGGAAGCTGCTAGCTCCTCTCCCCCGACAAGAGAAGGAGCTGGGAGCGAGCACAACAGCTTGTGAGAGGGTCACTGGAGGCTGGTGCATTACAAGTCTCAGGTGCCTTCCCAGCACACTGGGGTGGCAGTGGAGGAAAAGCCGGCTTTCTAGCTGTTGGGGACAGGCATCCAGAGGAGAGGCGAGGCTGCTGCAGAATGCACCCGCCTGGGGCAGAGCTGAGTGTTGAGAAACTTCTTGACCCTGAGCAGGGTCGTTCTGGACAGTGAGTGTGTGAGGGCTGTAAACGTTTGGGACATGGTGCTACTCCTTTGTTTGTGCAGCCTGCCAGGTGGCCTGCCTTTGAAAGGAAAAGGAACAGCAAGGTCAAAGGGTCAAGTGAAGAAGAGGCCAGGTGGGGTGCTGGCCTCACCCATCCTAGAACTGGGGGCTGAGAGGGAGATGGTTACCTCCCAGCCTAGCTTGTCTCCCTCTGAGGCTTTGGGGAGGGGCGGAAAGTGCGCCTTTCCATGCAATGTGACACCGTGGCCTTCTGCAGGGTTCCAAGTTCTCGGTGGGCTCCTTAGGGATTTGAGCAGGGGGTTGGGGAGGAAAGGGGTAGCTCCTTGCTCCTGACTTCACTTTCTTGTTCTCCTTTTTCCTGTTCTCGTAACCTAGCAGTCTCCCTCCCGCCTCCCTCAGCCTCAGCTGACTCACTGCCTCACTCACACTACCAAATGAGATATTCCACTTCTTAAAGGTGTACAGACAGATAGACATGCACACACTGCCAAACAGCACCACCACCACCCCAGGCAAAGTCACACAGAAATGGAGAGAGGTCGGCACACCCACAAACTGTGCCACTGAATCAGACATGGTGTCATACACTTGCACATCTCCCTAGCATTTCAGAGACACACAGACAGAAGTACTGTCACATGAGAAAAGGACACATTTTGTCACATAGGGATAGACATACACCCTTGATGTCAGCCACAGATACACACACTCAGCACAAACAGAAGGATGCAGCCCACTAGCAAGTGGAATAAAGGATGTCTGTCTTTTTGTGGTCTTCACTCTGACCCCATGGCCCTGACATTTTCTTTCCCACAATCTGCAGGATAAAAGAGAGACCATGCCACAACTTTCCCATGGGGTTTTCTTTTTCTCCAGGTCACAGTTGGCTTCAAACTCTGTCTGATGTGGCACTAAATAATAACCCCTCCCATTGATTATTTTTATCAGGCAGTTTGATGGAGAAAGGCAACTGGTCTGTTGGATTCAGGAGGCCTGATTATCTCTACCACTTGTTCATAGTGTGACCTTGGGCACGTCACTTCACTTCTCTAAGCTTTTGTTTCCTCATTCATAAAACAAGGATAATAACCCTGGCTCTGCCCACACTCTGAGACTTTTGTGAAACTGAAGTGGGAGGAGGTAGCTGATAATATTTTGTAAGAATAATAGAACATCTGATGGTGATGTCCTGCTTAGGGTTTTTATCCTCTCTCACATATATTATGAGATCACAACTGCCTGGGGAGGCTGGTAATACCAGCATCATTAGCTCCATTTTACAGATGGGGAAACTGAGGTGCAGGCTCAAGCAGTTTACCCCAATGCCACTCAGCTAACGAGCAGGAGTACCAGGCCTCTAACCCTCATGGTGTTGGTGCTAAGCCCATGCTTTGGCCATGGTGTCTTATGTAGTCCACAGTGGCCTGGGTCCTCCCTGCTCTCCTTTGTCTCCTTGTCGCTTTCGCTCTCTCACTATCGCTCTCTCTCCCTCTCAAGTGAACTCCGCCTGCTCTCTTGCTGCCTGCTGTGCCAGGAGAAGGGCAGTGCAAGCTCCACGGCTTTCTTCCTGTCTTTCCCACCCTCTCCGAGGATGTGCTCTCCCTCCGCTGAGGCCTACACCCACAGGCCTCTCAATCCAGCTGTATTACAGGCCCTACAGGAAAAGACAGCCCTGTTCCCCTCCTTCCTGCAGCCTCTCTCACTTCACCCCAGTGCCCCATCTCTATCCCAGACCTTTTTTGCAGATCCCTAGTCTGACCTGCAGCTTCAAGCCCTCCTGCCCAGTCCCTCCCCCAAATGGGACCCCTTGGAGATAATGCCCTGTCCTCCAAGCTTCTCCAGGGTGGAAAGCCCACAGCCCCAGGCCAGGGTGAGGAGGCCTCTTCTGCTGCTGGAAACCAAACCTGGAGACTTTGCTCCAGGGCCAGGTGACACCCCCCCCCCACCCCATCCCCAGGGGCCTGTCCCGAGTATCTCAGATCTTTCCGGGGCAGCCCCAGAAACCCTGTTCTCTCCCTTTGCAATATCTGCCCCTGTTTTGGGCCACACAGGGCCCCATGCATCATACCTGTCCTCACTGCTGCCTGTGACACCTCCCAATTTAGTACCAGCTGCGACATTTCCTTAATGTGCGACTGACTTCCTCTCGCACAGCAGGGCGATGATAACTTAGACTGATGCCCATCCCCACCCTGGCCTCTCCCAACCCCCAGGGCCACTCTCCACCCCTCCCTTAAGTCCCTGTGCAGGAACCCCCTCAGGCTTTGCCTTCCTGCTCTGCTTGGCCCTCCTGGCCCTGCCTACAGTTACTGGACCACCCCCTCACTCCCCCAGCCCTCTCCATCTCCCAACCCTGCCAGGCCCTGCCTGGTTCTGATTGCATCTTCCTTAACCCCTGCCCCTTCCCTATTCTAAATTCAGTATAGTCTGATGGGGACAATGGTGAAGATGAGAACAAAACCCTGACCTCTTCTCTCATAACTCTGATCCAAGAGGAGATAGAAGCCCAAAAGAAGGCCAGTTCTCAGCTCTCTCACTAGCCATAGGGCCAGGGAAGGATGCAGTAGTTCTGTTCTCCTCTAGACTGACCCGCACCCACCTGGAAGATTGTATATTTGGTTCCGGGTCTCACACTGAGCAGGTAGGAGGAGGCTGAAGCCCAAGTTCTCCTGGATATAGTTGAAGGAGCTATTTCACCAGAAGAGGAGACTCAGGAGGGTATGGTCTCTGACTTCAGACCTCAGAAGAGTTGTCGGGGTGCCAAAGAAGAGATATGTCCTGCTTAACCCCAGGGGAACTTCATGGTTAGAAAGTCCTAGGCTCAAACCCAGCTCTTTTACCCATGTGACCTTGAGCTAGGGACTTCAGCTCTCTCATCCTCACTTTTCTCATCTGTAAAATGGAGCTAATTCATCAGAATGGCCCTGTGAGCTCATTATTAATGAGAAATCTGCACAGTACTTAGACCTGGCATATCAGAGTTGTTCAGTTAACAGTTTTTTTTCCTTCCAAAGAAGAAACAGAGTACCTTGAGATGTGAGTTCCTGCTCCCAGGGGAAAGGTCTAGGCTGATTCAGGCAGACCCCTGGAGGACATGCTGTGGAGATGACTGACTCCAGATTATAGGGCAGGTTGGACCAGCCACCTCTGAGGTCTGTGTCAGCTCAGAGCTCAGGCTCGTGAGCAGAGGCTGCTCCCTCAGCAGCAGTATTGAATAGAGAGGGCCAGGAAGGAGGCCTAACACCCACAAGCAGGGGAAGGGGCTGCCGGAGTCAGCACCTTGCCTTCTGCCCTTACTCTAGGGGCCCTGCTCTTCCTCCACTCCGGCTGGCAGCTGTTTCTGCCTCGCTGCCTTCCTCTCTCCTCCCACCTGCCACAGCTTTCCTGCCAATCAGGACTCCCAGACTAACACTGGTGCTGCGAGCAGGAAGCTCAGGGCACTGGGCTAAGGGCAGGAGCCCCAAGTTGGCAAGTGGTCCCTGTTGTCACCCAAGCTTGGAGGCAGGGAACAGTGCCCCACAGTCAGCCTCCCTGACCCAGGGTTCTTACAGGCAGAGAACCTGTTCACAGGATGAAAGGGGGGGGTCAGTCAAGAAGCAGGCTCCTAGGAACCATGGCAAAGCTTTGAGGAGGGGCATCCAGATCCGTGGAAGTTCGTTGGCCACAGACTTGAGCACTGGGCTTCTGGGAAGGGCCAGCGATAGGAAAAAGGCAGTGTTTGTAGCTCACACAGGATGTAGGAGTGTAAATATGGGAGTGGGAAGGTGGCCTCATGCTGCCCACACCACTCTGAACCCCTTCACCCCTATCCTGACCCACTCCACTCCCAATCCCCACATTCCCCCCAATTCTGACCCACCACCAATATCCCCTATCCATACACCAAGGACCACACAATTTTCCCAACCTTTTGCTAGAAGGTCTCTCTATGTTAGTCACTCAGTCATGTCCACCTCTTTGTGACCCCATGGACTGTATCCCCCAGGCTCCTCTGTCCACAGAATACTCCAGGCAAGAATACTGGAGTGGGTAGCCATTCCCTTCTCCAGGGGATGTTTCTGACCCCAGAGATCAAACCCCAGTCTCCTACATTGCAGACGGATTCTTTACCATCTGAGCCACCAGGTAAGCAGAAGGTCACCCTAGACCCTTCCCAAACCACACCTGCACCTCACTCTCTATTTCTTATCCCCACACCTACACTCCTCTAGTCCCCACTTCTCCCCACAGTTACCCCCACCTGCTCCCACCCCTTCCTTTCCCCCTCGCCCTTCACTGCTCCCTTCTAACAGCCAGCCCTCTCCCCTCTCCCATCCTGCTCCGTTCCCCTTGTCTCTCACACTTCCCAAACCTTTACCCTGCCCCACTGTGATCCCCTTCTGGCCTCATCCCCTAAGCACTATACCTCTTGCCCTTGTCACCTCCATGCCCCCTCACCCCTCCCATCCCTCACACCCCACTCACTGTTTGCTTCTCTGATCCCCATCCGTCTTCCTGCCCCCTTTGATCTTATGGTCCCCTCTCTCCCTCGCTGCTCTTTTTCTCCTTCCTGCCTTCTCTCCTCCCCACTCAGGGTGGACATGTGCACACATGCTTAGACACATAGACACACAGACACACAGTCTTCTTCATGGCAACTTCCCATCCTTCCCACAGGCTGGTGCCTGACTACTATAGTCACCATAGCAACGGGAACCTCCAGGAAGGATACACTGGTATCTCCTGAAGGTGGGGGCGGGGGGGAATTAGGTGGAGGAAGGGAGCCCAGCAGCCTCCCACCCATCTCTTGGTCTGGCTGAAAGAGTCTGCTGAACACAGTGGAGGGAAGGGTGAGGAAAGGGGAGACAGTGGGTGCCGGTGGGGCTTAGACTAAAGGAAGGCCAAGGATCTCCAAACACATCACAAGCACGGGAGGGTGCTCCTAAGCCACGTGGCTGTGTGTTGGTCTCCTCCTGCAGCATCAGTATCTCAGGGAAAGGGCACACCCACCCTTCAGTGTGTGGGTGCATCTGTAGGACACCTTAGACTCGAGGGTGGGAGTTTGCCCTAGAAAAACTTCTCCCTCAGGGCAGTCTTTTCTGTTCCCACCCTGTGAGGCTGTTTACCTGTTGTGTGCCCTTGCACACGAGAATCAGACCTGCCCCTCCCTGCCCCCAGCTCACATCTCAGCTGCATGTGGATTCCAGCTGCAGGTGTTTGTTGGAAAGCCAGAGGCAGCTTCTGAGGCTGGGGTAGACAAATGTGGGCCTCCAGGAGCACCATTCTCTGATACTGAACCAGGAGGCTTCTTGGGAACAGATATGTTATTCCTGTGGTTACAGGGGTGCAAACCAGGGTGTGTGCAGTGATGCTGGACCAGACTTTTCTTCCTGGGCATGTAAGGGGGTTCAGAAAAGCCTGAATTTTTGAGCCAAACAGGTGCTTAGAGGGGAGAGCAAGGGTACCAGGTGAGTTGCAGCTGGCCCTGGGGAAGGGAGAAGTTACTGTGGAGTAACAGGAGCTGCCAGGGCCAAAGCTCCTGTTTGAATGGATTCTGGAAAAAGGAGCTGGAACCTGAACCACAAGTCTCTGGGCCAGAAGGCAAAAGGCAGGCTGGCACCAAAGAAGAAAGAAAAAGGGGAAAAGAAAACTGCCAGCTTTCAAGTGCCTGGGAGATGCCAGGGGCTTTATGTGTGTCCATGAACTCAGTTAGTTCTGACAGTCATCCTAGCAGCAGGTACTCTTATAATCCTTTTTTTACAAATGGGACAACTGAGGTTCATCAACAGAAAGGGACCCATCCCGGCCACATAGCTGAAAGGTGGGAGGATGCCACAGAAACCCAGGTCTGTCCGTTGTCTCCCCAGTCACACATGGATAAAGACGTTCTTAATAAACTCCCTCCAGCTGTCAGAGGCAATGCCCAGCTGACTACTGAGAGACTGGAGTGAGAAGCTGACCAAGTGCCAGGGGATCCAGCAACACCTAGTGCCAACTTGTAGGGAGCCCCTGGAGTGGCTCAGATCCAAAGTGGGGACCTACCAGCACTGTCTTTGTTCAGTACCCCAGTCTCTCACCCTTGAGCCCCAGTGATAATCACTGGTATCCTCTTGGGATGGTGACAGAAGATGAGGAAGAGAGGTGTTTACTCCCTTCTATTTCTAAAGGCTCTTCCAAGGAGATGGGAGGAGCTGGATTCCTCTTGCCTGGAGGGAAGGTATCTATTATGTTCTCAACCCAAATCTTCTAGAAGGATCAACCAGGGCAGGAGAGGCCTGAGCCCTGCCCAGCCTTTGCTGGGAGAGAAAACTATAAGACCTTGTTACCCCAGAGCCTCTGGGCTTTGGACACACAGTTCCCATGCCAGGGTTTTGGTGAGCCCTGGCCTAGGATGGCTAAGCTTCTCTTAGAGGTAGAAGGAAGTGCAAACTCACCAAGCTCTGCCTGGAGAAGGACATGTGGCAGTGGTGGGTGTTACTATTGTTCCCTGTCTCTGTACTTGGTTTCCAGCAGATAGCATGGCTACCTGGCTGATCTGTAGAAGGTGAGCATATCTGCTTAGTGTTGTACTCAACTAAAACTTCCAACCAGGTATAATCCTTCAGAACTATTATAGACTCAGAATCTTAAAAGAAAAAAAAACTTTTTTCTCAATTACCAAAAAAATGATCTTTGAAATGTTTTGAAAAATAGAAATGTAACAGTTTGAAAAGGGTCCTTGAGATGTTCTTAATGTTAGTGTATTTCCTCCCAATATGTCTTTTTGTGGCATAGTTTTTTACTGTAGTATAATATACATACATCAAATTTACCATTCTAACCATTTTTAGGTGTACAGTTCAGTGGCATTAAAGTATATTTGCAGTGTTGTACAACCACCTCCACTATACATTTCTAAAATGTGTTTATTCTCCTAAATAGAAAGTCTTTACCCATTAAACAATAACTCTCCGTTCCTCCTCCCCCAGCCCCTGGTAACTTCTATTCTTCCCATCTCTATAAATTTGACTATTCTAGATAATTCATTTAAGTGGAATCATATATACTTTTTGTCCTTTGTGTCTGGCTTATTTCATTTAACATAACATTTTCAAGGTTCATCCACATGGTAGCATGTATCAGTACTTCATTCTTTTTTATGGTTGAATAATATTCCATTGTCTGGATATACCACATTTTTAAAATTCATTCATCTCTATGGACACTTGGGTTGTTTCCACTTTGGGACAATTATGAATAAAACTGCTATGAATGTTCATGGACAGGTTCTTGTGTGGACCTATATTTTCATTTCCTTCCATCTTTTGGCTACTGTGAATAATGTTGTTATGAACATTGGTATACAAATATCTATTTGAATCCATGCTTTCAGTTCTTTTGGTTGTATACCTAGACTTGCTGGATTACATGGTAATTCTATATGTAACTTTTTGAGGAGCCTCCATATTGTTTTCTACAGTGCTGTGCCATTTTACATTCTTATGAGCAATGCACAGGGTTCTAATTTCTCCACATCCTCATCAATGCTTACTCTTTTCCTTATTTTTTTTTTTGATAGTAGCCATCCTAATGGATGTGACTATATATTTTTTACATAGTTGAAATCATCTAGGTTTTTTACTCTTCTCTTTCTAACTTATTGCTAAAGTTATACTGAGTATCTTTCCATGTAATTAAATATTAACAAACCATATTCTTTTCTTTTTTTGGCTGCACCACATGGCGTGTGGGATTAGTTCCCTTATCAGGGATTGAACCCGGGCCCTCGGCAGTGAAAGCACAGAGTCCTAACCACTGGACGACCAGGGAATTCCCACAAACATCATTCTTGATGAGCATATAATATTCCATCCCATGAATTTAGTGCAGTTTATTTACCTAGTCCCCTATTATTAGATATTTACTTTCAACTTTTATAAATAATGCTGTGATGGATAACTTTGTCCATAAATCTTTGTCACATCTACAATTTTCTTTTTCTAATAAATTTTCTACCTCAATCATTTTTTCTTATTTCTGTACTTTGTAAGTTTCTTAAATCACAAAATAATGTACCTTCATTGTACCAAATCTAACAATACAGAGGTTTATAAAAAAATATTTAATAATCTTCCTGTTCCCTCCTCTCCCAGTCCTACTGCCCTGAGGCCACTGATGTTAACAGTTTGGTGTGTATCCTTCCATCCCTCTTTCTGAGCTTACATCAGCATTTGTACACAAAATGATTCTTTCCCTTGTTTTTCATACACGTGAAAGCATATACATTAATTCTGCAGAATGAGCTTTTGGGATGAGTCTTATGGAATCAAAGAGTATTAACCTTTTTAAAGCCTGTGGCATACAAATTTCTTTCCAGAAGGGTGATTCTAATTTAAACCCTCACCACAAATGTGAGACTAATTTACCACTCTTGTCCAGTATTGAGTATCATATTTTTAAAAACTTTATTAATTTGGAGCTAAAAATGGTATATCATTGGTTGTAATTTGCATTCCTTAGGTCAAACATTTGTTTTTCTTATTTATGGGCCATTTGTATTGCTTGCTTTGTGAATTGTCTGTTTATGTCTTATGTCTTTATTATTGATTTGTATGTACTCTTTTATGTGTATTAATGCATTTTTTCTGATTACATTTATGGCAGTTTTTTTTTCATTTATTATTTGACTCTTGGAGCTGAAAGGGGTGCATTGGAAGGAAAGGAACTATCCCAGGCACTTTTATATACTTTATCTCACTTAATTCTTATATCTGTCTTGTGCCTATATATTTATCCCAATTTTACTTAGAAGACTGGCTCAGAGAGGTTAGGTAACTAGCTCAAGGTCATCCAGCTAGTAAGAGTTGGAGCTGGAATTTGAATCCAGGTCAAATCCAGGGATTTAGTAACCAGAAGGCAATGGTACTACCCAATCTGTACCAGTGTAATTTTACTATAGGTAAAGCTTTGTGCTACTTGATTTACAGACATCATTTACAGAAAGTTTAAGGATATATGCTCTTACTATCTCCATTTTGTAGATGAGGAAATTATAGATCAGGGAATTTAAGTAACTTGTGTGAGGTCTCATAACTAGTGACAGCAGATCTGACCTTTGACCACAGGACTGTATGAAGTTAGAGATGTTTGACCCTGTCTTCTCCCTATACATGCTGCCTCCCTAGGGACCATCTTCTTGGATACAAACTGAGGCTCAGGGAGAGAGAGTACTTTGCTTACAGTCACATAGCAAATTAGTGACTGAGTCTTTCCCTCCTTACAGATGACTTGTCTAGGTTCTTACAGCCAGTTAGTGGCAGAACCCCACTCTGGCTAACCACCTGACTGGAGCAAAGGCTTTTCGATGAAGAACATTTACAGAGCAAACTGGGGAGAAAGAACAATTAGGTAGAGTGTGTCACTGCCCTGAAACCTTTCTAAAGGAATGAACTCTGGTATTGGAGCCTTCTAGAGCAAGGCAGTTGCAGGAGCCCCTACATGATAAGACCTAGGACAGGAAACCTCATGTCCAAAGACAAGAAGACCTTTCTACAAGGAGACAGCTGCCTTCCCATCACCAGTTGCTAAAGCGGGAACAGTTGCCTCTTTTCAACACTCCCAGGGTGTGTGTGTGTGTTTGTGCTTGCACACATGCATACATTTAGAGAAAAGAGGAAAGGGAGTGCTTTGATGGAGGAATGGAAATGGTCTTTTGTAGCCCCTTATACTTGAATGTTCTTCACCCCACACCCCCTTACAAAGAAAACTTATATCAGGAATGAGCTGCATACACAGATTTTAGAAAATCACTCTCCCATCCAGTCCTAGAAATCTCTCCCCCAACTTGACCTGAAATTCCATCAAAAAGATTTGAGTAACAAGCTAATTACTTCAATGGTCATAGTGAAATGGAGGGACCATCCAAGAGGCAATATCATATATAAGAGCTTGGGCACTGAAGTCCAGGTAAACCTGACTTCAAATTCTGGCTCAAAATCTGCCTACTACATAAAACAGTTGTTGAGATCTTTCATCTCTCTTGGAACCTCACTTTCTTTGAATTCAAAACTAAGAAATTGGGTCATTGTGAGGTTTCAATAACATATAACATGCTAATCTCTCAAGAACACAGTGCCTATGAAATGGAAAGTGCTCAAGAAATGGTAGCCACCATTATTGTTATTGCCTGTGTGGCCTTGGATGAGCTATTTAAATTCTGGTCCTTCCTGTTCTCACCTGTAAATATGTCTCCATCTCAGGAGGTGGTTGTGAGGATTCAATGAGTTAATAAATGTCAGTTGCTTAGAAGAGAGCCTGGCATATAGTAAGCACTTAATAAATGGTAGCTATTATTATTCTCACCTTAATTAGATGTGTTTAATCTAAACGACTGCTTAATACTCAATTGAGATCAACAACACTTTCCCTTAGGAGGAGGAAAAGGTAATTTGGGAGCAGGAGGTGACGTGTTCGGTGTGGAGGTGGAAAGTTAGGAGCCAGAAGGTAACTGGAGAGGGTCTAGTGAGTGAGAACACAGAGACGTGTTCAGGTAGGAGAGTGTAGAGCCAGAGGGGAAAGACTCCAAAGCCTTTGTTTACCTCACCCTCAGAGACCAAGCACAACTGACAGGTCCTTTTAGTAGGTCTCTGTTCTTCCCATCCTGTCATCTGTTGAGCAAGATTCTGTGTCTGAGGATGGTGTAAGGTAAGGGCAAGGAGCTGGTTTCAGAATGATCCCCGCAGGAAGCTGGAGATGCCTGCCTGAGCCCAAGCCCAGGATTAGCAGCGTGTGGCAGACAGGCATGCCTGTGAGCAGGCAGTGGGATTTCATGCCCAGCACGTTTATGTGCAGCTCAAATGACAACACTGGTTGTGGCACCATTTCTGTGGTGGGTAGCCTGCACTGCTTGGGTGCAGAGGCCACCCAAAGTTCTCCTCCTCTCACACTAGTTCTTCTCTTTGGCTATGGGACCACTCATTAATTTCATTGGCCTGTTAACCTGGCCCAAGCCCGTGGCCCAGACAGTGGTGATGGAATAGATGATCCACGACTGGACACTAGGACCTGGGGTTTTGGGGCTGAGTCTGGTAAGGTTGATCAGGTCAAGTTTGGGGGACTTTGTTTTGTTGTTTTTGAAGTTCATGGCTGCATATTAGTTTATATTCTTATTTTCATTTTATCAAAGTAATATTTGTTCATAATTTTAAAAGACATATAAGCTACATATATATACTGAATCTTCAGTTAAACACTTAGCTTTTTCTTTTGATATTTATTGTCACATTTTTCATGATGTGCCAATACTGCTGCTATTTTTTGACTTTTCTATTTGAAATATCTTTGTGCATGTGAAGATACACACATATACATACATACATATATATATGTATATCTATCACATATATACATATATATATGTATATCTATCACATATATACATATATATCCTTGTAGCATCTATCTCTTTTAAATTATATATAATATCTTTTAAATAATAAATAGCAATCTCAATGCTTATAATTAAAGCAGAAGCCCTCTGTTCCAACCCTAAGCCTCATTCTTCAGAGTCAAATACTTCTAAACTTCTTAGCTGTTTCTTCTGATATTTACCTCCACATCTCTAAATAATATGCCAATATTATTATTTCTTGATTTTTTTTCTGATTTAAATATGTACTGACTTTTTATAGAGGGATTTAGCTGTCATACTACCAGTAGCACCATATGCACATTCCTCTCATATATCCAATATTGTCATATCATAATTTCTGGTTTTAACAGTATCCCATATTTATATTATTAAGATTATAAATATTGTTCATAGCTGAGTCATGTAGAATACTGTGATTATATTTTCTTCCTTGGCCAACTTGTTTTCCTGGAGTTAATAATTGCCTCTTTTTTCCCCCATTTGCTTAGTTTTCTATGATTTTTTTTTTTTTTTTGCTAATGCATTCCCAATTTCTCCATTATAGCTGTAAAATCCATCCTTTTCTTGGAGATCTCCACCTTCCTCCAGTCTGGGCTAGTTGCTGGAGGCTTGGCTTTTAAGTGCTTGGATTTCAAGTGCTTAGCAAGCATCTCTTCTATGCACCTAGTTCCTTGTGAAGTCCTGAGGGAAATACACAGATATGTAAGATACAACCCCTGTCCTCAGGGAACCTACAGTCCCAAGAATGTTAATAATTCATTCAGATATCTCACCAGAAGGCTTGAGCGCCTTCCAGAGACTTTGATCTAAGCTATGTCTTTGATCCCACACTCTAGGCAGAACTTCCTCCCTCCATCTCCACTAAATTATCAGAAGAATACATATAGTCTCCCAGAGAGCAAATGTGTTCTTAGACTGTATTAACAGAAACAGAGCTTCTAGGATTGGAGGACTGATACTTCTACTTGACTCTGTTGATAAACTCTGTCTAGGGATTGCGTTTAGTTGCAGGAGACATGGAAAAATAGGAACTTGTCAGAAGATGATGATAGCATAGCAGCTTGGACCAGTCAGAGGGCCCTGAAAAAGGTGGTTTTGGGATGTTGTCCAAAGTTGGCTGTAGCAGCCAGAGCCCCAGCTCCAGCACAGGGGCCTGCGCAGAATGTCAGATATTTAGCTCCCTGTGGTATACTGATGAGCAGAACTCTTCCACTACACACTTCAGTTTTGCCTAAGGAGATATATGCAAGAACTTTCTTCAGAATCACTGCACCATTAATAAACAAAAGAAAAGAATATTCAGAGAGGAGAATTATAGGATGTTCTATGCAGGAAATATATGATGTAGTATTAGGAATGGAGGATTACAAGCGTTTTGCTCCTTGGTGCAAAAAAATCAGATGTAATATCAAGGAGATCTGAATACTGCAAAACATAATTAGAAATTGGGTTTCTACCTGCAGTGGAGCACTATATATCAGTAGTAACCTTAGTGTAACCACATTTGGTAAAGGCATACTGTGCTGATGGGAAGCTCTTCAATCATTTGGAGACTGTTTGGCATTTTAGCCCAGGTCTTCCTGGCTACCCAAGAACTTGTACTTTGGATTTTTTCAATTTCTTTTGAATTTTGCAAACTTCTACCACAGCTTGCCACCTGGATTTTCAATGAAGTTGTAAAGCAGATGATATCTGCCTTTGAAAGAAGAGCATGTAAGCTGTATGGTCCAGAAACAAATATACTTCGGGAATTAATGCTTCATGAAGTTCATCACACATAAAGAGAAAAACAAAGTGGTCACCTACTTGCAACTAGTTTATTTACTTTTAGGAAGTGCTTTCATCATTTGCTTTTAGAAGTCAGAAAGAAAAGTGAAAGAAAGTGAAGTCTCTCAGTCATATCCGACTCTTTGCAACCCCATAAATTGTAGCCTGCCAGGCTCCTCTGTCCATGGGATTCTCCAGGCTAGAGTACTGGTGTGGGTTGCCATTTGCTTCTCCAGGGGATCTTCCCAACCCAGGGATCGAACCCAGGTCTCCCACATTGTAGGCAGACACTTTACCATCTGAGCCACCAGGGAAGTCAGAAAGCATTTGTCAAACCTAGCTTTGATTATAAACTTGTACCATTGAAAATTTGCACTTGAAATATGGAACCACGTGTATGTAGAATTTAATCAAGTTTAATTCAGACTAATATGTATATTAGCATATTTATAATAATGGGGTGTCATCACTGTTGCTAGAATACTGACATCACTCTTCTGAACAGAAATCAAAACTGTAAATTTAAACCTTTTAATTATCATGTCACCTGAAGAGGATGGTTGAGATACTCATGAAGTGTGTATAATATTAACCATATCATGTTTAAATTATTAAATTCAGACTATTTATAACTTATTGTCTTAGGGCCTGCCTCATGGCTTAGGATATTGAGTAGTCATCAGATAAAGTAAAACTTTGACTTAAAAATATTGTTAATGAAGGTTCCCTGGCACTTTTCTTATTTTTAAATTGTTCCTATGGGTAGTGTAGATAATTCAGTGTTAAACTGAGTTTAACTTCCAGATAAATAATTTTTTGTTGAGTGGTCCAGAGTTTTAAGCTACTTTTCTCTTTGTTTACAACCCTCTCCCCAGTCCTTTGACTGCTATTTAATAATGTTGAATCAGTGTCAAATTTTGTCTATAGCAATGGACAATAGATGAAGATAAATTGGTTGATATGTCTGCAGCACCATGCATCCTTATTTTCTATTTATTGTGTGTATTCGCTTTCAATAATGTATTTCAAACTGATATTTTTGTAAACAAATCAATGTAAGGACTGAAGTGGTAACTTAATAAAGTTAATTTGTTTAAAAAACAAAAAAATAGGAATTTGTCTGAATAGGAACAACCAGGATAAAACAGAAATAGAAACTACATCCCCCAAAATAGTTGAAAAACTAGTTTGGCTTCTTGGAAGAGTAGTGTACACATAGTTCTCTCCATTTTTCTTCCTCACAGTCCCTTTTAAATTGGTTTTTGTCCCCACTGCTCCACTGAAACTGCTTTAACCATGATGAAATTGCCAGCATGTCCTCATCTGCTGACCACTCTTATTCTTTGAAACTTTCCTTCCCTAATTTACAGAATGCTACTCTCTTCTGTTTCTTTTCCAAGCTCTTTAACCACTCCCTCATCTTTATCATACTCCCTTCTTCTACCTACCCCCTAAATGTTAATGTTTTCCAGGGATCCACTGTTGGTCCTTTTCTCTATGTATTCATTCTCCCTAGGCAACATCCTCTACTTTGGCTTCCACCATTGCTTTATCAGTCAGAGTGAGCTAGGTTGTGCTGTAGTAGCAAACAATTCCCAAATATCAGAGGCTTATAACAACAGTTATTTCTTGCTCATAATACATGTCCAAAACAGGTCATCAAGGAGCACCTGATCACGATAGTCACCAAGAGATCCAGGCTAGTAAAAGACCCATTTCAACATCACTTCCACAGTCAGCAGCAGAGGGAAGAGAATGTGGCAAATCATACTCCAGCTTCTTAAAGCTTCTCCCCAGAAGTGATCCAGGTCACTTCAATTCACATTTCATTGGCCAAAGTCTTATGGCCACAGCTAATTTCAAAAGGTGTGGGAAAGTATAGTCCTGCTATGTTCCTAATGATTAACTCCTTAACCATTGGTAACTCCCAAACCTTTATCTCTAGCCCAGACCCTCCTTCTGAACTCAGACCATTATGTCCAACTGCCTCCTTGACATTCTACCTTGCCTAGTATATATTGACCTATACTTCAAAGTCAGCATGACCAAAAACTGAATTCATCTTCTTGACCCCCAAATCTACTTCTCCTGCTTTCCCTTCCTTAATGAATGAAACTACTATTCATCCTGCCACCCAAACAAGAAACCTGGTAGTCATCTTGACCCCCTCCCTCACCCTCAATCCCCATATCCCTAATTTATCTCTTCTCATATCCATCCCCTTCTCTCCATTTCTTAATTCTGCTGCTACTGCTTCGGTTGAGGCCCCCACCATCTCTCACTCAGATTGTGGCAATAGTTTCCTAGCTGATCTCTTTACCTCCAGTCTTGATGCCTATAATCCATCATCCACATTTTCAGAATATAAATCTAAAAAGTTAGTCATAGAAGTGATAAGCAGTCTTTTAAAAGCAGTTATTTAACACTCACGAAAGGTTCTCTGTTGCCTATAGGATGAAGCCTGGCATCCAGAACATATCATAATATATTATGATATTATGGGCATGGCCTTCCTCTGCAGCCTTGTCTCCCATAATGGCCCCCTTTGTATCCTCTAACTATGCTGAACTACCAACAGTGTCTGAATCTGGCAGTATTTCAAACCCCCAGGCCTTTATACCTGCTTATTCCTTTGCTTTAAGTGCACTTATTCCTGCCATATTCTATCCAGTGAACTTCAACTCATTTTTTCCAAGCTCCAACTCTAGCCTCTCCCATATGGAAATGTTTTCTTATGCTTCACCCCTCAAAACACAGTTGATCCTTCCTCCCTTTATGGGATCACTTGTACCAAGTACATACTACTTGTTACAGTGACTTTTAATGATTGATACACAAGGTTGTCTCTCCTGCTCCTTAAAGATAGCAATCTTGTCTTCCCTATCTCTGTCATCTTTAGCTCTCCAGCACAGTGCCAGGCACTCAAACATGTTCAAAAAGTGATCATTGCAGGAAAAAAATGAATTGGAAGACCTGGCCTGATTCAAGGAAGTTTACAAATACCTCCTGCAGGGCTGGCATGGAGACAGGAAGTTTATGGCCCCAGAAGAGCTAGTAGGAGCAATGAGTAATGCCACAAAGAGGCATTATGTCAGCTCAAAAGGAGAAAGAATTCTTTAGCTGTGAGAGTTGTCTGAAGGTACGGGCTTCCCTAGGAGAATGTGCGCTATGACAAGAGGTTTACGGTCAGTAGCTGGATAAGACGTGGCAGTGATGTTAAAGTGGAACTTCCAACAGCAGATAGGGAGGTGGGGTTATGATTGTCACAGTCCTTTCCACTCTTGCATGGTCATGAACCTGCCTCCTCTGCTCACCTGATTGATGGGTCATCTAGGCTCCTTCAGAGAGCTGCTCTTATACCAGGGACACCACTTCTCCACTAACCAGGCTGCCCCTGGTCTTGGAGCAGGTGGCCTAAGAGGCTTGGAGGTAACTGGCCCCTCTGGAACTACACTGACTCTGGGTTCTTATACACCTCTCCAGCTATCTCCCCTGTCTTTCCTCCAGGCCAGGCCAGGCCACTCTGACTCATGACTGCTCATTCTCAGCAGCAGGAAAGCTACTGCTTATTTTTATAGCCACTTAAGTAAAGCCATGTCACCCACCTGCATTTGCTCTGTAATGCCTCTAATCTCAGTCTGACTTTGCCAGTCCCAAAGAACTACTCCCAGAGTCATGTCCATTATCTCCCTCCCCTGGGTTGGAGAGATTGACTTTAACCTTACCCTGTCCTGATGCAACTCTTTGAAAGCCCAGAATCAGAAATAGGCGCACGTGGCTCTTTTCAGACCTGCCCGCAGTGGTCCTTCACACAATGTTAGGTGTGGACGCAGTGCAAAGAGACAGTGGATTAATCATCAGAGTAACTCCCTTCTAGTCCTGGCTTTATATTAATAGTTGATTTCTTGCATGTTTCTGAGTTGGCTGAAACAAGTCCCTTTTCTGGGCCTCAGTTTCCCCCTAGGTAAAATCTAGAGGCAGGGTGGTTTACTTGTGTGGTTTACTTGTGTGGACAGTGGGTTTCACCCCCAAGCCCAGCCCAGACTGCCACTCTGCCTGCACAGTCTTTGCAGGTGCAGCTCCTGGCTAAGTGTCCCAGGGGTGCGTTAGGACAACAAGCAGCAATGAAGAGAAGGTCTATTGGGAGTATTTGGATGGGAAAACAGGCCCTAGGGAAGGAAGCAAGTTGGAATCCAAGAAGGAAACTGCCAACTTTCTGGTTGGCAAGAACTGAAGCCCTCCTTTCTGGAGGGTTTTCTGGCCCCCAAAACAAGGAGTCCAGGGTGGCCTCCTCTTCCTAAACCTTCTGGCCCTGAGTCTTGGCTGTGGGCTGTGTATGTACACACACACTCGTGTGCATTCCCGCAGCACCCTGGGGCCCTGGACAAGTCACCTGCTTCTTCGCAGGGGAGCATAGGAATGAGGATGCCTGGGCCAGGGCTGCATGCCAGGGAGCAGGAAGTTAAGGCTCTTTAGGTCCTCCCACTCTACCCTAAACTAGCAGCTGCAGAGCCCAGGATGGGTGGGGATCCCTGTCATCTTACCCGCTCCCATTTCAAAAGTGGTTTAACAGCCCAGCCGCGAGGAGGGGTGGGATAGCCTTCTCAGCTTCCTTTTTGGGTTAATTGGTGTTCCCTCTAGTTACTCCCTGCTTCCTTCCCCTCCCAGTTCCCATAGCAACTTGGCTGTATCTGCCAGAACTTGAGTGAGCCCAGCAGCAGCCTGCTGGACGTGGGGAAGGGGCTTCTGTAGGGAAAAGAGGGCACTGCCAGGTCAAGGCTTCCACCCCTCCCATCGTCTGCTGCTACCTCAAGGGTCTAGGATGCTTAAGCGCAGAGTACAGGGCGTGATAAAGAAGCCTTTCCTGCCAGAGCTGGAATTTGAAGAAAAGCCCAGAGCAGGCCTGGTTCTCCTCAGCTGTCCTCCCCTCCCCACATGCCAGTGACCTGTTTAGAATGCAGTCACTGATAGGATGGTCCAGGAGGAAGAACCCTGGAGTTGGAGTTGAGAAACTGGGTTTCAAGTTCCTCTCTCTGCCGCTATTTAGTGTGACTGTAGACAAGTCCTTCCCCCCTTTTCTGAGCCTCAGTTTCCTCAACTATAAAATAAAGCAAGGCTAAGATCTCTGCATATTAAAATTACCTGAGCTGTTTTGAAAAACTCTAGATGTGTAGGTTCCACCCACAAGGATTCTAGCTGCTTGGTCTGGAGTGCCATGTGAGCCAAGCGGGAGCATTTTTAAAAGACTGAGTGATTCTAATATGCAGCCAGAATTGAGAAACAGGCAAAAGATCTCCAAGGGTCTCCCAACTGACTGTTGTCTGGTTCTGAGACATTTCTCCCTTTGCCCTGCATTGCCCCATCTCCAGCCAGCCCTACAGTTCTCAAACCTGGCTCTCTCAGCTCTGCCCCTTCCTTGTGGATGAATGCCTAGGACCCCTGCAGCTGCCCAAGCAACACAATACCCTCTGGCTCAGTCCTAACACTGATGAGATGAGGCAAGTGACTTAGGCCCATCTAGGGAAGAGGGCTGCAGAGACTAAGGCAGGCTTGCTGTCCAGGTGGTCGCCCTGAAAGCCAGACTTTTCATTTGAGAAGGATCCCAGCCCCTCTTAAAGCATGTGGACCAGTGCAGCGACCTCAGCTGGCCATCTGCTTGCCAAGGAACTGGATTACCTCTCAGCCCCTACTTCCTCCATTCCCCTCACTAGTTCCTTGCCTGTTCCTGCCTTGCCACCCACAGGCCTGGTGTCTTCCTCAGGCAGTCTGCTCGCCCACTTGTTGCCATGGTGACTCTGGGGGGTGGGGCTTGAGGGAGGGTCATCTAACTAAGGAGAAAGGCCTCCCTCCCACAATCAGGCCACCTCTCTCCCTGCCTCACCTCCCTCAACTCCCTCCCTCTCTCCTAGGGCAGAGACAGGAGGGAGTGCCCAGCCACCAGTGCCTGCTGTTAGGCTAATTGCAGTTGCCTGGGAGGAGGGCTGACCCTCCACTGCAACCTCCTCACCTGGGAGCAGGAATATTGAACCAGAATCGCCCAGGGAGAATCCCGAGGGGGCCACTGAACCCCAGTGGTGGAGAACTGGGCTGTTCCACACAGTCCAGGGTGAGGGTGGAGGTAGACTCTGGGTCCAGTCTATAGAGATTGGGGAAGAGGCTGTGGACAGAGAGATTTCTCTTGGAACTCTGGGGCCCACAGGATGGAGGGGGGTCTCTGAGGTCCCGAGGCCCTTAGCATTACAGATTTCCTTTTGTCTTTTCTTTCTTTCTTCCCCGTATCCTTCTGCTCTTATCCCTCTTTCTTATCTCAGCTTTCCTCTGCTCCCATCTTCTTCACCTTCCATATTCCCATGCTGGCTCTTAAACCCTCTTTCTTACTCCTCCTTTCTTGCCTCTCCTCTTCACAGTCCCTCTTCCACCTCTCCTGTACCTCACCGTTATCCCCTACTCTTTCTTACCCTTCATCTTCTCTTAGCCTCACCACACCTGTTTGCCTCCCTTATGCCCTCCATCTCTCATTCCCCTGCTTCCTCCCCAACCCTTTTTTTTCCTATCCCTCAAGTACCACCATTTCTCCCCCTCCAACTCCCTACTCTTTGTTACCCTCTCTTTCTTCCTCTCCTACTCCCTTGTACTGCTGACCCCACTACCATTCTCTCCAACCCCTGAGCCCCTCTCGTACCACTCCAGCTCCCTCTTCCCCTGCCTCTTACCTTTACTTGTCGCTTTCCACCCTCCTTCCACTCCCTTCTCACTCCATTGCACAGACCTTTTATGCCAATAATTTCACTCTTAAGAGTTTATGTAAATAAAATATAACACAAGTATTCAAGAGAGATGTGTATAGATTGTTTGTGATAGTGAAAACCTGGAAATAAATGTCTGTTTATAAGAAATAGGTACCCTTTGCACTTCATTCATACAAAACCATTCTCCATTCTTCCAAAACATTGTACACTGCACTCACGTCCGTACCTTTGCTTAAGCTGTTGCCTCAGTCCAAAATGCCCTTTTGTCTCTGTCCCATCTCTGCCTTTCCCATCTAAAATCCTACTTTGAATCCCTGCTCAACTCTTATCCCCTTATTGAAATCTTTCCCAGCTTTCCTATTTGCTTCCCTCCCATGGCCAGTGATTTAACTTCTCTTATAGAAAATGTGCCATAGTTTCAAGTTAGATGAAACCGGAATTTCTCTGAGTTTAGGGACATGTCCTCATATATTTGTCTGGTTTGTTCCATTAACAGTTGTGTTTTTTTACATATATTGCACTGAGTACATAATGGTAGTAAGACACGCCTACATCTGCTTTCATGCAACTCACATTTTAGTGAGGCTGACAGAGAAAAACAAAACAAGGATGCAGACAAACTCATACTTGTGGCAAAGAAACAGTTAAGAAACAAACAACAGTTAAGAATAAGAAACAAAGAAACAGTTAAGGAAAAGAATGATGAGAGGTCATTCTCTAGCTAGAGTGGTCAGAAAGACCGCTCTGAGGAGATAACATTTGAACTGAGGCTTCAAAGTTGAGAAGGACCCAGGCAGACCAGAAATGGAGAATCAAGAGCATATCAGGCCAAGAGAACAGTGTGTGCCAAGGCCCCAAGGTGGGAAGAAGTAGGGCATGTTCAAGGAAAAGAAAGAAAACCTCAGCATGTGGAGCATGATGAGCTGGAAGGGAGAGGTAGAAAATGAGGTTGGAGAGACATACAGAGGCCAAGTTATGCAGGAATTTGAAGTCTGTGGTTGAAAGTTTGGATTTTATTGTAACTGCATTGAAGGATACGAAGCAAGGGAGTAACATGATCAAATGTCATTTTGAGATCCCTCTTACTCTTGTGTAAACAGTAGATTGGAAAGAGCAAAACTGGAGGCAGCGAGGCCACATAGGAGACTGTCATACAGGTGACGGATGACAATGGCCTGCACAGAGTCATGGACATAGAGGGAGACTTGGCATGCCTTGCTGATGGACTGTGTGTGGGAATGCCTATTAAGAGAGACATGATGGCCGACACCTAAGTTTCTGGCTTGAATATTCAGATGCATGATTGTGACACTTAAGTGGTCAAGACTTAGTGGTGTGGGCAGATTTGGAGTTAAAAAAAAGAAGACAGGAACTGAATTTTAAGATTTAGAACATGTTAAATTTGAGAGGCCAGTGAGATAGCAAAGCTGTGTTCCTCAGGGGGATAATCTGCACCACAACCCGCTACCACCATCCCCCACCACCACACCCCTGCCCCCACTTTGGAAAAGGCCAGTGTGGGGTTACATTGCCAAAGTCCAGGTTCACAATGGAGTTATTTGCATTTGAGTGTAAATGTTTAATGTCTGTGTAAGAAACTCTGACCATGTTGCTCAGAGTGTGGTGGAAAGGCCTCTGGAAGCAAAATGACCTCGACCCTTGTTCCAAAGGCAGATTCCTGAGCTCTCCTCAGTCCTCTTGAAGCTGAATTGGAGGGGGCCTTTTGCCTATTTAACAAGTATCCCAGGGGATTCTGAGGCACACTGAAGTCAGAGAGCCATTGCTACAGGGAGCAACTGAAGACATGAGGACTGGATGTGGGCAGAGCTCTGGGCATCCTGTTAAAATGCAGGTGTGACTTGTCAGGTCTGGGGCAGGGCCTGGGAATCTGCACTTTTCACAAGATCCTCGGTGATGGTGATGCTGCTGGTCCAGGTCCACACTTTCAGGAGCAAGAAGTTAGATCAGTGGTTCTCAATGGGAGATGGTTTTGTGTCCCTTGCCCCCCACCCTGCTCAGGGGATATTTGGCAATGGGCAGAGACAATGGGGGGGGGAGTGGAGGATGTGACTGGCAACTGCTGGGTAGAAGCAAGGAATGCTGCTCAATATTCTACAGTGCACAGAACAGCCCACACTAGAATCCTGCAGTCCAAAATGTCAGGAGTGTCACCATTGAGGAACTCTGGTCTTGATGATAGCCAAAGAGTACAGAGCAGGAAACCTTTCTTAGCTAGGACCCAGTGCCTGGTAAGAGAGGGCTAGATGAGGGGCAGAAAGTATACCTGTGAAGTGAAATGGCCAAGCAAAGTTTGAAGCAAATGAAATGTGGTGTCTGCTCAACTCCAAGGCCGAAGCCAACAGGACAGAGCATGGATTAAGTAGAGCTTGAAGGCACATCTAGTGCTTAGTAAGGCAGATTCCTGTTTTTATTAAAAAATAACCCCTCACATTTGTACTGCACTATAGAATATACAAAACATTTTCATACGTGTCATATTATTTGATCCACACAACACCTTAATGAGATAGAGCAAAGATTAACCTCTCCATCTCTTTTCTTGAGTTTAGAAACTTAACACCATCAGCCAAAGAAATGTTTGCTGAATCAAATGCAAGTGAAATTTACCTCAATATAAGTAACCTCAGAGAAGTCCGGACATCTCTTGGGACCAGTTATAAAATGGTGCAGTTGGTTGGGATGACTGGTAAGACCTTTTCCAGCTTAGATACAGGAGTCATTTTGTGATTTTACCAGTGAATAAATTAAAAGTCTTCGATTACTGCAGACTGGGGACTCTGAGTTCTGGCTATGAAATGTGACATTTTGGGGTAGGAGGTAGTGGTTTTGACCCAAACCCTTCTTCCCCAGCCCCTGGATCTTGGGGTTGGCTTAGTAAGCACACAATACCCTCCCCCAACAGACTACAGGTACACCCCTCCTCATCACTTTCCTCTGACGCCGGAAGGGGCTGGCACCTGGGCTGATGCTCTTTCCTCTCCCCACAGGCTGTCTACAAGGCCTGGCTGTGCTCAGAATACTTCACCGTGACCCAGCAGGAATGCCAGCGCTGGGTGCCCTGCAAGCAATACTGCCTGGAGGTGCAGACCCGGTGCCCCTTTATCCTCCCTGACAATGAGGAAATGGTATACGGAGGGCTCCCTGGCTTTATCTGTACAGGTAAAGACAGGGCCCTGGGAGAGGGGGGAGGCTGGGGGCCCAAGGCAGGCACCAGGTTAGGGCTGTGGTCGGGGAGGACAACAGGGAAGTTGGGTTAGGGGAAAGCTAGTGGCTGCCGGAGTGGATAGTAAGACCCCAGGTGGGGATGGGATGAAGTAGAATAGGGCCAGGGAGTTATCCCAGAGAAACTATCTGGGGTCCCTGGGAGATAGTGTCCAGAAAGGGATGGTACTAAGGGACAGGGGGAAGAGTCTTGGGCAGGACTGCCAGAGCAGCCCCAGCTTTGACAATCACCTCTCTCAGAAAGGCATAGCCAGCAGCCCCCTTAGCACCCCACCCCGCCTTCCTTATCCATTGGCAGGGTTGCTGGATACTTCACCAAAGCGGCCAGAAACCAAGTGCTGTGACGTGCAGTGGGTCTCCTGTGAGTCGGAGAAGAAGAAGTTCAAGGAGTCTGAAGCCCCCAAAACCCACCACCAGCAATTCCACCACTCTTATTTCCACCACTACCACCAACAGTACCACCACTACCATCCCCGCCACGAGCCCCCAGGCCGTCTCGGCCACAAGCCCTCCCTGCTGCCGGTTTCTGGGGGCTCCCGCCTCAGCCCCAGCAGGATCCGGCTCTACATCCTTGTTCTCGTGCTCCTCCATACCATGGTGTCCTTCTCCAGCAGCCAGAGTGGTGGGGGACCGGGCCTGGAGGCACTGCCTGCCCTAGACGAGGGCCTGGCTCGGGAAGAGTGACCGCAGGGAGGGAGATCAGACCTCCACCACACACCGACATCAACTCCAGCTCCCCCAGGGGGAGGGGGAGGGGGCCCCTCCCATGGGAGGTGTAGGACCAGGTAGGGGGCAGGGGAAATGGGGGGATCACACATCACCCCCAACCAACCCCCACCCCAAAAGCAGCTCCAACAGAGCCGCCAAAGGGCCCCAGGAAACTGCAAAACTCATCCAGGAGAAAAAGGCAGGAGCAGCAGGTGCCCCCCTCCCAGGCTCCATATATGGAACTTAGCCAAAAGAAAAGGGGAGGGGGGGTGGGGGCTGGAAATGCCCACCCCTACTAGAGCCCTGACCCCAGGGAAGAAGGCTGTTTATCTGGTCTTGGCCCTGCAG